>NC_141697.1:547116100-548316100 GCF_964263255.1 Lissotriton vulgaris
ACACTCACTACACCGGACAGCCGCACCCACTCACACCCCTCACACTCTCTCACCATCAACACCCCTCAGCCTCACACAGCCTTACCCTCATCCCCTCACCCTCACACACCCTCAATCACCCTCACACCATCACCCTCACACACCCTAACTCTCACCCTCAACAACTCACACACACTCACACTCCCTCGCTCACCCTCACCCTCACACCCCCTCACCCTCACACCCCATCACCCTCACACACCCTCAGTCCCATCACAACATCACACCCCTCACAACACTCTCACACTCACTACACCTCACACACTCACCCTCAAAAACCCTCACACCCCCTCACTCACACTCACTCACAATCACTCACACTCAGCCTCACACACCCTCACGCTCACACACCGTCACACACCCTCTGCCTAACAACACCTCTCTCACCCTCAATCACCCTCACACACACTCACACTCACACACCGTCACACACCCGAAACCTCACACCCCCTCACTCACCCTCACACACACACACCCTCACCCTCAAACACCTTACACTCACACACACACGCTCCCCTAAAACCCATCACAACACTCTCACACTCACTACACCTCACACTCTCAGCCGCAAACAACCTCACTCATCCTCACCCTCACACACACTCACACCCCCTCACCCTCACACCCCATCACACTCACACACGCTCACTCCCCTCACCCTCACAACAACACCCTCACACCCCCTCACTCACACTCACTCAGACTCACTCACAATGACTCACACTCACCCTCACCCTCACACACCGTCACACACCCTCTGCGTAACAACACCTCTCACACCCTCACTCACCCTCACACACACTCACACTCACGCACCGTCACACACCCGAAGCCTCACACCCCTCACTCACCCTCACACACACACACCCCCTCACCCTCAAACACATGACATTCACACACACACCCTCCCCTGACACCCGTCACAACACTCTCACACTCACTACACCTCGCACACTCACCATCAAACACCCTCCCACACACTCACCCACGCTCAGCCTTGCAACTTGTCACAATAAACACGCCTCACACTCACACACCCTTACCATCATCCCCTCAGCCTCATTCACATTCAATCAACATCACAACACCTAACTCTCAGACTCACCCACTCACACACAATCACACTCCCTAACTCACCCTCACACACCCTCAGCCTCACACCGTCACACACCCTCACTAAACATCAAAAACACTCACTCACCCTCACACACCCTCACCAACACACACCGTCACATACACTCAGCCTCACAAACACTCACTCAACTTCACCATCACACACACACTCACACCCCCTCACACTCACACTCACACTCCCTCACACTCACAACACTCATGCTCACACCCCTCACACTCACATTCCTCACTCTCACACCCCTCACCCTCACACCACTCAAGCCACAGATGGGTGTGCGATGGGAGGACGCTCAGCTTGCAGGGCTGTGCTTCTATCCCCTGCTGCACTCTCCTGCTCTCTAGAAATGTGGCATAACAACATAAGCTGCCATCAAAGTCACGTCAATACAAATCATGTGGCATTCCAAATGCTATAGGTGTCACATTCAAAAAAATTAAAACTATTGGCATTGTAAATGACTCATCTATCAATGTAGCTATTTGGGAAAACTACACACAAAATAAACCAACAAAATTTACAATACCAATAGCTCCCACTTTTCTAATGCGAGACCTATTGCATTTCCAATGCTTGTTCTTTGGGTGTCAGTCTCCATGATATCATGAAGGCCGCTGATTGGTCTTCGGAGTCTGTTTTTAAAACCTTCTATTTCAAACCTATTGTGGATGTTGCTTCAGTTGTGGTGGCTAAGCTTTGAACAAGCATAATCGGAACCTCCGTCCTGCCATAGAATTAAAAATGTGCTAACATTTGTGCCAAGACTTTTCAATTCTATTAAGGACAGGAGGCGAGGATTATCCCACCCTTGTTTTACTTCTGCATTTCTATTGTTCATTGCATTTGATTTGGTGTACAACTGTATTCTGCTATGTTTCATAATGTTATATGCACTGTTCTTTCTTTCCCTCCCTATTTGTTTTTCTCAATGCACTTAAAACCTTGGTGGGTATGGTGTATTACGGCTCTGCTTTACTTTTCAGGTTCTGACCCTAAATGAGGTTTCTGCCTTCATATTCTACGTTACCTGATGGTGGTTGGCACGGAAGGTCTTTAGCTTTGGCTTCTTCGTTCTGCCTTCCGGTGGTCTATTCCACGTGTTCTCCCTCAGGGATTCTTCAATTTCCATTGGGACTTGTTCTTATTGTTGGACTGCTCTGGACTAAGAAAGAGGAAGTGTTGTCCTCTATGGTACCTTTTATAGTATGTAGCCTCTAGGGTTACTAGTGGTAGTCATGGGAAATGTAGTTTTTTGTGTTTCTTTATTGTGTTCTTATTGGCTGCTGTGTTTTTTTAGTAAAGAAATTAGAAAGCATAATCCTCGCCTCCTGTCCTTAATAGAATTGAAAACTCTTGGCACGAATGTTAGCAAATTTGTAATTGTTGTGACGCTTTCATCCTTGGAAAGGGAGGTGTTGTAGGTCTAGTTGTTTTCCCTTCACCTCCTGCTCATTGGTTAGTATCAGTGCGTCATCTTTAGAATGTTTCCAGGTACTTAAGTGACGTCATTGGTACTGACGCGGTTCTTGTGACTTTATTTATTTATTTATTTATTTATTTATGCGATTTTATATAGCGCGAACTTTACCCGAAGGTGTCAGAGCGCTTTACATAGGACCCAGTTTCAACCATAAGGACTGATGGTTACAATCGGAAAAACAGATTTGCAAATTCTTTTTGACTTACATAAGAACCAGTTGAAAACATACAGACTTAGGATTACATGCGTTATAAAAAAAGGTACAAACAGAAAAAATTGCAAATGTACAAGAGATAGAGTCACACAAGGAGGAGATACAAATGGATAAACTCTAGGCATATACTAGTGATATCTCTATCTACTTAGGGAGGGGATACACATGGATATACTCTAAGAGTCACAGAGGAATGGTAGAGAGCACAGCGGACTCTTGCATAAACTAGTGATTAGAGTTATCTCTATATACATAGGGAAAGGGTAAGACTGGATATACTCTAAAAGTCACATAGGAACGGAAGAGAGCAAAGCGGACTACTGCATGTCCTAGTGATTAGAGTTATCTCTATATACATAGGGAAGGGATGCACATGGAAATACTCTAAAAGTCACCTAGGAGACTAGTCATTAGAGTTATCTCTATATACATAGGAAGGGATAAGACCGGATATACTCTAATGGACACATAGGAATGGTAGATAGTACAAAGGTCTACTGCATACACTAGTGATTAGAGTTATCTCTATATACATAGGGAGGGGATAAGACTGGATATACTAGAGAGTCACATAGGCAAGGTACATGGTGAGCAGAGTTCCATAAGTGTGGATGCAGTCACAGAACAAAGGGAGGGTGGGAGGGATGCAAGGGTATGGAGAGAAGGGGAAGCGGAAAAGGGAGGGAACATTTGAGGATCATCCACGGGGAAAAGGGTTAATGGACCAGGGAATGGGAGGAGGGCTAGAGTCCAGTGAAACTGTCCGAAAACAGCAGCAAAGTGATGGTCAGGACAAAGCAAAAAGTCAAGAAGTCCAGTAGTGAAGGTGGGAGATGAAGCTGGAGGCCAGCGGCAGGCGCGTCACCATCTTGGAGAGCTTGCAGTCAGCCGTCTCGGTGGAGGAGAGAGTGTGACAGGTGGTGAAGGCCATGTTGACGCTGTTGGTACGGTCACACGTTGGCCATGGGGCGCTGCACGGCTGCCGGTGGGTTGTGTGTGGATTCACCCGCAAGCAGTGTGGACTCCAGGAGCAGTGGCACATTCAGAACGCTGGTGCCATGTGGGGGGGGGGGGGGTGAGTGGTCTGGAGATCCGGCCCGTGTTGCAGGGCCCCAGTGCATTCCGGCACTGGCAGTGGCCCCAAACTGGCAGCAGGTCGGGAGGCAGGCCAAAAGTCCAAGAGAGGGCCACAGGATTAGCAGGAGGCCGGGGAGAAGTTGGGGCGAGCCAGTGGAAGCGGCGATCGCCATCCAGAAGTCGCCTCCGGCCGCCATCTTAGAGTCAGGCAGGCGCTGGGAGGATTCCCTCGGTGGGGGTCTCCACCGAAGTGAAGGTAGAGGAAATTATGCCAGCTGCTGCGGCGAGAGTCTCAACAAGCCGGGGTAGCGCAGGACGCAATCCTACCTCCCAGCGGCGGCCGCAGTCAGCAGAGTCCACGGCGCAGTGCCGCCCGCCATCTTGAGCGCCTCCGCCCTCTCCTCCTTCACCTCGGGAGATCGAGCCTGTCTGCCAACCTCGGAGCGATCGCTGCTGCTCCGCACCTGCCCCACTCGCTCCGCTTAGTGCTGGAAAAAAGAGCGGTCAAAATGAAGGGCTGTAACTGCCCAGGGCCGGGTCAGAGCATTTCGTGGACCGGGAGCCGAGACGATCAGCGTCCGCTCGGCTCCCGGCCTTAGTGGGTATGCAGATTGCTGGTGTCGCGTTAACTCTTCCTCTGGAACTTCCCGACCTCTAGCGACAGCAAGCTGCGGTGCAGCTCCCCCTCCCTCCCGCAGGCGCGCGTCAAGCCTAACGCACTGCGCAGTCACCTCCTGTTGCGCCCCACAAGCTTGTTGTACTTGATAATTTCTTGTGACTGCGCAGTCACCTCCTGTTGCGCCCCACAAGCTTGTTGTACTTGATAATAAATACTTAGATACTTAAGTAAATATTTAGTGATCTTCATCTTTAATATATAAATACCATCACTACACTACCCTAAATGTAGACATACGCAGCCTATTTCTATGTTTTTCTTTCCGATCGCAAAATTCCATGACTTTCCTCTGCGGTAATACGTGTTGTAGCCTGCAGGACACTCGCAACACGGTCCCCGGTGTGATAAAGATTTGACGATCAGGCAGAAGCTCTGTTATAAACAAAGTAAATGCACCGCATTGAAAAAGCAGACATCCCAATCTAAAATGGCGTCTACTGTCGCAGAAGACGAGTCTCGCGCATGCGCAATTGATCAGACGGAAAGTCAACAAAATGGCGGCTGCAGTGGAAAATGTAGTGAAGATGTAAGTATGATTAAAAGGTGTTCCGTGAAGAGGATGGCGCTGCAGTGAAGGACCATGGTTCCGCGCTTGGCTCTGTGATAGTGGCATGCAATATATGCTTGAGTGGTTGAGTGTTCTTTCTTAGTGTCAGGAGTTCTTTAGAATGGATAACAACTATGTCGGGGCAACATGTTTTCCATATGACGGGTGTGATTTGGGGCCCGTGTTTAGTAATATGTTTTTTTTTCTCCATGACTTGTTTACACCAAAGAATCACTCTTCACTCCCTACCCGCCCCCAGATGTTTTTTTTTAAATGTGAGATGGGTATTGGGCGTCACACGAAGAGCGAATGTGAAATTCACGCCCATAACTTTCTTGCTAAACTCCTGCTTCGTTTTTTTTGTGGATAAACCCGCAAAGAGTGCCTCAATACAGGCTGTACGGTGTTTAAGTTTCGCTACTCTAGTGTTGCGCCCCGTAAATAAACCAGAACTCCGCAAGGTACTAATAAGTGTTGACCTCAGGCTACCTCTATTTAGAGATTACATTTCCTAATGATGTGTCTTGTTACTTGTCTCGTCTCTCTTGGATCACCGTCTTGTTTTTATTTTTATACTAATAGAAGAACTGTTTCTCCAAAATAGCACTGTTGTTTACATTTGTTACTCTTTTCATCATCATCATAAACATCTGCATCCAGAGACACCTGCCCTCCTTTAGTCCTTAATTGTTGTAAGGGCCTGATTACTAGTATACGTGCTATTTATTGCACCTGATAAAAACCAATGCCATAGGGTACGTTCTTTATCGTTTGCGATAAATGTATTTACATTTTTTTATTTAAAAGGTTTTATATAGCGCTGGCTAGACCCAGAGGTATCAGAGCGCTTTACATGGGTATCAGACAATACATTGCAGGTTACCGCTTTACAAAGGTTACACAGTTATTATAGCATGGCAATTTTAGTTACAGGTAAGGTTGAGACAAACAAAAAGGAACATATAGGTAGGGGAAAAAGCTGGCGAGGGGAGATATTCCGGGGAGTGGGGGGTAAGAGTAGGGGAAGTAGACAGTGTGGAGGAGGGAAGGGTTAGAGACACGGCATGGCAAGAGGAGGGGGAGGGTGACAAGGACACAAACTGGTAGGTGAGTCAAAGCTGCACCCAAAGTCCAGAAGCTGTGATCCCAGGGGAGTGGTATCATTACCCCATCTCTGTTGCGCGAGGCTCCCTAAGCGCAGTGGACTCTCTCAGAGGAGTCTCTGAGACTCCAAGGCCTATTTACTAGATCCTTCCCCAAAACGGGGAGAGGGAGTGCTTTGGCAAGGGGTGCCCTACCATACCTCAATTGTGATTGGCTCCCTTGGCGCTGTGGACTCTCTCACTGGGTATGCTGAGACTCCAAAGTATATATCTTGGCTCTTTCCCCAAAAAGGGGAGAAGGAGTGCTTAGTCAAACGGCACAAAAGGACAGGGGGCTAGGTGATGAAAGCAGGCAAGGGGAGATATTCTGGGGAGTGGGGCGGTAGTAGCAGGGGATGTAGACCGAGAGTGGAGGAGGGAAAGAGGAGGGGAGGGTTAGAGACACAGCATGGCAAGAGGAGGGGGAGGGTGACAGGGACACAAACCGGTAGGCGAGTCAAAGCTGCGCCCAAAGTCCAGAAGCTTTGCTCCCAGGGGGAGTGGTATCATTTCCCCATCTCTGTTGCGAGAGGCTCCCTAAGCACAGTGGACTGTCTCAGAGGGGTCTCTGAGACTCCAAGGCCTATTGCTAGTTTCTGGGATATAACGTGGATTATAATGTCTAGCGCACCAGAATCCGCAATACTGCTTCCCCCCCTATTACATTTCATGAAGGTTACGGTATTTAGTGTAACTAATATTGAATGCATTAAATAAAACTGAACTCGGAATTCCGACCCACTCTTAATCAGGCCCTATGTTCGGTGGCTGTGAACCAATTTCTCATACTTATCCTAAGCCTTTGTGGTACAACTCACTGGTGGACCTCAACATTTTGATAAGTTGCAGAATAGGTCCGAGAGCCAGGTGAAAGCTGGAATTCAAAACCTTTCCCAAAAGGTTGCTACCTGTGTGCCTCTGTAGAGCATATTTACTTAGTCTGTGGCTGGGCTGTTTCATATACCAATGACCTACGATTTAACAGCGACTTCTCAACACATGGAACACCGAGGAATTTACACAAACAACAAGTCTCCAACTGATAGCAGCAGGACTTTTAGGATGCTGACTTGGAATAGCAGTTAAACAAGAATTGTGTCAGAACTTGCTTATTCACCAATTTATCCACCACTACATTCATCTCAGTGACTTAAGCACCCAATTCAGAAATCTGTTTGTAACCTACGTATCACTCATGCCTTATCTGCATATGTTCTATCTGCAAGGGAAGCTTGCTTTGTCACTGCCATACGGTGCCTGTTCTGTGAGTAATTAAAGCTTCCACTGCATCTTGATTTGTACCTGTTCTGTGATAGAAAAGTTTGTGCTAATGCTACCCTCACTGTACTTGTCCTCTGAAGTTGGGAAGCTTGCACTGTTTCTAACCAAGGTGCTCCTGTTCTATGAAGAGGAGTGTTTCCAATGCTGCTCCTCTATCTTATGAAAATAAAAAGGACATTTTGAGTGCACTTGCATAACATGCATTGGTCAGTCAGAAGATTTTGTTGGACCCTGTGCAAACACACTAGTTGTGGCACCCTGACCCAGAAAATGTGTGACTCTGGGCAATTACTTTTCTTTCCTCTACTGCCTTTTCCTTCCTCTACTGCCTTTTCCTTTTTCATCACATTTGAGAGCACCTTGAAATTATTCAGTTCCTGTGCACTGTGCAAATATCTCTTTCGTATATGGTATAATAAACCATAACATTGCTTCATTAATAACAAGGAAAAATGGCATTGCATAGGTGGCACTACATAACCGCATTGCCTCTTGGGTTTTCTTACCCTCGCTTCCAGTGTTGGGACATTTCTTTCAAAAGTATCTGCACTTAAAAAAATGTAATCCATCCACTAATACAATTGTCATTAGGGTAGAGAGGGAAAGAATGTGATACTCATCCAGTATCAGAACTGCACAGCTTGACCAAACAGTTTGACCCTTGCCTTTTGAGTCATTAATAAAACTGTCAGGCGGAACGAGCGTGGCTCATTTTATTCTAATACAGGCTGCTGAGTGCTGTGATATAATTTTAGATGTCAAAGTAAAATAATCCACTGTGGCTATTAATCAAGTGGCAGTCTGCAACACTTGTAGCAGGTAAGGAGATCTAGGATGAGCTAAGAGCTGCTCTCCTCAGCCTCTGCTACATTGATTTTTCCAGACAGGATACAAAGAAGATAGAGCTGATCGAAATTATGGGAAAAGGCGTTCTTCCTCACAACCACTCACCTAGTGGTCTAGGTAGTGAGGCATGAGATGCTTTGGTGTTGAACACATGACTCACAGTCTCAGGCCCTATGCACTCCCACTTCCCCCTGTTTCATAGTGCTGGCTACTATTTCAGTGTCCCACCCTGTGAAACATGCTGCACGTTCTGACAGCCTCACCAATAGCACATTGTGAAGGGCAAGGAAATGTGCATTAGCACCCTCCCCACCCTGTTTCTGAGGTTGGTGAACATGCTATATGAAGCATGGACTATTTCACAATACCTGGTGTGAGATACTTGTGCTTCTGGGGAAGACGCTTGATCTCACAGGGTAATACTCATGCACCAAATTATGTTGATGGGAAAGAGAAGCAGGGTCAGTTGCTCTGTACTTATGTTTTTAACCTTGTGGTAGAGAGAGAGCAGTAAACAAAATTTTAGCTCACCCATGTACAATTTTATTATAAGTCTAACAGTGTAATACAGGGAGAACATACATCTCATCATACGTGACATAACCACACCCAAACTAGGCAACCCACAACTAGGAGACTGTACAAACTGTGAACAGTAATACTTGTGAAAGCTTCTCCCTGTCAGATATGGAACCCACTGATGAAGAGTACCACACTAGGTAGGTGAGTGTTGAGGATTCTATAGAAGAACATGAATGCATGTTAATTCTATAAAAGGTTTGTCTGTTTCTTCCAGATGTTTTGTACTTCTTGTATGTATATAGAAATAGTGCTATAGCTCCTTAACTCCCCTTACTCATTCTTAATTGTATTACCTATCCGTGTTACCTGTCCTGTATGCATGAGAGAATTAAGTTATGTTCCTTGTGCTACTGCCCAATGTCCTTAATTAATATTTGTGTTACAGAAGGTTGTGCTGCTTCTCTCCATGTTGTACCGTTATTGTGTTGTGAATCTACACAAAAAAACAACTATTGCCAGTGCTTGTTTTAATCCATGATGTGAGTGAAAGAGTGAACTCACAAAATATGTGAGCTGAGTTTACTTTTGAATTTACACTTGAAACAAGCTTTTTAGGTCGAGCCTGGGCAACACATGCCCTGCTGTGCGTGACATGCTGTATTAGTATGCACTTGAAGCTCTGCCCATATTTTTCATGGGCTTGTGTCTTTGTCCTTTGTAAATCCTGGCTTCTGATTCAGTAATCGGCTTGTTAGTCCCTCCTTAGTACCGCCATGTCTTCATTTGTAACCTCCCATGAGGACTGGCCCTTTTTCTTCTGTTGTTACACCGTCTGTGTTATTTAGTCTGTAAGCACTATTTCTTTAGTGAGTTTTGTCTTACTGAAGGCTCGACGTGCTTTGCAGCAACATTCAGGGCACCATGCGCGCTTTCACTATCCAAGCAGCTGGGACAATGGCGACCCCTTCTTTGGAATGCCGTAGGTCTCACATTTAGGAGAGTTTGAGCTATTGGCATTGTAAATGCAATAGGGATCTCCATCCTTTTCTGCAGTAAAAGCTACTTACATTGAGTGTAAATCATGCAAAGCTACTAATATTATTAGTGTTGTACAGACAATATTACGTTAGTGGCCACCCCATGCAGTACTGCCACAACAGGCTCTAATTTAGTAGGATGAGCTGCATATAGGAGAGCTACTCAAAGGTAGCTGGAGAGCTACTAGTAGCTCACCAGCTACTCGTTGGAGATGACTGGCTTAAACTCTTGCAAATGTGACACCCATTGCTTTACTAATATTTTTTGTGTGGGTTGTTTGCAAACACCCCATCCTGCGCTTGCACTTAATAGAGGCCACATCCCTTTCTTTAGACGCAGCTTTTCTAAAGAAAGGGGCGTGGCCTCTTAAGTGCAAGCGCCGCAAGGGGGTCTTGGAAACAAACAATATTTGCAATTCAATAGGTCTCGCGTTTGTGAAAATGTAAGCTATTGACATTTACAATGCCAGTAGCTCAAAGTCTCGTAAATGCGAGACCTATAGCATTGCAAATGCTTGTTTTTAATTGGAGTAGTCAACTATAACATTTTAAAACATAGCTGACGGCTTAGTATAATTTTGAAAACGTAGCAGAAATGTGGTCAATTGTGGAATTTTAGCCAACATCACTTTGTATGCTGGGGTTTTGAGCCCATGCATTAAACTGTTTAAAGCACAACTACAAATTCCACAGTGCAACATACTGTTGGTTTGAAAAAACAAAAATAGATGATGGCATCCTCTGTTCTACTGCGAAGTGCAGAGTTTTTGAATGCAAAATAAACTTATCTGGCTGTCGTAGCAACAGTGAGACTTCTCTAAAACACTCAAAAAGGAAGCATAATGTCCTGTCACCGCTCTTTACAAATGTGCCCTCCGCCACAATATGGTGGGATTTAAGTGCCACGTTTACACCATTACCTATTATGAAGTGCCCTGCCTGAATAAATGCAGCATAGGGTGCAGGTACTGCCCCATGAGGGCCGCCAGTGACACAAAAGCTTTGAGAGAGCTAGCATTTGGCAAGAACATACTTTGCTGTGGCATCCCCAATGCTTCTGGCTGGGTAGTAAATAGACAGGGCTTTATTTAATGTTACCAAACCGGTTAACAATTGGGACATTGTGGGATTCCAAAGTCCTCCACATTTTACTCTATGATGTGCACCACCATTTCTCCTTAAGTATCCATTATGAAGTTAAGTGTTTGTAAGTAATTCCACTTTTTGAATGTAAACAATAATAAAAGTAATAGTGAACAATCGGTCGGATTAGTATAGGTGATGGGTGGAAAAAATACATTTTCTTTCAAATGCATTATAGAAGTTTTGTTATTGTTGTCCGGTTAATGTTAATTGGAATTATGATGTTGGCCTGTGTTTTGTAATGCATTCTTCCTAACGGTATAACTTCATAAAAGTGTACATGTATACTTTTCTTAATCCTTCCAGACACCCCTTGTGTAACATTGACACTGTTTGTATCAAATACCCTGTAGCTGTTAAAGATTTTAATCTGTATCATGGGATGTGGGTCTATGAAGCTTGTATTCTAGAAAAATGATGTCCCCCAAATATAATTCTAATCATTTGGTTTGGGAGCAGATGTTGGTTGCTTTTTTTCTGGTTCAGGACATCTCACACAATGTTCATTTCCAAGTAATCTTTATTTCTTAGTTCACAAACTTAAATGCCAGCGATCTGACCCTCAGACATTTACATGAATATAGGATTTAGCCAATATATACATTGGCTTATGTGGCATGATGAACTTGGTCTTTCTCTATGTTACATGAGGGGTCTGGCCTAGTCCCTGGATTGATCCTTTTGGAGTGGAAGTCATCTTGGCTCTAACGCTGTCCTGGTGTTCTTGATTAGTCACCATGCAGTCCCGCTGTAGTTTGGAAATTAAACCACGTGTATTTTTTTAGGCAAAGCTCTTGTTATTGTTTGAAGGCAATGTGTCTTTAAACTCTTCTTCATGTAGTTTTTGTGACAGACTTTGTTGCTCTTTGTTATTGTTATTTAGCACTTGTATAATGCACAATTTGCCATTAGTAAGGCATCATGACTCCTTTCAGTACTCTGCTGTACGACCATTTCAGTGTTTCTGTTGTAGACTGGAATCTGATTTTGTTTTGTTGATGTTTGTGTTCAGTAGGTTTAGAATGAAAGTTTCAGTTGAGCTGTAAGTTTTTGATTGGTTTGCTCCTAGGCACTCTACGCCCTTCCACGGCACTCTACACCCGTCCACGGCACTCTACACCCGTCCACGGCACTCTACACCTATCCACGGCACTCTATGCCCATACACGACACTCTACGCCACTCCATGGCACTCTATTCCTCTCGAAAAACACAAAGAATAACTGTGGGTCTAAACATGTAAAACAGCTATGTGTGTGGAAATGGCTATGTGTAAGCTGCAGATGTAAGCAAACTACAGGACATTTACCTATTGTGAGTAAGTGTCCATCAGTTACTGTTCCTATACCGCCCAAATCATCATGTGGTCTACTTCACAGTAGGTAGTCCGAGTTAACCAACTCCAGGGTGTTATTGGGAGATGGTTGGTATTGATGAGATAGTTTATAGGGTGATAGGTAGATGTTGTTTGTAACTGAAAGCAGTGCAAATGTGATTAGTGAATAGTGATAAAAGAAGGGGTGTGTCTGTAGTAAAATTGGATAGTGAACGCAATATACCTTTATTCTGGAGCCGTGCACTTCCAACAATAAAAACAAATTGAGTGCAAAAAAATCAGATGATTTCAACAAATAAATACTGACTGGGTTATCTGGTCGACATGTTTCTGCGGACATTTAAAGGTCCACATTGGTACCTGCCGCTTCTTCAGGACCCATAAACTTAATTGCTACTGCTTATATAGTGAATAAAAAAAAATTGTGAGCAATATGAAAAATGTCACCTGTTCACATCTGGATTCCCTCCTGGTAGAATAGAAGAATTTAAGATGTCGAGTAGCCATATCACACACAAACATAGACAAACATAAGAACAAAAGTAGGAAAACATACCATCATTAGTATGAATTACCACCATACTTATTTGTGTATTGTTCTTACATGGCTATTGAATTGAGTATTATCAAAACAACATATGCTCACCTTTTATTCAAGGGGGAAGTGCTTCACTGCAAGGCGACCACATAGGTTACCACAAGCTTATTTTAATTTTTTGTACTATAGAGCGGTGCTCCATTGTCCTGAGCTGCTTGCCAGGTGAGGCGGAAGCACTTCCCCCTTGAATAAAAGGTGAGCATATGTTGTTCGAGGCCTATTGGCTTTGCCAATGCTTGTTTTCTAAAGTGGGAGCCTTGAAACTATCTTTCAGTTGTGACATGATGGATAGGACACACACACAGGTGGAGTGAGCAGATGTACGAGAGGAAACCTATAGTAACTAGCTCTGATGCTAAATCTTATTATTAAGATGTTCGAACGGAGGATTTCCACAGTACGATACTGGAAGTCCATTCACATGTTCAATAGGCGTGTTTACTTGTATGAAAGAAATCATAGATCTTGAAACATTCCCAATTTCCTTGGTATCATAGATACATGTTTTAACAGAAAAGTTCATCTGAAGAATTGTCTCAAGCTGTTCATGAAACCGTTTGTGTGACAAGACTGTAAATTTGTCAGGAAAGAGTGTGTATCACAGGACTGCCGCTGTGTCTTTACAACAGGTAAATGCATACGTGTGACAGGTTCCCTTATTTTTCAAGTATTCAGGACAGAGTGCATGACTGTCATTTGACTTTGTGTCTCCAAAACCCTTGTGGATACACTGTTTATCAGGGATATGTAATTCCTATAGCCCAACACTCAAGACAAAATGTTTGGGGTCAAGGGCAACACGTTTTCATGTGTATATTCTCCTTGGGACAAGTAGGCTCAAACCCCTGCAGCACAAACCCTTTGGCTGCCAATTTGTAGTACCACATTAGCCCCTTGCATGCGTTCGTCGACCAACGGCCGCCGCGAGTACTACCTCCGTAGTGTTGCGAACGTCCGTTGGCTGACGCGGCCCGCCCACCATGCTAAACCGCCGCACCGCGGCAATTCCGCCGCGGTTAAGCGGTTATGGATCAGGGATGGGCACTGTCTGCAGTTAAGGTAATATTTTTGCCCATATGTAAATTCTGTTCAAACTTGTATTTATGGTTGATTAATTGAAAACCTTTATAATTAGGGTGACCTCTCTTAGTAAATGTAAGCTCCGACTGCACTACTGACAGTGGTTCCAGTATAAAGATGTGAATACATGTTTTCAAGGTTTAGCAATGTGGGGCTATGTATAATGCTCCAGAATGCTCTCTCATTTGATGCAAATATTTGCAGATCACGAGCACTCCCACCAGTGGAGAAGTGTGGCTCAATGATTAGAGCGGCAGACCCTGATGCAGAGGTCTAGCCCGGGACCAGGGTTCAATTCCCCGCCTCGGCGGGTCTTGGGCTCAAAATTCCACGGACCTGATAATTCTCGCCTCGGTGCCTATTCCAATCATTGAGTCCCACTCTGCAACTCTAGGCAATAGCTTGCTTAATCTCCACAACGGCCCCCACAACGCTAAGGATACCTGGCCTCCACCTTGGGGGTGCCAAGGAGTGGACGCCTCACAGAGAAAGCCAGGATGGGTTCCACAGCGGTATTCGTACAAGCGCCGTGAGACCCTTGCGGGTGAGTAGTGCGCTATACAAGTATCAATTTACAATTTTACCTCCCACCTCCCGACTTCCAGACGTTTGGCTTCCAGTTTCGCGCAACGAGCAAACGAGCAAGAAAGCCAGCCGCATCTACGGCCGCCGCCGCCACCGCCATAGTGAAATACGGACCCGTATTCAGCGCGGTAAAAGTGACACACGGCAAGTACAGAAGCCGCGAACAGTTGTGCGGTGGGGGTTAGAGGGGGCGAGGCGCCCGCACCCCCCGTGGGGACCCACAGACCCAGAGCACAGACCTAGAGCACAGCGCGTGAAGCGCTGAGAAAGATCTCCAGCGCACGAGGGGTAGAGCGTGGGCTAAATAAAACCGTGGCAGCTAGAAACGGACCACATTGAGATGAGCCCATCAAGTGTAATTAATTGAAAGGCGGTAGGCGGCAGAAGAACCGTCATCTATGCCCAGGAGAGGAGAACATAGCTGAGTAATTAACCTGGAATCTGAGTGGTGACGTGAGGAATGAGTGCGGGCTTACAGAAACAGCGGTAAGTGAAAGGGGCAATTCTTAACCCTTTTGTTTTACCTAATTAAAATAATCAAGGGTACTTAACCAGGAGTGAGGGCAGTTGCACATCCATTAAGCGGCAGAAGCCACCCAGGTGAAAGGAAACTCCCTTGCATCCTCGCATACGCAGCGAAGAAGAATTCAAAAGTAAAGGCAATGGCCTTAGAGAAATCCAAACCACGTAAGGTCCTGAAAAATTCTAAAAAATCAGGAAATAAATCCGGGACGGTGGATGTGATTGACGTATCGAAAAGCCTGGATGGCGCAAATAAAGATATGGCAACACCAACCGGTAGTAGAGTAATGGCTAATGGAGCAATTTCACCCCCGAGCTCAACTCCACAACCAGCGCCTGCATCTTCTAAGTCAGCTGGCGCAAAAGGGGGGTCGGCGGTATCAAAATCCATTAAGGACTTCATTGGCAAACATTTTAAAGGGAAAGAGACAGCAAGTAAGGAGACAAGTGTATTAGAGACCCCGCAAACCATCGAAGACTCTGCAGCATCTAGCACGGAAGCTTTGAACCAGTCTGACTTCAATATCGCTGAGATACCATTGGAACCTCGACTGTCTTCCTCGCCTAGGATGCGTCAGTCGCTATTCACCCAGGACATAGGAGCAGATGCGGTGAATGAAGATAGAATAGACAGTAGCAACCCCTTGGGTGAAGGGAATTCTGCTGAGAGGGAATCCAGTTTTAATGGACACCAAAGAGTAGTGAACTCAAATGTTGTCGGACTTGATGTATCAGGAGTGCTTCTATGCAGTTTGGAGGTGACTGGATCCACCAGCTTATCCATGCTTGAGGTTATGCTAATGCTCCAGAAAACCCTGCAGGGCATTTTAGAGGTTTCAGTCCTAAATAATGACATTATAAAAAGACAAGGTGACCAATTCAAGGATATAATTAGAGAGTTGGCACAGATTAAAAACTTGATGCCCGCATTAGTCAGACCAGTAGAAGCCCATGAAGAGAACATAGTGGATAGGGGGGAAGTAGCGAGAAGGGCGAGTAGTCAATCAGAGGATGTACCCACAGAATACATATCCTACTGCCCAATGATAATAAAAAGATATGGGGGAAGGTGGTATAGAATGCAAAAAACAACAAAGCGAAGGAAAGGGAAAAAGGACCTAGTTAACTGCCACCCCACGAAGCAACAGGAGTATGGGGGGGGGGCACTCCAGCACATAAGACAACGGATAAGGAGTTAAGGCAAGGAATTAAAAAACTAAACTCTGCAGAAATAGGAGAAAGTAGCAATAGACCCGACGACCAAAACAGGAGGATAACAAGGAATAGAATGGGAAAAGGTGAAAAGGCTATCAGAAGGTCTCAATCTGGGTTAAAGGAGAGTACAGCAGCAGAATGGGGGATTGACACGTGTCCAGATGTGGGGCCTACTAACCCAATCCAGGTGAAGGGGGTTAGAACCGGAGGCAGAGAAGAAGCAAGCAGGCACATAAGGGGAGAAATGCCAGATAGAACATTACAACATCGGCAGCCAGAATTGCCTGTAGACAATTGGGTATTCGTAGAGCCATTAGGACAGGAAAAGGGGGGGAAAAGAACTAAGAAACTAAATCCCTTAAATCGCTCCCAGCTCCTATCGTCTTTTGCAATGTGTCTCAGCCTAAGATAGGTTAGTACTGATGATTTTAAAGAAGTTGGGTTCATGGCGAACAGCAAGGGCGAGGAAATAACTAAGGTCCTACTCCACTCAGCCCTAATAAAAGACGCAATAGAAAAGGTAGAGTCCGAGATGCTTTGGGAAGGAATTAGAATAGTAAAAAGGGAGGAGGTGTTACTGGACAAAATAGGGAACTCCTTCCTTAGGAACCATGCAGCCCTGGGTGAAAGACAAATACAAATGATTAGCCTGGGGAGAGGCAAGAAAGACGCCCTTGAAATTACGATAAAACCAAAAGATCAGAGGTGGGATGTTGAAGATTTCCTTGCTGGGAATAGATATAGAGAACTGGCATACATGAACGGTGAGGAAGATGGTTATATGAGTAACATTGATTAGGAAGTAGGGCCGTCGCACAGCCTATCCATAATGTCCTGGAATGTAAACGGATACAATAGAATAGTGTCACAGGAAGATTTTAAAAACATCTTGAGGAAAAATGATATTGTATGCTTCCAGGAAACCTGGCTGTGCGACGAAACCCCTGTAACGGAAGGCTTCACTCACCACGTAAAACCTGCAAAAAAGAACATATCAGGTAGACCTTCTGGCGGCCAGATGACGCTGGTCTCAACAAGGATAGCCAAAGACATGGAACCCCTCGAACTCAAGTGTAATTGGGCTTTGGGTAGTAGAGTGCGAACCCTAAACAATATGTCAGGGGTCGAAAACCTATGTATTATAAATGTGTATATACAGAAAGGGAAAACAAACGAGTATAAGATTGACCTGGAACGTTTAAAATCAGACCTGGAATACCTATGTGATTGTTATCCAAGGGATGTGCTCATGATACTGGGGGACTTTAATCATAGATAAAATCCCATTAAAACGGACCCCTGGCTGAGGGATCTGCTAGGAGTATATAAAATAGAGCTTGCACAATTTCCCCGTTGTGACATCTCAACTCAAGATGATGAGCTTGGGCAAATGTTGGGGGCCATGGGTCTGGTCTGCGTGAATAGAAGGAAGGAAGCAGACCGGCCAGCGAATCGTACTTTTAAAGTAGGGCGACAAATGTGCCCAATAGATTACGCATTCATACAGGCTGGAATTTTTATCTAATTAAACAATTTGAAATTCTCAGGGTGGAGGGTAGTGATCATTATCCACTGCAGGTAGAACTCCAGGTAAATAGCTCCCCGCATAGACAAAAAGTGCTTCCAGTAGAGGGGGAATACCCCAAGCGACTCACTATGAGAATTACAGATGAATACATAAAAAAACTGAGTGCACACCAGTTAACCGTGAATTTAGATAACCTAGCACCAGAAGAGGGCATAACCTGGTATGAGGATACAATAAGGCAACTGGTGGAATGCCTCAGGATAAAATTAAAGCACGTTAAACATAAATCAGTAAATAATGTGAAACCATACCCCAATAATACCAAACATTGGTTTGATGATGAATGCCGGAAAGTAAAGGCCGGTATTAGAAAACAGGAGAGACACCTAAGAGGTAATTATAGCGATGAAGCGGTAATAGAACTTAGGAAATTAAAAATAAAATATAAGGACACTATTAGAGATAAAAAAAGGATTTTTAAGGACAAATGTTGGGGGAATCTACTTGAGGCTATTGAAGAAAAAAATGTGAGAGGCTTTTGGAAGTTAATACAGGAATGCACAGGGAAAGTCTTAGGAACTCTACACTGCTCGGTGCCAGAGGACAAGTGGGTGACCTATCTGGAAGAAATCTATGGTAAATGGCCAAACAGGAAGGGAAGAACGGCAAATGTCTGGCCTGGAATAAGGGAAGAAACAAAAGTACACTTCTCCCCAGATGCCATTAGAGGTATAATAAACAGATTTAACCTAACATGGGCAGCAGGCCCAGATAATTTACCAGCTATCATAATAAAAACGAACATAGAATGGTGGGCGGAGTTTTTAGGTTTTGCCTAGCAAATGCTTACGAAGTACGCATGTGCTAGGAAAACCTTATGTTTTTCTCTGTGGGGTCGGGTATCCGCCCCCTCCTCCCATTGGCTAGCTCCATAAATGGAGGCTAGCCATTGGGAGAGGGCTCTGTCCGTCAATCTCGGACCAGATTCGGGGGCGTTCCCGAGAATTTTTCGCTTTTGGCTACGTCAGCCGAAAGCCTCTTCTCGTCAACGCCCCCGAATCTGGTCCGGGATTGAGGGCATCCGCCTTCCTGCTCCGCTGTAAAGGGAACTGTGTGCCTTGTGGGGAGAGATCAAGAACTGTGTGCCTCGATTGAGCCGGAGTGTATGCGCTGAGAGCTGTGCGCTTCACACCCCCTCCTACGCTCGAGTCACACCGTCCGCTGAGCCCTGCTTCTAATCCCTGGCCTTTGCTCTTTTCTGGGCTGCATCGTACCCTGACCAGTGGGGAACGTACTCAAAGCTGTGCGCTTCAGCTCCAAGGAACAGTACGTCTCGCAGCTCCGGTTCGCAAGGACCGCACTGTACGCCGCTCACGCGAGATGCGTGAGGCTTAGGGGGGCACTCGGAGGAAAGCCGAACGAAGCGCACAGGAGCGCCGCAAAAGCACACAGAAGCCCTAGAAGGCACAGTACCTTATTAAAACTGGGCAGAAGGCCCAGAACATTGCATTTGCCTCCGTGTGCCCCTGTTGCCTGCTTGTGCCTCCGTGTGCCCCTGTTGCCTGCTTGTGCCTCCGTGTGCCCCTGTTGCCTGCTTGTGCCTCCGTGTGCCTCTGTTGCCTGCTTGTGCCTCCGTGTGCCCCTTTTGCCTGCTTGTGCCTCCGTTTTCGTGCCCCTGTTGCCTGCTTGTGCCTCCGTGTGCCCCTGTTGCCTGCTTGTGCCTCCGTGTGCCCCTGTTGCCTGCTTGTGCCTCTGTGTGCCCCTGTTGCCTGCTTGTGCCTCCGTGTGCCCCTGTTGCCTGCTTGTGCCTCCGTGTGCCCCTGTTGCCTGCTTGTGCCTCCGTGTGCCCCTGTTGCCTGCTTGTGCTGTGTGGGTGTGTGTGTAGGGCTCTGTGTGGCTGTGTGTGTAGGAAGCTTTGTGTGGCTGTGTGTGTGGGGGGCTCTGTGTGGCTGTGTGTGTGGGGGGCTCTGTGTGGCTGTGTGTGGGGGGCTCTGTGTGTGTTTGTGTGTGTCATTTGCGAGAGATAAAGCTAGTGGCATTGTAAATGACAATGCCATTTATTTATGTTAAAAAAACCTCAAATAAAAATAATGTCAAGAGCAATGCCAATAGCTCTAACTTTAACAAAGGCAAAACCATTGCATTGTAAATGCTTGTTCTCTAATATGTTCCAAGAGATTTTAAATACTGGCAATTTCCCAGATAATTGGAAAGGGGCGATTGTCAGGCCAATACATAAAAAAGGCGATGTAAACTCCCCAAAAAATTACCGCCTAATAAACCTTTTGGACATAGGCGAAAAGGTTTTCTCTAAAGCAATTTTAGGTTTACTAAAGGAATGGGTGGATGACAAACAGATAGTCCCACCAGAACAGGGGGGGGGGGTTCAAAGAAGGCCACTCAACGGTTGACCACTGCTTTGCTCTCTGGTCCATTGCACAGAAGTCGATCGATCAGAGGGGTAATTTATTCTGCTGTTTCGTGGACTTCTGTGCAGCTTTCGATCTGGTGGACAGGGAGCAACTGAGGTCAACATTGGTAGGGTATGAAATACAGGGTGACCTGCTAGCCCTAATCCAAGCACTGCATACAGAAAATTGGTCACAGATAATTCTGGATAAGGAGGGAGGATTGACGAAGAGAATCCCAATTGGGAACGGTCTAAGGCAGGGGTGTGTACTCGCCCCCTTACTATTCTCTCTGTTCCTAGCAGACCTACCCCAAAAATTAAGAGCGGTCAGAGGGGCGAACCCAAAACTGGGAGGAAACCAGATATCGTGCCTCCTATATGCTGATGATCTGGTAATCATGGATCAGACGGAGATAGGCCTCCAAAGAAAATTAAATCGTTTTAAAGAATACTGTACTAGTAAAAAATTAATAGTAAACATGGAGAAGACAAAAATTGTATGCTTTGGCAGGAGGAAAACAAAGTTCTCTTGGTACCTGGGCACAGTATTGCTTGAGAGGGTAGCAGATTATAGATATTTGGGAATGTGGTTTTCTGGTACCCTGAAATGGTCATTTACAAGCATTAAAAATGAGGGCATTGGCGTCTGTGAAAGGCTTAAAAAGATTCAATAATACCTATGGAGAAATGTCGGATAGACTGGTCCTAAAAGCCTACCAAGCAATGGTGCCCCCTCAATTTTTGTATGGAGCCGAAGTTATTTACTTAAGTGGTAAGACCTCCTGGGATAGAGAGGAGGGAAATATACTAAAAAGCTTATTCGTGCTGCCTAAATCATCTATGGTACAGGCGGCAAGAGTTGAGCTGGGAATCACCTCGTGGGCAATAACTGCTTGTATGGCCCTTGTACGATTCTGGCAGCGATTAGGAGCAGAGGAGTTTTTCAAAATCTCCCAGTGGGCCAAAGAGGAAATTGCCACGAGCGAGCTACCCTGGGCAAAAGAGACTAGAGCATCAATAAGTAATGCATATAGGGTGCTCGATCTGAAGGTTTGTTCGCTGCAAGACCACATAATAATAGGTAAGAAAGAACAAAGGCTTCAAGGGACTGATATGTCCCGTACTTATGATCGGGAGTACCTTTTTCAAAAAAGCTCGGTAGCCCACATGACATCGGCCTGGGGGCTAGACCAACAGTTTCCCTATGTGGACCGGCTACCAAGTTATAGATTAAGGCGGGAAGTCCTAAAAATGCGAATTGGAATAAACCCATGTTACGCTAATAAAGGAGCTCGAAATCAAATAATAGGATGTGATGGTAATTGCACTTGCACTTCAGGTACTATTTGCAATATTATACATATTTTACTAGATTGTATGTGGTTTTTAGATATACAAAAGGAGTTTTTATGTCCGATTTTTAAAATTTATAATACGAACAGGATGCAAGCTGTTACTCTGTTGGTGGAAATGGGGGATCTAGATATAGCCTGTGCCTTGGGGAAATATATGAATAAAGTCAAGGTGTTCCTCAAATGCACAGAGTAAGCACTAATAATGCAATTCCTTGGAATTATGTAAGGGTGGAACAATTAGTGTTTACAGTAGTAAGTGCTGCATGATTAAGGAGGTGTTGTATAGGCATGAATTAAGTGATTTTAATAATTTAACTGTTATAATACTCCGATTTTAAAAATGATAGTCAAACTATATGTATATCGAGAAGTAATATGTTTTGTGATACCGCAGTGTTATGTATCTGTTGCTGGTTTTTTAGGGCTCGCCTGCTGATGCGCTTCTGCGCATCGCTGGCGAAGCTCTATTACGGCTTATCCAGTGTTGAGCCACCACTGGCGATTCCACTGGCGATTCCTTCAAGTGCATGTGCTTTTTAGGTCATTGCGCAAGCGCAAGCCCTAAAAAGCGCGTGCACAATGCCACCAGCCGCCTGCCTGCCTGCCTCGCATTACCAGATCAAAGGCAGCCCAGCCCCCCTCCCACAAGCTTCTCAGCGTGTGCTCTGCCTCAGGCCGGCATTTCTCCTCCCCTCGGGCAAACAGATAGCCGCAATAACACCCTCCCTGCTCAGCTTTTTTCTCAATTTCTCCCCGAATACACTTCCCATTAGGAGCCCTTCCTCCCCCCCAGATAATCTATCTCCATAAGAGATAAGCAGCTCTTCCACCATCTATAAACCATTCCGTTTCGACTCACTCACACGAAGAAGCAGTCTCTCATTGGCTGACTCAGTCAGTCACTTGTCCAGTCACTCAGGTGTTGACTTACTCACTAATCTGCACACTCATGTACAGTCATATGTGCAGCCACTCAGTTACACTGTGCCATACACAGTACAGCACTGGATAGAGTCGCGCCCTTGACAACACCTTCCGTGTTTCATTATGTTACATAACCTGGATCTCCGCAGCCTTTGCACTACACTCGGTGTAACACGCCCTCTGCACCACTCCCTGCTTCACAGGCCTTTCCACCCCACCCTGGATCACATTCCCTACGCATTCAGAACCGTCATGCACTTCAGTGACAGAGCACACTGGGTGATTTCTGGGCCGTGTTCGAAGGTGTACATTTACATGTCGGTAGATTTATATAGCGCCGGCCAAGTAAAATGCATCGGAGCGCTGTACCGAGGTGCGGGTAGAGATTATCCCGAGTCACTTGTGAGAGTAACACGATTAAAACATTGTCCCCTGCTTATTATACCTAATGAAAACGTGTGAACTTCTCTGCCAGAAGAACTTTCTGAACGACTACAACTTAAGGCGCTACCTTCAACCAGAGCCGGACTGGCCGTAGCGGACACCGGGGGTTAAAACTGTATCTTTTGTGACTGAAAATTATTACAAATACACCATCTGAGTGGCGCTGTCCCTCCCCTCTGCCCAACGTAGAGCTGAAAGTACACACTGCCGAGACACGGCACACGGGAATATATGTAGAAGGGATTTGAAGAATAGTAAAGGCAGCCCAGCCCCCCTCCCACAAGCTTCTCAGCGTGTGCTCTGCCTCAGGCCGGCATTTCTCCTCCCCTCGGGCAAACAGATAGCCGCAATAACACCCTCCCTGCTCAGCTTTTTTCTCAATTTCTCCCCGACTGCACTTCCCATTAGGAGCCCTTCCTCCCCCCAGATAATCTATCTCCATAAGAGATAAGCAGCTCTACCACCATCTATAAACCATTCCGTTTCGACTCACTCACACGAAGAAGCAGTCTCTCATTGGCTGACTCAGTCACTTGTCCAGTCACTCAGGTGATGACTTACTCACTAATCTGCACACTCATGTACAGTCATATGTGCAGTCACTCAGTTACACTGTGCCATACACAGTACAGCACTGGATAGAGTCGCGCCCTTGACAACACCTTCCGTGTTTCATTATGTTACATAACCTGGATCTCCGCAGCCTTTGCACTACACTCGGTGTAACACGCCCTCTGCACCACTCCCTGCTTCACAGGCCTTTCCACCCCACCCTGGATCACATTCCCTACGCATTCAGAACCGTCATGCACTTCAGTGACAGAGCGCACTGGGTGATTTCTGGGCCGTGTTCGAATGTGTACATTTACATGTCGGTAGATTTATATAGCGCCGGCCAAGTAAAATGCATCGGAGCGCTGTACCGAGGTGCGGGTAGAGATTATCCCGAGTCACCTGTGAGAGTAACACGATTAAAACATTGTCCTCTGCTTATTATACCTAATGAAAACGTGTGAACTTCTCTGCCAGAAGAACTTTCTGAACGACTACAACTTAAGGCGCTACCTTCAACCAGAGCCGGACTGGCCGTAGCGGACACCGGGCGTTAAAACTGTATCTTTTGTGACTGAAAATTATTACAAATACACCATCTGAGTGGCGCTGTCCCTCTCCTCTGCCCAACGTAGAGCTGAAAGTACACACTGCCGAGACACGGCACACGGGTTAGGTACAGGCGGCATATACACACAGACACACACAATGGCACACGGAAGCACGCGCACGTACACAGTGATACAGTTAAGCCTACCCGTGCACAATTTACAGAGGAGTGTGATGTATTCTGACTACCCAACTCCCACATATAGAACGTAGAAGCAGGAATATACAATAACAATTCTATTGGAACAGTAAGGTAAGAATACTACAGAGTGCACACATATACATTATATATATTTATTTATTTATACACACACTGATAAAAGGAAGGGCAAAAACACACAGGTACAGTTAGGCACACACACAGATACAGGGAAGCACAATCAATAACACACAATTTACACTTACGTATACAAAGAAGCACACAAACGCAGAAACACACAAAGTCATTCAAACTAGATTACGTTGAAGCACACATACGAACGCACATGCAAATGCACATGGTCAGGGCCAGAAGTAAATACTCGTACACAAAAGCACACATGCATAAAACACACACAATACGAACGCACACAGTACACATATGGAACACACCCAGGGGGAAGCACACATTTCTGTGATATAAAAAAGACACGGACCAGTTCATTACAAAAATGAAAAGTACATTGCGTTCACCTAGTATCAAAAGGACATATGACTCAAAATTAATTTAGCTATTTTAAAAAAAAACATATAAATAAAAAAAATTCATTTATAAGACCAATAGCTCAAACTTTCCGAATGCGAGCCCTATTGCATTTCCAATGCTTGTTTCTTCTTTTTTTTTAGTAGGATAAGAGGTAAATTGTACTTTTATGGTTGTAACAAACCAAATAAAGTTTGTTTTGACTGACTGACTGACTGACTGAAAGCAAGATTAATGATTGTTTGCTTTCAAAATAAAATGTTCATAAAAAATTGAAAGCAGGAAAAAAACATTTTGCTATGTACTTTAACATTTCAGGTACCATTTCTTTGCAGCATCATTTAGTAACATGTGTTGATGCATGCTAGTATTTCCCAAAAATATTCATAATGGAAAATCAGTGTAACCAGTTTCAATAAGATTTTGGAAAACAAAAAGAAACACGCATTGGTAAAGCCAGTAGGTCTGACATTGGTGGTCAGCTTTTTAGTTTTGTGAATGTGTGACTTGTTTTGGCAAGGTTTTTGTAAAACCTTATTAGTGTGGGAGCTGCCGGGCCCTCACAATTATAACAAACATTGGCAAAAGCAAAAACTGTTTTTTTGGTCTCAAAAAGCACACACTGTCACCGTAGCTACTGGTACTGAACAAAACTACTCTGTGTGCAGACATGCTCTTTGTGAAAGAGCAGAAGAATGCTGTCACTCACAGTGAAGCCAGCCGATACAAAGAAAGAGACAACATTTTAATAAAAACTAAATGTCACAGTCAATGCCAGATCAAATCAGGGGCACAATTTATTAAAGAAAGTCTTAAATGTGCACTGTAGGAAACTGGCTCTATATATACTACACCAAAATGAGGTTTAGTGTGTATAGAGTCCTGGTGACCCTAGGTGTAGGCAGAGGTTAAAGTTAGATAGAACCACACTCTCTATTGGTAGTAGAGTGGTTGAGCAGTAAGGCAGTATCAGAGGACAGTGTTAGGCATTTGATGTGCACACTCAGTCAGCAAATTAATTCACACATTCAAGAACTGACCTGTAGGCCAATTGTTTTTGTATAAAAAATATATGTTGTTTTATTTTTAGAACCAAGCAAGCCTGGAACAGGTAACCATTAAATACTTTACAGTAATAAGTTGCTGAATGTAAAACAGTTTGAAAATGCAATAGGAATTGTACTTTGTTTGATTTACAGGGGATGCAGTAGGTTGCAATACTTAGCAAATGCAGTACATTAAAATGAATAGGTTTTTTCAGTAAATTACAGGTAAGTTACTTTTTACGTTACTTTTCTAACTCGGTGCTGGGTACCTAGATTCAGCACTGGGACATTTCCTGCAAACAAGTAAGTAAATACCTTTTGGTTATTCTTGCCATTTTTAAAGAATATTTTTAGATTTAAAAACTCCACACTTAGAAACTTTTTGGAAGAAAATTGTCAATGTTATCCTCTGGAGGAAAAACAGGTTATCGAGTCACAGGTAAGTTATCGACTGTGGGAGTTAAGGTTCTGGGGTTAGACTCAAGGGTCCCCCAGGGTCAGTGATGCACTCTTGTAACATCCTCAGCGGCACTAGGGCGGCCTGGTGCAGAGTGTTAAGGCCCAATTTAGATTTTTTTAAAATATTTGTTTGTGAATTAAATAATATATTTAATCTTTTGTGTAGCTTGTGGAGACCTTCTGCCAACAACCAAAGGTTTGTAATCCCCACCCTTGACTTACTAAGGTCATCAAGGAATCAACTCTGAGTGTTGGAAAGAATTCAGTATTTTAGTTTTGCCTGGTGAAGGTGCCAAGTGATTCTGTCAGTAATTCGTCATGAAATAGCTGGTAAAGTGACGAAGGACTGATTTCGCGTGTCTTGTTTTGAACACATAGGAGCAGGGACTCTGGATGATGTCTGTGAGCATGTGCCTCGGTCTGCTGGCTTCCCCATTCCATGTCTCTGTGATAGGTGAAAGGGCTGAGGGCCCTGTTGCACTTGTGTATTTGTGTAGCATTTAATGGAAATGGACTGTATTCCTTCATGTGATATATATTATTCATGAAAATTTGACCAGCCATTTCCACCCTGGAGTCTGAGGACCCCTAGGGGTCTGTGACATCTACGGAGGAGGTCTGCGGCTGTTTAAAAAGTAAAATATTATCGTTAATGGAAGCAAAATAAATGAATAAATGTTATCCAATAGGGGATAGGGGGCCTCGGGTTGGTGGCTGCTGGCAAGCAGGTCACTGGGTTGTGGAAGCAAAGCTCCTAGGGTTTAGGTCAGGTAAAATGGGGAAACAAAGTAGCACAAAAGGTGCCCCCTCAGCGGCACTGAGGCGGCCGGCTGCAGAGTGCTGCTTCGACGTTGAGCGCCCTGTTTTTTTTAATGGAAAATCTCCTGTTTGCAAAAGCACTGCAAGCAGGGAGACAAAGGACTTCTGAGTGCGTCCACCACTTCGAGAGTTAAGTTGGGAAGTTAAGGGTTGGTTAGGCACCGTTGGTTTGGGCACACCAGGCTGTGGGCCTTTGGGTTCAGGGGTGCCTTTTGGGGCCGGATTTTCGTACCAGCTCCTGGTCGGGGTTAGGGAGGCCTTCTGGATTCAGACTGCAGGCGTCGGCTGGAGGCTTGAGGCAGGTCAGGGGTCGCCGGATCTTGGGTCAGGATCGCCAGGGTGATCTCCTCGTGGTGTTTTTCTCCTGGAGCTCGGGCCGGGTTCGGAGGTTGCAGAGTGGGCTGGATTTGCGGTCTCCGGCTACTGCCTGAGGTTGCAGTTAAACAAATCCGGTGTTCACAGGAGAAGCAGTCTTTGTAAGTGAAAGCAGGCAGGTCCTCCGGGGTTTTTTAAGTTGCTGACTGCAGGACACACCAGGATTTCGCAGGAACAGGTTCGAGAGGAGACAGGCCTGTAGGGTTTGGGCCAAGTCATCGGGCGTCTTCCTCTTGTTAGCTGGTTGCACGGCTGTTCGGTCCTTCTTCTTCTTTTCTTCTTGTCGGTTCTGGATCTGAGGAAGCAAGGTTCAGGGTGCCCCTAAATACTAGAATTAGGGGTGCTACAGGTAGGTAAAGGGCAGGGAACAATGGGTCCCTTCCCTGGGGTGGGTACACCTCCTATTGTGCCACCCTGCAGTGGGAGGGGGGTAGGAGCCTGTACCGGTTGGTTGAGTCCCCCCGTCCTCAAGATGTTGGGGACTCGGAGTTGTTCTTCACCTCGCCTCCCCCACCTAAGGGATTTAGTTGGCAGATGTGGGAACACCTCTCTCCCTCACTTGTTTTTCCCGCCGGTTCTCTCACCCAAATTGGGGGGTAGAGCCAGTGGGGACAAGTTGCTGAAAGCAGCAAATGGTATGGGGAGGCTCACAAAGGCGGTATAAAGTTTCCCCTTCGTGAACCCCGCCCATCCTGAGGGAGGAGACTTGGCACCTCGTCCCAGGATGTGCATTGTGTCAGGCCCCAGGGAGCAGCAGGCTCACAACCCAGGGGTCCAGAAACATGTCTTAGCCTGGACACTAGTGGTGGGTTAGTTTTCTGGGGGCATCTCTGAGATGCCCTCTGTGTGCATTTCTCATTAAATCCCACACTGGCATCAGTGTGGGTTTAATGTGATGAAAAGTTTGATACCAAACTTCTCAGTTTTCATTGTAGCCATCATGGTGCTGTGGAGTTCGTAATGACAAGCACCAAGCACCGTATACTCTTAATGGCAGAACTGCACTTACAATGTCTAAGAATGGGCTCATGCAGCTGTACCCTCAAAAAGCACACACTGCCGCAGTAGTTACTGGCACTGAACAAAACTATTTGTGCCGATATGCTCCTTGTGAAAGAGCAGAATGCTGTCACTCACAGTGAAGCCAGCCGATACAGAGAGAGAGACAGAATTTTAATATACACAAAAGGTCACAGTCAACGCCAGACCAAATTAGGGGCCCAATTATTAAAGATAGTTTCAAAAGTGCACCCATGTTATATGTCCTTGCATTAAGTGTAGCAATACCGCTTTCGTGACTTCCTAAGAATGTACAGACGAAGGACAAGAAATAGTAGAATATATGTGTGAACTGCATTTTAGCGTGAGCAAATATGCATGTGTAGATTTGCTCATGCGAAAATCTGAGAGCAAGTTCACTTTCCCTACAACCACTTTTCCCAACTCTGGAAGAAGGTTTACATCTGCTATTGTCAGGAGGAGTACACTTCCAATATTTCTCAGTATGGGAAAAGATTAGAGAAGTGTTGTTGAAAACCCTTAAAACATGCAAGTAGGTTTGCACAGACTCAAAAGGGCAATCTAACCATGGAACTATTGCTTATCACTACCTTCAGCCTCAGCATGTAGATCTGCGGAACATAAGGGGATTGCAAGAATTCAAACATCACTATGGTATGAGCCCTGGCATAACCAGAAAGGCTATATCCGAGATCCTATATAATGAGATTGCTGCTATAATTTGTCGCTGCACTACATGGCACCAAAGGGGCAAGTGGATTTTGTTACAAGACAAGTAGATTTATGAAGCAACCTGCCCCATGGACAAGTAGATATTTTATTAAATTTGACACCCCTGAAAGAATGCACTGGTGCTGTCATCGTTTTTAGAGTCAGATGCACAAAGCTTTTTTTAGGTCTCGCTGAGCCAGCGCGCATGCGCTGTCAGCGAGACATTTAGTAAGCGGGGTTCAAAAGTGCTACGCACCACAGGCTTGCAGGCGACCAGCTTGCTACAACGCGCGTGCGCGGCGTGTACAGCACTTTTTCCTGTCGCGCGCCCACGTGTGCGCACAACTCGCGTCACCACTTGCGTTAAAAAAAAAATTGTACCCATGTCTCTAGCCCAGCTTGTACCCTGCTCTCCTTAGCCTTCTCTACCCATCTCCTTGGCCGGCTTGCCCTTGTGCCCTCTGTGCAGAGCCTTGTGAGATGATGCGCAGACACCCAACCAGCTAGACGAAGCAGGGCTGGTGTGGAATATTAATGCCTCCTGGCAGCAGGCGGGCCCGAAGTGCTGCCGCTCTGGGCTTGGGAGCAGAGACTCTCCTTCGACAGAGTGACGAAAACCGTACATGTTCGGGGGCAAACCCATGTAACTGCTCTCCGACTTCATTCGATCCTGTTATCAGAAAGCCACCCATTTTCAGCGCTGGCCGCATTATCCACCCAAAACCACCTTCACCTCCCATCCAGAATGCCAGTCGCCTGCTGTACCCCCACCCCACTAATCCACTAGTTACAGGCACCTAATCTAACCACCAACCCTTGTACTGCGCGTTGGTGTTTTGTAGCTTGGTGCACGCGCTATACATTCCTTACATGCACCACATAAATGAGGTCCTGGTGGTTATGGTTGCCGGGGCTTCAATATAGAGAGGGCTCTGAAAGGGTAACAGGACAAGCAGGACCAGGGAACAGACGCTTTTGCAGCTGAATACAATGTCTCCACCCGCAGAGCGTGACTGACACCCTTACACATTGTTTCACGTCATCTGAATTAACCAATTGGCAGGGGTTTGCTGTTATTGATTACTACATTCCCATGTCGCTGGATGAAGCCATCTCATAGCTGGTACCGTTGGCAAAAATATTTTTCTGGCAACCACTTCACATGCACCTCATAGACAGCCCTGCTTTCAGTGGGTTTCTCGGTGAACATTAGGGCCACTTAAACCATACAACTCAAACATTCAAGCCCTAAGAGACACAATGTTTTCCCCTGGGGGCTGTTTAGCCTCTGTCCAGCCTTTCCTCACATATGGTCATCACTCCTCTTTATATCCCCCAGACACTATAATTCTGTTCGGGGCTCCATCCACAGCCTCCTGTTGGACAGTCATTTCCTACATATAACACCTTCCACATAAAGAACCTCCCTACAAAAACGCCATTACGATTGGCACCGTCAATTGGTAGTCTCATCCCAAGTCCCGGGACTCATTGGGCCTAATTTGCACTACTGTCAGCAATTTTATTGTGCACCAGCCGCCTACAAAAGTACCTGGCAGTAGTAGGCAATGCAAGGCGCACTCCTGGGAAATGAGAAGAGCCTGTATTGGTGATCAGTGTTATGCCTGCACAAGTTGATGGTGAGACGAGCGTCACAGATGAGTAGCAAGGGTTTTAACTATGGGCAATGAGAGCAACTTGTTTTATTTCGCGGCCGCGACGCATTTCTTTTACGCATTTCTTTTGTGTTCTCTCAACCCAAGAACCAAGCATTCTGTCAAAAAGAGACACTCTTGAAAACATGGCCTCTACCAAGAATTCACTTTACACAGTAATCGGATCCAGGCACTTTATGAGTAAGAGGCCCTCAGCGGGCGGGTTGCTATCAGTAGCATCAAAGCACACAGACTGAATGGTGTTCTAAACAAGACACTTCTTCAGCGGAGTCACACATGCAAATATCATGTTTGCAGCGTGACAATGTCTCCAGGTTTAAGCACGTCACTCAAGCCCGAAAGAAGCTCGCTTTCTGTAACTGAAGGCAAAATACCACCTCATTTCTTGTGGTGCCAGCTAACAAGTACTTCTGTGATGGAGTACATTTACACAAAGCAGTTGGTAGCCTTAAGCTATCAGGCATCATTAATAGCCACTCTGAAATCAGTGGGATGCTTAAAATACAACCGCTTTACAAAACAAACAAGCATTTGCAATGCAATAAGTCTCGCATTTACTTGAATTTGAGCTATTAAAATTGCAAATAACAATGCCTTTTATTTTTGTTTTTAAAACATAAATAAAAGGCAGTGTCATTTACAATGCCAATAGCTTAAACTTGTGTAAATGCGAGACCTATTGCATTGCAAATGCTTGTTTTAGTTCGCAAACGGCCTGATTGCGAACAAAAAAAGTAATTTTTCAATGTACAAAGGCCCAATTTGCGATTTGGTAACTTATTACCGAATTTCAACGTGGGGTTGCAATGTGGTATTAGGAAGGGGCGTGTTTAGGCCATCTCTTCCTAATACCTAATCGTAGTGATATGTGTGCATGTTTTGCGAACGAAATGCCGTCGCAAAACATTTGCATTTTACCACCTACTTTAAGTAGGAACTACTCCCAAAAAATGTTTCATTTTTAGGTTTTGCCTGGCGAAAGCTGCGCTTTCTGCGCAGCTTTTTCGCGCAGGCGAAAACCTGATGAGAATTGTAGTGTGCTTTGGCTCGGCCCTCGTCATTCATTGGCTGGCTCCGTAAATGGAGCCTTGCCATTGGACGAGGGGCCTGTCCGTCAATGCCGGACCAGACACGGGGGCGTTCCCGACATTCTTTGGCTTTTGCCGACGTCACGCGACGCCGGGAACGCCCCCGAGTCTGGTCCGGCATTGCCGGCACTGTAGGGAACGGGACGGACATGGAGCTCTCGGCTGTTGGGGAGCGAGTGTTTGCAGCGGAGGCACTGCTCAAGCGTCGGGTGCGGAAGGTGAGCGAAATGTTTGCCGGTTCCCACCCCCTCTCCCGCTCTCCGTGTCTCCCCGGCCCCGTTCCCGCCCCCTACCGCTGCCTCGGCTCCCGTTCCCGCACTACCCGTGTCAGTGTTTGTGTGGGTTTGTACTGCCAGGGGCTGTTATTTTCAGACGCGACCCCCGCCCACTCCCCCCCCCCCCCACCCCAAGACACTCTGCCGTACACGGCTTGCACATTGGCCCCCCGCGCCCCCCACCCGAAGAGCACGGGTTTCTTCTGTGTTGTGCTTGCTTCCTGTCCGGGTCTCTATACGTGTTTAGAAGCAGGATCGAGGCTGTCGCGTTCTGCGGGTGTGCATTGAGCGCAACAAGGCCGCGGCGAGTTGCAGCTTTCCAGGATTCTCAAAGGGTTTACGATGTACGATCCTCTTCCTGGGACGGACGGAACTGGGCCATTCCTGGGAGTTCAGTGAGAACTCTGTGATACGGGGCAGGATCTCGGGTTCTGCCTGTGTTTGTAGCACGAGGCCCCGGAGTCCCCTCGGGTGGTGGGGTAGGGTGCTTCAGTGCTGCTACTGTTTAAGAAACCCGATGATCACTGTGAGGGAAGGTTCGCGCATTGCCCCTGCCGCATGCAGTTGTTTCCCCCTGCACGCCTTAGGTTTTTAAAGGTAGAGCGCACCAATTTGACAGCATGCTTGATTTTTTTGCACCCCCCCCCCCCCCCCCCCCCGCCCAAAATCACAATCCGTGTCTCATTCCGACGCGCGGACTCCCTTTTAGATCTTTCCCTCCAGCTAGCCTAGCTGCATTGTTCTGCAGATTCGAGTGGGGGTGGGGTGTGGTGTAGGGCCCTGCTTACAGGTCACTTCCTCCCGGTGTGTGAGCATACCGTCCCGCGCCTGGTATTTTCAGCGTCTCCGCTCCAGTCCGTGGGGGGAAGGGTTCAGCTCACTACCCGTGTCAGTGTTTGTGTGGGTTTGTACTGCCAGGGGCTGTTATTTTCAGACGCGACCCCCGCCCACTCCCCCCCCCCCCACCCCCAGACACTCTCTGCCGTACACGGCTTGCACATTGGCCCCCCGCGCCCCCCACCCCGAAGAGCACGGGTTCGCCGTCCAAGCCCCCGAGGCACAGGAAGAGGTTTGATGGTGGGGGCCATGGCCAAACGCCTTTTGCTATGTTAATGCCAGTGATGTGGCTATTACAGGTGGCAGCCTGTCAGAGGTCTGTAGACAGATTAATCCTTGACGCTGACTGCCCCACTCGTCCACCATCATTGAGCATTTTGCCGCCTGCTCCTGCTTCAACTCAATGCCCGATCGGATACTTTTGTCAGATTCGGAGGCCCAACCCATTCCAGAAAACAGCTTTCCTGAACTTGGCCTGTTACACTATGAAGATAAAGGCCCCAGGCCGAGTAAAACGCCGTCCGAGGCAGGAGGCTCTCCCCGCCCCCATCTGCATGCAGACTAGGATTGGCACCCTCTGAAATGAGGCGAACCTCCACCAAATCAAGGGGTAGGCTAGTTAGGGCGAGGGGGGGGATAAAAGGGGCCAATGGCCCAATGTAGGCACATACACCCCCCCCCCCCTCCCCCCCTCGACCGGGCAGGTCTCTCACCATGGAGGGGTTGGTGCGGGCGATGATGGAATCCTTCAATGTCACGGGAAGGTACGACTGGCTACTAGATGGTATATATTAAAAGAATGTGTATTGCTAGCTATTCGCATATCGCTAATATAACATGTACCATTGACAATTATTGAGCATAATGGAGTCTTGCCATGATGGACTGCCCATTGACAAATCCTAAAAAAACATATTTCAGGGGTGTTGGTAATCGATAGGTTGACATGATGGCATCATTTAGGCCCAAAAGATCCATTTCTCCATCATTTTTATACCATTTTAATGGATGTGTATTTTTCTACATGGTTTTTAAAACTGGTTTACCACGATTAATGATTTTATTTTCCAATTTTGTAGCAAGTACTTCCAAAATAGACATTTCGCTTTACAAATGAACATGCATTGCCTTTAGGGTTTTTATATTTGTAAATTTTGAATGTCTTTTTGTGTTTATATTCCCAGAAATAATGTAAAATACCTTAATTCCCACCCAAAATGGGTATCAAACAAGAAGCTTTAGTCCATATTGGAAGTGCTGTATTACACACATGTAATCAATACTTTGCATTTGTATTGTCACTTTTATGTACTACACAGTAACACAAAAATGTAGAATACATTCAATTGGCAAATTAGGAGTTAATTTGTCATGTTTAGGGATTGAAAGATAGAGCAAGCAGTACTGGCCTTAATCCAGTTACCCTTCTGTTTTTACAAGATATCAGTCTGTTACTGTTGACACTATGGAAAGAATGGAGGAAGTATCAAAGAAAGACAGGTGGAGCATAAGAACCGAGCTAGGGGATGCTCATCCATGAAAAAGGAGACTGCTGTTCTTTCCATGCCCTCAGAAAGTTCTCTTTAGGCCACAGCCCCCTAGATTTGAAATGGCTTGCTACCTACCACTTTCAGAACAAAGAAAGGGGTGTGGCAGTTATTTTGATGAGGAGAAAAGATAATGGGCCAGAAGGTGTGTGTGTGGGGGGGCTCTGTGTGGGTGTGTGTGGGGGGCTTTGTGTGGCTGTGTGTGGGGGGGCTCTGTGTGGGTGTGTGTGTGGGGGGGGTTTGTGTGTGTTGGGGGGGCTCTCTGTGGGTGTTGGTGTGTGTCATTTGCGAGAGATAAAGCTAGTGGCATTGTAAATGACAATGCCATTTATTTATGTTAAAAAAAACATAAATAAAAATAATGTCAAGAGCAATGCCAATCGCTCTAACTTTAACAAAGGCAAAACCATTGCATTGTAAATGCTTGTTCTTTTTGAAACACACTCTTTCCTTAAAGGAAAACCGGCTGCTTAAAAAAAAATAAGTGCCTTATTGAAAAGCAATCACAGACATGGTGGTCTGCTGAACCTAACAGGCCATCATCCCTGTGATTGTTGCTATTTCCAATCGTTCGCAAACCGAGACCTGCCTCATGAATATTAATGGAGTGGGTCTATTGCGACCCACTCGGAAAATACACTTAAGAATGTGCTTGTTGTGTGGATGGTTTTTAGAAGAGAACATACTGCATATCTTTAGAGCAAGGAGGAGGGGGTGCGTTCTTACTAGCTGAAAATGAGTTTGTTCATATGTACGATACATTGTAGCCTTTAATGTATATAACACCTCTTGTAATTTGTATTGTTTTATAGGGTGGGCTCAACTAAAACATAATGACAATAGACCTATTGACTCTAAAACTCTTCAGACTAAAGCTTTGTGTCTCTATAGTGTTTCTCTCTGTTCATAAAGCTTTTCAGGATTTTTTTTTTCCTTCGAGCCATGTCTATATAAAGCTTTTATTTTCACGTTGTAAGATATGTTCTATCTCTGTTACCCTTATTGGAACACAGTTAGCGTGACAGGCCTGTAACTCTACACAATGCTTTATCGCTTATACTCCATTTTTTAGCCTTATTTACTCTAATAAGCATTTCCTGACTTCATTTTTTTGTAGTCTCGGAGAACAATACTACAAGGATGCCATGGAGCAGTGTCACAACTATAATGCCCGGTTGTGCGCAGAAAGGAGTGTGCGCCTCCCCTTCCTCGACTCGCAGACTGGCGTGGCGCAGAGCAACTGCTACATATGGATGGAAAAACGACACAGGGGGCCAGGTAAGTTGTACCTTTCTCCAAATTTCCAACTGAAGTTTTGGCATATATTACTGGCTGGTGGTCCTTTCAGAGAATTTATAAACTGCAAAGTTATCTGGCTTTACTGGTTGTTAAAGATTTCTGAAATGTGCATTCTGAGACCCTTTTTAGGTTTCGCCTGGCGAACAGCTGCGCAACCAGCGTTTCGCGCAGGCGAAAACTTTTGTGTACCAGTATGTGGCTTATTCCCGCCTCTCTGTTTCATTGGCTAGCTCCATAAATGGAGGCTAGCCATTGGAAGAGAGAGGCGTCCGTCATTCTGGGAGGCGACTCGTGGGCGTTCCTGAGATTTTTTCTCATCCATCCCCTTTGTTGCCGTCATTGCGGCGGTGGGCGGTTGCTTTTTTTTTTTCCTGCAAGGCGTGTTTTTGTCATTCCGCCCAAGATGGCGTCGGGGCCCGTCGACTTCTCGTTGCTCTGCGCGTTTTATTTGCTAAAACACAGAAACAATCTACATTTGAAAGAATAGGCATGGATGATGGGGGGATTATTCATCTCTAGACTGGGCAGATGTGTGCAATGGTGCGTCCGAGGGCACTGGGCCGCAGCAGACGGCATGGACTTGGCGCTGGTGAATGTTTGTTTGTACACACCGCTGCCAGTGCCTGGAGGCCAGGTGTGCTGTGGCAACGGTGACTGGTGCGGTGTGATCTCTCCAGGCAGGTGCGCTCTCCCGGCTATTCATTCTCCTCCTGCCCTGGCGAGAGCAGCTAAAGCGCCCCGTCTCCCTCAGAGGACCCTGGAGTGCCCACTAGACACCCCCTTAACCTGTAGCGCTCTCAATAGCCTCTACACTGTTTCTGGGCACCCCCTCTCCCTGGCAGATCTAGGTGCTTTCCTTTCTTACCCGATCACACAGCCAGCCAGCCCGCCCAATGGTTCTGGCCGGAGGGGATGAATGGGAGGGTTCCTCGCAGAGGTCAAATGCTTTCCAAACCGTCCTCGTGCAATGAGCCTCTCCGCCCGGTCAGCACCCCGCGGTTTGCCATCCAAGTTTTCCTGTCCCGCTGCATTGCCTGCTTGGATGAGGGTCCTGCTTTTATTTTGGCTTTCCACTAGCCCCTCTTTCCCAATGGCGCAACCCCCTCAATGCCGCTCCCCCGTTTCTCCGTTGTCCGCTGCTATCCTTCTCTTCAAATAACATAAAAACCGAGCCCCTGGTACCCGCTGCTCGATAGGAGCTCCCACTCTTTCATTGCTGAGACCGCCCCCCCATTAGAAGTGTATGCAGCCCAACAGCAACCACCCTCCGTCACTGCCGAACCCTTGGCAGTCCTGCAGCTCCCGTCAGCTTATTTCCAGGTCCTTTTCGAAGGCCCCCCTGCCCTACAGCACATCCACTATGGGCCGTTCGAGATTTCTGGGCTGTGTCCGTAGTGTTACCGTGTTTGGAGTTCAGAGCTTAATACCGAACTGTTGTTGTTTAATAATACTATCAATAATACTCCTCTATCCTGCATCACCCCCTGCCGTTCGTTTTCTGGCCTCGTCCACTCGAGTCTGATGAAACACATTATTGACCCGAGCCTACAGTGCTATCCGAGCGCCTCAACCCAGGTCACCTCGCACTGCCCCGCCACCATTTTTGAGACATCCTTCTTATGTTTAAACCCCGACAGTGTAATCTATATAGAGTATGTAGGATTGCAAAGAATGTGTTTGGGGGATAATTCTTCTGAAGCTGGACGCCGGGTGCTAATGGAAGTCACTGCTGGCGCATTCCTCTGTGGCTGGCCAGCGCCTCTTGCATCTGAACATAGCGCCTGGATGCCATCACTAATGATTTTGTGTTGTTAACAGCTGCTTCGAGTAGTGACAGGACCACATTTAGATCGATGGGAATATTCGAATCTGCCCATACCGCCAGTAGTAATTACTAAGCGCCCCTACAGGGGAGGGCCACTTATATGGAAATCAGTCCTCGCCCTGCCGCAAAAGGAGAAGAGCCTGGGCTGCCCAGCCATGCCCAATCAGTACAGGAACTCGCCACCCTGACGGGCCTCAATCTTCAACGGGCCTCCTCGGCGAGGAGCTAAAACCTCGAGCTGTTTAGTCAGAAGCCCTACGTGGGAGCGTATCCTTGACGCAGGCGGAGAAAGTGCGCTTTGACCAAGCCTGTAGCAAAATATTTAGTCCCAGCTGTCAGGGGGAAACATCAATCCACCTACCCACCCACGGCAGCCATGCAAGAGCCCCTCCCTCTGAACACGTCTCCGTTTTGTAATCTTGCCTCGCTCACAGAATAGGGCCCAGCTCTGTGTGTATGTGTGGGTGCAAATGCAATAGGTCTCACATTTGCGAGAGACTAAGCTAATGGCAATGTAAATGACAATGCCATTTATTTATCTGTTTTTAAAACCAACACATAAAGACAAATGTTGTCATTTACAATGCCAATAGCTCTAACTTTTCCAAAGGCGAAACCATTGCATTGTAAATGCTTGTTTATGGTCCTGGGGAAATCGGTACTGACGAGAAAGCATTATGTCTTTGGACCAGTTTACTACTGGTGTCACTGGGAACAGTACTGGCTTTTGGATAGGTCCTTTAGACTCTTAGTTCTCATAGAATAGCACTATTGAATCATCAAGGCCTACTTCAACATTGGGTTTTAAACTAAGATTGTGTAACAATGTAACTAGCACTTTAACGTCAGCACCAGTCTCTACATTAGAAAAAACTGAAATAGAACACTTAAAACATAGATCTGTCATGAAAACTAGGGAGAGCTTTAATTGAAAATGTGTTTATAACTCCTTAGCACACAAGAGACTTTAGTTAGCATTGTCCCTGTGTCCAAGTTAATTGTGCCCTAGAGCTGGAGCATGCTTGGGGGCTTCTCTTTGATGCATTGACCAACAAGTTTGGCTTATACCTCACTTATTTTGTTTTTACAACGTTATATAGGCAGACCTAACTTCCAGTGATTGAGAGGCTATCTCACAACAAGGATGAAACTAAACAAGATAGAAAAAAACAATCATTACCATGCCTGTGTAAAACGTATTTACATGAAACAAATGAGAGAGTAAGCAGATTTGCTGACCAACTACCTTATATCACCCAAGCACCTTTCAGTCGCACCTCCACCCCCTCACAAATATTTTACCAACAGTATAAAACCTCCATACACTAGAGAAAACCAGTTCAAGAAGTAAAACGCCTCTGAGAATGCAGTTTAAGAAATAATTGTCAAACTGAGATTTATTTATATTGCAACTTCTCTAAATAAAACGAGCCCTTAAATGACCTGACATGGGCTGTTCATTAGACGTGGACCAAAACAAAAGGCTTTATGTGGAAAAAAGGGGGAAGGCCATTAGGCTCTTGAGTTGCAAGTGCGACTTTATTGTGCACAACCCAGTCACAGTCAAGAACGAGTTGAACTCAATAGTATCTAATGTACCACTGCATATTTCAATTACTCATAGCATTGTATGAAATATGTATGTTATTCTCCTGTATACACTCGAAATCAATAAAGAAAATACCTTGAGGCTTTGGAGTTGTAGTCGGCGCACATGGCACTTGTCCAGTCCAGCCCAAACTTCCAAGCCAGGTCCTCCCTGGATGGAAACAATCATGGTGGCAGGGATGGAGAAGACGATTTAAAACTATTGGGTTCTGGAAGACCTGCTGCAGGTCATCCACTTTATGAAGGATGAAGATAAAGGTTTGTTTGTGTCCAACAGGGCTGCAGGGACCTTATAGTTAAGGTGGCGCTCACTCCTTTAATGTGACCTCAACTCATGTTTCAGTTCTCTGGACCAGGAGGTATGCTATCCTGGCCAAGTGCTTTCCTCTATCTGCTTTTGGTTGGTCAGGCCCCCCTTTCTAGAGCAGCTCCTAGCTCGCAGCATGATCTCTGGATCCTAGGTCTGGTCTTACTTTAAGGGGTATAGTGATCAGTAGATGTATTTATGTGGAAAATTTATTTTGGCTGGTATACAGAGCCTCCTTTGAAGCTCAAATTAAGTACAACTTCAGGCTGGATAGGTCCAGTATAAAGTTTGCGTTGGCGCACCAGCTGCAAGAATGGCCACCAAACCCCAAACTGGCATTGAATGGTAAACACTTCTTCAATCCACTTGTTGTCTTATAGTGGACAATTTACTGGCAACAACTACCTGATCATTTATCACTGGTTGTCAAGAGAATTGCCCAGTTCTCTACAATCATTTTTTGGGGTGTTTTAAGTTAATATGTATTTTTTTTAATTTGACTCCTTATCAAATAGTTCATGTTAACATCGATTTTGTCTAGTTTGACAGATTCATTCCTACTGCATCGCTTTTATTAATTTTTTTCCAAATGAACATTTCAAATCTTAGGTTATTTTTTTCTCTTTTGGAAATCTGTTTATTGACTTTTTTCAAGGCACACAAGCAACATGTAAGCAGAGTGATAGCAACTATTCCTTAGTATTTCCCACTTATATAATTTCTTAGGTGTACAGTACAGTATGAGCTACTATTATCGTCAGACAGAAAATATCCCCTGGTAGCCACCCCTTCATCTTTTTGTATACATCCCAAACTCCCCTCTGTGGGCTTTTAAAGAGATCCGTCTCCATGGTGGTCCATAATCTTTTTAATTGTAACTGCCCAAACTGCCAGGTCCTCCCTTACTTTGGCATCCCCTCTCGTTAACTTCATGTGCTGGTTGTGGCCCATGCCAGAAGGTATTTATCCACTCAAGGATTTGTGGGCCCTGTGGTGCTACCCAGGGTATTGCTAATCTTTGTTTGGCTAACACCAAGCTAAGTGTCACCAGTGGTGTGCTCATTTTGCAGAGCTTTCATTTGTTCAGAATGCCAAGCAGGCCAGTTCAACCGACCCTTCCAGCCGGTGTGTCACTATGCGCGACAGCTTCTCTACTACAGTTCCCGCAAGCCTCCCCACATGGGGCATGTCCATGTCATATGGATAAATTCTGCCGTACGTATCCTGCACCTCCCGCACGCTACCGACCTGTTCTAATCAGTCCGAGTCAGCATGCGAGGTGTCAGGTATGTCTTGTGGAAATAATTAAACTGAATTAGTTTGAACCTAGCGTTGGAAAATTCCTATTTAACTTTTGCACGAGCCCTTGTCCATTCCAACGTTGTTAGATCGTCCGAGCAAGCAGCTTGCCACTGCTCCTTAGTCCTCTGTTGCGCTTCTGGTCCTTCAGCAGAGGCAGCCCTTTTCAATGTTTTACAGATCACCCTGTGCCAAACGTCCGGCAAGTGCAGCAGCTTAACCCAGAACTCCATGAATAAGTCCAGGTCTCTCGGCAGTGCCCCCACATTAACATCATAATGTGGCCCTGTGCTACGCATTATCCATATGCCAAGATAGTGGAATTTTTCTTCTTCCCATCTCTGTCCTGTGGGATACCTGCTCCTGGCCGACCCGGTCCTCTCAGAGAGAACAAATGTTTTTTTGTCTTATTCGTTTGTAGGTCGGACACCGCTGCAAACTTGTCAGAGATACCGTCCTGTTCAGGTTTTGTAAATAAACCAGGATATCATCTGCATATGGGGACACCACAAGCGTTTGAGAAAGTCCCAAAAACCAGTGTTAGCTGCCTTACTTTCATTATTTGTATATCTACTTTTGTTACATCATGAACTCTATAGCCTGAGTCTAGAAAGCAGCCGATTTAACACAGACAATACTTACTAACTAAACAGTAAAACGTAATGGGTGTGTTGTCAGCTGCCAATTTGCTTAAAAAGAAAACATGTCTACCTTGAACAGACCGGCTATCTTGGACACTAGTACCATTGTGCTGTAGGTGAGTGCCTGGAGAAGATCAGCAGACTCTATGGGGCTCAATAGGATGACGGGCCATCCTGTCGGAATTCGGGACCGCCCGCCATTAGGGCAGGGGTCCCGTGGGGGGTATTAGGATGTGCCCGCCACAGTGGCGGGCACATCCTGCATTTATAGCATTGTCGCGGGCGGTGCTCTCTGCACCGTCCGCCATAATGCTATAAATGCATTAATGCATTTGCATAAACAAAGCGGCAGGCACCGCGCGGTGCCTGCTGCTTTGTTTATGCAAATGAAGGGGGGTACCACAGTGTGGCCTATCAGAGAAACTCACGGGACCAGGTATTGGGGTAAGACTAGGTTTTATTGACTTTAACATTCGTTTTTTCCTTGTGGTGTTCCTATAGTAGGGAAGAGCCAGTTCTGCTTCTTTTTTCTCAGGGGAACAATGGAGTCTTCGGCGTTCTGGACCTCCTCTTCTCCACTCCAGCGTGGCGTGTAACATGTTACCCAGAAAAGAAGGGAAAGAACACACTCCATTTTAGGACTGGGTTCACAAACTTGCATTTATCTAGGGGAAAGGGAGTGAGGAACGTGGTGCTCAAGGTAAACAGGCTCGAGTGACGATTAGTGTTTGGGAAGAGGAGTGCAGGAAACGAGGGTCGAGTGATTTATTTCGGCTCTTTCAGCCTCCTTCCCGCCCATGCCGTGATGCGAGCGCGTACCTGGTGAAGCCACACTTCCCTTGAAGTGTGGCTCGGGGATTCGCCTTGCCATTGGCCTCCTGGCTTCTCTCCTTCCAGCTGCTCCGGTTCTTCTCCCGCTTCCGACCGCTGTTCCGCCTCCCCTTGCACTCCTTTGCCTGCCGGTGTAGAACACGCCGATTCAGGATCTCGTCCTTCTTTTCCGTACTCGCTGGTATCGACGTCATCAGAGGGGGTGTGTCGTCCGTCGAACTCGGCCCAATTAAAGAAACAGTGTTCTGTTTCTTCGCTGCCTCGGCTCTGTTTGCGAATCTCGTCACAACATGCTACGCTTGGCTGCATAGGAAGAGACGAAAGGCTTAAGTTCAGTCTTGGGTTCGAGAATGAACCCCTCGCCTCGTCACACACAGGTACCCCCCGTGTGCTGCCCCCACCTCTCCTTCACTCTGGGGGCCCGCAGGGGGCCTCCAGAGTGAAGACTGCATGCTTTCCATGGCGGCATTGCCGCCGCGGAAAGGCATCCACACAAGCCCATCATAATATGGCTGGCAGTGTCTATTAGACACCGCCACCATATTAAACCTTTTCCGCCCCGGTCGCAAGGCGCCCAGGCCGGAAAAGCGGCAGACGGTCTTTCCGTCTGCTGCGGGCCCCCCGCCATATTAGGATGGTGGGGGGGACCGCGGCGGAAGGAAAGACCGTCCGCCGCTTTTCCGCCCCGGTCACCTTGCGACCGGGCGGAAAAGGTTTAATATGGTGGCTGTGTCTAATAGACACTGCCAGCCATATTATGATGGGAATTTAGGTGCGGATGGCGGGCGGATTGCCCCCGCCAGGCTGGCGGTGGCTACCGCCAGCCTGGTGGGGGCAATCCGCCCGCTATCCTAATGGGCCCCTTTGTTCCTGATTTAAGGTTTGACAGACGGTCGTCCTTCTAGCAGAGTCGCAGAGGACATTACCTCTGCCTTCCTGATGAACTAATGTCTATGATACTTAAAGATAATCGCTGACTCAACAGTCATCACTGTACCCTGAAGAGTACCATCTGTCATTCACCAAACTTTTTCAAAGGTTTTATTTTTCAGAAAACTCCCAAAGTGGGAGTTTGTTACTAAAAAAATAAAATCTAATGACCCCAACACCTGGGGAATTTTTTCCTGTGAGAGGGATCACTTTTTATCTGTCCTTCTCCACCACTCTCCATCAACTGAAAACGTAAGGTTGTCTACATAAGGCACGATGGCAAGGTACTTTGTCACATTTGCTGCCGAGTACTCTCTCTGCAAACTCTAAATATGGACCCATGTGTGCTTTGGTGACTTGGATGGCAAAGAGTAAGGTTATCCATTGGTAAAGTAAAACCCCACTTTGTGCATTGCTGTAGTTATTAGAAGATTTCTGTATTATGTTGACATTTTTTGCTATGAGCTTGCTAAGTGAACTTGCATTTTTAGTTTTGGTGAAGACAGCTTGGCTGTTTACCAGGGATTTTTTTATTATGTATAAAAAAAAGAGTGAGGCATTGTTCCCCCAAACTTGAGAAAACTGATTCCTTTGACGTCTTTTTCTTCATCCATTGCTTTGAATAGAGCAATATTTATGTTCAGAATCAGCCAAGTAGAATATTTCCTCTTCATCAACCTCCATGCATATTGCTAGTGAGTTTGGGGTAGAAATGAGCACATGAAGTAATTCCATTGCATTGTATGGACTGTTAAGACGTTTGCACTGCTGTAGTAATCCATTTTTATTATTATTTAAATAATTTGTGTCTGGCAGAAAAAAACAGCAGGTAAAAGTGTGCATTACCACTAAGGATCTCTTAGACGATTAAGATGCATATGATAAAGAAATTTACGGAAGGAATCAAACCACCTGCCTTACGGAAGGAATCAAAACACCTGCCTTCCCGTTTTTAAATCTGTTTTTGGTAGCATTGTATATGGACATTTTTGTAAGAAATTACTTTGTGGAGGCATTCTTTCTCAGTCAGCAATGCAAATTTATAATTCAGTCCGGCATAGCGCAGAAGCAGTACGGCTCAGGAGAAAAAGGAGATTTCTTCATACCCCAAACTAGAAAAGTCTCCTGAAGGAGAGAACATATCTTTCAGTGTATACAAACAAGACTACATTCTTCAGTACTGCAGACACTGTTTTTAGGTCGAGCCTAGCATTGCAGCACGCATGCGCTGATCGCTCTAGGAGGCATGCTGTATTAGGGTATGTTGTGGAAGTGCTGTGGAAGACTCGCCCACTCTCCGTCCATATTTGTAATTGGCTGGAGGTCAATGTCCTTGGTAAACGCTGTCTTCTGATTCATTATGATGCTCGTTAGTCCCGCCTCGGTACCACCCTGTCTCCATTTGTTGCCGCCCATACGGACTGGACCTTTTACTTTGCTCCTAACACAGCATGCTTTATGTAGTGGGTGAGCACTATTTACTTTATTGACAATGGCTGCTGTCCTACTGTAGGCACAACTTGTTTTCATGTCTTCTTTACTCCCCCCCGTAGTTCGTGCCTTTTCCGCCCCCTCCCGTTGTCCGTGTCTTGAAATAACCTCCCCTCTGCCGTCCCTCCCGTTGTCATCATGCCTACCGTGCCTTCTCACTCACGTTGTCCGTGCAGCCTCCCCACTGTCCATGATCACTGCCATTTGCAAAGCAATAGGTCTCGCATGAATGCGAGTCCTAGTGGATTGCAAATGATTGTCTAACATTTCTCATGTGTGATTTACTAGACAATGATTTCGATGACCACTCCACCTCTCCTTGCGAATTTGGTGCATGCTCAGTTTTGTCACGCATTAAATTACGAGTTCGACAACAGCTGGGAGGGGGTGGTGTGTTGGAGGCTGCTCCCCATTTGAAGCAGGCTGAAAGCAGCTCTATTCCTCTGCCTTCTGACTCAGGCTTTTATGTGCATAGATAGAGCTGCAAACATGGTGGAACCGTGGTACATGGACGAGTCCTCTGAGGACCAGAGGCAGCCACATCGGTTGCAGCTCAACCGGTCTGTGAGCATGGCAGAACTGGAGCGGCTAAATGTCTTCCACTGGATGGTAAGGGCCCCGGTAGGCCACGCTGGGGGCTATTGGGAGGTGGAAGGTGCCGGTAGTCATTGGAGTCATATAAGGGATAGCAACAAACGGCAGTGTGAGAGGAAGCTGTGCCCACTTTCGGGTTTCTATTTTGAAGCAAACCTTATAAAAGTTCCTCCGTGGCAGTTGCATTGCAGTGGGTAACAGTGTAATAACTTCCTCCTGTAATAGCTTACTTTGCAACTGCTTGCAGTCGTTTCCATAACTTAACACTGAATTAAATTAAGGCAAAATACACGCATTTAGAGTCCTTTCTTTCTTGTTGGTTCATCAACTGGCTGTTAATTTGGCAGAGCGTGGGCAGTCCTGGGCCAGTCAGAGTTCTTCACGCAAAGGCTAATCATATGCTCTGCTGTGTTTTTTATTTTATAAAAAGTCATGCTGTATGTAAGGTAGGTCCTAGCACCCCGCAGTTTTGCGCCCTGCTATCAGTCAAAGCAATCTTGTTAAGAAAATAAGTATGTTTTTCTACAGAGGCCGCCTTTATCACCTGCTTAAGACCACCATCCCAATCCCAAAACAAGCATTGGCATAGCCAATAGGTCTCGCCTTTGGGACCTTATAAGTATTTAGTTATGCAGCATAATATTCTTGGTGCAACAACATCAATTGTTGCATGGCTAAACACTTATACGGTCCCAAAGGCGAGACCTATTGGCTATGCCAATGCTTGTTTTTCAAGGGAAGCTAAACCCCCACTGTACACTCATCACACATATGGCTATTCATTCTATGCCCAAAGGGAACATAAACTTCTGTAACTCAAGGAGAGTCTGGATCGTATGGGGGCAACCGGGACAATTCAAGTTAGTCAGCATATAGTATGTGCACCAAATTCCACGATCTATTCCGGTCCAAGAGAGTTTGTGTGGAAAGTATCCCGATAAATATTGAAATGAGAGAGACAGAAAGACAGAATTTGGGAGTAAGAGAATAAGTGAGCGGGAGAGAAAGACAGAGGGAGGGATAGAGAATGAATGACAAAGAAACTGAAACAAAAATATAGAGATGGAATTCCGGAATTAGGAGAGAATATGAGGGGAGGAGGGAGAGAAAGGAAAACGGGGTAAAGCGAGAAAGGTGGAGTGGAGGAACAGCGAGAGGAAATAATGTAAGAGACAGAGGTGGGTAAGTATTGAAGAGATAATGCTGTGGGAGAGAAAGAGACCAAGAGAATGCAAGAAAGTGAACCAAACCGATAGTGGAGAAGACAGATAACAAGCATTTACAATGCAATGGTCTCGGCATTATTAAAGGTAGAGCTATTGGTATTGCTCATGACATTTTTTTTTAAATCATAAATAAATGGCATTGTCATTTACATTGCCAATAGCTTAATCGTTAAATAAATGGCATTGTCATTTACAATGCCAATAGCTTAATCGCTCGCACCTATTGCATTTAAACCTACAAAGAGCCACACACACAAAGCCACCCACACACATACAGAGCCACTCACACAGAGCCACAGACACTCACACAGAGCCACAGACACTCACACAGAGCCACAGACACACACACAGAGCCACAGACACACACACAAAGCCACAGACACACACACAGAGCCACAGACACACACACACAGAGCCACAGACACACACACACACAGACAGCCCCACGCCCACACACAGACAGCCCCATGCCCACACACAGACAGCCCACGTCCACACACAGACAGCCCACGCCCACACACAGACAGCCCCCCACACACACAGACAGCCCCTCACACACACACAGACAGCCCCACACACACACACAGAGAGCCCCACACACACACACAGACAGCCGCTCACACACACACAGACAGCCCCCACACACACAGACAGCCCCCCCACACACACACAGACAGCCCCCACACACACACAGACAGCCCCCACACACACAGACAGCCCCCCCACACACACACAGACAGCCCCCACACACACACAGACAGCCCCCCACACACACACACAGCCCCACACACACACAGCCCCACACACACAGACAGCCCCCCCACACACACAGCCCCCCCCCCACACACACACACAGACAGCCCCCCACACACACACAGACAGCCCCCCCACACACACAGACAGCCCCACACACACACACAGTCAGCCCCACACACACACACAGTCAGCCCCACACACACACACAGTCAGCCCCACACACACACACAATCAGCCCCACACACACACACAGACAGCCACACACACACACACACACACACACACAGACAGCCCCCCCCCACACACACACAGACAGCCCCACACACACAGACAGCCCCACACACACACAGACAGCCCCCCCCCCCACACACACACAGAGCCAGGGGGCAGGGAAGCAAGCATAGCGAGGGGGCTCCTCGACATTGGCATTCACCCTTGTATAGCGCTGGCTAGACCCGTAAGTATCAGAGCACTTTACCATAGGAACGAAGCAAGGGAGAAACAAACTCTGTGTGCCCAATTATAGACAACCTGGAGCACGGCGCCCTGTGCTGTTCAAAGAGATTTTAATTTAAAAAAAATGCTTCTACCTACAAGGGAATCGCCAATTCATTCTTAGGCAGGCAACAGCATTCTGGGGGTGGTAGCGCCACTTTTTCCATTACACGTGTGGAACTACATGTCCCAACATGCAGAGCGCTTTGGGCTGGAAGCTAGGAGTGGCTGAAAGGCACAAATGACTTCATTGTTTAAGGCAAGTGCCACCTAATACAAAGACACACTTTACCATGGTGACTCAGTTGTGACAGGAAACATATGAAACAATGCGATTTCGTTGCTTCTGTTTGTGTTACGCCACACGAAGCCCCGTGGCGAGTGTCACATGAAGAAAATGGCAATTTAAGCCTGCTGCTGTAGCATAGCTGTTGTAAATCTCGAAAAGAGATCTAACATGAAAATTCCAAGCTAGCTCCTTGAGGTGACTGCAGCGCTATACTATGTACAGCTCGTGTATTTATTCATCTCCCGATGCTAGAGACGGCCTTTCCAAGCTGCTGTGCTTAGCATTCCTGAGAACTTGGCATACTTCAGCAAACACAGCTCTCTGTAGCTCAAACAGTGCAGGTTTTTCCTTATGTATGTTGGGAATTTTCTCCGATTTTATAATTACACGAACAAAACTACAAATCCCAGAATGCAAAGGCAAAATTGTGGATGGGCCAAGTGTTGTGTTAACGTGCTTGTTTATTGATGGTGAAATTATATATGTGTCTGTTTGTGAATATTGATAAATGAGTGACTGAGTGGGTGGGTAAATGGATGGCAAAATAGATGAGTCAGTTATTTGAAGGGTTAATTTGTGTACGTGTGAATAGGGGATTTATCAGATGGATGAAGTACTGCTGACTGAAGAATTGTGTGTTTGTTGATTGATGCTTGAGTTTACGAGCATGTCTGAATGTGTAGATTGGTAAATGATTGGGTGCATAAGTTAGTGGGTGGGTGAATTCATGGATGACTGAATGAATTTATGAGTGAGAGCTGGCCAGTAAATGGAATGATTGATGGGTGAATGAATAAGTGTGTGGATAAATTACTGGACAGAGGGGCGAGTGAATAAGTATTGATGGGTGAATGAATGGGTGAGTTATTGGGTGGGTGTGGATGTGGTGGACAGATGTTTAGGTTTATGAGTGAGTGAGTCGGTACTGCCCCCTAGCAGTCACTGCTCATCATCCATAGCAGTAAGTGCTGTGCCCCCATCCCAGCAATCACAACTCTATGGCCCAGGCCTCAGCAGTCACTGCTCTATCAATCTAAAACCAGCAATCTCAGTCCGCTAGCCAGAAACGTCCCTACTATTCCATCACTGCTCACAACAGTCAACCCCCATTGCCTCTCACAACAGCATGAGGTGCTCATCGTGCATGCCAGGCAACCACGGTTCTCACAGTGGTCGGCCACCGCAGCGGACTCTTCCTGAACCGCCATTGTTTATTCCATGCCTGTCACTCGCCTCAGAAGTCAGCATTAACCCTTGGAGTGGCCAAGCTTCCCTCACGAGTCCCCGTCCCTGCGGCCCCTTAGATATAAACAGGAAAACAGGAGGCTAAGAACAGAACAAGGATGAACGTTGTGAAGCTATTGGGGGAGGGGGGGGTCAAAGGGTGTGTGACGTCACCTCTGAAACCCCTGGCATTTCAGTGAATGGACATCCATGGTAGCAAACAGCACACCGCACTGAGGACACGAGACACGTCTCCACGCCCAGGTAGCGGTGCACCCACCCAGAAGATGCTTCAGATGCGGGCAGAGTCGACTCATCCCAACCTGTGTTTGAAGACATCAGACACCCAGAGCTCGGTGAATGAGATACAGCCCCCTACCCGAGAATATGAGCAGAACCCAGCAGGATAGCACATCACAGGAGGGCCGGCACCAGCCTCCGGCCTGCGGTGGGACTCACACTGCTGTTGGAAGACCCCAGGCAGAAGGAAGAGCTGCAAGGGCCAACAAAAACTGCTTGCAACAATTCCACAAATCGTAAACTACAGCACAAAAACTGGACCAACAATAACTGCCTGCAAAAATTCCACAAAGCATTGACTACAGCACGAAAACTGTACAAATAATCCAACCGCTTTCTTACTCAGCTTGATCTGTACTTGTATCTGATTTATGTGCTAGGCTCCCTAAGGCGCTATGTTCACCAGTACTCTACGGTGTACAATCCCTACATACATTGCACCTCTCTCGCTGTGATGTACCTCTGCCCTGCTCGAATACCGCAATCACACGCACCAAAGTCACCTGTAGATCAAACTCCGTTGTATATAAAATCTACTCGTAATGCACCAGTGCTGTACAGCGCTTCAACGCCCAAGCGCTCTGCTTAGCGCTTTTCAAAACTGTTAAATAAGTACAATGGGAATGAAGAAATAGAAAGCATTCCTCCTCCTCCCCCAAGAGGAAGAGCCCCCAGGAGCCGCGCTCTGAGCTTCAACTGTTACCCATCTGCCTGCCCTCGCTCGACCCTGGCACTGCTCTGTCCTCGCTAATCAAGCCTTTTACTGTGCAATCACTAACAAACAAAACAAAACGAGCTGCCTGTGCAGAGCCAGGGATGGCGCGTTAGCCGGGCGGAGGGCAGAGGGCCGGGATCCCGAGAGCCAGAGCTGCCTGTGCAGAGCCAGGGATGACGCGTGAGCCGGGCGAAGGGCAGAGGGTCGGGATCCCGAGAGCCGGAGCTGCCTGTGCAGAGCCAGGCGGAGGGCAGAGGGTCGGGATCCCGAGAGCCGGAGCTGCCTGTGCAAAGCCAGGGATGGCGCGTGAGCCGGGCGGAGGGCAGAGGGTCGGGATCCCGAGAGCCGGAGCTGCCTGTGCAGAGCCAGGGATGGCGCGTGTGCCGGGCGGAGGGCAGAGTGTCGGGATCCCGAGAGCCGGAGCTGCCTGTGCAGAGCCAGGGATGGTGCGTGAGCCGGGCGGAGGGCAGAGGGTCGGGATCCCGAGAGCGGGAGCTGCCTGTGCAGAGCCAGGGATGGCCCGTGAGCCGGGCAGGGGGTAGGGATCCCGAGAACCGGAGCTGGCTGTGCAACCATGCCTGGGGGGGGCGGGGGAGCAGGACGAAGGAGCAATCAGGGGGCAGAAGGCAAGAAAACAAGCACAAATAGAAGGCATAAGGCAAGAAAAAAAACGGCAGGACACTTACCTCATGTCCTCTCCTGGTTTACCGAGCAGAAAAATGGCGCCGCAAAGCTCTGAAAATTTTCGGATTCGGGGGCGTGATTTGGGTTCTGAGTGACGGGTGACGTCACAGGGGTAAAGAACGAAAAAAACACGCCTCCGAATCCGAAAGAGACGGGGCTTTATTGGAATGACTCCATTCTCCTCCAATGGCAAGCCAGCCAATGGAGGAGAATGGAGGAGAGAGGCGGGTTCAAAGCCCCTAACTTCAAAACATTAATTCTTCGGGACTCCGCCCCTCACTGCTTCGCAGTGAGAAGCTACGGTCCCTCGACCTAAAAATGGGGAGTTGGATAGAGAGCATTATACAATTGAGCATGATATTGAAGGCACTAAAAAGTAATTAAACGTTTACGACAACTCCTCAGGTTGTCATACTCATATGTTCAGGATAATACTGAATGTACTGTATTTTGTTTCATTGCGGTAGTTATACAGCATGAACCTAGCCTCGAAGGTCAGCGTGACCAAGAGCAGACTGAAAGAGCCCTGAAACATAAGTAGGAATATAAACAAGTACGGACCACGTGTGCCCATTGATTTGCTGATCTTGGGGAAAGCTATGTGCTTTTGGTCCATTTTATAGATTTCGATTTTTTTTCCGCACAGTATTGCTACATGTAGTAGTCTTCCTTCACTTGATATCTTTTCAGCCTTTAACAATAATAAATGAAAAACTATTTTATAGACATTTGAATTTTGCAAGGCCCTTCTGTATCTGGACTTACCTGCAGCGAGCATAACAACTGGCTAAGACTGCCATCTAGTGGTAGATAATTGTGGAGTCTTCTTGCTAGCAGGACAAAAGCATTCGCTTCGACTGTCGTCAATCCCTCACGACTTTTATTCCCGCAAAGAATGCAAGCATTTTTACATGCAAGGCCATTCCATGTTTATCTGTTCTAGACCGCAAACCGTCGTGCGCACGCCAGCATCTTAAGCGAAGGACCTTTTGGAACTGCAGCTACTGTAAATGAATTTAGGTGGACCAGTTTAGCAGTTCTGGGAATGAAACAACAAAAGAACAAACTATAAAAACAAAGATAGAAAGAAGAGAAAAGGAAAGTGGGAAAAAGAGAAGTACAAAAATTAAACGTAACAGGAAAGTATGAAGTCAATAATTAAAGAAAGAAGCAAAGGTAGACTGAATGAAGGACAGAAATGTGATCAGCAGTAAAGACAAGCGCGCTTCACTTTTCAAGCACTCACACTCGTGTTTGTGGTGGCATCCACCTTGCGGGAGCGAGCAGCGGCCATATGTTTGTAATTAGCGTGGCCGCGCCGCTGCTCTCTCCCGCCAGGTGGATGCCACCACAAGCACGAGTGCAGTGCTTGAAAAGTAAAGACCGATGGCTAAAGGCCCTCCTAGGGTAGCGCATGCGTGCTGCCTAGGCGAGACCTAAACATACTCCTAGTAACCCCTAATGTTCATTTCCTCTCTCAACCACATAGTAGTGGCAGTGGTGTGCTAGTTCTTCTATGTAGGAATGTTTTGTGTGTGCGTGAGTTTTTTGAGGTACTCTTGTCTTGGGGCTAGGGCTTTAAGTGAGATGAAAAAACTGGGGGGTGAACCGTGAACTAGTTTCAGGGTCTGTAGGAGCCAACTAAATAATAGATTTAGAGGCCTTTTAAGAGAGTGACAGGTAGGGCAAATGGGCACCATACATGGAGCGTCTCCACCCTCAATTGCGCCACCTTCTCGAGCACTGTGCCCATCCATGGGGGAGGGGTTGGGGTTTCGGTGTGACACCTCCACTCAGAGTGTGCTTTTTTTCTGTTCCCAGAGCGCAGAGGCTGTTGACCTAGGAGTCGAGAAATATGTCTGGCGGTGGCATACTGCCTAAAGCCAGTCTGTGCCTTAGGGCTGTAAGGCCTGCTAGAGGGGTGACTTACTTTTATCTTAGTCCAGTCGTCTTGAAAAGTTTTAATGCCCCAGCGGGGGAAAAATAACCAGGCCCCCCTCCCAATGTTTAACAATTATTCTATTAAACTGGCAATGTTTAAATATGTGTAGACTTATTTAAACATTCCACATACGCTTTGTTACTGTTTTACAAATTCAATCAAATACATGATTGCCAAACAAACTATTCTTGTCAGACAGACCTTACTAACCTGTAATTCACAGTGTGAATATTAGATAGAAATGGGGTGGGGGTTTTAAGAATATTTGGAGTCCCTTTGCTCTTGACACCTTCTCCCAGTCATAATATGAATAGCAAAAGTTGTTAGTGATGGCCCTTTACAGAACGGCTTAATGCCGCTCATTTTCTTTCTGCTGAAAACAAAGCATTGTTCTCAACATAATGCTTCTTTTAGCCAGAGCCTGGCATCCCCCCCTTTCAGGTGAGGCCCAACAGTTTGAAGACCCCTGCTTTAGGCAGTTCTGGTTGGCATGCAACATGGCAGTGTGCCATGTTGACTTTGTTGTTTTGTCTGCACCAGGGTATGCATACTGCTGTGGCTGTCTGCATAGCCTAGGTAAGGGGCCCCTATGGTACCCTCTTTAGTCCCAATGACCTAGGTACCCAGGTACAATTTGCTAGGGACTTACAGGGGAACTGACGGTCAAATTGAGGGGTCCTGCAACAGAACTCATTTTTCTCATAATTGGATACTGACATTTCCACTCATTATTGTTTGTGCTATGTATACTTTTATCTGTAAAGCTATATGTGAGTTCAAATGCAATGGTCATTTGATTTGAAGATGTGTTGTCTATAATGAGGGTACGCTACCATACATACTCTGTTACACCATTCAACGCTACTGCACTCTACTCTGCACTATGCCACTCCACAGTGCGTCACTGCACTCTTCTCTGCATCACTCCATTTTATGCCTCTCTACTCAATGCCACTCCTCCTTTCCGATGCGCTCTACCCTACACTACTCTACTATGCATCACTGCACTCTACACCACTCCACTCTTTTCTTCCCTACTCTGCAACACTCACTCTAGGCCAATGCACTCTGCTGTGTACCACTCCACTGTGCGCCAGTGCACCCTATGCCAATCCCCTCTATGCCACTGTACTCCGCACCACTGCACTCTACTCTGAAACAATCTACTCTACGAGATTGCACTCTGTGTAACTGCATTCACCGCCATTCCACTCTACTCTGCACCACTCTATGCTGCTGAACTCTACACCATGTTACTGAAAGCCAGTGCATTCTATGCCAATCTACACTGCACTTTACGCCATTCTAATTTAGTCAGAATCACTGCACTCCGCGCCACTTTATTCTTCTCTGCACCACTTCTTTCTAAGCCACTCTATTCTTCTCCACTACACTCTCTGCCACTCTACCCTGCACCACTGCACTCTACCCCAATGCACTCCACAACAGTATAGTCTGCAACACTGCACTCTGCCACTCTACTTTATGCAGCTGAACTCTACACCACTGACCTCTGCATCGCTCCACTCTACACCACTGCACTCTAAGCCAGTCTAATCAACTTTGCACCACTGCAGTCTGACTCTACTCTATACCACTGCCCTCTACACCACTTCACTCTATGCCAACCTACTCTGCACCAGTGCACTGTACACCACTATACTCAACTCCACTCTACAACATTTCACTCTGCCACTTTACTCTGCGCCACCGCACTTTATACTAATGCACTCTACACCACTCCACTGTACACCACTCCACCACTGCACACTTTCGATGACAGTTTACTCTGCAGCACTGCACTCTCTGGTACTGAACTTTATGCCACTTTAAACTGCACCACTTTACTCTATGCCACTGCACTTTGCTCAGCACCACTCTCTGTCACTTTACTGTACTCTATGCCAATTTGCTCTACACCACTCTAATTTACTGTGCACAGCTGCACCCTGACACTGAACTCTGCACCACTATACTGTACATCTCTCGACTCTGCACAACTCTACTCTTTTCCAGTGCACGCTTCCCAACTCTAGGATGCACCACTGCACTCTACACCACTCCAGTTTAGGCCACTCCACTCTGCACCACTCGACCCAGCTCCACTCTGCAACACTGCTTTCTTTACCATTACTCTACACCACTTCACTCTCCACAACTTGACTCTACTCTGAAACAATCTACTCTTTGCCACTGCTCTACGCCATTCGAGTCTTCTCTGCGTCACCCCCTTTATGCCACTGCAATCAATGCTGCACCACTCTGCACCACTACACTGTACCCTGCACCACTATACTCTATCCCGCACCACTCCAGTCTACTCTGAAACACTACTCTACGCCAATGGACTCTACATCACTCACTGTACTTAAAACGAATGCACCCTACACCACTGCACCTATATAAGTACTTTGCACCACTGAACTTCATGCCACTATACTCTACAACATTCTACTCCATGCCACTGCATGCTTTATCAATTTTGTTCTGTGCACATCTGTACTCTACATCACTGCTCCGTGCACCAGTCTACTCTGCACCACTACAACTCTGCACCACTCTTCGAGCCTGTACTCTATGACCATGCACTCTGTGACCCTGCACTCTGACACTTTACTCTGCATGACTGCACTGTGGCACTCTACTCTTGCTAGATTACACTCTATGCCATTGCACCATTGCACTGTATGCTACTACACTTTAAACTGTAGTACTTCACTCTACCCTGTACCATTCCACTTCACTCTACACTACTCTAAACCTCCACGCCACTTTACTCTACGCCGCTTCACTCTACGCCACTCTACACCTCTGAACTCTATCCTGCACCTCTTCATTCCATACCACTCTACTCCTCCCCATTCTACTTCATGCTTTTGCACTCTACGCCTTTGCAGTGTACTCTACACCACTTTATTCTATGCCACTGCACTCTACGCTACTCTACGTCACTGGACTCTACACCATTGCACTCTCGGCCACTTTACTCAAAACCAATTCACTCAAAGCCACTGCACTTTATGCCAGTTTACTCGGCACCAATGTACTTTATGCCACTTCACTCTAGGCTACTCTACGACACTCCACTCTATGAGGTGCTATTCCATTAAACTCTGCTTCACTGACACTCTGCTCCTCTGACACTCTGCTCTACTCTCTGCCACTCAGCTCTACAGCACTTTACTTCACAGTATGTCATTCTACAACACTACTCCACTTTACACAACTCCCTCTATGCCTCTCCATGCCACTTTACTCCACTCGGTTATATGACGCACTACTCGACTCTGACAGTTTACTCCGCTCCACACCACTCTACTATACACACCCTACTCCACGCTGTTCCACACTATGTATGCCACTCCACTCTACGGCATTTCATGCCACTCCACGACACTGTACTCCACTGTACTCCCTCCACAACATTGTACGCTACTCCATAACACTCCACTTCACTCCTCTCCACACCACTCAACTCTACACTCTACAACACTCCACTCCACACCACACCACTCTCCTTTACCCCAGTAACTTTTAGCCATGCTGAACTGCAGCCACTCCAGTGTGCAACATTGCTAAAACATATTGGCAAAGCCAATAGCTCTTGCATAAGCGAGTCCTATTGGCGTTACCAATGCTTGTTTCTTTTATGTACTCCATCGACTGCACGTTTTGTTGCTCTCGCCTTCGTTTGTTGCTTTATTCGTCAAATCCCCAGTCACCCATATGTGCTCTGTGTTACTACCGACACCACCCATCACATCTCTCATTTTCCTCACGCCTCACACCTGTTTTTATTATTAGGTCTCGCTGAGCCAGCGCATGCGTTGATCTGCGAGACATTTAGTTAGTGGCTTTTCAAAGTTCAACCACAATCTTTTCCTGGCCTCAATCTTGCGTTCACGTGCACGCACTCAGCCGCCATGTGGCTTTCATGGCTCATTAAGTATTGCTCTCCCAAGCGCCTCACTCTGCCCCTCCCCACCACAGAGCGCGTCTCGGGAACACTATTCAAAGAGGTCATGCAGGGTCTCGAATCATCAAATTGCCGTTTCGTCCTTCTTAGGTCGAGACTGGCGTAGGCTGCGCACATGCGCAGTCTCGCCAGCGAGACTTAATGACTCTGAGTAGCGAAGGTAATCCCCTCCCCTCTTCTCCATTGGCTGGCCTCCTAAAGGGCGACCAGCCATTGGAGAAGAGGTCTCAGTGATGTCATTCTTTCCATCTAAGCCCCGTCTTTTTCGGATTGGGTGGTGTGTTTTTCAGTATTGTTCTACCTGTGACGTCAGTGAAAAACACGCCCCCAGTCTGAAAAGGACGGGGCTTAGATAGAAAGAAGAACCATTTGTCTGTAAGCCCCATTCTTTTCAGACTGGGGGTCGTGTTTTTGACTGTTGTTTACAGCCTAGAAAGAATGTGAAATATTTACCCTTCACACTCACTCACTCTATCTATCACCCTCACTATCCATTGCATCACCACAGCATAACTTATAGCCCCCACAACAATACTATACGCTACATCCATCCTCTCAACCCATCCATCCATCGATTCCTTCACTACAACCATCCATCCATCTACCTACAAAAATCCATCTAGCACCAACACATTAACACTATGCACCAACACAATATAAAATTCAACTATCACGGTAACAAACAGCACAACATCGTCAAACAGCACCACTACAAAAGTATGTGCAACAAAACAATGCTAAGTTGTGCTGTTGTGCTGCTGAGTGATGCTGCTCTGCTGCTAAATGATGCTGTAGTGATGTTCAGTGATGGTGTTGTGGTGCTAAGTGTTCCTGTTGTGGTGCTGAATGATGCTGTGGTGATGCTAGGTGATCCTATGGTGTTAGTGAGTGATGCTACTGTGTTGATGAGTGTTGCTCTGGTGGCGGTTAGTGATGCTAGATATGTTGCTGAGTAATGCTAGTGTTGTGCTGAGTGATGCTGGTATTGCACTGGTGCTGTGGTGGGGCTAAGAACACCACCACAGTACCAGGGTAAAAAAAGCACAGCATCACTCAGCATCACCATAGCACCACTCAGCACCACAACAGCAACACTCAGCACCAACACAGCAACACCCCTCAGCACAACAGTATCACTAAACAAAACCACATTATTACTAAGCAGCAACACACCATCACTCTGCACCATTCCAGTATCACTCAACAACAACACTACATCACTCTGCAACACCACAAACAACACTCTGCACCAATACAACACCACTCAGTACCACCACAGCACTACCACACAAACAATTATCGACACACCAGCATCACTCAGCACAACACCAGCATCAACAAGCACCACCACACACCACAACAACATTACTCTACACCAACACATTATCACTCAGCACCACCACATCAACACTTATCGACACACCAGCATCACTCAACACAACTCCAGCATCACTAAGCACCATCACACACAAGAACAACATTACTCAGCACCACCACATTATCACTCAGCACCAAGACATTACTACTATACACCAACACAACACAACTTTGGACAATCACAGCAACAAACAGCACAACAACGTCAATAATCACCATCCACAAAACTATGTGCAACAAAAGAATGCAAAGTTGTGCTGCTGAGTAATGCTCTTATGGTGCTAAGTGCTGCTATAGTGGTGTTAAGTGATGCTGTTGTGGTACTAAGTGTTCCTGTTGTGGTGCTGATTGATACTGTGGTGATGCTAGGTGATCCTATGGTGGTAGTGCGTGATGCTGGTGTGTTAATGATATTGCTATGGTGGTGGTGAGTGATGCTGGATGTGTTGGTGAGTAATGCTCAGTTGTGCTGTTGTGCTGCACTCGCAAAAAAATCATACAAAAAAACACTCTGTAACACCACTGCAATAACAAATACCAACATCTATTAACTAGAAAAAATATACTGTTACTGAAAATAAAATATTATAAAAACATTCAAAAACCTAAGAAAGACACTGTGAATAAATAAATACAGTACAATAAACACTTTTTCATTCACAGTAATGTCAAAACTATCAACACATGTAGGGAAAACATCACATAGAATAAATACATTGCAATATATTAATGCAAAGCTACTTTAATACATCAAATCTAGAAAGTACATTACATTTGAAAAGTACATTACAATATATTTCAACAAAAACGCTTTAATACATAGCACAAAATATTTAGCAAAGGTGCAAATAAAAAACAATAAGTACATAAGCAAAATCAAAGAGTGACACCATTGATCAGAGGTACATCCCAATCAATACTAAAAAAGATTGCAAAATATTCAGAAAGGTGTTAATTTATACATTGCACATTTATTAACCAGAAAAAATAAACGTCAATACACTAAGTACACAAGGAATACAAAACAAAAATATAGAGATTTCTTCAATAAGTCACATAAAAATAAAAAAATTACATACATTCTATAGGAACAGATTAACAATTAGCAGATCCACAATTTCGTAACAAACATAACTATAACTTAAGAACATAGGCAAAAGAAAATACAGTCTCGATATACACACGTATAGAAAACATCAGAATCAATAATCCATAAAGAATTTTAGTACAATAATTGAAATATTTACATTTTACTGTCCAAATAATCATCTACAACTACTTAAGAACTAAACGCCTTTCGCACGCCAACATTCGCCAACATCGGGTTAATTACACGTAAACGTACATCGAACACAAAGCTACGTCACTAAACCGAACAATCACATTGCCTAAAAATTACGTAACGAAGTAAACTAAACAAAAGTTACTAAACATACATTTATATACATTGGTACTTTTATATATAGCACATCCACTCTTTACAAAAGTACTCAACTAAATATTAAATATATACCCAAAAAATGAACATTTCGCTACTTCATAACGTAACCAACCAATAACACGCCAAAAATAAAAGCCACACAATAATAACTTACTAACGAATAAACAACTCATAGAATTCTAATTAAAAGGCCAAACCTGTACATACGCCGAAGAAAATAATCAAGTTACCCAAAAAAAAAACACTTGGACACGGGAGCCGCTCGAAGTTGCGAGGAGTTTGCTGGGTCACACATGCTGGGACATACCTGATCCAAAGGGGCTGTCAGGATCCTTGGAAGTGCGGAGAGACACCGGCGAAGCTGCGGGACTGCGAGTCCCAGGTTCACAAGCGGCGTGCAGACGAGCCGCACCTGGTGACTCTTCCCGTTGGCCGCGCCCCAAGCTCTGGCTGGTTAAAACCGCGACTCGCGGCCCCGCTCCGCGGGGGCCGCTCGAAGTTGCGAGGAGTTTGCTGGGTCACACATGCTGGGACATACCTGATCCAAAGGGGCTGTCAGGATCCTTGGAAGTGCGGAGAGACACCGGCGAAGCTGCGGGACTGCGAGTCCCAGGTTCACAACCGGCGTGCAGACGAGCCGCACCTGGTGACTCTTCCCGTTGGCCGCGCCCCCTGCTCTGGCTGGTTAAAACCGCGACTCACGGCCCCCGCTCCGCGGGTGCCGCTCGAAGTTGCGAGGAGTTTGCTGGGTCACACATGCTGGGACATACCTGATCCAAAGGGGCTGTCAGGATACTTGGAAGTGCGGAGAGACACCGGCGAAGCTGCGGGACTGCGAGTCCCAGGTTCACAAGCGGTGTGCAGACGAGCCGCACCTGGTGACTCTTCCCGTTGGCCGCGCCCCCAGAGGTTATCAGCTACAATACCACGCCCTAGGACGCGCATCGCGGGACGCGCGTGGCGAAGCCCGGGCAAAGGGCGGGCCGTTTGAGGCCGTTAGAGGATGGGAGAGGCCGGGTCGGGCCACCTCCCTAACGCTTCATTTTCTCCGTCATCTTATTTTGACTGGTTGTCGCCCTGAAGTCGGTCGCTGTATAATGGCCAGTAGAGAATCAAGAAGCAAGGCTGCTCATGTGGTCTCAGGTACTTTGGACAAATTCCTCTACAAGGCATATTCTGTGGTTAACAATGGTCTCACTGTGCTAGAAAAACAAACGGAGGAGGGTGTAGACAATTCCTCTTTGGCTTCAACGGGTTTATCAACTAATGCTAGCACACCTTTAATGCTTGACGCCACCCATCTGTCACTAATGGATAGCATCGACCAGACCATAGTCAGTCCTTCAACAACTAAGAACACCATCGACTTCGCATAGGGATAGAGACTCATCACGCATTATTTGTGATGCGGAGCTCTCTCCAGCCGCTGAGTTGGTACAGTCTGAGGCTAAGGTGGAGGGCCCCACAGCAATAGAACATACAGGCTGTAGAGGGGATCTTGCATTGAAAAGGAAGAGATCTAGGAAGCCCAAAGGCGCTAAAAGGGATAAAGTTGATCCTATAATGCCCACTCATGTAGATAATGTAGATAATGTGGGCGCGACTGACACATCACCTATGAGAAATGATATGGAAACATCGAGCATTCCATCTGTCTCCTCCATACCTGTGCACACTGGGCCATTTATCTTTGGTGGGGCTTCCCCTAATACCGCAGAGCTCCTTATTAGTTCACTCACTGATATCCTCAAAAGCCTTTTGAATCCCCTCTCCACCAAACTGGATTTGACAGAGTCTAGACTGATAGCTTTAGAAAGATTGAGTCTTAATAATGGTGCTGAGTCAGGGATAGGAGTAAGCACACAGGAGGCACATGGGCCCAGTGCTGGGATTACCCACTCCTCTACTGTCACAACCATTCTGGCTCCAATTCCACCATCAGCTCCTTCTGGAGAAAACACTAACAATAGCATAGTACCTGTGCCCCAATCTGCACCAGTACCACCTTCTAGGTTACTGCTCCCGGTACCAGCCCCCAGAAGGTCGAAGCAACCTGCTCCGGCCAGTTTACCCACCCAGGAGAGACCAACTACCGAGACAGCTAACGGTTCCAACCAGTTGGTTAGCCCTAACACCAGGCGCAAGGCAGTAAATCTGCCCCTAGAGGCGGCAGCCTACACAGTGATTCTGATGGGGGTACCAGAGCTCACTGGTGGCGTAATGGAATCGCATGATTCTCTACACAATAAGGTAATTAACTGGTTAAACATCCAAAGGCCATTACCACCTAATTTAAGAGGAGAGGTTCTTATGGTTAGAAGGGTCCCATGGGTTGGGTTTACCGTTAAGAAATGTGTGGGGGACTGTATAATTGTTAGCTTTAAGAGTCCTCAGGTTGCCACCTACATTTGTAATTGGCTTGGCACTTCAGGCATTACCTCTATTGAATTGGTCCCTCTCTCATATTTTTATCCAAATGTTCGTAATTTAACTTTGAGGAGGGACGATGGTTGGACACGGGTGGGCTTTGCAGTGGATGGGTCACGGTATAGGCCCAAACATAATGCCTTCCCTGCTTATGTTAACTATATGCATCCAAATAGATTCTCTTGTCTCGATTATGTCGATTGACCACAAAAGGGTGTGCCTCTACAAGCTAACCAAAACACTGATAGTGAATGTGTAGGTCAGCGGACGGCGAGAGGTGATATTGAGATTCCCACTCGAGAATTGAAACCCTCCTTACAGAGCAGCTCAACTCTTACTAGTCCCAGGGGCCAAGTAGTTAATTTACCCCAGAGCCCACTGGGTAGTAATCTAACATCTATAGCCGTGTCTCCTCCTAACTTAACACCCGCTGCTCCATCTGTCCCGGAAACATCACTGCAAAGGCCCGTAGTTCCACCCATGGATACTGTACTAGAAACAACTGAGGGGTTGGGATTAAAAGCTCCTACTGAAATACTGAAGGTTCCCTCCTGGAATGTGGTGGGCATTGCAAATAAGGTACATACAACAAACTGGGATTCCTTGTAGGCAATAGTGATGTCTGTCTCTTCCAGGAGACGTGGGCTAGGGAACCTATGAGTAGAACAGGTTATGCAGTTTTCGAAATCCCGGCCAGGTGGAGTGGCAAGGGGAGGCCTTCGGGTGGTTTGGCGGTTTGGGTAGCTAGTCATATTGGATGCAATGCGGAAAACGTATCCACGTTCTCGCAAGACATCCAGTGTGTACTGCTCAAGTGGCCGGTGCTTTAAATCTGGCAATTATTAATGTATACTCCCGCCCAGTCAGTGTGGCCATGGAATCGTCTACTCTCGAAGACCTATCGTCTTTTCTGGGCCAACTGCCAGGTGACTGCAAGATAGTGATGGGCGGAGATTTTAATTGCCATTTTGAACCCCTGGAAGGCTTAAAGGAGGGTACCCTTACTGCTGAGGATGATTTTTGGGGTGTTCCACCATGCCTATCCCCCCACCCTAAATCCTGGTCCCCACTCGCAGTGCAAATCATGTCCCTTACTTTAAACTTTGCGATAAGGGCCTGCAATGGTCGCACCCCGTCCGACAGACCCTCATTGTGTACCTTCAATAGGAAGGACCATGAGTCGAGGCTGGATTATATCTTTATAGATATTGGTCTGTGGTCTAAGGTCCAGGATTTCAGGGTGGTAGTTAGAACAGATAGTGACCACAACACGCTTCTACTAGAGATGCAACATCCTGCACCTGTTGGACGGTCACTATCTTCTAACCCTAGTGATGACCCAGGGAACCTGGTTCTTACCTCCAATAGACGCAGAGTAAAATGGGGGAAACTGATAAATGCAGAAGGAAACATAAGCAAAATCTATGAAATAGCTATCCCCAAGTTCCAAGAAGTGGATGAATTAATCGAACAACCCAGACCCCCAGACTCTGAGCTCTGGGAGGATCCTGAACAAGGCTGCCAAAGGGTTCCCCGCAAAAGACTGGTGCAAATTCAGAAGGAGAAAAGATTAGCACTTCTGGTGTCTGCACCGAACAATGGCACCCTAACTGATCGTTTTCTGGAATCCAAAAATTCCTACCAATTTGAAGGTTTTAGGGATATTATTTTTCCCATTTTAGCAAGAAAATTGTTTATACAATGGAGGTTAGGCACCTTGCCCATTAAAACCTTTACTTGTAAATGGCTAAAGGGGGATGACAAAATTTGTCCAGGCTGTAATAACCAAGACGAAGATGAAACTCATCTCTTGTTTTTCTGCCCAGCATACAATAGACCCAGAAAATACTGGCTGGTGCCGTTCTGCAGGAACTTGGGATTTAGGAGTCACCTGTATGCGTACAGAATACTGAAAACTAGTACTCTGCCCCATGTAGTTTTTGCAGTTGCTAAATTCTTAATGACCATGTGGCAGATAAGAAAAAAATTACTGAATGTACGTTCAATGCTATGAACTGCTTTTTACCCTCATTTATGCCTGGATTATTATGGGAAGTAATTGTATGTAATGTGTTTTTATAATAGTCAAGTTTTAACTGTGAATATGTATTGTATCTTTTATGGTCTAAATGACCGAAATAAAGAATTTTTGGATTGGAAATACATACCCAAAAAATAAACATGTCGCTACTTCATAACGTAACCAACCAATAACACGCCAAAAATAAAAGCCACACAATAATAACTTACTAACGAATAAACAACTCATAGAATTCGAATTAAAAGGCCAAACCTGTACATACGCCGAAGAAAATAATCAAGTTACCCAAAAAAAAACCACTTGGAAAAATGAACGGAAGTAAAACACTCATGTTATTAAAAATTAAAGACCAATACTGTACATACGATACCTGAAATAATAACCCAACACCTACTAAATACATACCGATTCAATATAAGCATGCCAATACTTTAATACATTAAATTATTAATACATAACAGCTCATAAACAAAGGAAAATACTATTTAGAAACACGAAAAAATTACACAAATTCAATAAATGTATGAAATTTACACATTAACAATAACTTTCAATCAATACATTGCTAAACATTACATAAAAGTACATTAAAACATTGCACATTCACAATTTAGAAAGTTCAATACAAATTTTAACTATATACTAAGTACATACGATACCGCAAAAAAAGTAGCGATACACAAATGTCGAAGATTACTATTAAAAAGTCATAATAATGAAAAAAAATCTCTACATAATCAATAATACATTCAAATAATATATTACATACTATTAAAATATAAACTTACCTGTCAAACGACGCAGGAAATAGACCGGAACAACAACACGCCTTTCCCCCACGAAAGTTCCAGACGATCTGGGAAATTCCCAATTGACGCACGTCAAACGCAACGTTACATCACCAAACGTAGCGCTGCGATTGGATAAATATTACGTCATACCTCAAACACATTCACACTACACTAAAAGACTAGAACGCTAAACAATAAACGTAAATCACGTAAAGGAAAGACTGCGTCCGCCATTTAAAAAAATAAATTTAAAAACAACGTTACAACACGAAACATTAACACACACAACATATACTTAAAAAATATATACATACACACACGTTACAATATAAAAAATACATGCAACACACTAACACATCACATCTGACAATTACAATAAAACATCATACACAAAGCATAACGCCACAACATATAATACACTAAATAACAAACATATACACAACAGCATTATTAGACACCATCACAGCAACACACCAACTCAACTCTGGAACACTCAAACAACACTCGGCACCACCACATCAACATGTCAGCAACAGCACAGCACCACTCAAAACGAATACAGCATTACTCACCATCAAAAAAACATAAGTCAGCACAACGACAGCAACACTCAGTTACACCACAGCAACACTCAGCAAAACACATGCATCATTAAACAACACAACAACATCACTGTACAACACCACAGCAACACTCAGCACCAACACAACATCATTCAGCACCACACACAAAAAAAGCAATACACAAAACACCTGAAACAATCAGCTAAAAACATTAACATTACCCATCACAACATTTACTATATGAACAACAACTGCATCACCACAACACCACTCAACAGCACCACAACATCACTCAAAAAAACACCAAAAAATAAAAACCACAACAAAAAAACATTATCAATATTGCTGTCACAGAAACGCCCTCACTCTACTACTCTACCACATTCACTGTACAGACATCAATATACCACTCGACCACACTCACTGTACCGCTTGCACGCCCTCACTCTACCTCATTCACTCTACTGCCCTCACACCCTCACTCTATCCAACATCACTCTACAACTCAACAGCTCTTCCTCTACCACTCTATCACCCTCACTCTACCACCCTAACTATAACACTCTACCGCTCTCACTCTACCACCCTCACAATATCAATCTACCTCCCTTACGCTCTCAATCTACTACCCTCGCTCTACCTCCCACATTCTACCGCCCTCACTTTACCACTCTACCGCTCTGACGCACTCACTCTACAACACACCCTATACCTCTCTACCGCCCTCACGCACTCACTCTAATGCTCTCACTCTACCACTCTAACGCACTCACTCTACCACCCTCACGGCCTTCACTCTACCATCCTCACTCTAACACTCTACCTCACACACTCTACCACTATGCCAACCTCACATACCACTCTACCACCCTCACTCTACCAATCTACCACCATCACTCTATCCCCCTCACCCTAACACTCTAACGCCCTCACTCTACCGCACTCAATCAACAACTCTACCAACCTCACCCTAACACTCGACCGCCCTCACTCAACCACCCACACTCAACAACACTCACTCTACAACACTCACTCTATCCCCCTCATTCTAGCACACTCACTCTAACGCCATCACTGACTCTACCGCAATAACTCACTATACCGCCCTCTCTCACTCTACAACTCTCACTCACTCTACGAACATCAATCACTCTATCTCACAGACTCACTCTATCGCCCTCCCTCACTCTATCGCCGTCCCTCACTCAATCGACCTTCATCACTCTCCCACCCTTCTTCACTCTACCATCCTCAAACACTCTATCGCCCTTCCATCACTCAATCACCCTCCCTCACCATATCGCCCTGTCTCACTCTATCGCCCTCAAACACTCTGTCGCCCAACATCACTCTACCACCCTCCATCACTCTATTACCCTCCCTCTAACGCTCTCCCTCTACCGTCCAACATCTATCGCCCTCCCTCTATCTAACATCCTCCCTCTATCTATCTATCGCACTCACTCTAACTAGTGCAACAACATAACATCACTCAGCACCACCACAGCATCACTCAGGGGCACCTCACATCACTATGGTCAACAACAGCATCATTCAAATGCCACAGCATCACTTTTAGCCAAAACAACATCACTCAAAGCAACAACACCATCAATATGTCCAACAATTCAACAACAACTTGTTCAAATATTTACTACCAATGTTTAAAACTTTATTAAAAATGTCAGAAAAATATAATAAATGTTTTCACTTCTGTTCATGTTAAAACATTTTAATTTGTCAGGTCAATACATGTAAGGCAGGGGGGAACTATATATTGTACCTTTACTAATGCTATACATGTAACATGTGCAAATTTTAAAACTATTGCCATTTCTAATATATTAAATAATACTTTGAATTTTAGCAAAAAATAAAAAAACATTTTCAACACCAAAAACTCAAACTTTTCTATTGCGAGACCTATTGCATTTCCAATGCTTGTTCTTTTAAAGGGTCATCACATTAGTGCAACAGGTACTGGGGCTATGAGTGTAAATGACCACTGTACCCCAAATATGTCTGCCTTACTAAGAAAAAGAAATGTGGAGATCCATTGTCCTTGTTAGCACAAGAGCCCAGGTCTCTTTTGCTGCTGTTTTTTTCAATTCAAAGGGGCAAAAGCACCACTGGTGCTAAAAGTACAGTGGCACTGGGACCCCATAATAAGAGGCACCAACTAAACCCTAGTCATGGTGGTTTTACTATCCTCCTTTGCTTGCATTATGGCCGTTTGCACACTTGCTATGCCAGTGTTTATTTCGGTCTCAGGGCGGTGGCTCACAGGAGGGTAAAATTGAAGCAGAGGAGATACCGTAGTTTAGCCTCCAAGAGATGGCAGGGAGATCGTGTTGCAAGATGGGAGCCCTGTTTTTAACAAATGTCAGAGGAGATAGTCTGCTTTGCAAAGCAATAGCTATCATTAGTGAAGCAGGTACAGTGGCACTAGGTCCGGGGGTCTGAGGGACACACTGCATAACCCTTATGACTAATGTATAGATAGAGAGGAACCCCTTGAAACAAGCAAGGGAATTGGGGTGTTAGACCTAAGTAAGAAACAGATTGATTCCCTTGGGTAATGTGCACGAAAAGCTAAAACATTAGCTATAACAAAGTGAAATTTTGCTCCTCAAATTAAGAATATAAACAACATTCAAAGTACATAACAATTTATTGAGATATTAAAAAAGCTTACAATACATTTGTAAAATAGTATAAACACACAATTAAAAACAGATATATCTTTTTGTGACCTGCACAAAAATATAGGACAGACAAAACTAAAATGTAAATCATAAAATTTGAAAGTTTTACAAGGCATACATTCACAGAAAAAGTTTCAAACTGCCCTGGTGTTATAACCTCACAATCTTATATGCATCAGGGAGGAACAACATGAATTGTACTTAAGCTTGCGTCGACGCGTTTCGGTGGATTTGCGTTTGATTCGGTGCCACCTTTATCAAGACTGTAATTTTCGTTGTCTGTCATACAGTTGGATCCTCATAGGTCTCCTAAGATGGATATACATTGTTATCTAACCTTAAGGTGTAGATAACCTCTAAGCTCCAAGAAGAAATAAGTGATGTTCCAACTTATTCTCCGTAAAGCACTGTTTAGATGACAGCCAGATTAGAATCGCTGTAGTAGATGGAGTTAATCTGTTTTTGAAAATTAGATATCTAATTTCATGTATATCCATCTTAGGAGACCTATGAGGATCCAACTGTATGACAGACAACGAAAATTACAGTCTTGATAAAGGTGGCACCGAATCAAACGCAAATCCACCGAAACGCGTCGACGCAAGCTTAAGTACAATTCATGTTGTTCCTCCCTGATGCATATAAGATTGTGAGGTTATAACACCAGGGCAGTTTGAAACTTTTTCTGTGAATGTATGCCTTGTAAAACTTTCAAATTTTATGATTTACATTTTAGTTTTGTCTGTCCTATATTTTTGTGCAGGTCACAAAAAGATATATCTGTTTTTAATTGTGTGTTTATACTATTTTACAAATGTATTGTAAGCTTTTTTAATATCTCAATAAATTGTTATGTACTTTGAATGTTGTTTATATTCTTAATTTGAGGAGCAAAATTTCACTTTGTTATAGCTAATGTTTTAGCTTTTCGTGCACATTACCCAAGGGAATCAATCTGTTTCTTACTTAGGTCTAACCCTTATGACTGTCACACTTTAAAAAAAAAGGATGGGCCTTATTTTGCTAATTTGCATTAGGGCACATTTGCAAAAAAAAGGAGACAATATGTGGGAGCTCTTTTTCTTGTAAGGTACAGAGAACCTTTTGCAAGATTGGAGTGATGGTCAGGCAAGGTGAGGAAGGGGTGAATGAGGCAGAGGAGAGCCTGCTAGTCAGTTATCATTAGTTGCATCGGGGCCCAGGAGTGCGAGGAGCTCAGAACGTTTCAATTATGGAGAGCAGGATTTTTGGGTCAGTTACTGTTTTTGTGTGATGTATTTGCTTATTTACTAGTCTCACATTTAATGTGGACTGTGAGGTACAGCAAAGGTACTACTGAAATGATCTCATAAGCCCTGCCCCCTGTGCTCAACCCAGCCTCTCCCGCTTTCTCAATCCTTGTCTTAAAGTTCTGGAGGATGGCACCATCTTAACCTCATGCGCGCTAGCGGAGTTCCGCTCCTGCGCTGAGATTTTTAAAAACGCATGTTACGTGACGAGCTGGGCTCGTCATCAGCGTGCGAGGAGGCTATGCCATGACGAGCCCAGCTCGTCATCAGCGTGGAAGGGGTTAAGAACATCTTGTTTCGGGAGGCTGAGAGCAAAAAGGTGTGAAGATCTCAGGCCTTAACCAATCTAATGGAGAGAGTTGGAATGTGTGATGTAAAGGTTTGAGGTCGTTCTGATATTCACCCTGTTTAGTATTATCACAACTGTAATTACTGAGTTAATTTCTATCATTCTGATACATATGATTTATGTATGAATAGTGCATAATAAATAACCTTTTATTGTATAATGCCTACAACTGTGAGTCAGCTGCTTCTAAGGGGCGAGGTGAGGATTCATTTCTAGTACAGTAGTCCACCTGCAAATGCGAGTTACACTAACCGGATTGGATGATGCCTAACACTCCTTATCTTTATGAGCATCACTAGTTGTGATGAGGATAGAGAGAGACTCATTTTCTCTGAAGAGAATACACTACCTATTATCCTCATGGGCTTAGGAGATCTACACGTGTGCCACCCTGAGAAGTGTGGTTCACAACAGTTTAGATCCAATTGTTTTTCCAGGTCCTTCTCAGCATATTTTGTAAGCATGTGTGCCATTTTGTTTGTGTCTCACATCATTAGAAATCATGGATCATACTTTGCCTATGGTGGTTGAAAGATTAGTATTGTCAGTCCTTTCAGTACCTACCAAAAGTGCCTGTCATGTATATTTTTGAAGTGTCACTGACCCACCATTATAAAGTCTACTGTTTTATTCCTTTCTCCGGTGTTACGAAGAATGTCTTTGGGATGTTTGTTTCCCTGTTTGTTTTCTGTTTTGGTTCTTGGTTAATAGGTTAACCTTTTCCTTGCGATATTTCCTAAAATCAGACTTTTGTCCTCCTCTGGGGTTTGCACACATACAGTTTTTATTACAATTTTCAGACAGTAGGATTTTGGTAGAAAGTTCCATCTCTCTGATAATATTTTCATAGTTTAGTCTTTTATATCTAGACTCACTTTTCAGAATGACTTCATTCTTTACACCTGCTGCATATGACATATGGCATCAACTTTAAAGCAAGGGACATTGCATACAAAGTACTGGACTACTCTTCCTGCAGCATAAACTACACACCTCCAGTCAGACAAAGTTACTCAACAGTAGACGGGCCCCTCTGTTTCCTACACTTCAAGCACTTTTACACAGCCTGAAGCTCCTTCCTAGCTCTGACGTCTAAGGTACGGAATTCAATGCAAATAGGAATTATTGACAACCACCTCAAATTCGAAGTGCATTACAAACTTGTCTCATCCCTTATGTAATTGTATAATCTAAGACTCTCCTCAAAGAAAATTCAAAGATAGTATACAAGGCAGTCTATTTTAATACTTTTCTGCAACACTTCATCCTTATGCTCAACTACCATTTCGTCGGACCCGGTTTGGAGCATGGCTTCAAAACCTAAGCACCTCATACTCAAGCCTCCCAACAACCCATGATACCCAATGTGAATCTAAGCACTTCACAGCCTCCTCACGGGTATGAAGCACTTTTTAAGTTTTGCCTCGCCAAAAAGATGCGCTCTGCGCATCTTTTTCGGCGCAGGCGAAAACCTGATGAGAACTGTAGTGTGCTTTGGGTCGGCCCTCCTCATTCATTGGCTGGCTCCGTAAATGGAGCCTTGCCATTGGACGAGGGGCCTGTCCGTCAATGCCGGACCAGACACGGGGGCGTTCCCGACATTCTTTGGCTTTTGCCGACATCACGCGACGCCGGGAACGCCCACGAGTCTGGTCCGGCATTGCCGGCACCCGCCTGAAAGAGAAAGAGCACTCTAGTTTTTCACTGTAACTCTACTTTCTTTCCTCAAGCTCTATGGTCTTTGATCAGTAAACTCTCTAGTTCACACTCTATGGTCTGTGCCCACCCGGCATTGTCCCTTTGTTTCCCCGCCACCGAGTTCCCCAGCCGAAGGAAGCAGCCGTCTGCCTCCAGCCAGGGCCGCGCTGGGATTGGCCCAGCCGGCCGAGCCTCCGCCGTGTCATCACTAGGGCTGCTTCCTCTGAGGCGGACACGGGCAGTCAGGTAAGTTTTCTTATTTTTTAAAAATTTACTTTTTAACCCCCCCCCCCCGCCCGAGACCCCCCCTCCCCCCGCACCGCCAAGTCCCGTCTTCGTCGTCCCCCCCCCCCAAGTCCCGTCATATACAATAGTTTCTCCCATTTTCTTGTGAGCCGTACACTTCCTGTCATTTACAAAATGACCTGAGTTACTCTATGGTCTGTGCCCACCCGGCATTGTCCCTTTGTTTCCCCGTCGCCGAGTTCCCCAGCCGAAGGAAGCAGCCGTCCGCCTCCAGCCAGGGCCGCGCTGGGATTGGCCCAGCCGGCCGAGCCTCCGCCGCGTCATCACTAGGGCTGCTTCCTCTGACGCGGACACGGGCAGTCAGGTAAGTTTTCTTATTTTTAAAAAATGTACTTTTTAACCCCCCCCCCCACCCCCCGCCAAGTCCCGTCGTCGTCCCCCCCCCCCCAAGTCCCGTCCCGCCCCCCACCCCCAAGTCCCGTCATATACAATAGTTTCTCCCATTTTTTGTGAGCCGTACACTTCCTGTCATTTACAAAATGACCTGAGTTGCCACATTTGTAACGCATTCCTGAAGACGAGCTGGTGTTCACCTTCCTCTTTGCGTTGGGCACATATCCGGACTGATAATTCCGGGCAATCCCCCGGTAGGTTGGATGTAGTGGGGGCCGGTTTTTTACTCTGGGGGCCGGTTTTGTTTCGGTCCGGTCTCTTCTGTCTGCGAGAAAAAAGAGAAAGCAGAACTGCAATGGTGATTTACAAAAGGGGGTGGTGATGAACAGAGTGTCTGAATTGAGCAGACCACTCTTACCCAGTCCAAAGATCAGGGCTTGATCCATCACCGTTATTTATCTCACTGCCCCATCCCAGCTCAGAATCTGGCTATATGCAAATCAGTCTGTCCCTGGCCCAGTGCATCATGGGAACAGGGCAGACTAAACTACCAAGCCAATTCTTTACCAGAAAGGAGACAAGCTACCGGGGACCGGTTTCTGGCATTTCAGCCTCTTCGGCCCGGCTTGCTTGAATCCTGATGGAGCAGTGAGAAAGGGACTCATGTCTGAGTATACCCGGCCACACCTATAGTGGCCAAAATCGATTTACAAAAGGGGGTGGTGATGAACAGAGTGTCTGAATTGAGCAGACCACTCTTACCCAGTCCAAAGATCAGGGCTTGATCCATCACCGTTATTTATCTCACTGCCCCATCCCAGCTCAGAATCTGGCTATATGCAAATCAGTCTGTCCCTGGCCCAGTGCATCATGGGAACAGGGCAGACTAAACTACCAAGCCAATTCTTTACCAGAAAGGAGACAAGCTACCGGGGACCGGTTTCTGGCATTTCAGCCTCTTCGGCCCGGCTTGCTTGAATCCTGATGGAGCAGTGAGAAAGGGACTCATGTCTGAGTATACCCTGCCACACCTATAGTGGCCAAAATCGATTTACAAAAGGGGGTGGTGATGAACAGAGTGTCTGAATTGAGCAGACCACTCTTACCCAGTCCAAAGATCAGGGCTTGATCCATCACCGTTATTTATCTCACTGCCCCATCCCAGCTCAGAATCTGGCTATATGCAAATCAGTCTGTCCCTGGCCCAGTGCATCATGGGAACAGGGCAGACTAAACTACCAAGCCAATTCTTTACCAGAAAGGAGACAAGCTACCGGGGACCGGTTTCTGGCATTTCAGCCTCTTCGGCCCGGCTTGCTTGAATCCTGATGGAGCAGTGAGAAAGGGACTCATGTCTGAGTATACCCTGCCACACCTATAGTGGCCAAAATCGATTTACAAAAGGGGGTGGTGATGAACAGAGTGTCTGAATTGAGCAGACCACTCTTACCCAGTCCAAAGATCAGGGCTTGATCCATCACCGTTATTTATCTCACTGCCCCATCCCAGCTCAGAATCTGGCTATATGCAAATCAGTCTGTCCCTGGCCCAGTGCATCATGGGAACAGGGCAGACTAAACTACCAAGCCAATTCTTTACCAGAAAGGAGACAAGCTACCGGGGACCGGTTTCTGGCATTTCAGCCTCTTCGGCCCGGCTTGCTTGAATCCTGATGGAGCAGTGAGAAAGGGACTCATGTCTGAGTATACCCTGCCACACCTATAGTGGCCAAAATCGATTTACAAAAGGGGGTGGTGATGAACAGAGTGTCTGAGTTGAGCAGACCACTCTTACCCAGTCCAAAGATCAGGGCTTGATCCATCACCGTTATTTATCTCACTGCCCCATCCCAGCTCAGAATCTGGCTATATGCAAATCAGTCTGTCCCTGGCCCAGTGCATCATGGGAACAGGGCAGACTAAACTACCAAGCCAATTCTTTACCAGAAAGGAGACAAGCTACCGGGGACCGGTTTCTGGCATTTCAGCCTCTTCGGCCCGGCTTGCTTGAATCCTGATGGAGCAGTGAGAAAGGGACTCATGTCTGAGTATACCCTGCCACACCTATAGTGGCCAAAATCGATTTACAAAAGGGGGTGGTGATGAACAGAGTGTCTGAATTGAGCAGACCACTCTTACCCAGTCCAAAGATCAGGGCTTGATCCATCACCGTTATTTATCTCACTGCCCCATCCCAGCTCAGAATCTGGCTATATGCAAATCAGTCTGTCCCTGGCCCAGTGCATCATGGGAACAGGGCAGACTAAACTACCAAGCCAATTCTTTACCAGAAAGGAGACAAGCTACCGGGGACCGGTTTCTGGCATTTCAGCCTCTTCGGCCCGGCTTGCTTGAATCCTGATGGAGCAGTGAGAAAGGGACTCATGTCTGAGTATACCCTGCCACACCTATAGTGGCCAAAATCGATTTACAAAAGGGGGTGGTGATGAACAGAGTGTCTGAAATGAGCAGACCACTCTTACCCAGTCCAAAGATCAGGGCTTGATCCATCACCGTTATTTATCTCACTGCCCCATCCCAGCTCAGAATCTGGCTATATGCAAATCAGTCTGTCCCTGGCCCAGTGCATCATGGGAACAGGGCAGACTAAACTACCAAGCCAATTCTTTACCAGAAAGGAGACAAGCTACCGGGGACCGGTTTCTGGCATTTCAGCCTCTTCGGCCCGGCTTGCTTGAATCCTGATGGAGCAGTGAGAAAGGGACTCATGTCTGAGTATACCCTGCCACACCTATAGTGGCCAAAATCGATTTACAAAAGGGGGTGGTGATGAACAGAGTGTCTGAATTGAGCAGACCACTCTTACCCAGTCCAAAGATCAGGGCTTGATCCATCACCGTTATTTATCTCACTGCCCCATCCCAGCTCAGAATCTGGCTATATGCAAATCAGTCTGTCCCTGGCCCAGTGCATCATGGGAACAGGGCAGACTAAACTACCAAGCCAATTCTTTACCAGAAAGGAGACAAGCTACCGGGGACCGGTTTCTGGCATTTCAGCCTCTTCGGCCCGGCTTGCTTGAATCCTGATGGAGCAGTGAGAAAGGGACTCATGTCTGAGTATACCCTGCCACACCTATAGTGGCCAAAATCGATTTACAAAAGGGGGTGGTGATGAACAGAGTGTCTGAATTGAGCAGACCACTCTTACCCAGTCCAAAGATCAGGGCTTGATCCATCACCGTTATTTATCTCACTGCAATGAACTGCAATGGTGCACACAGTCCGTGACCGGTGCAGCAGCCTTGCGAATCGAATAATCAGGAACAGAGGAGGTGCTGGTGCGCAGGGCGCAGATGACTCCTCCGCCGCCGCACTCTTCAGAGTGCAGTTCAGCCCTTACGGTGGGGCTGGTGGTTCCCTCCGTGCCACATGCACAGTGGGGCTCGTGACTGCCTGGCATCCGATCCCAGAGACTGAGAGGCTGAGACTGAGTTGCTGCCATAATTTAACCATTTCTAGCCCCCTGGGCCCTGTAATCTGCCCCACCGCAGCAGGTGAGTTTGTCCGTTCGGCAATGAATCATCATGGGTAGTGGGTAGTGGGCACTGGGCGGGCGTCGCGACCTGGCAGGGATTACATTTAAAACAATGCTAAAGTTATAGCCCCCGGCCCTGTTCTAATGGATTTGATTGTGAGCAGGACTGAGCGAGGAAGAGGTCAGGTGACTTGAGTTGCGCACCATCAAACATTTTAATCATGATGATTGTCACCGTCAGGGACCGTGACAATCATCATGATTAAAATGTTTGATTTGGTACACACAGCGCAAGTGCAGGTAGCTGGCGGCAGGGCCGCGATTAAAGTAGAAGTTGAGAACGAAGGTAATGTAGGCAGCTTCGAACTGAAACTTGCTACTGTGTCCCTGACACATTTCAGGGAGCGAAGTTATTATTTGGTATTTGGTGTCTCCCCATATCACGTGGTACTTCTGTAGGGAAGAAAACGAGGGCTCGGCACTGACTGTGGTAAGCCATTTCCATCTCAATTTTTTGCTGTGTGTTGACTCCTGCTTCTTACCAGAGAGCGGTCAAGTCTGACAAAAAAACCCTCTCATTGTGTCACTTAGGTGCTTTAAAAATTGCCTTGAAGGCATTTGAGTGGAATTAGGGGTAAAAAAGAAAGCTTGCAAAAGGGTTTGGTCTGTGCCGGGATCTGGAAGGCGAAACACTGGCAGGCTAGTATAAAAGGACCGTGACCCTTTGGAAAATGTACATCTGTGCATTCGATTTAATGTGTGAAAAATGTGTGCCCAGCAGAAGATTAAAGCGTTTCTCTTGGAAAGGGGATTTTAGCCAAAGTATGAGAACAATAGGGTAAGCATAGATGCAAAGCGAGGTGAAAGCATGCTTTTGGGGATTTGATTGCTACACATGAGAAGTTTTGCGATAGTCTAGAAAAGTGTGACGTGATGACATAGAGGAGGGGTGGGCGTAATCACCTACATTTAATTTGTGCAATGCTTGTGAAATTGATGAGTCTCGTGCGTCATGTGAGATGCTGGTGCGGGAGCCTAGTCATATACATGAAAATCAGGACTTTTTTGATGCATGTTTATTGCAAGGGCCTCATTTCTACCATCCGCTTTCCAGGTACATTGTGTACAACCAGTATCTATAATTGTGCAATGAGCACCGCAGCACATGTAGCCATCTAGTTTATTCACAGCGGGTGGTGGTTTGAGAGTTTCCTCAAGACATTTTCTTCCTAAACCACATCTCACTAGAATCGAAGTTACACAGTCACAGTAATGTAAAAAAACCAAAAAGAAGATTTACTCCTACAATGAGTAGCTAAAAAAAATCAGGCTTGCACAAAAAGGTGAGTTTTTGCTTGCTGGGCTGGAGAAAGTCCCCTGCATGGCTCCAAAGAACGCACATCCCTGTCTCGAAGCCCCATAGGAAGCTTTAATGTTTTTGTCCCTCCCCTCAGCATATACAATGATCATGCATGTGCACTAAGGGCTATCCATGATCTGGAGTGAGACCCAGAGCGGGGCTTTGTAGCTGAATATGTAATAAAAAATGTGCTGTAAAATTCCCCATTTTGGTCTCTTTTTCAAAAAATTCTTTCGGGGGGAAGTAGTGGTCAGGCTCGCTATGCGCCGATCAGGGGCTGGTCTGGCGAAATTTGCCAGGGCTGCTTTCAGTTCCCAGTCCGGCCCTGGTTGGGCAACTCCATGTTCCCAGTTTTCCAAGTTCCGTAGTTTTCAACTTCGCAACCATTTCTTTTTCCTCCCTGACTTTTTCTTCTGATAGTACTACCTTGGAGCATCTACCAGTTAATTCTGCTCTCTTTACAAGGTCAATTATTTCATGAGGAGAATATTCCACCTAGGCCCAGAGGTTAATATTTTATACTAGAATTTGAGCATTCATTACTATTTGGTCTCGAATAAGTTCACATGTAGTGTTCCAAAACTAAAGCAAGGTTTGTTTTTAATGCAGACACAAACTCTTCAATTGATTCATCCTTGCCTTCTTTGCTATGATAACATTTAAATCTATCAATTCCTATACACACTCTTGGTGACCTGGCTGTCTAATCGTCTTTTAAATAGGAATATATATTTTAAGACCTCCAGGTCCTAAACAATGTAGCACAATCGTGTTCTTGTTTTCCGGTGTGAAATCATCATTTGTCGAAATATAGTTTAAATAAAACTCACAACATTCCTCCCATTAAAAAGTTAGTTCACCTGATACTGGGAGAAAAGCTTGCTGTGGAGTGAGATTACAGGAAAAGGATGACATTTCCACAATGTATAAAGCTGTAATATGAAATAAACAAGAAGTGTTTTAAAGTTTTTTGTTTTACTGCTGTGGAGTGAGATTACAGGAAAAGGATGACATTTCCACAATGTATAAAGCTGTAATATGAAATAAACAAGAAGTGTTTTAAAGTTTTTTGTTTTACTCTCGCACCTACTGATACGTTGCGTATGATCACGTGCATCCTCATCGCCAAATTTGTAAAGATGCTGAACTTTTTTTTTTTAGAAGTTTCTGGAACGATGTTCAACCCTAGTCCATATTATGAGCCGAGTACCCACACATCTGCTCCAGCTTCTCCCTCAATCCCCCACATTATATCCATCTTAGATCACTATAAGAACTTCCAAGTAGGGAACCTCCTGAGGTACAATTAAAATAAAGAAACAAAACATTTACTGTCATGGACGCTGGCCTTCTGCTCTTAGGCATACCACCAAAAAACAGCATACCAACTTGTTTTACTGCAAAGCATCATCAAATACTCACAACAGAAAAATAGAAAATAAGTGGAACATGGGGCAGTATTACCGTGTGTTATTTCCAAATAAGTGACATCAGTGCGGACTTTTAGAAGAAGGTGCTCTACTATTGTTGCAGATGTATCAGAAGAGGGGCTTTAATGTGAAAAATAAATCTTTTCATTTAAGTGAATTTACAGGTACAAAGAAAATTCTTATACTTTTTTTCCCTCCAATAAAAATAGTCATTCGTTTTTATTAATTTACTTCTTTCAAAATCCAAAATTACTGACATATTCAGGTATTAAGTCACTCAATTCACCATCCGTTGTCATTGTTTCACAACTAGCTACAGGGCCATATTTCTTCATTCCAGGTCTACCCTGGATTACATGTCCTGTGAACTCTCGACAATTAGTGCAGATTTGCAGTACATTCCTCCCAGATGTGAACCATGTTTGCATACTGCACGTATTTCACCACTCAGACCCTGTGTCACTCATTGAGGTCTCACATATAGTTTCCATTTTTAGGTTTTGCCTGGCGAAAGATGCGCTCTGCGCATCTTTTTCGCGCAGGCGAAAACCTAATGACTATGGTAGGGGAGACAGGAACGGCCCCCGTCTTCCATTGTCTAGCTCCATAAATGGAGGCTAGCCATTGGAAGACGGGCCTGTCCGTCAATGCCGGACCAGATTCGGGGGCGTTCCCGAGATTTTTTGGCTTTTGGCTACGTCACGCTACGTCAGCCAAAAGCCGAGAACGCCCCCGAATCTGGTCCGGCATTGCCGGCACCCGCCTGAAGGAGCCTCACTTACATAGCGTGGAGCGCTTTTGCTGACCTCTAAAGCCGGTGCCCACCCGGCATTGTTCCTTTGTTTCCCCTCCGCGGCCCCCGAAGCAGAGTTCCCCAGCCGAAGGAAGCAGCCGTCCGCCTCCAGCCAGGGCCGCGCTGGGATTGGCCCAGCCGGCCGAGCCTCCGCCGCGTCATCACTAGAGCTGCTTCCTCTGATGCGGACACGGGCAGTCAGGTAAGTTTTCTTATTTTTAAAAAATGTACTTTTTAACTCCCTGCGCGAGTCCCCCCCCCCCCTCCACCCCCCGCCCGCACCGCCAAGTCCCGCCCCCCACCCAAAGTCCCCCCCCCCCCCCCCAAGTCGTAAGGATCGGAATGACTTAGGATGATTTCTAGGTGCACGCGACAGCAGACGTTTGAATGCCAGGTTATGGTAACTATAACGTAATGAGACAGAGTTCAGCGGATGAGGACCTGCGAGTTTCAGAGGAAGTGAATACATCTGTGGAAGAGCATTATAATATGGAGTATTGGCTTACAGAGAAGTAGAGCAATTTGACGAACGAGAGCCAGCGAATAGTTCAACAGTAACATCTAGTGGTCAGACTGTGTCTGTAGCTGAAGTACTGCGGGCAATAGAACTAGGGTACTTACGGAGGAGAAAAGAAATATAATCACTCATGACTAGTCACTATATGTCGGTTTCTGTATCTATATTGATGTCCTGGAAGGTGAAGACAATGGTGCAACAGTGAACAGTCAAAGTATGTTGGTATGCAGTACGGAATCCAGTGGCTAGTATATAATATTAACTTAGGAAGGAGAAGACGGACACAGGCGTAGTAGAGAGTGAGTTGTCCCAGTGTAACAGGGGCAGTGATCACCGAAGGGGGAGATACTGATGCAACAATGACATCATTGACCAGGCTTTATATGATTTTTAATATAATGCGATGTTTCTTTAAGATTTCTATGATGCTCCTTTTGGCATGAGCTATGAAAGCAGCGTGGGCGGTCTTTGCATGCCCTCATGGTATTATTGTAGAGCGCTATATTTATCTTTGAATCTATGCTTGTCATGTTGGCATAGTGCAGTGTTTACTTTGAAATGTTCTCCTCGTGCGCTTTGTGTGCAGTTAATTTGTTTCCTGTGACTGAAGCCAGTAAGCCGTTGGGATCTGAGGATTACTGCAACAAGCGACAATTGGTTAAGTTAACTTCAGAACATGTTGAGATTATGTCTAAAAGGAGAGATGGAGTCATGAGTGCTGATTGGGCACACTGGCTACAACCCTCTGTTTAAACCTCAGGTGAAAGAAATACTTGTTTGAATTCCACTCAGGGAAGCTCTTGTGTAAGTGAGTTTCTCCTGTGGGCGTCCACGTATGAGCTCGGTGGGTTCACGTGCCAGGAGAATGTCAAAGCAGTTTGAGGATTTAGTGCTTTCCTGAGCATTCACACGTGTCGTTTTAGTTTTTTGTTTTATTTCGGATCAAGAGGGAAAAGATGGTGTAATATAATGCGATGTTTGGCTGTGTGTGTGGGGGGCTCTGTGTGTGTGTGTGGGGGGGGGGGCTCTGTGTGTGTTTGGGGGGGCTCTCTGTGGGTGTCAATTGCGAGATAAAGCTAGTGGCATTGTAAATGACAATGCCATTTATTTATGTTAAAAAAAAACATAAATAAAAATAATGTCAAGAGCAATGCCAATAGCTCTAACTTTAACAAAGGCAAAACCATTGCATTGTAAATGCTTGTTCCTCTATCCCGCAGATTGTACTCTGAAGCGGGTTTGTAAACAAATAACAGTTTGTTTGGGGAATAATGGGTGTTGCACAGCTAACGGAGAGGTATGTCCTGCCTCGTGTCTCAGTGGTAGTTGGAAATATTATTGACTACATTAAAGAAGGAGATGAAATGAGGGCTGCAGTGAAAATATAGTCAAGTGGTAAAGCAGAGTGTGGAGCAGAGGGACAGGGCACAAGAGAGAAAACAAGCATTTGCAATGCAATAGGGCTTGCATTAGTAAAGTTTGAGGGATTATTATTGTAAATAACAAATGTATTAATGTTTTTGTTTTTAATTTTTGGAAATTAATAACTTTGTCATTTACAATGCTAATAGTGTTAACTTTTGGAAATGTGACACCTATAGCATTTGTAATGCAATATGTGTTGTCTTTCCGAATCTCCTATCCGTACTCGACCTTTGATCCGCTGTGGGACTGATGAATTTAGAGACGCGTAGATGAGTAATCTTACTAAAGCTTCAGATGTGATTTTTATTCAGATACAATTTTTTATTTAACTAATCCTATAACCATGAGTCAGCCTAGTAAACGACAAACGCATGTATTGTGATCAGTAGAGCTTTCAGGTCTGCCGTGTCGGCTGCCCCCAGCCCGACTTAATATCTCCCTGAGGACCGGTGCCGCTGGTACTGGCAATCAGCAGAGTGCAGAAACATGCGAAAGAGAAAGACAAGCATTGAGAGCCTGGCGGGGGGCGAGGGAGCCAGCGAGTGGGAGGGAGGGCCTGTCCTTTTGGAATGTGTAGGTGATAAGATCAGAGTTGAAGGGATACGATAACGATGAAAGGGGAAAAGAGGGAAGTGGGAGGGGATAGAGAGAGAGTTTGCCGGTGGGGTTCCTACTATTTGCTTATGAACTGTTTTCCTCTTTGTGACCGCAACTAGTGATGCAAGATGTCTTACTTGCTTACGCTGATAATACATTGAGTACAGCATTTAAAAGGGTGCAGTATGTTGTTTTAAAACATGACATCTCTCACATGAGTGTCCAATTGCTGGAGGAGCGCAGGACGTCCGGGGCCTTTCACACACTCACCAAACACAGGGGAAAGGGTTAACGACCTCCACATGCCGCTGTTGGAGTTGAGAGGCAGGCAGCTGGATAGTGCTTGGGCCTCCGAGAGCCTTAACATATATTTCTAAAAGTGTGCAACGTGCCCTGTAGCGTGTGTGACAGTTTTCCAAAGATTTGGCGTTTTAGTCAACAGACGCTGGTTCAATTCTGCAGCATGTAGTTTTATTTTCCCATTCGCAATAGCGGCCTGGAAATCCTGGAATGCAAGTTGCTATAGGCTAAAAAGCCAGGCGTCACCGATGACTTTGGTTTCTAAATGCTTTGCCCAACACTTTCAGGATAGCCCTTGCTGCCTCTGGGCCACATATTGGTACTGTGGACAGATGCATGCTGGGAAGAATGTGCGGCAAATGTGGAATGTGGGCGGGTGAATGAGGAGAGAATGGGCTCCAAATGTTCCTGCTCATGACAAACAAATCTTCTCTGCATGCAGAGCACACGCACCTTCACTCAGCCACAAACCACATTCCAGCTGGACGCAGCAAACACTGCTAACCATGTCTGCGGCTTTGTTTTTGTTGCCGAATTTGTTTATACCAGTGAAAAACTTTAAAAATATAGATTTCCCCAGACAGATACGTGACCCTGCCTAGTGAGAAAGTATAAATGTGTTATGTGACAAACACATGTTGTTATCTTATGGTTTCTAAACTCACATAAATAATGAATTGCCTGTGCTTGAAAGCTGATGATACGCACACATTAAAATTACCTCAAGTTTCAACATGCTTTCACTGTTAGAAATAGGCGTTCAAAAACCAACAAGGGGTACTAATATTCACGGTTTGCAGTATTTCACATTAGGAAATTTTTCTCTTTTAAAAAAGAACCAATAACATACGAGTAATTCCAATTTAATTTGTAGCCTCGAGAAAGCCTCAAGATTTGTACACCAAGAGGGAAACGCGCACGTGTACAAGCCAGTGCACCACACAACCTAAAGCAACATTTTAGTGGGCAAACAACTAAAAAGATTACTTCTTGGCCTGGACATGGACTTGGAAGTTTATTTTAAAAATTAATCCATAGCAGATTTTAAACAATCAAAAGGCGAAAGAGGGGCAACCAGCTTACTCTTCAAGGCAGATTCAGGCTCTGTGTTCACTTAATACCTAGCATTCTGCGGAGGAAATCGAATTTTAAGTGGCAGTTGTAATTTAGTGCCTGCGTCTATTTAAGAGTTCGTCTCCTCTTTAAAAGAAGTGCTGAATCAGTGACACTGTGATGCTCACAAGACAGGGCTGATGGGAATCAAGATACGCAGAAGGAACAATGAATAATTAAAAGGTTCAGGTATGAATCACAGTCGAGGGCTACGAGACACACTAGGGAACTAGATAATAGGACGGAGGCCCCTTATAGCGAAGCAGGGTGCGCATCACAACTGCTGACGTGTGCAAGGTCATCAGCTCTAGGGCCTCCTGCCCACGGTCACGCGACTGAAAGGCACTGCGAAACCAGAGTGGTGTGGGACAGTGAGTCAGTAAGATCAGGTATCGGGCACATTGCGAGATCGCACAGTATCCCAACGTCTAAGTTATGTTCAGCGAATGATATCGCAAGACTTGTGGCAATGCAGGAGACAAAGAGGAGCTTTAGAAACTTGAAAACCTTGACCTGCAAAAGAAAACCCCGACACGAAGAACAAGCTCTTGGCAGAAATGCATGAGGCAAAGCGGCTGGGAAAGGATCCCTTTGATGTGGCCGTGAAAGCAATTAGGGGGAGGAGAATTGAGGCCGCTGGGGAAGCGATGTGGCAAATGCTGCTGGCAGGGAGTCTGTGGGGAAATGCAAGCTCGTGCACGAGGCGTGCACTTCCCAAAATCCTATGGGGAGAGCCCTTGGCCGAAAGAAGTGGGTTGACTGCATTAGGGCTAGTTTCCTATTCCTACGGAATAGGAAAGGACGAGCCCTAAACAATGGCAGTTACAGCGGCTACACAGGAAACAATTCAATCAACGGGGGCAGTAACAGCTTCATCATCTTCTGGCATTGTGAGTACAACTAATGCAGGATGTATTGAAACCCCATGTATTAACATGACTGGAAATGTGACTCAAATTCCTATTTCTTCTACCGCGGTTTCCATAGAAGTTCCAGTAGTATCCAATCTACAAGATTCAAACACGCTGAACTCTGGGAGTTGTAGGCAAGGCGCCATTCCAAAAATACCAGGGATGTTTATAAAAAAAGTGGGTACTACAGCCAATCCTTCTAAAAGCCCCGACAATACAAATATAACTAAAGATAAAGCACATGTTGCCGAGCTACTTAATAATGATACAACTATCGTGGAAAGTGAGCAAACTGAGTAGGTATCAGAACCGCTCGATTCAGTACCTCTTAACTTAATTGAAGATATGGATTCTATAGACTCTGCTGGAAACTTTTATTCCAAGACTGATCTCTCTCAAGCCTTAGACTCGGATGGTACGGAAGATTTGGAGGAAGCAAGGGGGCCTCAATCTCTACAAGACTTTGAAAAATCATTTTCTGATCCGGGACAAAATGATCTAAGTGATCCGGAAGACTCAAATCCTGAAGAGTCTCCTAATAGACTAAGGCAAGATGATAATAGATCTACTCTTCCTTCTATCTCTACTTCAGCTAAAGTAACTAAAGAAGGATCTGAAACACCAGAGATAACATTAGAAGTTCTTTATCAAGTCATGTTGCATCACAGAGAAGAGACAAAAGCAGAGAATCTTCGCACCCAAGAGGCAGTAAGGAAACTGCAAAATAATCTGAGGAAGGTGATGAAAGTATCTAATGACACAGTAGCAAGAGTAACGGAAACGGAAACTAGGATCTCTCAACTGGAAGATTCAATGGTTCAGCAAAATTCTCAAATAAAGGCAATGGAAGGAATAAAGGAAGAAATTAACTGGAAACTGGTCGATTTGGAAAATAGATCACGCCGGAACAACCTTCGAGTCCTTGGTGTTCCGGAAGGGAATGAAGGGTCAAATCCTCGACAGTATATTTTAGAGCTCTTCTCAGAAGCCTTCCCAGATCTAAATCAATGGAGATGGGAGACTGAAATTCAGAGGGCTCATAGATTTTCCTTCCAAAAAAATCGACAAGACTCAGTCTCTAAACCTCGTGCTATTCTGATCTCCTTGAACAATTTTCTAGCTAGGGAAGCCCTCTATGACTTGGCTAGGCCAAATAGAAAGCGCAAGGGTAAAGATACTGAATTTTTTGTGCGTCCTGACTACTGCCATGCTACGGTTCAGCTTCGCTGGCAACTTCGCCAGCTTATTCCTCTATTCCAGGCTAAAGGACTACAGGCATTTTTGCTAAACCCTGCAAAACTTAAAATCTATAAAGAGCGCACTTATTTCCTAACTTCAGAGGGGGCAGCTAAAGAGCTATTACTTTCGCTATGAAAAAAAGGGAAAAAATGCTACTGTATTCTAAAAAAACAAAAAAACGAAATAGGGGTCTAATGCAATCTGTAGCTGGTTTCTAAGTCAATGCTCTAATTTGTTCCAAGAAGATTCAATGTATATATAAGTACAATACCTTTCTTTATATCAAGTGTTGGAGAAAAGATAAATCTTTGGTTTCTTTTGGTTTCTTTTGGTATCTGTCCTTATGCTCTTTTTTTTCTTTTTTAACCAGTATCAACTCTGTATTTTTTAGATTCTGACTGTTTTTGTATAACGGTCTTCAATTCTTTGCTGGTAATACATTGTTCAGATACTGGGTCTGGAGGGATTTTGATCTGATTTGGAACAATAATGATGTGGAGCCACGGGCAGCGAGCCACTTAGCGCCTATCACATCATCAATGAGAGGGACTAGTAAGTCCCTTTGCCCTGATAGTTTGGGGGAGGGAAAGGGGGTGGGTGGGCTCGGGTTGAGCTCTGGGAGGTTAGGGAGGGAAAAAGGGGTTGCAAACAAAATCAGAAACTACCTAAAGATGTTTATATGGAAATCTTTCATTCTCTTTGCTCTTTTTTGTTCTCTAAATTTTTATGATGGTCTGAGACATATAGGGAGATATAAGTTGATCTGCGAAATATGTTTTCACTTCTATCATATATAGGTTACGCTTGGAGGGGGGAATGAAAAATATTTACTAAAATGGAAAAATTACGAATATGTTCTTGGAACATATGTGGGATAAATAATAAAAAAAAAGGGAGTTGCGGCACAAATTATACTGACTATGAAACTGGATATTTTATGTATTCAAGAGTCACATATTATGTGGAATGATAGACGATTGTATGAAGACTTGGGGATGAAATTGTTAGTTTGCACGTCACAAGGTACAACGACAAAAGGAGTGGCAATTCTAATCAGAAAAGGTTTGGGGATCCCTATTCGTAATAAGGCAGATCAATATGGTAGATGGGCAATCGTGGAATTAAAAATTAATAGCAAAATCTGGACTATTTGTTCTGTATATGCCCCAAATCTAGATGATCCAACTATACTGAACTCTTTAAATTTAGAATTAGCCAATTGGGCTCCATCATTAATATTGTGTGGAGATCTCAACTTTCATATAGACCCTAATAGGAATATACGTAACATCATAGATTATCAAGGGGCAAAAAAAAAATCATTCGAAGCTCTTCGCTCTCTGATAATGGATCATGGTTTATTTGATGTTGCTCATGAAAAAAAAATTGTCAATACCCGGGTTTACATTCTTCTCTTTTCCCCATAAAAAATGTGTACGCCTTTATTTCTTTATTAAGAAGATACTACTATGTGATACCTCGGTTCAGAATACATGGGACGCTTTTAAAGTGGGGATTAGAGGGGAGTCACTATTGTATGTTATTAAAAAACAAAAAATTATACAAGAAAAGGTAGATCAAGGCTATAAAAATGTCTTACTTTGGGAAAAAAAACTATCAATTGCTATTAGTCAAAAACAATTAACATTAGATATTGAAACAAACCTAGCGATTCATAAAGCCGCTCTATATGAATCTTTTGCTTCTAATCTGGCGGAAAAAATAGCAACCTACAGATCTCAACTGTATGAGATGGCTGAAAATGCAGGGAAAATTCTGGCTAAAAGAACTAGACAAAAGGAAGTATTCAATACAATAGATTCAATTCAAGACGAAACAGGGCAGATACATAATAATCCTGATTCAATTCTTGAAGTTTTTTGGCAATTTTATCGAAAATTATATCAATATAAAGATGACTGTTACTCATCACAACAATGTATGAACTTCGCCAGAGCTAATGCTCTACCACCTCTCTCTAATGACCAAAAAATAGCTCTAGAAATAGAAATTACCTGGGAAGAAATCGAAAACTTACTAACATCGTTAGCAATAGGCAAAGCAACGGGACCTGGCAGTATCCCATTGGAATTCTATAAGATCTTCAGGAACATCATAAAACAAGACATACTTATTACTGTTCATGAGGCACAGAGAGGCTTTCCACCGGAGTCCTGGGCCCAATCACTAATAATGACATTTCTTAAAAAAGATAAGGATCCATTAAACCCCGCGTCATATAGACCAATATCATTATTAAATACTGATAGCAAGGTATACTCAAAAATACTAGCTACACGATTGTCAAAAATAATAGCAACAATCGTATCCCGCTGGAAACACGGGTTTATCCCAAACAGGGATACAGCAGATCATGTTCGGAGAGTTATTGCTATGATGGACTGGGCTGAGGGTACCAAAACTTCAATTGGGATCACCCTATTGGATGCCGAAAAAGCATTCGATAGGGTGGCATAGCCCTATCTTTGGGATTTGTTAATTATAAAGGGCTTTGGTCCAAGGATTGTAACTGCTTTTAAAGCTTTGTATAAAAATCCAACCTCAGCTGTAAAAATCGGGACTACGAAATCGGCCTTATTCCCTATTCAACGTGGAACACGACAAGGATGTCCATCCTCCCCTCTTCTTTTTGCTATTTATATTGATATTCTCCTCAATCAATTAAATCAAGATGAGCACATTGTTCCGGTGGAAGTGGGCGGTATTAACTATAGAGCCTTTGCTTATGCAGATGATCTAGTAGTACTCACCAAGGATATTGAAAGGGCTTTCCCTTGAATCGAAGAACTAGTAGCAAATTTTGGTTCTTTTTCAGGATATAAATTAAATTTATCCAAAACACAAATAATTTATGTGGGTCAAAATCCTCCGCCTCTTAATAATATAGTCTCTGAAGCAACATATCTGGGGATTAAATTAACCACTCCTATCTCGAAGATTCCTAATCTTAACTATGTACCGATCTTGAGGAAAGCCAACTCAACCCTGGAAAGAATAGATCATCTACATTTATCATTACATGGCAGGAACAATGTGCTAAAAATGGTGATCCTTCCAAAATTTATATATTTATTTAGAACAGTTCCATTGGAATTCCCGCTTGAATTTTTTAAGCAACTTGAAAGAATGACAGGAAGATTCTTATGGGGTTATAAAGGTATTAGGAGAGCTTTCAAAAAAATTATCCTACCAAATGATAGAGGTGGATGGGATGTTCCATATTTCTTATTTTATTATCGGGCTACAGTGTTTCCATTTATATCTCCTTTAATTGTGGGCAATAAACTCCCATATCACATGCACATTCCCCATCGATATATGAATTAGTCCTAGGTATGGAAGCTAACAACCAATTTTTAAGAATAATACAACCAAGCTACTACAAAAAAACAAAATTTAAGATTATCTCGGCAGCCTATAAAGTATGGAGAATTATAAAAAAAACTGGCGGGGATTCCAAAGATTATAAGAGATACTCCCTTAAATTCTCCACATTGCTTTCCTCCCATATTTAGAGATGCGGTGATGAAAAGGTGGAATCATAGTGGTATACACTACCCGAGTGATTTATATTCGGTCAACTCTACCACTATATCTACCTTTTCTGAACTACAACAGAAATTTAGAATCCCTCCTCATGATTACTTCAAATACCTACAGATCTTTAGCTTCTTAAATTCGCTCTCTTTATGATCGTCAAGGTTTAAAAACGATTCTGACGATAGAGAGTCTGTATATTAAAAGAAAAATAGGTTATTTTTATAACCTTTTTATAACTTTTCTACCAGACGATCTTTTCGTGATCCAACATAGATGGGAGGAGAAACTGGGTGTAAATGACCTGATGATAAAAGAATCAATTAAGACAGCTAATGCTATTCTAATTACAGGGCGATCACAAACTCAACATTATATGGTTATGTTTGATCTCTATCACACACCAGCTAAAATCATGAAATGGGGGGCTACTGCTGGTATAACTTGCAATCGATGTACACAGATTGGAGCAGATGCAATACATATGTTCTTTTCGTGTTCCAAATTACATGGTATTATTTCAGAAATTCAACTATTTATTGAAAAAATCACAGGGAGAACAATAATTTTTTCACCAGAATTGATTTTATTTGGACTATCAATAGAGACTACAGAAAGAGAACAACAACACTTGATCTTTATTATGTTGTCCGAATTTCGGGCATGTATTACTCAGGAATGGATTAATTCGGAACCACCATAGTTTTCTATGTGGAGGGCTCGTTTATTAGCAAAATTTAATTTCGAATCGGCTATATATGCAACAAAAGGAAGAAAGAAGAAACAACTAGGTATGAAAATCTGGGCTCCGATACAACAATGGATCCATGAGGAAATGACTTAAATATCCTTTCGCTTTACTGTTCGGTGTTGTGTTCCTCTTTCTTCTTCTTTAATGCAGAATCTGTTACTGTGTATCTCATCCATGTAAATTGTAATCAAACTAATCTGTTTTTGTTTGCAACATAAAAGCAATAAAAAAAAACGGAATTAGAAAAGCACATTATTTTCAATTGAGATCTATTTTGAAAAATATTTGTACAGGTTTTCATTTTGCTGTGCACTATAAATCGCAGTTCCTTTCACCCCCCAGATTGTCATATAAATCCTCTCACTTTCAAGTCGAAGAAATAAAAGTAAACACCAAGCCCCCTCAGAATACAGAGCTTGATATTTCACCCCTGTGTTTGAATGTGCACTTGTGGAAGTATACAGTAAACAGGCTATGCTCCACGGGAGGGACCAAGGCATTATGAACTGAACATCCTAAAACAAATAAAGTCCGCAAATAGAAAGCAAGCAAATCTGAGTTACAAACCAGAAAGCCAACGATAGGCAATGTGAGGAATGTATTCTTGGGTCTGCTTTCAGAATGTCCCCAAAAAAGTGTTTAGCAACCAGACAGCTGTGCTTTCTTGTAGGCTTCGATCTAAATATGTATATGTAGATGAGGGTATTGCACTCAAATTTTCAGTCTCCTAGCGTTAATTCGATATGTGTGCAGCACTGGATTAGTGCCTGCTAAACCCTAAAGTATCTATGAATGTGGCCTGGGATCGCTAGATCTCCAGGACTCCAGTGCGCACAACCCATTATTCAAATTTTTACTTATTTGTTAAATCATCACAAATTTAGTCAATAAAAATCCATTCATGTCACTTTATGAACATTGTATCAAAAATCAATAGTCAATGTAAATAAATCATATACAATTCTCCAAAACAGTTTCAGTACAACACAATTACACTTGTAACCCAATGCATTTCGGGGTCTACACCCCTTCGATCTAAATAGGCAGATGATAGCCGTAGCAAGTGTTTCGCGGCTTCCACGCCACAGTGCATAAAGAGCAGTGATGGAGCCTTGAACAGATGAAATAAAAATCTTCAAGAACAGCTACAGAAAAACGTAAATAGACGAGTAACAGGAATCTGGCAGCAAGTGGCGCATCCTGGTTGGCCGCAGGATCAGAAAGATCCAGTTTGGGAGCTAGTACATTTTATGTAATGTTTATTTTTTTTTCTAATCAGTGAAATTTTATTTACTGTACCCAAGTTTTAAATATTAATACATTTTTAGGTTTCGCCTGCCGAAGGTTGCGCTCTGCGCAGCTTTTCGGCGCAGGCAAAATCTATTGTTTACTATATGGGCTTCAGGAACGTCCCCTGGCTCCCATTGGCTAGCTCCATAAATGGAGGCTAGCCATTGGGAGCCGGATCTGTCCGTCAAGGCCGGACCAGATTCGGCGGCGTTCCCGCGATTTTTTTCCCTCTCCACCCACTTCTGATCGTCATCGCGCCGGTGGGTGTGTTATTTTTTTTTTATGTCGGCCTGTTTTCTTCCTTTTACAAGTGTCTGTTGTTGGAGTTGGCTGCAAGATTCGAGTTCCCACGGGGCGATCAGGGAAGGAGCATTTTGTTTATAAATGTGTTTTCACTTTGTAAGTTTACGTATTTTGTCCTGTGCCTTTTCCCGGCCTCCCCCGCCCCCCCTCCCGCTGTCCGTGCGCCGTTCCCGCCCCCCCGCTGTCCTGTGCCCGTTCCCGCCCCCCTCCCGCTGTCCGTGTCGTGTGAGCTGTTACGTACTTTGCTATCTCCTCTCAAAGGCATTTCCTTTCCTCCGTCATTGTTTCCTCTCTCTCCAGTCTCGAGTGTTTGTCTCCCTTTAGTTTTTGACACCCTCAGTGCTTGCCTTTCTAGATCTCTAATGGTTGTCTTGTCCCTGTCTTCATTCAGTAGTTGTCCCCCTTTCTCGCAAGTGCCTCACCCCCCTAGAGTAATCTTTTCTTTCCATGAATATATTTCTCTCTCCCCTTCTCTTCGGCCCTCCTCCCCCTTTTTCAGCTGGTGCTGCCATTCCTTCTCCATAGTCCGTCTCTCCCGCTAAAACACGTCTCTTTCCTATGCGCGCCCTCCGACCCCCTCGTTGAAATGTTTTGTTTGTTCTGTAGCAGGTGGGTGGATTGGGGTGAGGGAGGGGTGCGTGCGAGTGTTTGTTTCTCCAGACACACTTCTTTCAGCGCAGTGAGAGGATTAAAATAGCTGTTCGGCTCCTTGGTTTATATATACCCTGCCTGGCTCTCACGCACACCTTCACATCTGAGCACGGTCGGGGCTGAGTGTCTGCGCACTGACTCGGCGTGCTCAAGTCCATGGGCCTCGCCTACTGGCAGGCTCGCAGGCTGTGCGCTGAACAGCGTGGGCGTGTCATGCACTATCAAAGAGGATGTGTGTGTGTGTGTGTGTGTGTGCACCGACCGACGCATACAGCTCCCTCAGGGACATCTACACACCCACTGTGGCCTCCTGCTACAAGACACAACCACCTAACTTCTTACACGGCCACATGATGTTCACTTAATGCCCACCACACACGTCATATTTCTGCTACGAATTAGCGTGCCCTGGTGGTGTGACGCACCCTCGTCCACTCTGTATATGATATGTGCTGTGCACGATGCCTGTGCACCAACGGATGCATAGAGCATCCCGAACAGGTGCGTTCTTCCCACTCCCTCGCGTGCAGCTAGCCGGAAGGGCTTTATTTTATTGCAAGTCTTCATTCTGACCCAGGAAAAAGGAGAACAAGCGTAAAACGGCCACTACAAGCTGCGTTTGGAGCATTCTGTACACGTATGCCATTAAGCGTACCTGGCCCCCGTTCGGGCATCACTTCGGTGTCACAAGGAAAGGTTAGACCTGGAACACATGCCGGATGTCTTCTGACCGCATTGCACTCGAACCGTGTGCGCCTGAGCACGCCGCCTCTGCAGCGTGGACCCCTTGTGACATACTGCATTGCATGCTCAACTAAGATTATGGCATTCACCAACTATGAATGTGTAATGAGCAGTTAAATCCAGGGCTGTAGGGGTTCCCCAACCCTTAATGGGGTAGGGAGCATTCAGACCAAAGTCACTGATTATCAGTGATATATGACCTGGGGGGCCATATCACTTTCTGCAGGAGGGCCCGGCATTGTGTGTTACACCACTGGTTAAATCTACACCCGATGGGAGGATATTTTCGGAAACATAAGGACGCAATATGTATGCCATGGTATATTTCTGTACTCAATAGTCTGACATAAACATTGCAACGTGTCAATCACTTATTTATTTGCAAAGGTCTTGGTGCTAATCACATAGGAAACCGCAGCCATCTATCTGCACACGTACATTGAACCCGGGACCACTGTCAGGTGCTTAGTTACAGGATTCGTTAAAACAACTAACTGGGCCGTCTTCTATGCCTGGCTGGTAAAATCCAGTAAGTTGTGGCAGCAGTCAAGAACAAGCATTTACAATGCAACGGTTTCGCCTTTGGAAAAGTTAGAGCTATTGGCAATGTAAATGACAATACCATTTATTTATCTGTTTTCACAACCAACACATAAATACAAATTTTGTCATTTACAATGCCAATAGCTCAAACTTTTCCAAAGGCGAAACCGTTGCATTGTAAATGCTTGTTAAATTATAGAATACATTTACAACTGTTACCAGTGTTTAAAAGGCTATTCAGGAATGCACAGAGTTTCTAGTTTGTCATGTGTTTTCTATTAATTGAATAAAGAACTGTGATATGCAGGTGTTGTCTTTGATGAGTGGGGGATTTGATCACAGGGAAATCATTAAAATCCTATTTAATGGCACTAATGCACAGAGCGTTGGTGCTGTTTGCATGATATTTTTAAAATAACCGAATTTTGTTGACAAAATTATATGAGCATGAGAACTGTAAGTTGACCACAGAGACATTTTTGTTAACACGGGCAATTTGTATATGTACTATGGATCTTCTCACTGAAGGCATCCTCACCAGTATTCTACATTTATACCACAATCTCTTCAATTAAAGAAATAGCAGGAGCATTTAAGGAAGACACATTCATTGTTCCTGCATATTGACTCTGCTTGATGGATCCCTTGCTCTTTCTTGCTGTATTTTTGAAGTCAAGGATATGTTCTGAATCATGTTAGACGCTGTCTTGACCACAAATTATTTTTTTCTTAGGTTTGTCGGCTGGTCAGCTCTACTCTTATCCGTCCCGGCGGTGGAGGAAGAAACGACGGTCACATCCCCCTGAGGACCCCAGACTCTCTTTCCCTCCTATTAAACCAGGTATTGAAGAGATGTTGCAGAGTAAGTTAAGTTGCAGACTGTCTCATGCCACTTAATATAGTATAGGGTCTAGATTTTACAATGTCCTGGTTAGTTTGCACTCTAAGTGCATGCAGTGCTATACTTCTTTGGGGGTGCTGGTGGTCATGGAGGAATTGTGATGAGATGGGGAAGTGGGGAAACATTTTGTGAAACATTTGGTGGTTGGGGGTGGGTGTCCACTGTGGTGTAGTTGTCTTGTTATACTGTAAACATGCTCTGCAGCTACTATTCCTGTTTCTTACTGTTGCAAAGTGACTCCTTTTTGGATGATCACTCTCAGTTTTTCACAGACTCCCCTGCTGATAATATTGAACTGCTATTCAGTGCCCAGTGTGCATACTCTTAATTCCAGAAATTGGCTTAAAGCATTTTTAACTTTCCTATAAGTCTATAGTATATGGTGCAGAAATGTATCCATGGAACGGAAAGTTAAATTCACTGCTGTGCTATCCTCTGTATCGGCAGTGAAAACATTGCTTCAGGCCTACCTGACGTAGCCTGTCAAAATCACCCCTTTAACTGGTAGGAAAACCTGGTTACGAATATTAACAGTTTCCCCTAAGCACACCTTGCTGCCCAGAAGAAAAGGTTTGTAATATTTAAGAGTGGGACATGTGTGCCATTTGAAACTACTCCAGCCACTAGTCCCAAAATAACATTGTCACTGATCAGGATGTAATTGGCACTTAGGAAAAGTCATAGTACAGATTTTACAATGTAATCTATACCTTTTGGCCTGTATCAGCTTCAGACTGCATTCACAAACGTACTTTTATATTTAATAAAAATCTAATCTAATGTTAAAGCTGTTTTTTAATTAAATAGATAGGAAATGTAACTTTTACAAAGTTACCTTTACCTTTCCTGTAGGTGCTAGAGGTTAATATGTATTAACTTACCAGAAACCTGGTGCGGGGAAATTCCAGCACCAAACACGAGCCTGTCGCATGGCTGGTGCACATACGAGGAGGAGATTAGACCGGACAGGGCTCAAATCCGACCGGTTGGAAATGCCCGCTCATCCCTGGTGGCCTGAGGCTAGAGGAGAGCGGAGACCTGAAGTGCTCCTCAGATGCCGTAAGAGAGCTCTGGTAGTGGACCTGACGTGAGAGCAGTGGAGGGCCGTGGTGTGACTTGGACAGAGGGAGCGGTGATCTGGGCTTAGCGAGGGGCCACAGAAGGGCCTGAAGCCCAGAGCCCCACTGCAGGGCATGTCGGCTTGCGACTGGGAGAGGAGCTGGGGGCGCAGTGCACTGATCAACTTTGGAGGGCTCTGCCTTTTTGCCCCCCCCCCCCCGTTGCTGTGTAAGGGGGACAGAGGCCTCCGGATTTAATGCTCGTATGAATGAGTGACGCAGGCGAGAGGCACGCTCGCCTGAGCTTGCTGCCGTCAATCTGTCTTATTGAAAATAGCAACAGAGATTCGGTGGGCCCATGCAAAGTGAAGTGGAGGCCAAGAGTGAAGGGGGGCCCGCTTAGTCTGCTGCAGGGCAGGGGGGCCCACTCTTCGTGCATACAGAGAGGGCTGCGGGCCCACAAACTAAGAGGAGGAGGGGACTACCTCTTGCCCTTCTCCGCGTGTCCTCCTTGTGTCTGGTGCTGTGGAGACTGCCGGTGAAGTGGTGCTATATCGGAGTGCACAGGAATATACCATCTGCCCATGAAGAACTCTAACCCTTCGGCATCCGTACTGGGGCCTGTTAATAGTGAGCACAGAGAGAGACATGTGGTATTTGAAGCCTAGAGGCACACCAGGGTTGCTGTGATATGGTGACATTCATTTTGCCTTCTGTACCACTGTTTCCCCCCCTCGTTGTGCCTCGTTTTCTGCTCTGTGCCACTCGCCCCCCCTTGTGCCTCATTTTGCCTTCTGTACCACTGTTACCCCCTCTTCGTGCCTCGTTTTCTGCTCTGTGCCACTCGTTTTCCCCCCTTGTGCCCCATTTTGCTTTCTGTACCACTGTTTCCCTGCCGCTGTGCCCCCTGTGGCCCGCCCCCTGCCCATTCGCTGCTCCCGCCTCCCAGCTGCTCCTCCCTCCCACCTCCCCATATATGCTGGACACTGCACAGCCGCGCAGCAGACGCACGCAGCAGGCGTGCCGCTGGCATGACGAAGGCGCACCTGCAAGCTCGTCTGCGCCCGTCCGTGCCTGGAACTCGCCCAGCACCAGAACCCCTGGACCCCGCGAATGCCACAACACCAGACTCCACTACGAATCCAGCACCCTCCACGCACTCAACGTCGGCCGAAACCACACCTGCTTCCAGGCCGCCCCGAAACGGACCCACGGACCCTTCTCATGCCGCACCTGCAGTTTCACCTGCGACAGAGCCACCAAACCTCCAAGGACTGGACCCAACCACCTCCACTGCATACTCCTCAACACCCGCTCCGCACGCAAACACACCGTCGAGCTCTGGGATCTGCTCAACACCTCCGCCCCAGACGTGGCCTTCCTGACTGAGACCTGGTGGAACGACTCCTCGGCGCCCGACATCGCCATAGCCATCCCGGACGGCTACAAGATCACCCGCAGGGATCGAGCCAACGGAATCGGAGGAGGAATAGCCATCGTCCTCAAGTCCTCCCTCAAGGTCGACACCCATGCAGACGACACCCTGAACACCGCCGAACACCTCCACTTCCGGATCCACACCGACCCCAACACCACCCTCAGAGGAAAACCCATCTACAGACCCACTGGGCTCAGTTCAGCGACTCCATCGCCAACATCGCCAGCACTCCACTCCACGGACTACGTCCTTCTCGGGGACCTGAACTTCCACCTCGAGAACAACAACGAAGCCAACTCCGCCACTCTGATCGACAACATCGCAATCCTTGGCCTCGGACAACTCGTCCCCGCACCCACCCACGCCGCCGGCCACACGCTGCACCCCGTCTTCTCCACAGGCACCCACGTCGCCTTCGACCACACCACCGAACTCCACTGGACCGACCACTGCTGCAACCATTTCACCTTCAAGAAACCAAACACGCACCACCGCGCCCAACAGCTTCCTCTCCGCTGCTGGAGCAAAGTCACTGAAGACCATCTGATCACCACCCTCGCCCAGAACTCACCCGCCGACCCCACCAACCCAGACGCCGCAGTCTGCAACCTCAGACAGTGGATCGACGACTGCGCCAACACCCTCGCCCCGCTCAAGAAACCCTCCAACAGCCACGCCAGCAAGAGAGCCACCTGGTTCACCAACGAGCTCCAGACCTCCAAACAGGCATGCCGGAAACTGGAGAAGATATGGCTCCACTAACGCTCACAGGACAACCACTCAGCCCACAAGGACGCCACCCGCATACATCACCACGTCATCAGATTAGCCAAGAGATCCTCCTTCAAAGACAGCTTGGATAACAACGCACACGACAGCAAGGAGCTCTTTAGCATCGTAAAGGAACTCTTCAGCGCCAACGCCAACAACATCCCGCCCTCACAAGAACTGTGCGACTCACTAGCCATCTTCTTCCACCGCAAGATCACTGACATCCACAACAGCTTCAACACCACGACCACCCCGACTACGCCAGACTCCACCTCCCCTGTAAACACTACCAGCGCCAACCGCCTGATCTCCTGGTCCAACGTCAACGACGACGAGACACGCAAGGTCATGAACTCCATCAACTCAGGATCTCCGTCAGACCCGTGCCCACACCACGTATTCAACAAAGCAGACGCAGCCATCGTACCCCAACTATGGAAGGTCATCAACATCTCCTTTGAAACATCAACATTCCCGGAAAGCTGGAAGCACGCCGAAATCAACGCCCTCCTCAAGAAGCCCAAGGTGGACCCCAAGGACCTCAAGAACTTCCGTCCTATCTCCCTGCTCCCGTTCCTGGCAAAGGTCATTGAGAAAATCGTCAACATGCTATTGGCCCGCCACCTGGAAGACAACAACATCTTGGACCCGTCCTAGTCCGGATTCAGACGAAACCACAGCACTGAGACAGTCCTCATCGCCGCCACAGACGACATCAGGCACCAACTATACAACGGCGAAACATCAGCCCTCCTCCTCCTCGACCTATCAGCCTCCTTTGACACGGTCTGCCATCGCACTCTAAAGACACGCCTCCTAGAAGCCGGATTCCAAGAGAAGGCCCTTGACTGGACCACGTCCTTCATCTCCGGCAGAACCCAGAGCATCTGCCTCCCACCCTTCCGATCCGAAGCCACCGACATCATCTGCGGCGTCCCCCTGGGCTCATCTCTCAGCCCGCCGCTGTTCAACGTTTACATGGCCCCCCTCGCACAAGTGGCCCGCCATCACAATCTCAACATCATCTCCTACGCCGACGACATGCTCATCCTCTCTCTCACCAAGGACCCACACACAGCCAAAACCAACCTCCATGAGGGAATGAAGGGCGTCACCAAATGGATGAGGAGCAGCCGTCTGAAGCTGAACTCGGACAAGGCGGAGGGCCTCATCCTCGGACCCACCCCCTCAGCCTGGGATGACTCCTGGTGGCCCACCACATTGGGAACAGCACCAACACCCATTGACCATGCACGCAATCCAGGATTCATCCTCGACTCCTCCATCTCCATGTCTAAGCAGGTCAAAGCCGTCTCCTCCTCCTGCTACAACACCCTCCGCATGCTCCGCAGGATCTACAAGTGGATCCCGACCGAAAAAAGAAGAACGGTGACACAGGCCCTCGTCAGCACAAGACTGGACTAAGGCAACACACTCTACGCAGGAATCCCAGCCAAACACCTATGACGACTACAACGCATCCAAAACGCCTCCGCCCGATTGATCGTCAACATCCCCCGCCGCAGCCACATCACCCCCCACCTGAGAGACCTTACACTGGCTCCCCGTCGACAAAAGGATCACCTTCAAGCTCCTCACCCACGCACTCAAAGCACTCCACAACGCCGGACCAGCCTACCTGAACAGCAGACTCAGGTTCTGCACCCCCCGGTTCTGCACCCCCCACCCGCCAGCTCTGCTCCGCCAGCCTCGGCCTTGTCTCCCGCATCCAACGAACGACCTCTGGCGGCAGATCCTTCTCCTACCTCGCCGCCAAGACCTGGAACACCCTCCCTACCCACATACGGCAGACCCAAGACCTACTCGCCTTCAGAAGACTCCTCAAGACCTGGCTCTTCGAGCAGTTGCAGCACCCCCTCTAGCCATAGCGCCTTCAGACCCTCACGGGTAAGTAGCACGCTTTACAAATACTCTGATTGATTGATTGATTGATTGACAGGAAACAGCAGCCAGGTACAACTGAGTTTTGCGGCCACCGCCTAGAGACAGTCCTGACAATAAGCACATGACAATGGACTATGAATGTGGACTGGGCCCATGGCAATATAACCCAGGCAGTGAACGTTTCTGCAGTGGCGCCCTGGAGAGTGCAGGGGTGGGGTTTCTCCTACAAGATGGTAGCGACCAAGAGCACTGTGTGACCCAGAAGAGTTCCCGCACTCGTGTATACACTGCCTGCGCACTTGAGGGCAGATTTTCTTCCTCCTCCCCTACAAGCAAATGGGCGTACACTACTAGCTACTTGAACTGTTTACACTTGCGCACTTGAACCCTACAGGAGGCTCTATAGTTAACTTCAATGTTGGATAGACTTCTGGAGGGAGGCAGTGGAGGGGTACACAAGCACGTCATTTAGGTGGCTAATTACAGATTGGTGTTAAAGATCAGCCTCCTCCCCTCTCCTTGGGCCGCAGCTTTCCAAACGGAGACCTAAAACAACACAGCGACCTGTAGTCGGCACAGGCGCTCATACTGTAGGGACAATACAGCCTGGTAGCAGACCTGAGATCCTGGGTGGCAGAACACGGGCAGAGGGGTGGGTCACGCCTAAGTTCTAATCTGCAAGCCCATTGCAGTATAGTTAAAGCCAGTCAGACAAAAGGCATCCAGCAAATGAAAAGGGGTCAGTTTAATGCTCTGGGCACAAGCTGAGGAGCACCTGTGATGGAGGGTGTGATCCCTTAGAACGCTGCAGAGTCATCGGGGGCTCAGATCCTGGTGGCCATTGAAGCTTCGGGCCGTGCTAAAATTGATGCTATGGCTCTTGACTTAAACCTGCTCTGCACTGACCATCGCAAAGTGGCATCTGTGGAAATAGAGACCCAGGTCACTGAAATGCGAGAGGAGTTCTCCCAGCTGAAGGCAGTGGTTACAGCGATTGAAGCCCGCTGACGGAAAATGGAGGCTCGGCTGGAAGATGCAGAGGTTCACTCCTGTAGGTGTAATTTCAGATTTGTTGGATTCCCGTGAAGGTGCTGAAGGAGGTAAACCAGAGTCATTCATAGAGGAATGGATTGCGATCGTGCTCCCAGATGCAAACTTGTTGAAATTTTCTGTGGCAGAGAGAGCACACAGATCCTTGGCATCTCCGCCACAACCGGGAGCTCCCTCCAGGACTGTTATTACGAAATGCCTCAACTTCAGGGACCGGGGCGAAGTACTCCAGATGGTCAGAAAAATAGGAGATCCGAAGTTTGAAAACCACGTCATATGCATCTTTCCGGACTACACCAGGGCTTTTCTGTTACAGCAACAATCTTTGGCGACGTGAAGCGAAATTAGACTAAAGTACATGCTGCTATACCCCGCCAAGTTAAGGGTAATCTTAGGCGGCCACTTGCACTTCTTTGATCACTTGAAGAGGTGTGGGATGTGCTGGAGATCAGCGATAGTGGTCGAATCTGCCATCGAGACAGCACTGAGATGTTCCACGGCGGGGACTGGTGTGGTATTTACCCCCGCCAAAGGAGAAGTGGACGGAGATATTTGCCACGATCTGGAATAAGAGGGGTGGGGCAATCAGATAGAGCCAAGACACAGCACAAAGAACACGAAGATGCCAGAGCATTGGTCGTAACTGTCACCTCAGCTGTGTCTTCTGGTACGCAGCCATATCAGATGGAAGATCCTGACCGCACAGTAGGAGATACTGCCAGGGTCTGAGAGGTGTAGGGGAGACAGTATCTGCGGTTTGCTTGAGGGTGCCCCATTAACACTCGTCAGAAAGAAACAGAGACTTAACTTGAGTGGGAGCCAAACAAGATTCTGAGTAATGAAAAAGACTTCTGCTTTCCTATACTTGACCTGGATTGCTGTGGTTCTTGGGCTGTTAGGCCTCTTCTGAGGTATAGCTGACAGAGATGACATGGGGGGTATCATTCAAGGGGCCAGGAATCACACATTAGTTGGCCCGACTCTCCCTACCCCCGCTCCCCCTTGATTCTTATTGTGTTTCTTCGTTCCTTGCTTGTACCGAGTGGGAGTGATTGTATGACGAGTAGTGGTGATCATAGGGCACACAGGAGTGGGACGTTAAATAGGGCACCCTCTTGGGAGTCTAACTCTTGACCATTCTTACTTCTAAACTACAAGAGATCCTGTAAGGTGTCACAATTTCAGCAGTTTAGATCATACTAGTTTCTTCTGTAGCTTTTCAAGTTTGAAGAGTTTGTCATTTATTTGAGGTATCAACCAGTAGTGACCATGTCCCAAGAAAACCACTGTATTCCTGTATCAGTCTGTTGATATATTCCTCGCTATATGACAGTGTTTCTCACCAGTGTACATAAGGTGCACAACACTGATAGTTGATATATATGTTTTGCCATAGACTGACCCTTTGGCTTTTTAGTTCTGAGGAAGAACCGATAAGATGTATAACCATTAACACGTCACAGAGGGTTGAAACATCAGCGTGATTATCCAGTGTCCTGCGTCAGCTATCCTACAAATATATAAAGGAAACAATACATGGATACCCTCAGCTTCATAAGTGTGGACACTTAACTATGTGTGGCTTTCATGTTTTCATGTCTGTATATGTGAAAACTGTAAACCTGTGTGGACATTCCAGCCCAAGGCGCTGGGGGACCCAGAATATACTTTTGATGTGGGGGAAGCCCTTCAAGGTTTCAATGCTACTGATTGGAACGCCGCCAACATGCACGGCATAAAGTGGGATGCTCTAAAGGTAGTTGTCAGAGGTGTAAGCCTAGGAAAAATCTACGGCATTAGAAGAAAGTTGGAGAGAGTTAGGAGAGGAACACCTTACGGGACTGCCGTGGGGAGTACTGGAAAGGGAGGGAGACGAGGGGTCACTTGCAGAGGCCTATAGGAAAGTGGAACTATCTGGGATAGACTAGATTTCCATGTAGGATGTGACTTTAGACAGTGCCTTCATAGGAAGGGCGATCAATCAAGTCAGATGTTGGCCTGGCTGCTCAAAAGAGAGCACCCCCCCCCCCCCCACTTATTTATATTCTCCATTGACCCAACGGCTCAGTAGCTATGAGTCGAGGGGCGATCACCCAATTATTGAATGATCACCCAGCTGGATTATATGCTGCTCTGGCACACGGGGAGGCCCGGAAGTAGAAGAGTTCCTATCACAAATATACATGCCCCAGTTGACGGAAGCTCAGGCAGAGGGACTTGGAGATGTCATAACCCTGGAGGAGCTTAGCGAGGCTCTTAGAGATATGGCCAGAAGGAAATTGCTGTGGCCTGGTAGTTTACCGGTTGAATATTATCTAGCATACTCAGTCACCCAGCACTACTCAAGACCTTTCTTGAGGCACAAGACAAGAAACTGGTGAACTCTCTCAACACATTAGAGAAGCCATTATAAACTTGCTCTCCAAATCGGGTAGGGACCCTACTGATCTGGGAGCGTACAGACCGCTATCAATGTTGAATGTGGATGTTAAACTGCTTGACAAGGTTCTAGCTATACAGCCGAGTCGGGTTACACACACACTTGAAGATGATCAATATGGCTTCATCCCTGGTAGGGGGGACACATGAATTTAAGACGACTATCGCATATGATGCATGTAAACGGGGCCACAGTCCTTCACTCAGCCCTGATTGCCTTGGGCATTGAGAAGGCGTTTGATACATTGTCCTGGACATTTCTCTGGGAGGTTCTCTGGCGGATGGGAATCGGTGAATGATTCCTGGTGTGGGTGCTCTTACTAAACAAGGCACCAGTGGTGAGAGTATGCGTAGGTACCGAAGTGTCCAAAGCCATCTGTACTGAAAGAGGTATGCAGCAGGGTTGCCCCCTGTCGCCGCTTTTATTCGCCCTGGCTATGGAGCAGCTGGCGATGTATTTCAGGGAGAGGATGTGGGATTGGGGCGTACCAGTAGTAGACAAGACACACGTTGTGTACATGCATGTGTACAATACATTGATCTATGTAAAAGACCCAAAGGTCTTGGTGCCCTTCCTCCTGCAGCTGGTGTCACACTTCTGCGAGGTGTTAGTCCTCCGCATAAATTACCACAAGACAGTGCTGTAACACCCTGGCCGCGTTGGCTAAGCGGGATATTTTGAGTCTGCCAGAGATGGACCTTCTATGGGAATTCCTGAATTTCTCCTACCTGGGTCTGCAGATAGCTCTTTACAGATGCCTTAAGTACGAGTTGAATATGGGAAGAGAAATTGAGGGTTTAGAGGTATCTGTACATTTCTGGAACATGCTTTCTTTTTATTGGTAATGGGTAGAGTAGCTTGAAGTAACATGGTCTTATTACCACTCGTCTTTATGTGATGCAGAACTCGTTCTGTGTACTGCCACCCTCGCTGTTCTTACAGATTCGCTGTTGGTGAACCTGGTCTGGGTGGGAGCAGAGTTTGACTGAAGATCCTGAACCTGGATCTTGTCAGAGGCTGCCTTGGGCACCCAGATCTCCAACTGTATTACTTAATGGGTTTATTGCAATATGCAGCGATGTGGTGCAATGATGGACCTAACTGGTGGAAGGAATTGTTTTTAGGATCCACCGAAGTGTCTGATCTCCCCAAGTTGCTGTAGAGCGGTAGCAGGTTACCAGGGGAGACTCCTTTTATCATTTGCCAGGTGTTCCAAGCATGGGAAAAGGCAGTCACAAAGGTTTTAAAGTAGGCGCCTTATGCCCAGTTCCTTCTGATCTGGTGGTTGCGACCCTTCATACGTATCCTGGATATCACTAGATGGCTGAGAGGGGGCTGCCAGAATGCGGGTGATCTATTTTTAAACAGTACTTTTAAGTCAGTGGAGGAAGTTGAAACACACTATGGCATCAATAGGAGGCCTATCTTACAATATGCAAGCATATCTCGCACAGCCTGTGAAATCTGTACTTCTTTTTTCTGAGGAAACAGAGCAATCGCAGGTACTGTAAATGATTTTAGACCCGGCTCCTTCAAGTGCATTATTTCCCGACTGAATACAGCCTTAAAAAAGATAGGCAGGCAAATAGAACACTGAAGCAGGCCACTTTGGATGGAGGGTTGGAGTCACCGCTTACAGAGGGGGAATGGCATAGAGCTTACGTATTGGTGCGGATAATTATCTATTAACGCCCGATTTCAGTTAGTTCATTTTTACTTTCTCTACAGGGCCTTTTTAACTCCAAAGCATTTGCACAGAGTTAACCCGGTAAGGCTAGCGAGTTGTGCTAAATGCAGTGATAACCCCGCGGATTTTGGGCACATTGCATGGGACTGCGAGCAGTTGCGGATGTTTTGGGATGGGGTAAAGTTGGGATGGGAAGTGTGCAGCGTGTTAAAGAGTAGACCACTAAGTCTGACATTGTTTGTTAGGGCTGCTGCCACTTCCCAAAAACGGGGATTTAAATGAGTTACAAGTTTGCCCAGCTAGGCCTAGCACTTGCACAGCTACGCATTGCCATACTCTCTAATCCCCCCGCCCGGACTCTACTGAAATGGAGGGCTGACTATTTGGAGTGGGCAGCTGCGGAAGAGTGTTGGCTCCAGAAGGTGCACACTGATGAACACGCTGAAAGGGACTTAGAGTGCTGGGGTACATGCTGGAAACATTGGGTAGGACTGGCACTGGGCAGCGGTTTGGAGTTGGCCTTGCCAGAGGGAGGTTCCGCGGCCTCAGTAATACCTGACGCAGAGGCTGTACCGTAGTGCAGCTGACGCTCTTGCCCGTACACTCACCCATGCCCTCCACAAGTAGCAGGACTACTTATTCATCGTAACTAGTCTGGAATTTATGCAAGACTCCATTAGAGCCACTTGTGAATAGATGGGTGCTTGGGTCTTGGATGTTTTCCACCTTCAATTCTCTGCCTCACCTGGGAGTCCCTACTTCGGTGCCTACCACGTTTATAGTATTTAATTGCTTAACGATACCATGCAGGACTGTTGATTTTTGTATTGACTTGACAATTAATGAATACAGTTTCAGAAAAAAAACTTTCCAGCAACTTCCCAGTCTGTACTTGGGTATGAAAGTGGTTTGAAAAATACTCCCAGAGCACAGACAATGGCATGGGATCACGGATTTGCTCTCTTCCCTTGGCAGAAATACCAGTTGGGGTGGGCCTGCCCTGTTGTAAGCAACTGTTAGGTGACACTTGGAAATCCCCAACTTTTGTCCCCATGGTTAGGCCAGCACCAAATCCTTTTGGAGGAAAGCAACCACAAGAACCGATTTGAGTGCCCACAGAGGAGGGGGTTGTTCATTACCTTTGCCACACCTGTGGACGACCTCACAGGCTCTGCAAAATGGGAGATGGGTTTCACAATTTTAGACTTTGAGCGTGAGGAGCACTTTAGCATTGTTTAAGTAGGTCATACAGGAACTGCTGAAAAGTGGGTAAAGTTGCTCCCAGTAATTTTTACCCCATTGGTTAGGGAGTGCCCCGGAGTGCCAGCCATAAATATGGCACCCCAAGGTATGATCCTCAGAACACTCTCTGGACCTGTGGAAGATCAGAAGAGGACTGAACCCACTGTGACTTGAGAGGATCCCTGAAGGACTGGACCTGCACCCTCTTTTACTCCAAGGGTCAGTTAGGTGACCGCCTGTATGGCTACAGGGGCACAACGAACTGCAAGAGGCCATTTCCTGGAAATGTCTAGCTGACCAGTGGAAACTGGACCTGGACTGTACTTTGCTGTTGGTCTAAGCCTAACACCCTTAGAGACTCTAAGTGACCGCCCCAGAGTTTCTGGGGCTTAGAAGTGTGCTCCTGTGGTTGTTAAGACACAAAAATAAAGTCTGGAAACTTTTGAAAACTTTTCCCCAGAGCTTCAGAAGGACCAGCCGGAAAAATATCTAACTGGCATTTCCACAGCATCTGACAGAATTTCAGCTTTGCCCAGGTGAAGGCTACTAGCACCTCTGATCTGAAAAACAAATCCCATTCTGTGTTAGGACATAGAACATTTTCAGTGAGAAATCTCCAAAGTGTCAGAGCTCCTGCAGGACCAGTCTGCCCCAGGTATCCTGCCTTCGGTTCAACGGCTTGTAAATAACTACAGGAGTATGACCCATAGACCACGTTGGGATCAGGGTAGGTAATCAAAATAAACAGACAATATCCCAACTGGTATTACTGTAGAGACAATTAGACATGCATGCGAAGAGCATTACGAGAACAGAAACAAGGAGACTCAATACGTTTTGGAACGTGCTCATGGCATCGTATATTTGGAGAAAAATATAATAGAAAAAAACAAAGTTGTAGCAGCACTGTACATAAATAAATAACAAAACAACCCGAATTGGACTTGGTGCTAGGTATGTGCAAGTGACACAAGGGTGGCGACCGGCGCATGGTGTGAAAGTGTATTCAATATATACAGTGAATCGAAAGGTCAATGTGGCTCAAGTTAAGTAACAACGCAAATGTTTGTCTGGTTTGAGAGGATGATTCAGATAAGCCACCCTGGGGGATGCGCCATTTAATGAGCTGAGGGGTCGACGACGTTTCGATCCTCGTTAGTCAGGATCATCTTCAGGACCGGGTTGCCTTTAGGAAAACGGTGCTGTACGGGGAAGGAAGGTAGAAGGCAAGGCTGGGAAGGGGGGGGAGGGGAAAGAGGGAACAGGGGGGAGGAAAAGGTAGGCTTTGGCTCAGTGGCTCGGGGACTGACTGGGGCGGTCCAGAAGTATAAGGCGCAGTGGGGTAACAGGGCGCGTGGGAGGGCGCAGGGAAGAGCAGGAAAGGGTGCTCGTGGGTGCCATGGTGTGTGGGACAAGTAAGGAGCAGTGATGCTAGGAGGTGTGCAAGGGGCCGAGTGTAAAGAAGGATTTAAAAGGGGTAAAAGAGGTGACAGTGTGGGGGTCGGTAGCTGGTACATAAGTAGTGAGCTGGAAAGTATAGTCAGATGCTCACATGTAGTCAGACACAATAATTGACAGTGCACCGGGGTCAAAAACGTGGTGTCCCCCGAGTGAGATGATGCCGTGGAGATGGGTTGAGGCGGTTGTGGGCTAAGGAGGGCTGTGAAGTGCTGAAAAGTGCCCTGTTGTGGAAACTAACGGGGACGGAGTGCGAACCTGAGAGGGTGAGCTCGAGGGGTGGCCCGGATGAGAGTTAAGAACGAGTGGTTACATGTGGAGCTATGGGTAGCGCGCTGGTTGCCGGGATCATAGGGATCGCGATCCAAGGAGGGGAAGCAGGGAGCGGGCTGATAGCCAAGATCAGAGAGATCGCGGAGAGATGCGGGCGGGCGGTGCGTGAGGGGCATTGCGTGCATGAAATTACCTGGGGCAGCAGGGCGAAGGGAGTAGTTCGAAAAGCGGGGTCCGGTGGTCAATGTCCGGTGGTGACCTGTGGCAAGGAGGAAGCGAGTGAGAAGGAGTACTAATGCCATCCGGCATGGTCAGAGGATGGGAGGTGCGAGGGTCAATTACCTGACAAGGAGGCCACTCCACCTCGGGGGGTACGTGAAGAGTTGCGGGGGGCTGCGTGTCCCGGAGGAGGTCGGAGGACGGTGCCTCTGTTAGACCATACCTGGGGGGTGAAGGCAAACGCAAGAGGGAGAAGCTACGAAGGGTCAGTCAAGCGAGTCCAGGGGAAGAGAGGCTTACCTTGAGCTGAGTGGAGCAGCGGTGAACGGCGTTGCCTCGCAACAATTGTGTGCAGAGTGCCGTGATTAGTAGCTATGCAGTCGAGTGAGCCCGTAGTCTTATCGGGAAGGGGGGGCGTGACGCTGGCCGGGGGAGGGAGTGGCAGGCGCTGAGCCAAGGAAAGCGCAGGCATAGGCGAGGGGGGAGGAGAGAGGGGTGGGGAAAGGGGAGGAGGCGAAGACGTGGGCGGAAGGGTATGTGAAACAATAAAGCTATTGAAATCACTGTCGATATCCCAATGTGACAATAAATTGAAGGCAGAGAACGGTTAACACAGTCCCTTGGTGAAGCACTGAGAGACATTAAAGCTATCACGGGCTAGAGAGAGGCACCATATTACATGAGCAGCTAGGAATAACAATTCTAGTATGACGTATAATCCATTGGGTGCAATTCAGACAGAGGGACATGAAGTGGCTATGCCAACTGGGAGATAACTACAACAATATGGCATCATTACATTTAGGAGTAAATCACAGTACATTTTAGAACGGCTGGATATCCAGAGATAGAGAGTGTGACAGGCATGTATGTTTTTAGTTAGAGGGTGTATCAGGCATGTAGTACATGAGGTAGAGAGTGGCATCAAATTACACGAGCAGAGCGGAATGCACTTCGAGTAGGAAGTATAATCGATTGGTGCAATTCAACCGGGGGGACATGAAAGGGGTATGCCAACTGGGGCATAATTACATATTAGGAATAAACCACAATACATTTTAGAACGATTGGCCATCCTGAATTAGAGAGAGTGACAGGCATGTATGTATTTAGTTAGACAGTGCATCAGGCATGTAGTACATGGGTGTACATAAGGACAGTTTTGAATTAGTGTGGAAGCAAACATGATGATGGCCCTAGAGGGGGCTGGAGCAATAAAGGAGGGGGGGGGAGACACAATTGATAGTCAGTGGTCAGTAACTGTGGAAGGGCGGTTAGACAGAGATGGTACTGTTCCATTTATCAAAGGTGCTAAGTCATTGGTTCACTGAGTTGCATAGAGTAATCCATTTACATTCATACCTGTTGAGGAGGGTTTTGATGTCTCCACCCCTGATTGGTAGAGTGGGTTTGTCTATCACCTGCCAGAGGATGTCAGTATCGCAGTGATTCTTTTCTAGGTAGTGTGTAACCAACGGTGCAGGGAGGACTTTGCAATTGATGCAGCTTTTATGTTGAATTATTCGTTGCTTAACCATTTGCGTGGTCTGTCCCACATAGAACAAGTCGCATGGACAGCGGATAGCATAGACCACATTCTGTGACCTGCAGTTAGTGTGGTTTTTCAGTTTGTATGTCTTGTCGTTGCATTTGAAGTCCTTGGTGTTTACTGTTAGATCGCACACACTGCAGTTCTGGCACTTGTAGTGTCCAATGATGGGTGCAAGTCCCCATGCTGTGGTGAGGGTATGTCTGTCCGCTGGTTTGTCTGGCCATGTGATTGCATGCACTAGATGCGATGCTAGATTATAGCCACGTTGGTAGGAGAAGAGGGGCGGCTCTTGGAAGGGTTCTGTGTTAGGACATAGATCATTTTCAGTGAGAAATCTCCAAAGTGTCAGAGCTCCTGCAGGACCAGTGTGCCCCAGGTATCCTGCCTTCGGTTCAACGGCGACAGCTACATTGTCTGCAGTGACCCGCTTGCGAAGGAGTTTTCTTCTTAAAAGTATCACCTTCCGTTTCTGAGCTGGGATTTATAAACTTTTTCTAACTTTTTAGTTTTCTGACTTTCACCAGGACCAATCCACTTGTTGTATCCCACCAGAGCGCCATCGCAGTCAGCCTCAATTTGCAACTTGGTCCTAGTCTACTGCTTCCATGGACCATCATTGGTGCGCTGCACTTTTTGGGTCTGTGTTCCCTTAAATCTTTATAAATTCATACCTCTGGTTCCCAGTTTGGGTTCAGAAAGGGCCACAGGACTGAGACCGCTCTAATAAAGGCAGCAGAGGAGGTCAGGATAATCATGGACCAGGGTGGTGCAGCGGTCTTAATACTCTTGGATTTGTCTGCAGCTTTCGACACGGTCGATCATAACATCCTGATCGACCGTGTCGCTGCAATTGGCATTCAGGGCTAAGCCAAGGCACTCCTGGCATCCTTTTTAGCTGACAGAGAGCAGTCTGTGAAAATGGGGAGTTACTACTCTCCTGATTTCACCTTGCCTTGTGGAGTTCCCCAGGGTTCCTCGCTAAGTCCGACACTTTTTAACATATATGTGTCGGATTTGGCGAGGGTGATCAAGTAATTTGGTATTGGACTAACGTCATATGCCGATGACACCCAACTAGTCCTGGCCATCCACAAAAATGGAGCAGCAGTGGCAGCTAATTTCCAGCAGGGCATGAGAGCCATCAGTATCTGGATGGAACAGAATTGTTTAAAGCTAAACTCCGACAAGACGGAGGTTATGGTATTTGGTGAGCTGACCCCGTCTTGGTCCCCAGTTTGGTGGCCTTCGGAGCTAGGAGCCCCACCCTTACCAGTATCAAAAGTCAGAAATCTGGGAGTCTTATTTGACAACAGACTAGCTTTTGTCAGCCACGCTAATGCAGTGGTCTCAGCGTCCTTCTTTACCCTAAGAATGGTAAAGAAACTGCTCCCTTTTCTTCCCCCAAATGCAGGCAAAACCTTAATGTCCACTTTGGTATTATCTAAGGTGGACTATTGCAACGGCCTACTGCCGAATGCACAGGAGCAAGTTTTGAACAAATTACAGCTTGTTCAAAATGCTGCTGCAAGAATCCTAACCGGCACACCTAAATATTCTTCCATCTCTCCCATCATTCGTCAACTACATTGGTTGCCGGTTAGAAGCCCACAAAGTTCAAGGCCTTGTGTATTATATATAAGGCTCTGAACAATGCTGGACCAGATTTTTTTTAAAAATCCATCAGTTTCTACAAACCTAATCGATCTTTACGCTCATCTGCATCCCAATTGCTCCAAATTCCACGTACAAAGAAAGCAACATGGGGAGACAAACGCTTTGTAGTTGCTGCTTCGAAATTATGGAAACTGCTTCCTCCCCATATCAAATTTAGTCCATCCTTACTAATATTCCGAAAACACCTCAAAACCTGGCTTTTTAATCAGTAAATTTAAATAGGAATCCCTTGCAATCTGTGAACTCCAGCGCCGAGACACCGTAAGGTAATTGTGCGCTATAGAAGTTTTATAAATAAATAAATAAATAGAATATTGGGTATTCAGAATGTTGGTCTTATTTGACTCATAAAAGTTTTCTCGTTTATTTTACAACTGGTTGTGGAGCTTTATTGTGTTTTGTGTGACTTTTTATATTGTGTATCTACTGCTTAAATAATTTACATCAGGCCTCTCCAACGAGTAGCTTGTTAGTGACGGCTCTTCAGCTACCTTTAAGCAGTTCTTCAATTGTGTGCATTTGATAGGATATCACGCATATCTTCAGGAACTCATAAAAGGTTGGAGACTTGCGCCATGATTTTCATTGCACATAAGTAGCCCTTACTTAAAGATTGGGGACTTTTGCTTTACACATTGGTTTGATTTAAACATGACTGCTTTGTGTCGCATTACCAGGTATTGACCACTGGTGTATTTTATTTATGTGAATTCTAGCAGGTGGGGGCCTTATTCTCTGACATGGGCACTTGTTCACCCCTAATAATAATCTACTTACCTGCACTTCATTTTTGTGTAATGCTGGTTGTTTCACTCTAGCCTGTGCTGCACGTGTTCTTTACATAAGAGACAATTGCAGTAATATAACTGCTTGTCTTTGGCATTTGCCACTTCACACCTCCCTTTTTCCTACACTTGGTGAATGGTTTCTCTGCCTCTTGAAGTAATGATTTACTCTTATTATACTAGAAGACCTTTTTTCTAATTATTCTATCAGTGGTTAAAGAGGGTTTCATTTGTTTGTCACAAACATATTTTGTTTTACTATTCATACAAGTTTATGTGAACGGCAGCCACATCTCAAAATAGCAATAGAATTTGCAGAGTTTGAAAAAGTATCCAACATGTTGCATGTTTTTTATTGTCTGATGTCCTCAATTCTAAACCACCTACTAATTAGGCAAAAACATAATAAATATGAAATTATCTTAATGGAAAGCTGTGTTTCTAGCTAACCTAAACCGTGGAGGCAGGATAACTGTGAAACTCAAGGATATTCTACATCAGAGGGTGCTTCTGTGAGCTGTTTAAACTGTGTTTACTAGGGCCTGCACACTTCGTTTTCTGGCCAGCAGAGGGCGTAAAGTGTTATTCAAACAGTATTGTTAGATTTCAAGTTAGTGAGGCCGTCACCTGCAGTAGTCCAAAGTGTGGATTGAGCCTGTCTGTCTCCTAGGAGGATCTGAACAGGAAAAGCAGCCCCCAGCCCCCACTCCCAGGCCAGCAGACCCTTGGCTTTTCAGCTACCAGGCAAGTCTGAGCCCTCCTTTCACACCTGCCCAGGCCCCTTAAGGCCTTGTTGGGTGCACCCCAAATCACTCTCCTCCATCTTGTGAGTTGCAGCCTACCCGTGCCCCAGACTGCAGTGAGCAGAGTCCATGAAGTGGTAAGGAGACAGACTAGTGCTGTCTCTTCCCAAAACAAAAAGTTGTTTAAAAAACGATTTTCCATTTCTGTGATTACTGTCTTTGTCTGTGGTTGTTACAGTTTAACATTGTAGTTTTGACCTGCCTGTGATTGCCTATTTTATCACCTGTTTTGTGTTTTAAACTTGTGGTTTTTCCCTGCCTATGATAGCTCCCATTTAACGTGTTCCCCCCACGTGTTCCCCCCAACGCGCCCCCCCCCCCCCAGCAACAGGGATATTCTACATCAGAGGGTGCTTCTGTGAGCTGTTTAAACTGTGTTTACTAGGGACTTTGCACTTCGTTTTTTGGTCAGTAGACTGAGTACATTTTTATTCAAACAGTATTGTTATATTTCAAGTTAGTGAGGCCTTTACCTGCAGTAGTCCAAAGTGTGAATTGAGCCTGTCTGTCTCCTAGGAGATTCTGAACAGGAAAAGCAGCTTCAAACTCCCTGGCCAGCAAACCTTGTCTGAGGTGTCTGGGACATTATATGGTGTGCTAGTGGTTGGTACATGTGTACACTGATTGGTGGTTGTATCTGGTGTTTCTATCGGATTAGGGTTCATGTCCTCATTGGTTGGGTATTTGAGGGTTCTTATTGGTTCCTGGGTCTGTGATTCAATCATTGTAGGGTTGGGACTAGGGCTAGGGTTAGGATTTCTATTGGAAGTAGGGACTAGGGCTTCCTATGTTATTGGTTGTTGGGAGTAGGGTGGGTCTAGGGCTAGGGTTAGACCTTTAATTGGAAGTAGCGACTAGGGCTTCTGGTGTGATTCGGTTGCTCGACTAGTTTTGGGACGAAGAGTAGGGTAAGGCTTTCTATTGGAAGTAGGGACTAGGGCTACCTTGTGCCATTGGTTGCTTGGACTTGGTTTGGGACTACTGGTAGGGCTAGGGCCTTTATTGGACGTAGAGATCAGGGTTTTTGAACTTATTGGGTGTTTGGACTAGGGCTAACATTGGCTGTACGGTCCTGGTCTCCTATTGGTTCTAGATTTTAGGGCTAGTGTAGTGATTGGATAGTGTTAGGGCTAGGGTTCCCATTGTCTGAAGGGGTCACCTGATTACTAGGGGTATAAGAAGCCAGGCTTAGGGCGTCTCAGCCCGGGCGGAGGGGCTAAGGGAGGAGAGGACAAGGACAGTTGGCTTTGAGCCTGTTAAGGGCAGAGAGGACAAGGGCAGTTGCCTGTTTGATCCTGTTCGAGACTATGGCCAGAAATTATGCTTTTTTTCTCATTTAGCAATTCCCAGCCCACACCATCCACATCCACAAACAGAGCAACACACTCACACCAAATGTACACCCCACACAACACTATACACAGAGTAATGTACCAGCATGCACCACAATATATAAGCAATTGTTTTCACTATAGATATGTACCTATCTTTGTGTATTACTTTGTATAAACATGTAAAATAATATTCTGTTAAGAGAAAAAATTATAATAAATAAATAAAAATCATCTTTGGTCTACATGTACTTACTTCCATTGTGCATCTATGTACCTTCCATGTACTTGGATCTGTGTGTCTTACTTTTTTCCTGAAAATGAATATCCAATGCACTACCCTATTTCTCATCCTGTGCCTCTATCAATTTCTTTAATCTACATATACTTACCTCCTTTATGTATCTATATACTTTCAATGTACTTATGGATCTATATATTTATCACTTTCTTCTAATTTAGCATTTCCAATGCACTACCCTATTTCTCAGCCTATACTTCGCTCAATATATCTTCTAGCCCAACTTTCTGACTCATCTCAAACTTTTTCTTCTACTCCTTCCAATGCACTACCCTATCTCTCATCCTATACATCTATCAATATATCCTCTGCATCCACTCTCTCATTTATCCCAAACCCCATACCACTCCTATGATCGCCAAAATAACCCTTTCTAAACTCTCTCCTACTCTACCCCTCCTTGCATCATATGACACCTCTTTTTACTGTACCAATCCCCTAAAACAAACCTTTCTATACTCTTCCCTCGGACTCCTCCCCTACAAAACTCCTTTTTACTCATCCAAAAGACTCCTCCTACTGCTAAGACCTAAATAAAAAAAATAAAAAAATCCTTCACTCTTTTATCTCTCCACTATACTTTTCAATCAAAATTAACAGACTAACATGTTCACTTCTCAAATTCCATATCCAACTATACTAATATACTACCCAAATAACTGAATAACATATCCACTACTCAAATTACTTCATATTTATGTTATACAAATTTTCAACACTAATCCTTTATGGGTTCCGGAGTGGCGTGCTACTCGCCAGAAAAGCGCTTCAACACCCATCAGGGGAACAAGTGCTATATGAATGCAAATCTTTCTTCCCCTTTTATCCCTCTGCTATTCTTCTCATTCCAAGTAACTGACTAATATCCACCACTGAAATTACTTCATATTTCACCATATTAATTCACCACTAATCCTTTATAGGCTTCCTGAATAGCATGTGACGACAAGCGCTATATAAATACTAACCTTTGTCCTCCTCTATCCTCCTGCTATGATTCCAAATCCAAATAACTGACTAAGCTATCCACCACTTAAAATGTACTTGCACGTTTCACTATACTAATTCAACACTAATCCTCTAAGGGTCCCGGAGTAGAGTGCTACTCGCCGAAAAAGCGCTTTGGCGCCTCGTCAGGGGTAGTACGCACTATATAAATGCAGTTACAATACAATACAATACAATACATCATGTAAATTTGCCATCCTTTGCTGCATGATTTTGTTAACCATTCATATTATTGCAGTGGTCCTGATAATCTTTATTTCAATTTGAATTTATTTCAACTAGCTTCAAACAATGTCTTCCTTCTGTTCTTTTTGGTATAATTGAACTGGTCCTTTGAGGAGATACTGGGCAACCCAGTTCTGAATTGTAAAGGTACCTCTTGGTTGTGTAAGACAAGATTGTGCAGCTGTTGACATTGCTATGTCCTCTGTGTCTGAAGTTTGAATTCCTGCTGAATGCAGTGCTTATTATATATTCTTACTTCTCCAGAGATCGACCAGACAGTGAAGAAGGAGGGTTTGACCCCACAGGATGGCAGTAGCCTGGAGGCCCTTCTGCGCACTGAGCCGCAGGAAAAAAGAGATATCCCTCGGGACGAGGATAGCCTTGGCGAGTTCCCCATCGTCAGCAGCCGCGCGCGCAAGGTACATCTGCGCCAGGGCGTTCAGGAGTATGTTGCACGTGGGAGCTTCATGGTAAAAACTCAGTGATCTGTTAACCCGCTCCTCCCTTTCCTAATCTCTACTCTTGATTCATTCTGCCATCTTTAACTCTAATTGTACATAAAGCTACCTAACGGAATAACATTCCCTAAGGCTTCTGGGAGAGCACACAGTCTCCTCTCCAATGGGATCTTTAAGCTTCTTTCTCTTTTGAGAGCTTATGTTTCAAATGCTTTATGCATCTTTTAAATTGTTCAAAATGTTGATTTGATCTATGAAAATCTTTAATTTTTAAATCTCTATTAAAATTGAAACTCATAATTGCATGTTTCTATGTAAAATACACTTTCTAATGCTTTCCTTTTGCTTTCATGATTTCCCAGATCAAAAAACCCCCAAAAAAGACCTGCTTCTCCCTATCTTGGGAAGATTTAAAGTCCACTGTGGATTTACTATGATGGATTCCCTGTGGAGTGTAGGTACCCCTGAGAACATCAGAGTAGCACATCCAGATTATAATTTATAAGATAGCTTTCAGATTTACCTTTGCATGATGCTTATTCACTTGTTCTCTATTTCCACTCACATTCTACAAGACCAAACACCTTGTCTTTTCTTATTCTGTCTGATTGAATGGGTCATCACCATACTCGCCTTTGTTTGGAGAAAGGCGAAAAATAGAGATTCTTCTTTGGCTCATTCTCCTGCACTCTGAGGCACCAAGGAAACTATATGGTGAATGAATGTGATTTAGGTATAAGAGATGCGTGTTTAGGAAGGCGATGGGCCGCTGTTGTCCCCAGCCCTGCAGACAAAACATCTTTACATACAGAATGAGCCCCACTACCAAAATGAAACTGATGTGAGAATTCTATAGTACTTAAAGCTAACCCCACTTCACTTTTTAAAAGCGTTGATGCAGCTGCAGGTCAGTGGCCTGAAGATATTTTAGAATTTGAAAGTGTTATATCTCCACAATGTTATAGGATTGTGTAGGCTACAAGTAGGTATTGTTTAGGAAGCTGGCTCTGTATTTAGTATACCAAAGTAACTTATAGTGTGCACAGAGCCAATGGATCCCCAGCGGTATATTAGAAGCTAAAATAGATTATATATTACTCTCTTTTGCGGTAGTGTGGTTGAGCAGTCAGGCTGATTAGGAGGGTAGTGTTAAGCATTTGTTGTACACGCTCAGGCGAGAAATGATGTCACATACTCAAAGACTGAATCCAGACCAATTGTTTGTATAAAAAGTTATTTTCTTCTTTTATTTGTAGAACCAAGTTATTCTTAGTAGCAGGTAAATTAAACCCTTCATACAATGTTACTTTTCAAAATGCAGTGAACATTGGATTGGTAGGAACATGTAGATTACTTTTGCAGTTGTGAAAACCTTTGATAAACTGTTCAAAAACACTTGAAATTACTGTTAGATTACTTTGCAATTACTTTTCTAGTTCGACATGAAACAAACTCATGACAGAGTCCAAGCAGCACAGGACATTAGGAAACAGGTTAACTATTTTCAAGGCACTAAGTTACTTTTGTTTGCAGTATAAGACAGCTCAACACTTAGAGCATTTTTCAGAGAAAAGCATACAATCCTATGGAGAAAAACGAAGTTAGCACTTGCAGGTAAGTAAAACGGTTTACTTTAAATATCTTTTGGATGGTTGTGCACTGGGACTGCACCACCAGTGGTACTACGGCGGCCAGGTGCAGAGTGCAAAGATCGGTACCGGGGCCAATGCTAGCCAACAGGGCTAGGGGCACTGCGTATTGAGGTTGCTCACGGGCTGGCCAATTGTGCTCGGAAGCAGATCTCTTGGGGTATAGGTGAGGGCAAAGGGGAGGACCCAAGGCAGCACGAAAACTGCACTACCAGTGGCACGGAGCATCCGGGTGCAGAGTGCTTACACGGCGTTGGTGTCCAATGCTTTTCTATAGAGATCCTCAAACTTGGTCTCGGGCTGCAGACCTCTCTCGGGAAGCCAGATGAGGGAAACCAACAGCCAGGTAAGTAACTTAGGATGCAGGGGGACGTCAGGACACCTTTGGAACTGGTCGGTAGGTCCCAGGGCTGGAGGTTGCAGGGTTGTCTTTAGACGTTGGATTTCCATTTACAAAGCAGGTCACGGTGGAGGGGGTCTCGGTGTTGAGGCTGTAGGCGTCGGCACGTGGGTTTGGAGGTGACACCCTCACTGGATTCGGACTCATGACAGCTGCGGAACCTCTTCTGGACCGGTGGACCCCCTGGACTCGGCCAAGGGTGCTGAGTGCAGAGGTAGGTCCGGAGGGTGAGGCTTCACGATTCTTAAGGGCCTGAAGGTCTTTGTCTTGGTTTCTTTTGTGGACAAAGCCTATGTCCTCAGGAGTCTCAAGAGTCTTTGTAGAAGTGGGTCAGTCCTCTTAGGGTTTGTGGAGGTCGCTGATCCCTGGCTCTATGTCTTCTTGGCTGCAGTGGTTTGCGGGAATGCAGGCAGGCCAGTATTGCTGGGGCCAATTCAGTGCTTGTCTGCGTCTTGTCTGCTGCGTCGTCTTCCTCTGGGCAGTCATTGTAGGTCGCCAGGAACTGTCTTCTGGGTTGAGGGCTACCCCCTAAATACTGTATTAAGGGGGATTTTTAGGAGTCTAAAGGTAGTAGCCAATGGGCTACTGACCTTAGGTTGACTACACCATCAGTGTCCTCACCACACATGGGGGAGTGGGCTCAATCAATAACTCAGCACTGAAGAGTGGGCTTCACCTTGCCCCCCCCCACCTGAGGGGTGATGTTGGTAAAGAGGAGCACACCTTCTGGGCTGTTTACATTTTTCCCGCCTGTCTTCCTGCCAAAAAGGGGGTGATACAGGAAGGGGGCCTGCATCTGATAGTAGGAGAAGCTGGGGGTCGCTTTGTACAGGTGGCTAGGCCTTTGAAGCTCTCCTGCCACAGATGGCTCTTCCTAATCTGGAGGAGATGTTATCATTTCAACTCAGAAAAGGCTTGGTTTCTGGGCCCAAGAGTAAAGGCTTCCACCCCAGGGTTCCGAAACTTATCTTGTGGTGGCAGGCTGGTGGTCACCAGTCAGAAACCCACTAAAGGCTGGTTTGGTTCAAGTGCACGGAATAATACATCTTACACTGGAGTCAGTGCAGGTTTATTATTCTAAGATGTTTGATACCAAAGATCCCAGGATTCAGTAAAGCCATCATGGTGCTAGGAAACTCGTAATGACCAGTTTCTAGACCATATACTCAGAATGGCTTTACTGGGCACTTATAATGTATAAGAATGGCCTTAGATATTATAGGTACCTGAATCCTCATGCAGATTGACCCTCACATGAGCTATAGGTCAGCATGCTTTAAGGGTGACTTAGCTAGTCCTCATGCAGTGCTGTTCAGGCATGGCACACATTGATGTGTGCCATGTGTACGCTTCACTTTTAGCTGCACCAAAACATTCAGGCTGCAATGGCAGTGGTGCATGTTTGTAGTGAGAGGTCTCTGAGGGTGGCATAATAATGCTGCAGCCCTCGGATACTTTTCCTTGGCTACCATGCCCTAGGTACCAAGGGGCTTACATGTAGGCCAGAGTTGTACCAATAGTAGAAACATTGGTAAAGTTTCGAGATAAAAAACACAGGCCATGGGTAGCTGAGTGGCAGGAACCCAGGGCACACAGTCAAAGTGCATCAGAAATCTGGCACAAGGTGGAGGGGGTTACTGCAACAGAAACCCAATTTCCTACACATCATGCATTGCCCTAATAAAAGGGACTGTGCAGGGCTCTAGCAAGGGATGTTAATTGATCTTGCATCTTTCCAAGTTGAGAAGTAGAGTGATTGCTTGTAGCTCACAGTGTCACTGTTGAGGGAAATTCTGCTCTACTCCTGTCTCTGCCGGGCTCAGCTGAATGACCAAAAGCAAGGAAAAACGGGCTGACACTAGCCCTCTCCACATCTATTGCTGTGAATGTTTAACAGTTAATAGCTGTGGTCTTGCATGTAGCTGTAAACGGCAGAACATTCAGAGAAACAGTTGTGAAACAGAGGCTTCACATCCGTGGGCGGTGGGGAGGAGTGTTCAGCCAACTCGACATCCAGGAGCTCTGGGTTTTTTAACTAGGACATTCTGCCCTCATGGGGCGAAATGTTCAAATAGCCTTATTGTTCGGCATGGTGGGCTATACCTGCCATTAAAGGCAAGCTTCCTTGTTATGGCGGCTACATGGTTATATCATAGACTCTAGTGTATCTAAATATAATACTTCTATTTTTGTTATGTCTGGCAAAAATGTACTCTTATCCAAGATAATAAATATGTAACTTCTCACAGTGTTTCAGAGCAACATAAATGCTATTGGCCATCTTAAGTGTGTTATTTGGTTAAATATTCTCAGTTTGTGGCTCCCATCCTAATTAATTGCCTCATGTCATATCTGGCAACTGTTTGGTCACATTTAAAAGTAGAAGTGTAGTTGGTGCTTGATCAGACTCCCACACAGAACGTTATAACTCAGGCCATAATGTTGCCGGTCTCCTTAAACTCCGGCAACCATATTGCGATGGGCAAAATCTTAGACCAGATGTAAGGGAACAGGTCATTACATAGCTGATTAAGACAAATGTCAGCAGCCTTCTTACAATTCACGATATGTAGCTCCCTGCCACAAGAGAAATGAACACAAGGTCCCTAAGTGCACATTAAATACTCAGAACAAAAAGTATCTTTTGTAACCAATACATGTTATGTAAGTGCATACATTAACATAAAAGGTAAACATAATGATTTACATGAACAATTGGCACATCTACTTGGAAACAGCTGTATGATTAAACCTAGTCTTATAGTGGTCAGTCACTGGGATGACCAAATAGTCCTACTCACAAAAGCTCACATGCGTTTTTCTAGAGAAAGTCTTTTCTGAAATGAAATCAGGCAACATATGGCAGCTATTGCACATTGTGAAAGCGGATATTAAGTATGGACAATGCAGAGTCTGAAAACACACATGAAACACAAGTTGATTTAAATATAAAGATTGTGTATTTACCAACATGCCTACTACCTGATAGCCATGAAGGAACAATGTGTTCGAGGCATATGAGCTGCAGATCTCACACTTAGATCGCCATTTGGTGTTGGGCTCGGATGCTTGCACGTTGTTGTTGTCTTGGAAGAAGTCTTTGTAATCACGAGATAGGTGACTCCTCCCTTGGGCGATAGTGCACATGGGCATCGACTCCATCCTTAGATTGTTTTTTTCCGCCATTGGGTTCAGATGCAACTTTTGCACTCCGGTCGAAATCTATATTTCAAACTACTTCGACGCGGAAAACTTCCATAAACCTTTCGAATTGACTTCGACTATCTTCAGCTTCGACACAGCTTTCATCGGCTCGATTCCGGTCATCGACGTGGGCTGTTGGGCCTATGGCTCATGGAAAGGACACCATTCAAGAAATGCCCCCAGTGTGGAGCAAAATTCCCGCACAGTGACCATCACAAGGTCTGCAACCTGTGCCTATCACCTGAACACGACAAGTCCAGCTGTCCAGCTTGCGCATCCTTTCGATCGAAGAAGACCATTCGAGATCGAAGGGCTCGTCGACACATGCAGAGATCAGCTCCGGAACCAGTGGACATCTTCAACGAAGGCTCAGATGTCCCAGAAGAAGATTCCGAAGATCTCCAAATTGTATCAGAGGCAGAGGACTCCGATAACCCCATCACTCCTGGTCAACGAGTGAGTACTGCTGCCCCAACCCCACCATCAAAACCAAAGGCAGTGGTCAAGACTTTGCCTGCTGGCCCCAGTCGCGATCGAAAACACACTTCAGAAGCCCCCCTCCGTGCCCGTCTCCGAAGAGAAAAGAAAAGCCTTCCGATAGCTCAGGACCGGGCAAACCGCATGTACCAATCCCGCTGGCACCTTCCGCACCGAAACCAAAAGAACTCTCAGCTCCGAAATCAGTTCCAAAGCCTTCCACCTCCAAAAACAAATCGGCCCGAAAACCTCGAGGCCCATGGATAACCCGGCTTCGAATGTTTCCAAGCCTAAAGATCCTGCTTCGTCTCCCAAACCAAGAATCTCGGACCCAAAACCTATGCCTAAGGACTCTCATTGCTCCTCCCAAGGCCAAAGACAATAAAAGTCAACACCAAACTCGCTTGGAACCGAAAAAATTGGCGCCGAAAGCTGTTCCTGAGGAGGAGGAACTTTTTCATCCCGATCCTACACAGAAAAAGATTTATATTGATCCAGAAACAGGACATGTCACCACTGTGTCATGTAGGAAGAGGAAGTTAGATACAGCACCTGCTCCTCCAGTGCCTGTAAAGAAGAAGGACTCTGCCACATCACCTATGCATCCTTCTTCTCCTATACTTCCTTCTAACCCACTTCCTCTCCCTAAACCTATTACACCACCTCAAACTTTCATTTTTCCACCTCATACACCCCCAGATCAGAACGAAGATGATGACCTAGGAGTGGGGGGTGACCCAGATGACCCTTTCATGAATCCAACCGACCTACATGATTGGGAGTACCCTATCCCAACAGATATACCAGACATCCCAAGCCCACACACATACCCCTCAAAACCATCTCCCCAGACGATAATATTGGTTTTGGACAGTCAATTAATAGGGCTGCCATCTATCATGGCGTCACAATGCACTCAGATGCAGCAGAAGAGGACTTTCTGTTGGATACATTTGAACAGTCCCAAAAGACAGTGCAAATATTGCCAATGTTTAAGGGAGTCATTAAACATGCCCCGAAGTGTTTAAAGATCCCGTACGTGCCAGGATTCTTAACCCTAGAACAGAAAAAAAGTATAGACCTGCCCCTGCAGATCCTGCTTACATTAAGGGACAGCTGCCTTTGGATTCTCTAGTAGTTTCCAACGCTAGAAAGCGCGCCAACTCCCAAACCTCAGGGGAAGCACCACCCCCGATAAAGAATCCAGGTTGCCAGACGCTTCTGGCAAAAGAGTAGCTGCACAAGCAGCCAGTCACTGACGCATAGCCAACACACAGGCACTGCTCGCAAAAAATGATAGGGCTCACTACGACCAGTTAGAAACCCTACTACAACATTTGCCTGATCAATAGAAAACACAAGCAAGTGATCTAATCCAGGAGGGCAAGGTAATTTCAAACACGTTCATAAAATGCGCACTTGCTGTGGCAGACACTGCCTCTAGATCCATCAATACCAGTGTGCTCCTTAGGCGACATGCCTGGCTGCGCATCTCCGGCTTTAAGCAGGAAGTCCAGACTACCATCCTCAACCAGGCGTTCAACCAACAACAACTTTTTGGCCCGGCTGTGGACACTGCACTTGAAAAAATGAAGAAAGACACTGAGACTGCTAAGTCCATGGGAGCTTTACAGTCTCCACAAACACTTGGCTCCTTTCGTCGCTCCTTCTATAGATGGGCCTTCAAAAACATGGGAGCAGACAACTCATCTTCATTTAAATCCACTACACAAACATCCCCAATAGAGGATACTTTAGCGTCAGATACAGAGGAAGTAATAATAAAGGGAGAGGTTGAGGTAATAACAACACTTGTACCTCCCACGCCACAAAATAGTGACTTCCCTCCGCTCCCCCCAGACCATTCCAATCCAGTAGGGGGGAGATTATCACAGTTCCTACCTGTCTCGGATTCCGTCACAACAGACAAGTGAGTGAGACAGATTATCCAGTATGGTTACTGCCTAGAACTTACAGCTACCCCCACACATACCACCCAAGCAGCATCCCATGTCCACAGAACATCTTACACTCCTAAAACAAGAGGTTCTCTCACTGCTTCAAAAGCACGCAATAGAGACTATTCCATTACAACATCAAGGACAGCGGTTTACTCGTTGTACTTCCTAATGCCCAAGAAAGACGGCACTCTAAGACCAACACTCGATCTCAGGCCCCACAACCTATATGTACACTTAGATCATTTTCACATGATCACTCCAACATGTGCTCTCGCTGCTGCAACAAGGGGACTTCCTTGCCACACTAGATCTCAAGGACGCCTACTTCTACATTCCCATACATCCTTCTCACACGAAGTATCTAAGTTTTGCAGTGGACGGACAACACTATCAGTTCAAAGTCCTTCCATTTGGAGTCACAACTGCACCCAGAGTGTTCACAAAGTGCCTTGCAGTAGTAGCAGCACATCTCAGAAGACAACAGATCCATGTCTTCCCATATCTAGACGACTGGCTAATACAAGCCAAGTCATTCAATCAGTGTGTTCAACACACTCATCAAACCATTCACACATTACACAACTTGGGGTTCACCATCAACTACGCCAAGTCACATCTCCAGCCCTCTCATATACACCAATAACTGGGGGCCACAATAAACACCTCCAAAGCTCTAGCATATCTCAGTCCAGCCAGGATAGCCAGCATACAAGCCCTCGTCACAAGAGTGCTCATGCAGCTCATAGGCATGATGGCATCTTGCATTTTTATTGTACATATGCAAGACTTCAAATGCGTTCATTACAGGAATGTCTAGCACATCAGTGGAATCAGGCTCAAGGACAACTTACAGATCTGGTGTTGGTGGACAGCCGCACACATCGCTCTCTGCAGTGGTGGAAAACAAAAAACTTGTCCAAAGGGCGGCCGTTCCTCAAACCTGTTCCACAGATAGTACTCACAACAGACGCATCACTCACAGGATGGGGAGCCCATCTCCTCGGACATACAACTCAGGGCAGATGGACCACTCAACAAAAAGTGCTCCACATCAATTACCTGGAGCTATTAGCAATTTTCCTAGCACTAAAATCTTTCCAAGTACATGTACAAAACAAAGCTGTCTTGATCCGGACGGACAACATGACAGCCATGTACTACATACAAAAACAAGGAGGCACACATTCTCTGCAACTGTCCCAGCTCTCACAGAACATTTGCAGATGGGCCATCCCACAAAATATATATCTACTGGCCGAACACCTTCCAGGAGTTCACAATCAGATTGCGGATCTGTTAAGTCGAATCAGACACAACAGATTCATGAATGGGAACTACATCCCCAGGATCTTCTACCATTTTTCCACATGTGGGGCCAACCAGACATAGATCTGTTTGCCACACACAACAACGCAAAATGCCCAACCTTCGCCGCCAGGTTTCCACGCCCGTTGTAGAGGGCAATTCGATATGGATGAACTGGTCAAGCAGATTTGCGTACGCTTTTCCGCCACTCCCACTAATTCCACTGGTGGTACTCAAGCTCCGACAACAGTCTCTAAAACTAATCTTAGTGGCTCCCACATGGGCACGCCAACCGTGGTTCACAACGCTGTTGGAACTCTCACTAGTTCCGCACCAAAGACTGCGCCTGTCCCCATCCCTGCTAACACAGAACCATGGAGAGATCAGACATCCAGATCCAGGTCAGCTGAATCTAGCGACCTGGCTCCTGAAGTCCTAGAGTTCGGTTACCTTAACCTACCACTAGACTGTATGAACATCATTAAAGAAGCCAGATGACCTACTACTAGAGCTTGCTATGCTGCACAATGGAAAAGATTTGCCATTTACTGTGCCAATAATCATATTGACCCATTAGATGCTTTCATCCAGAATATTATTTGCTATTTACTGCACTTGCAGAGATGTAATCTAGCATATTCATCCATACGTTTACATCTAGCAGCACTCGCTGCTTGCTTACAAAACAGACAGCACTTATCACCAGTTAGAGTCCCTGCAATTAAAGCCTTTATGGATAGCCTAAAAGTATTATTCCTCCTAGGTTACCACCCTCTCCAGTGTGGAACCTAAATATTGTTCCTACCAGGCTCATGGGACCTCCATTTGAACCTTTACACAAATGCGAACTGCAGTTCCTCACATGGAAAGTAGCTGTCCTTGTTGCCATTACCTCTCTTAGAATAAGAGTAAGCGAGATCCAGGCTTTTTACATCGTAACAAAGTGGTCCTCAGAACAAATCCAAAATTCCTTCCTAAAGTCATCTCTCCATTTCATCTTAATCAATCAGTGGAGTTACCATTATTTTTTCAGAACCCAGACTCCGTAGCAGAGAGAGCTCTACACACCCTAGATGTTAAAAGAGCCCCACTTTATTACATTGACAGAACTAAATCCTTTCGCAAAACAAAACAATTGTTTGTAGCTTTCTCCCCACAGCATAAAGGAAATCCCATCTCTAAAGCTGGGATTGCAAGGTGGATCGTTAAATGTATCCAAATATGCTACCAAAAAGCGAAACGCACATTAACAATTCCTCCTATTTATTTATTTATGCAATTTTATATAGCGCGGACTTTACCTGAAGGCGTCAGAGCGCTTCACAAAAGGAACAGAAATGATACAAACTGAGAACATTACACGAACAACAGATTGCAAAAGCATACGTTACGTTACATACGGTAAAGTGATAATTGTGAGCAAACAAAAATACATGAGGTAGTAAAAATTGTGAGCAACCAAAAATACATGAGGTAGACAAGGTAATAGTGACACTTGTGAGCAAACAAAATACATGAGGTAGTATAAATGTGAGCTGCCAAAAATACATGAGGTAGTAAAAAGTGCACAGGAGGAAAAAGTGACAAGTTTGCAGGCTACAAGAGAAAATAAGAGTATAATTTGCGGTATAATACTGCAATATATGCTAGACACTCATGCACAAGAACAAACGTTACGTAGGCAAACGTTACGTAGGCAAAGGTGGCACTTGTGCAAGTATCAAAGGTATAGAACATGTGAGAGGAAGCAAACCGTGTGTTACAGGGGCAAAGTGGTGAGTGCAAGTTGCAAGAGGGTACCAAACACAAGTACATGGATAATACTACAATAAAAGGCAAACACTCTAACCACAAGAACACACTGGGAAGGCACTTCCATGGACATGAGAAGTAGAAATTTTCAGTAGTGGGAGTAGGTCTTCCTTCAGATAAAAGAGAGGACGTGATTTACTTTTGGAGGTGTCTCTGGAGGAGGAGAGCTTTGAGGTCACTTTTAAAGGCCTGGGAGGAGGCGGTGGTCCGGAGCTGAGGCGGGAATGAGTTCCAGATTCTCACTGCGTTGCCTGAAAAGGATTGGGCCATCGTTCTTTCCTTCTTGAAAGTGGGGGGTTCAAGCAGTAGATTCTCCGCATTGCGTGAAGGTCTAGAACCTCCAGAGAGTTTCAGTTTATTCGCCAGGTAGCGAGGAGAAGAGGAGTGCAGGGCTTTGTGGGTGATACAAGCGGTCTTGTAGATAGCTCTAGCCTCAAAGGGAAGCCAGCGGAGGGTAGATAACATCGGTGTGATGTGATCGCTTCTTTTGGCCCCATAAATGAAACGAGCTGCTGAGTGGAAAACAGACTTAAGTGGGGACAAGTGGGATTTGGGGAGGCCAGTAAGAAGAGAATTGCAGTAGTCGAGTCTGGAGAGGACCAGTGCTTGCACCAGGATTATAAGGTCCCGCTCCGGGAAGAAGCGACGGATTCCCCAAAGAAGGCGCAGTTGGTATCGAGCAGATTTTGCAATGGAATTGATGTGGGGAATTAGATTGAGTTTTTTGTCTAGTATGACACCAAGGGATTTGGCGCTGTCGACAATGATGGGTTTATTGTTTAGTAGATTCATCTGATCCATCCCCATGCAAACTAGGAGCTTCTATGGCTTTCTTAGGCAACATTCCCCTAGAAGACATCTGTAAAGCAGCAACATGGTCCACAACACACACCTTCACTAAACACTATTGTGTTGACGTGCAAGCCAAGCAGCAAGCTGCTGTAGGCCAAGCTGTTCTTAAAACTCTTTTTCAATCTACTGCAACTGATACAGGTGACCGCCGCTAGGGGAGATACTGCTGTATAGTCTATGCTAAGTGTGAGATCTGCAGCTCATATGCCTCGAACGGAAAATGCTACTTACCAGTATGCATCTGTTTTTGGCATGTAGAGCTGCAGATTCTCACACACCCACCCGCCTCCCCGGGACCTGTATCTGTTCCAGTTCTATCTTAATTAGATACAAACACGTGGATATCTTTTTTCTTTCTACTAACTACATTTCCCATCATGGCGAAAAACAATCTAAGGATGGAGTCGATGCTCATGCACACTATCGTCCAAGGAAGGAGTCCCCTATCTCGTGACTACAAATACTTCTTCCAAGACAACAACAACGTGCAAGCATCCTAGCCCAACACCAGATGGCGATCTAATGCTAAGTGTGAGAATCTACAGCTCTACATGCCAAGAACAGATGCATACTGGTAAGTAGCATTTTCCTTATATAAGATTAGAATTGCTGGAAGTTTAAACCCTGTTGTGAAATTATGTTTAGTCTTAAATCACAGATATTATCATCAGTAACAGTAGAAGATGTTGGCATCTTTCCTGAATGGTTTTAATATAATTAGCTTTCATTTTAAAAGGAAATTAGTATTTGCTTATTCCATTTAAGAAAACAAACTGCTCATTATTGCCACGCATATTGAACAATATAAAAATACTTTTTAGATTTAGTTTTTTTATCTGATTTGTGTGGCAGTCCTGTTGTTGACAATATCAGTACGTACAAGCTCAAAATCAAAACTGTCCGAGAAGAAATCTCATCGCTTCGCCATGATGCAAGGGCAAATCCCCCCACGCCCCTTCCCTGTGCCGAACACCAACCTTGCCACACACTTGTTCTGACTCTGTTGCCCATCCCCCCCCTTACATATCCTCCTCTTTCACACATCGACAGCCCTGTACTAACTACACCCCTGTGGGACCGCCACAGCAGGGATTAGAGTCCTTTAGGTTTATTTAAGACTGTGCCCCAGAGCGACTAGGCCCTGTAGGCCCTCATAAGACCCTGGTCGTCTTCACCTTGCGTTGGGCCTCAAACACTGCTCCTTGGCCACCCACGCATCTAAACACCATCCAGCCCAGACATCTCATGTCGAATTCACCACCTTCACCTCAATGCCTTCTCCTGAACTGCTGATCAGTAGTCAAGCATGTCACGGACATAGCAGATACCATCCTACAACACAACATCAACATTTGCTTTCTCACTGAAACCTGGCTATCCGATCACTCCTCCCCATACATCGACCTCCTTGTCCCCCAGGGCTACTTAATGATTTGCAGCAGCCGCCGAGATGGCCGGGGGCAGGGGGATAGCAATGATAGACAAGAAAGAGCTTTGCCTTTTTTTTTGTCAACTCTTTTTTATTGGCTTTTTTAATAAACATTCTCGATAACTCAATGTACGCATCTTAGACAGCACTTACAATTACCCCAGTGCTCCATTATCGGTACACTGATGACATCAGTCACTACTAAGACACTAGCATATTATGGCATGTACATGGGGCGACTGAGTTCCAGGCCTTCGTGCATGGCCGTAGTTAGTATGAGTCTTTGCGCCTCCTCTCCACCTGGAGTGTCAGTTTGTATAAACATTACTCAGTTGCAACCTCAACGTTTGTGGAAAAGAAACCGTTGTAACAAGTTGCAGCCGTAACGCCTGTGTACAATACAGATCGGTCCCCCATTCTCCTTCCCAAGGCCCTCCTCCCTCTCCTTCAGTCTGTGGATGTGTGTTACACCTCTCATCGTGCCTGACTGACCACTCACACCTCCCACTCCTCTGCCCTCCGCTTCTGGCACCCGTGTGTTTCCTCCGTCCACTACACCCTCCCATCATTCCGGCTATGGGCTCCTGCCTGTGTGTTGGTGTCAACGCCGCTGCTGTCGCTGCTGCTGTAATTGGAGGTAGCTGTGCGCCCCTTTCCATGACGATCTGTTCCGCCCTCAGTGCCCCCAACCTCTTCCGCAGCCGCATCTGTCCCTGCCACTTGGAGTGCATTGAGCATACCCTCCCATCGGTCTGCCATGTGCTCCTTGCACAATCCCATCGTTTCCTCCCTCCTAATGGTGGTCCATTCCGCTCGGCCCCACGAAGGGAGAGACAAGGTCCACGCCCGCACACTGGGCGGTTCCCTCGCTTTCCATCTCTTCGTCAGAAGTCGCACCGCCGTGATCGTTCCCAGGTCCAGGAATCTGGATGACGCTTTGGTAGCAGGGGACCGTTTGAAATGGTGCAAGAGGAATACTGGCCAGTCACAGGGGACTTCACGGCCAGTGCAGTGCACGAGCCGGGCATGTATCTCCCTCCAGTAATCGCAGAGTCCTGGACAGCGCCACAGGAGGTGGAGGAGGTCCGCAGCAATATCGCCGCATCTGGGGCAAGCTGCGTCCGCCCTGTGAAAGTATTTGTTGATTAAATCCGGGGTGAGGTAGGCCCTGTGGACTATATATTCTTGGATCTGGCGAAAGCGCATATTTCTGGGTATGTTCACCGGGCTTTTGAGTACCCGCTCCCATTCCTTGTCCGCCAGCGGCCTCCCCATGTCTCGCTCCCACTTCCCACGAAGGGGGGCCAGGTCTAGTTCTGTGTGCAGACGCAGGGACGCAGCAAACCACTTAATGAGGTGCTTGCCCCTGCCCATGACGTGGAGGTACTGGATCACCATATGCTGCGCCGGCTCCTCCGCCATGTCACCCCACCCCAACGTCATCCCGGCTATGAGTGATCTATGCATTAGGAATCCCCCGGGGGGAAGCCCAGTCTCTGCAACCAGCGACTCGAAGGGGATCAGGGCTCCATCATGATAAAGGTCGCCCAGCGTCTGCACCTCCTCCTGCCAGTGCTCGAGCATGCGGCGTGTGAGGATTCCCTCGCCTCCCGGAGAGCCCTCCAGCGGCACTGCGGGCGCGTATGGAATCACTTTCCTCGTGAGGTATAGTGCCCTACGGAAGCACCTGTATGCCACCCCCTAAGAGGAGCGGGGCAGGCTTGGCCTTGTCTGCCAGCGGGTGGAACAGCGCGGTGATCCGTTCCAAGGTGTAAGGCGGCTCGCCCGTAGCGGTGTCCTCTCTCCTCCTGTCTGCCAGCCAGCGTGTAATCCACTGGAGGTGCGCTGCCAGGTAGTAGTGCTCAAAGCAGGGGGCAGCCAGGCCGCTCTTGTTTGCGAGGAGAAATAGCTTCCCCAGAGCCAGCCGGTGTTGGGACGCGCCCCACACAAAATCGCGCAGGATCCCATTGAGCCTGGAGAAGAAAGCAGCGGGCACGAACAGCGGGAGATTCGTGAAATAGTATAGAAGGCGAGGGAGCATCACCATCTTGGCCAAGGCGACCCTGCCCAGGGTCGTCAGGGGAAGCGTGGACCAAAAGCCTATCTGCGCCTTGAGCGCGGTGGCCGCTCTGCCTAGGTTCCCGTCCATCAGGTCCGCCGACCGCCGGTATATCTGGATCCCCAGATATTTGAACGTGTCAACGCACCACCTCACTCTCATACCATGGAGACTGTACTCCGGGTCTTGCGTCTCGCTATTGAAGGCGTAGAGGCAGGACTTACCCACGTTAACTCGGAGCCCCGAGAGGTCGGCAAATTGACTTAGCAGCGGGGCAAGCTGTTCTGGCATATTGTTCACGTCCCTGACAAAGATCATCAAATCGTCTGCATACAGGGACACCTGATGTATACCGTCTCCCAGCGGGATCCCGTCGATCAGCTGCTGCCTCATGGCTGCCGCCAGAGGTTCAATAGCCAGCGCAAAGAGCAGCGGCGACAGGGGGCATCCCTGTCGGGTGCCTCTGCCTACCGCCACCTCCTCCGAGACATAGGGCCCCAAGTGGACGTGGACCACTGGATTCCTGTACAGGAGCACCACCATCTCCAGGAATTCCCTGTGCAGCTCAAACGCCTCTAGCACCGCCCGGAGATATCCCCACTCGAGGCTATTGAAGGCCTTTTCCAGATCCAATATCAGGCATCCCGCTCTGGGCCAAGCCGTCGTCGCCTCCGCCGCCACTCGGAAGTATCTCCTAAGGTTCAGGGACGTTGACCGTGCCGGCACAAAGCCATTTTGGTCCGGGTGGACCAGATGGGAGACTAATGGCGCCAGGCGCTCGGCGAGCATCTTGGCTAATATTTTATAGTCCGTATTGAGCATCGCCAGTGGGCGGTATGAGCCCAGGGACAGTGGATCTCTATCCGGCTTGGGCAGAGACACCAGAAACGCTTCCCTCAGCGAGGACGGTAGTCAGCCCTCTGCTACCGCCTCCCAGGACATCTGGAGCAGCCTTGGCGATAGGATGTCTCTATTCGCTTTGTAGTATTCAGCCGGCAGGCCGTCAGGCCCCGGTGTTTTCCCAGTCGCTAATGCCTGGATCGCGTCACCCACCTCCTCCAGCGTGAGTGGGGCACCTAGCTCCTCCCCCTGTGCAGCAGTGACCGTGGGCAACGTGACCAGCCCCAAGAAGGCGGTCACCGCGGTTTCTCGGCCAGTGCCCCGGGCTTTGTAAAGGTCTCGGTAATGCTCAGCGAACGCCTTGTAGACCACAGTGCCGTTATCCAAGCGAATGGCGCCTATCGGCGCCTTGCGCTCCGTGGCCTGTATCAACCAGGCTAGCAAACGACCTGCTAAAAATGAGCTCTGCCTTACACACCTCCACACCACCAACTACCTCTCATTTGAATATCTAGGAGTACAGCTCCCCTCTAAAGAGCCCATCCCCATAAATTTCCATCTCATCTATCACCCACCAGGTAGCAACCCTGGATTACTCGAAGACTTAGCCGACCTAATCTCTCTAAATGCACTAACATGACAACACCGACAATATTTTAGGAGGCCTGAACCTTCACCTGAACAACACCAAGAACTAACCCTTACCTCACTACTGGATGCGAACAACCGGACCCAACACTGCAAGGAACAAACCCATGACAAAGGCTCGACCCTTGGCGCAATCATTTCCAAACACAACATAATTTCCCTGCACTCCATCCTTCCATCAGACTGGACCGATCACCATTTAATACTGTTCCAGTTCAATACTGTACGTCCAAAGGTCTGCTTAAACCGCAGCAGTCCCAAGTGGTGGTTGAGGAACATCCACCAAATCCCCTAGGTGGATTTAGAAACACGCGTTAACCCCCAAATTCCACTCCATCCTGACCTCTCCTCCACCAACGACCTTACTGACCATTACAACGCGAAAATGACAGAACTCGTTGAAGCAGTCACACATTTGACACTTAAGAAGTATACCCTCCAGATCGTGTTTTACAACAACTTAAACCATAAGTGGCGCCAACTTCATCTTGCGGACAGAACCTAAAGACAGCATCCATCGAAAACAAGTCTCTTGATCCGCAGGGACGAAAGCCAAAAATATAAAAAACATATCTTCAGAGAAAAATCCTCCTTTTTCCGGGAACAACTAGACCGGTCCAAAATACATACCCAAAGAACTTTTCAACATCATAAAGCAACAAACATCTTCTTTCCGTCTACTGGCAATTAACAACTGAACCAAATGCTGTGACCAATTTGCATCATTTTTTGGGAAAAAGTATCTAGTATCAATCTCTCCCGTGAGCCTCCCTTCTTGCCCCCCCACACCAAGGATACCCCCGAACCCCACTCCTTAAATGTAGATCCTCTCTCTTCCTCACAACTCAGCTCCTCCGATTATCAATACAGTTCTCAAACCTCAACGCACTATAACTTATAAACAATGCAAACATGGGATTAATTCAAACACGTTTGTGTTGAAGAAGTCTGCCAAATCCTTGCAAACCTGAAACTTCATCACACATTTGTTAAAAAAGCTTAGCCACATCATCATTTCTACATGGGCCAATATCATCCATTCCTCAATATCGAGTGGCTCCATGCCAGCCACCTCAAACTCAGCCAAGTAACCGCCCTCATCAAAAACATGAGCCATCTCAATAACTACAGACCTTTAACCAACCTCTCTCTCCTTGCTAAAATCAAAAAATGTGTGCTTGCCCAACTCAACACCCACACTGAAAAATACAACTTACTGGAAACCTATCAGTCAGGTTTCAGGAAAGACTGCAGCACAGAAACTGCCTTACCGAATATCTTTGACTTTCTCCACAAGATTCTGGAGGAAGGACTGGCCTGCCTCCTAGTCGTCCTGGATTTTTTCTGACGCCTTCAACACTGTCATCCATGATATTCTCCTAAACACCCTCTCGAAGAGAGCAGGCATCAATGGAATGGTCCTTCAATGGTTCACCTCCTTCCTAAACAAACACACACACCTTATCAAATTCAACAATGAAATCCTAAGTGTAACGCCAGCCTAACAAGGTGTTCCGCAAGGGTCAACCCTGTTCCCTGCCCTATTCTACCTCTATATTGAACCTCTTTAGAGATCCTGAAACAAGCGAGAATTGCCTAGCACCTATATACGGATGACACCCAACTACATAAAAACCTTGTCAGTCAAGGATATCCAGCACCTAAACAACTCACTGCACACAGTTCAATCATGGCTGACCAGCAACCACCCCAAACTCAACTTTAGCAAAACTGAACTCCTCCTCATCCAACCTAAAGAAAAACCCCTTCCCGTAACTAGCTGGCTCAACATTATCACTGCACTATACTGCAAACTGTCCATCTATAACCTGGTCAAATCCCTGGGAATCACACTCAACAGTCACTTAAGCATGTAGTAGTATATTAATGCCTCTGCAAAAGTTTTGGCTGCTCGCTGACACTCCTAAAGAAATGTAAACCCTTTATATCCAGTGATGACCTAAAGATTGTAAAGCAACCCTCATTCTCAAGCTAGAATATGGCAATGCAGTGCAATGCTCATGGGCCCCCCAGAAATGTACTTAGCCCCTTTGAAAGCAACACTCCACGCTGCAGCCAGGCTAATATCGGGGGAGAGGCGACATGACCTCATCACCCCCACACTCAAGCGGCTCAACAGGCTCCCAATAGAAGCAAGAGCTATATTCAATATTGCATGTATAACTCACAAAGCTCTTCACACGGATAAACCAACTTACCTCTCAAACAAGCTTTCAAAAGCTGAACAAAAGAGACGTCTAGAAAGCTCTAACCGCCTCCTTCTGATTCTGCCCAAATTCAAGAACGAGAAATCGCATGCCTGCTCCTTCTCGGGGAATCCGCCAAGTATCTGGAACGTGACATGCACGACAGTCACTCTTTTCCCCCCACTTGAAGGTGAAACTGAAGCTCCTCCTCAGTAAATTTTTGAACATGCCCTCCTAAAGCTCTGACAGACTGTGCTCCCATACACGAAGGCAAGGCCAGCCTCTGCTCTATTACCTAGGGGAAACCCCACAGGCCCCCACTCCCATGCCACCAAGAAACATTCTCACTCACCCAATCATACTGTAGATTGTAGCTAATTGTAAACCCCATGTCCTCTCAATTATTAATTACAACTGGGCAATCCCCTGTGCAAATGTATCTGCAATTTTAAGACAATGTATGTGTTTGTGCAATGTTAAAAACACTGTAGGTATATTTAATATTAACCGTAACCGCAGGAAAATGTATTTATTCACAGTTAAACGCTGTAGTCACAATTTGCTGCGCTACCTCAATAATCTAGCTGCTGTTGTTCCCAATGCCACTAGTATTTTCGCTAATGTCCTACCTCTATGTCTTCATGACTACCCAGGCATGTATACTACTATGTGCAGTTAAATGAACACCTCGTTATACCTGTCTCTACCTCAGACATGCTTTAGATGTTTAGTCTATGCATTACCTTTGCTTTGTACACCTTTAGGCCTACACCACTCATACTACTATCCTTTGCTGCTAAAACAATCTATGTAGCTATATTTTGTACCTACCTCAAAACTGTATCAGCTGCTGTTCTCAACACCATCATTTGAATCGCCTGTGCTTTGTCTACCCTGAGATGTACTATGTGAACCTCGCAATTACCACCTTGTAAACATTGTGAAACGCTCTGATGCCTTCGGTCAAGTTTGCACTATATAAAACTCTACCAATAAAATAAATTGGCTGTAGGTCATGCCATTACTTAGCATTGGTTGGCTTTCTTCACAGTCTCATTGTTTGTGTCTTATTTAACCCCTTCCCTGCTCATGACGAGCTCAGCTCGTCATGAGGCACACTGGAGCTGTGCTTATGACGAGCTGAGCTCGTCATAAATAAAGAAGAATAGCAATTTCCAGCACAGGATGGGAATTGCCTTAGCAGCCAAGGTGTTAATGTCGTCCTTCCTCTCCTTGTGTTTGTCCCTACCCTAGAGCATTCCTTACCATCCTATTGATTCGATGATGTCTATTCTTCCACTGCTTACATTCAGAGGACAGCTAATTTCTTTTTATTTCAGCACTCTGTAGGAGTGCATATGTTTTCTTGCTTTCTTCGTCACATGCTGCTTCTCCTTCAATTCCTGGCCTCTGCTGTTTTTGTGTTGGTCCCAGCATTTACAACGCTGTCATCACATCGCTGTACCAATACAACCCGTTCGTTACAACAACCGCGTTGTTAGTACATGATGCATTTACATCGCAAGTCATTACAATGACTTGCACTAGGGGACGCTAAGGTATTGGAAATTAATTCCAACACCTTCCCTACTGTTGCGCAAACTGGAGTAGGAATAGTAATTAATACTATTCCTAAGTCCAGCACGCCCCCTAGTGCAAGTCGTTGTAATGACTTGCGATGTAAGGCATTGCGTACTAACAACGTGGTTGTTGTAACGATGTGTTGTAAAAGCACGCGATGTAATACATCACGTTGCAATATACCATATTCGTCCCCGTGCTCCAAATTGCTTTTTGTTGACTTTTTAGGCTCCCCTCCTACCAAGCTCTTCTATTTATCCTCCCCATCACCCTCTGCTCAGCTGCTTCCACTGTTCAACAATGTTCACTTTTTACCCCCTCCTACTTTACCATTGCTTCCTCACCCATCCGTGGCATGGTGATTTAAAAAGGATCTTTTATGGAGCGCGTAGCAGCTATATGTTGCTGCCAGACTACCCTACCCCTTTCTTAAAAACTGTGCCTAGGCACACTTTTGAAATTTTTCTAAACTACCTACCCAAATTGGTTTTAGAATAGTATTTTTTATCAAAAATGGTCCCCACATCATAACAATCCCATAGAGGTCCTCTCTTCAAACCCCCTCCAGTGATGCTGAAAAGCATTAACAAAGTCAAATACTAGGCCTATTGGCTTTGCCAATGCTGGTTTTAGCTGGGAATTCACCCCCTTACCTCTCCTCTTTTTTGGGGGATAACTCCACTTTTATTTTTAACTTGAGAGCTTGTCTCTTTTCTCTCTGGAAGTCTGCATTTGCTTATTCCGGTGATTGGTGCAAGGAATCACACTTCTCTTGGAAGTAATTGTACCAGCCCCTTTTCATTCTCCTATTTGCAGTAGGGGTAGCAAAAAGAGTCACTATGAGATTCCATGCATGTGCTAGGCACAATGACTACTCTAGTTATGCTACAAGCTCTTATGATAAGTGTTGCTCTTTCTTTATGGCGACAACCACACACTTAAAAAAAAATCGCTGCACTCTTTTAACGCTTTAAAAATTGTCATGGACACCAATGGCTTTCATATTGACTTTGGGTACTCTACTGAAGCGAATCATGAGCCTTTACCGGAATTAGTGGTTCGAGGCATATGAGCTGCAGATTCTTCACTTTGCATTAGATCGCCACCTAGTGTTGGGCTCGGATGATTGCAAGTTGTTATCGTCTTGGAAGAAGTCTTTGTAGTCACGAGATGGGTGACTCCTCCCTTGGGCGATAGTGCGCATGGGCAACAGCTCCAACCTTAGATTGTTTTTTTCCGCCACTGGATTCGGATACAACATTTCCGCTTCTTTTCGAAAATCTACTTTTCAAAGACTTCGACACGCAAAAACCTCTAAAACAAACTTTAACTTCAATATACATACACTCGACCTCATCACCTCGATTCCGGTCGTCGTCGCGGGCTGTTGGGCCTACCCACGTGGTGAGGCCTACGACTCATGGAAAGGACACCATTCAAGAAATGCCCCATGTGTGGAGCACAATTTCCACACAGTGACCATCATGAGGTGTGTAACCTGTGTTTATCACCTGAACACAATGAGTCGAGCTGCACAGCTTGTGCGTCTTTTCGATCCAAGAAGACCATTCGAGAACGAAGGGCCCATCGACGCGACATGCAGAGATCAGCTCCGGAACCGGTGGATATCTTTGAAGAAGGTCCATATGTCCCCGGGGACGATTCTGATGATCTCCAGATCGTATCTGAGGCAGACTACTCTGATGACCCCATACCATCAGGTCAACGCGTGAGTACGACTGCCCCTACCCTAGCCTCTACCCATAAACCAAAGGCTAAGGTAAAAACTCCGCCTTCGGGGCTCAGTCGAGACCGAGACACTGCTTCAAAAGTCCCGCCATTGAGCGCGGCTCCGAGGAAAATATTAAAGCCTTCCGGTAGCTCCATACCGAGCAAACCGTACGTGCCGATACTACCAGCTCCCTCGGCACCGAAACCGAAAGAAGTCCCGGTTCCGAAAAAGACTCAGAAACCGTCGACTCCTACACAAAAGACAGCACCGATACCAATAAAGCCTGCTTCAACCTCAAGATCTTCGGTGCCAAAACCCACAAAGCCTGAATCCGATGCCTCTAAGCCCTCGAACCAGGCCTCGACTCCGAAAACAATACCTTCGGTGCCGAAAAGTACAACTCCTAAGGCTAAAGACAAGCAAAAACCAGGCCCGGAGCTGAATAAATCGGCACCAAAAGCAATTTCTCAAGAAGAAGAGCTTTTTACACCTGATCCTTTTCAAAAAAGGATATACATAGATCCAGAAATAGGACATGTTTCCACCACACCACACAGGAAGAGAAAGTCAGATACAGCACCTACACCTCCAGTGCCTGTCAAGAAGAAGAACTCTGCCTCATCTCCTATGCACCCTTCTTCTCCTGTAGCTCCTTCTACTGCCCTACCTTTAAACATTTCAGATGCTGATGATGATCAGTATAGCATGGGGGAAGGGAAAGACCCCGATGACCCCTTTCCATACACAACAGGTTGACCAGACTGGGAATATCCAAACCCACAGGATATACCAGATATTCCTGACCCACATATATATCCATCTAAACCTTCTCCGCCAGAAGACAATATTGGGTTTGGACACTTAATTAATTGGGCTGACATATATCACAATGTCACCCTGCATTCAGATGAGGCACAAGAAGATTATTTACTAGACACTTTTGAACAATCCCAAAAATCTGTGCAAATACTGCCAATGATTAAAGGAGTCGTTAAACATGCACCAGAAGTGTTTAAAGATCCTGTAAGAGCTAGAATCATAAACCCAAGGATAGAGAAAAAGTATAGAGCAGCTCCTGTGGATCCTGCTTACATTAAAGGGCAGCTACCCTTAGACTCTCTAGTAGTTTCAAATGCTAGGAAAAGAGCAAATTCCCAAACATCAGGCGAAGCACAACCTCCTGATAAAGAATCAAAGGTCATAGATGCTTCAGGGAAAAGAATAGCTGCCCAAGCTAGCAATACATGGCGCATTGCTAACACACAAGCCCTCCTCGCAAGATACAACAGGGCTCACTGTGTTCAGCTAGAGAAGCTCTTACAACATCTACCTGACCAATATAAAGCACAAGCAGAGGACCTCATACAAGAGGGTAAGCTTATCTAAAATGTCTCCATTAAATGTGCACTAGATGTAGCAAACACTGCATCCAGGGCAATAAACACCAGTGTCCTCCTTAGACGTCATGTGTGGCTATGCATTTCAGGATTTAAGGAAGAGGTCCAGACTACTATCTTAAATCAACCAACAACAATTGTTTGGTCCAGAAGTAGACACAGTTCTTGAAAAAATGAAAAAGACACTGACACACCAAGTCTATGGGAGCTCTGCAGTCTACGCAAGCGAGAGGCTCCTTTCGTCGTTCCTTCTACAGAGGAGGCTCCAAACAGGCTGGATCAGACAATTCAGCTTCATTTAAAACAAATACACAAGCATCCTCTAATAAAGGATACTTTAGAGGAGGCTACAGAGGTAATAACAATAAGGGAAGAGGTCGAGGTAACAACAACAATGGATCCTCTTCCACCACTAAACAGTGACTTCCTTCAGCTCCCCAAACAGCATACCACTCCTGTAGGGGGGAGATTAACAAAGTTCCTATCTGTCTGGAATTCCATCACAACAGACAAGTGGGTAAGACAGATTATCCAGTATGGTTACTGCTTAGAACTTACAGCTACCCCTCCAACTATACCACCCAGACAGTGTCCAATGTCCACAGAACATCTAACGCTGCTCCAACAAGAGGTTCTCTCATTGCTGCAAAAAGATGCAATAGAGCTAGTTCCATTGCAACATCAAGGCACAGGGGTCTACTCACTCTCCTTCCTAATAGCCAAAAAGGATGGGACACTAAGACCAACTCTAGATTTAAGGCCTCTCAATCTGTACATACACTCAGACCATTTTCACATGGTCACTTTACAACAAGTGCTCCCATTATTGCAACAAGGCGATTTCCTCACTACACTAGACCTCAAAGACGCCTCCTTTCACATTCCTATACATCCTTCTCACAGGAAGTATCTCAGGTTTGTGATAGAAGGACAGCACTATCAATTCAAAGTCCTTTCCTTCGGGGTCACAACTGCACCAAGAGTGTTCACAAAGTGCCTAGCAGTAGTAGCAGCACATCTCAGAAGACAACATATCCATGTCTTCCCATACTTAGACGATTGGCTCATAAAAGCCAAGTCATTCAACCAGTGTGTTCAACACACATCTCACACAATTCAAACACTGCACAACTTGGCGTTTACAATAAACCACACCAAGTCACATCTACAGCCCTCTCATGCACATCAATACCTAGGGGCTACCATAAACACCAATACAGCTCTAGCTTATCCCAGTCCAGCCAGGATACAGAGCATTCAAGCCTTAGTCACAAGGTTTCAAAACCAACACTCTCTCCCAGCCAGAGTGTTCATGCAATTAATAGGCATGATGGCATCTTGCATTTGTATTGTACCATATGCAAGACTTCAAATGCGTCCATTACAGGAATGTCTAGCACATCAGTGGAATCAGGCTCAAGGACAACTTACAGATCTGGTGTTGGTGGACAGCCGGACACATCGCTCTCTGCAGTGGTGGAAAACAAAAAACTTGTCCAAAGGGCGCCGTTCCTCAAACCTGTTCCACGGATAGTACTGACAACAGACGCATCCCTCACAGGATGGGGAGCACATCTGCTCCACCACACAATTCAGGAAAGATGGACCGCTCAACAAAAAGTGCTTCACAACAATCACCTAGAGTTGCTGGCAATTTTCCTAGCACTGAAGTCCTTCCAAGTGCACATTCGGGACAAAGCGGTCTTCATCCGGACGGACAACATGACAGCCATGTACTGCATACAAAAACAAGGAGGCTCACATTCCCTGCAACTGTCCCAGCTTGCACAAAACATTTGGAGATGGGCCATTCCACAAAAGATATGTCTGCTTGCAGAACACCTTCCAGGAGTTCACAATCAGATAGCCGATCTGCTAATTGGACAGACACAACAGATTCAAGAATGGAACTACATCTGCAAGTTCTTCAACCATTCTTTCACAAGTGGGGTCATCCAGACATAGACCTGTTTGCCACAAACTAAAACGCAAAATGCCCAACCTTCGCCGCCAGGTTTCCACACCCGTTGTCCAAAGGCAATGCGATATGGATGAACTGGTCAGGCAGATATGCGTACGCTTTTCCGCCAACACCACTAATGCCACTAGTGATACGCAAGCTCAGACAACAGTCTCTCAAAATGATCCTGGTAGCTCCCATATGGGCACGCCAACCGTGGTTCACCACACTGCTAGAAATCTCTCTAGTTCCACACCAAAAATTGTCTCTGACACCATTCATGCTAACACAGAACCATGGGGACATAGGGTATCCAGATCCAAATCAACTGATATGGCTCCTGAAATCTTAGAGTTTGGTTACCTTAACCTGCCACCAGACTGTATGAATATCATTAAAGAAGCCAGAAGACCTACTACTAGAGCTTGCTATGCTGCTAAATGGAAAAGATTTGCCATTTACTGCAATAATAATCAAATTGATCCTTTAGATGCTTCCATCCAAAATATTTGTTACCTTCTCCATTTACAAAGATGTAATCTAGCATATTCATCTATACATTTACATCTTGCAGCCATTGCCGCATATCTACAAAACAGACAACATATGTCCAGCAATAAAAGCTTTTATGGAAGGATTAAAAAGAATCATTCCTCCTAGGTTAACACACTCTCCAGTGAGGAACCTTAACATTGTTCTTACCAGGCTCATGGGACCCCCCTTGAACCTTTACACAAATATGAACTACAATTTCTCACATGGAAAACAGCTTTCCTCGTTGCTATTTCCTCTCTTAGAAGAGTTAGTGAGATTCAAGCTTTCACTATACAAGAACCATTCTTACAATTACACTGTAACAAGGTGGTTCTAAGAACTAATCCTAAATTACTTCCTAAAGTAATTACTCCTTTTCATCTAAACCAATCTGTTGAGTTACCAGTGTTTTTTCAAAACCCAGACTCTGAAGCAGAGAGAGCTTTACACACACTAGATGTCAAAAGAGCTCTTCTCTATTACATCGATAGGACCAAGTTCTTTCGCAAAAAAAAGCATCTATTTGTAGCTTTCTCTCCACCACATAAAGGCAACCCCATTTCTAAATCAGGAATTGCAAGGTGGATTGTTAAATGTATACAAATATGCTATCACAAAGCAAAACGCGCATTAACAGTTCCTCCTAGAGCGCACTCTACATGCAAAGTAGGAGCCTCCATGGCTTTCTTAGGGAACATTCCCTTAGAAGACATCTGCAAGGCAGCAGCATGGTCTACAACACACACCTTCACTAAACACTATTGTGTTGATGTGCAAGCCAAGCAGCAGGCTGCAGTAGGCCAAGCTGTCCTTAAAACTCTCTTTCAAACTACTGCAACAGACACAGGTGACCACCGCTAGGGGAGACACTGCTGCACAATCAATGCAAAGTGTAGAATCTGCAGCTCATATGCCTCGAACGGAAAACGCTACTTACCAGTATGCATCTGTTCTTGGCATGTAGAGCTGTAGATTTCTACAGGCCCTCCCGCCTCCCCGGGGCATGTATCTGTTCCAGTTTTATCTTAATTAGATATACACGCATGAACATCCTTTCTTTCTTTCTACTGACTCCATCATGGCAAAAAACAATCTAAGGATGGAGCCGATGGCCATGTGCACTATCGTCCAAGGGAGGAGTCACCCATCTCGTGACTACAAAGACTTCTTCCAAAACGACAACAACATGCAATCATCCGAGCCCAACACCAGGTGGCGATCTAATGCAAAGGGTAGAAATCTGAAGCTCTACATGCCAAGAAGAGATGCTTACTGGTAAGTAGCATTTTCCTTATTTTTGCAAGCAATGTTTTATATTCTCCTGTTCGCAGCATGTTTTATTATGTTCTCTTTATATGTCAAGAATTTTGAAAGCACAACATGACAGTGGAAATGAGTTTTGTTTATTTTTAACCATTGGTTCTTTTATAGTAATTGTTATAATAAATTGAATGGCTGTTTCCAGAAATCTAGAGTGACCAATGTATGCACTAGTGTGTGGTTTATTACAATCCTCTCAAATCAGTGATGGGATGGCTCAGCTAACTTGTGTGTGTCAAAAAGCTGAGCGCCTACAACCGGAGTAATTTTTCATTGTTGAAGAAATTGGTCTTCTCAAGCCAATAGTCTTATTGAAACAGTGTTGATGTGAGGGAGAAAATATAACAACTGCACAAATAACTACTTTTATCCTTGTATGCCCTCAGGAAGAACTGAAGGAAATAATGTTTCTTTTTTTCAAGGTTACTTTAACAGTGGACGCCCACAGACCTGTGGCTGTCTCACTATCTTCATGTTATTGTCTGGGTTTCATAAAGGGCGTCTCCTGAATACTTTGGTATTGCTCAAGCATCAAGGAAATCATTTTTGTAACCAAATCTGGCGGTCTTTCACTACTTGGTTGTCACTGTGACATGAGGTATTTGTTAATAACAAGAACACACAATACGGACCAACTGATTAACAATGCAACCCTTAATGCAAAACTCTTTCAGATTTGAATCTTTCTTTGTAGCTGTGGAGGTTGCAAAGTCAGTCTAGGGAATATGTTTTTAATATGTATATTGCACACAAAAGTGTTACTTCTAGTAGTAATGGTTCATATGCAATGGAACATACAGACACAGCGATTTGTGGGGAGAATCTAGGAGTGCAGTCTCCTGCCTCACTCCCCATTAGTCATAAAATAGCAATCACAAATCTCTAGTTATGGTTTGCAGTAATCTTTTTATCCCTTTCTATCTCATTCTAGAATAGGGGACTCTGTTTGAATGGCATCATCCATTGTCTACATCCACTTCCTGACTTTACTTATTCAGTTTATTGTTTTCCCCTCTGTAGCGCATTTTGGAGCCAGACGACTTCCTTGATGACTTGGATGATGAAGATTATGAAGAGGATACACCAAAGAAGAAGGGGAAAGCCAAATCAAAGGTGGGATATCCTCTAGAAGATGGAGGGGATGGCAATAGGAGCCATTTGTTTAAAAGATTCACTAAATCCACATGTTTAGTAGAATGACCCTGGTTGCTGTGCTAGAGTGTTGTAGGCTAACAAGCACAACTGAGAGGGTTTTTAGGTATTCCAGAACAGCTGGGCGCACAACCTTAGTGACCGCAAGGTAAACGTATCATAAAGTAGTTCGTATAGGCAATGAGGCGAACGGTAATCCCTCACAACCGCTCTGAGATGGACCCAGGAGATCCACACAATATACAAAAACAACAGAGCCCCTGCACTATACAATATCAATCAATACTCGATAGTACGGTTGTCGAATGAGATGGTGGTTAGTTGAGCACATCTAGAATATCAGGTAAAGCTTCGAGAATGAAACACGTGTTGGCCCATGCAAAGGAACAATAAACTGAAACACTACACCAAGAACAGAACTTTTTCTTGAACTGATTTGTGTCATTTATATGTTGTATTCATTCTCGAAGCTTTACCTGATATTCTAGATGTGCTCAACTAACCACCATCTCATTCGACAACCGTACTATCGAGTATTGATTGATATTGTATAGTGCAGGGGCTCTGTTGTTTTTGTATGTTGTAGGCTAACAGTTTCTGTTTGCAGAGCGAGCACGGTGACACAAAATAGAATACTTCTGATCAGCTTGTGCTGTGTTTTGTTGAGCCTCCCTGAAGACACTGCCATCTACTTTATGTTCTCCAATTCTCTTGTTTCTGCCTCGGGCATAACTTGAATGATTCAGCTACATAGACATAGACTCCCCCTTAGATTATTTTTAACCACATTCAGGTATGGAAATGTACATTTCTGCACTAGTGAAACATTTTGCAAAGATTATTTTATCAGCTCCAGTGACACAGAAGAAGTATCCAGACCTCAGTGGTGTTTGTATGTTTTACCATATGTGGTGTTTATAAAGCCAAATTGTAGCTGAAAGTTCGCAGAGCGCTGTAAACTGTCCTGGGTAAAGACTGAGTCAGCGTGTGATTGAAGGGGTAGCTGGTTTCTAAGAGTTACTCCATCATGAAGTAGTACTCTTTAAAGTGGGGCATCTTCAACTCTTTCCTTAAGTTTTATATTAGGGCAGTCCTTACGTGGGGAGTCAATTTAGATCTAGATGTTTAGATGGAGACAGCTTGTTTTTAGGTCTTGTCTGATACATCGCATATGCTGTTGCTTCTGACGATTTAGAAAAAGTCTAAAAAGGGCTTTAGGCCCACCCATTACTTGACATTGATTAGCTTCATTGTCAATCTTATTTTCTTCCTTTCCAATGGTGAGCACATGTTAGCGCCTGTCTTCTTCTCTTTGTCTCTGTGCTTTTTTTTCTGTCCTAGAGCATGGACCAAGTACTGATTGATTTCTTGATTTGTGTTCTTACGCAATGCCTGAGCTTGGATTGTGGTAATTAAAATTTTTAAAAAATGCTTATTCTTGTAAGATGAATTGAAACCAACTTGGTGAACTGGATTTTGCATCTTTGGTGCCTGCGGGCTGCAGGGGAGTAGCTCCTCTACAGGGCTCACCGTCTCTCGGGGACTCTTGAAAGCAGTTGAGCTGCAGGATCATTCTCTGGTCACAATTGTTGAGACTTGTGCAGGCAGGCAGGGTTTGGCTTCAAAACGTCCACAGCAATCCTCGGTTCTCGCTATTCTTATTTGTCCTCTTCTTCTAGATCCATTAAACATAGGTTCCTTATGTAAGAGGTGCCATCTAAATACTCACTTTAGGGGCGTTTAGGGGTGTGACAGGTAGTAGCCAATGGGCTACTTACCTTTAGTGTGTCTACACCTTCTATGTGACTACTTCCTGTGTGAAGTGGACATAACCCTGACCCAGAGCGCCTTCTCCTGCCAAAACAAAGATGGTGGAATTCTAAAAGTTGTGTTCACATCAGGTAGCCCACCTTAGGGGTGAAACTAGTCTGTGAGGGGAACCCGCCTCCTGACTAGCTAATTTTCCCTCCTGGTGCCAAATAGGCCTGGTCAGGGGGTGGCATTTGCACTGTCTGCGGAAGTCTTTGGTGGCGTATCAAAGGCGACAGAGACATTTGAAGCCTCCTGCCTTTATATGCTGATCACTTTAGCCATCCTGCATGTAGGAGTTGTTAACACTTCCAGCCGGGGCAGGCATTGCTTCAGGCCTCAGAGAGCGCGGGCTCTCACCTGCATGGGGCCAGAAACTTGTCTATGGTGGCAGGCTGGTCTACACCAGTCAGCCAGTACACTAGTAGTCTGTAGGTTTTCAGAGGGCACCTCTAAGGTTCCTGCTGGGTGCATGTATTTATAAGTCCATCACTGGAGTCAGTGTGGGTTTATTAATATGAGATGTTTGATGCCAAAAATCTCTAGTTTCTGTGAACCCTCATGTAGCTCGGGAACTTGTGAATACCAGTGTCCAGCACATGTTCCCAAAATGGCTTCCCTGTTCACTTGTAATATCCATGAATCGACTTGGACATCACAGGGCATATCTGCTCAGGCAGATAAGTCTACACATGTAGTACAGTGCACCCTGCCTTCAGGCTGTAAGGCCTGCTGTAGGGGTGGCTTACAGATACTGCAAGCAGTGTTTGCAGGCATGGCACACAGGAGGTGTGTTATGTTGTGTCTTCACTTTTCTCTGCACCATGGCACGCACCCTGCAATGACAGTTTGCGTGTTGCTGAGGGGTCCCTTAAGGTGGCACAATACATGTGGCATCCCTTAGGGACCCTCTTATTTTATTTATTTATTTATGGCGGAGTTACAGGGCGACCTGGAAGCAGTCTGGATACAGAAGGATACCTCTGCAAGAGCACAATAAGGGTGCCAGAGCCAATTCCCATGAGCCTCAGGGGAGGGTCCTGGAACAATGACGGCGCCCCGCTAGTCCTTTGGGCGGTTGTGGGCCTGAACAGCCGGGGCCTTGCCACGCTCCGTCCTGAAAGGGGCGTGAGTAATAAGGGACCAATGTGTCACGTGATCCAGTAAGGGGATCACCCCTATAAGGGTGGCACTGATTTGGTTTCCACAGTGCTTGGCTCATCAGGCGGGCAGGATAGCATAGGTTAGTACGGCTACCTGCCCTTGGATCACCCGTAAGATAAACCACCATAATTTGCATACTGTTGTATGGAATAAACCTGCAGCCATATTTTCTCCAAACAAAAAAGTTGTGTGGTGTATTTATTTATGCATGCCTTTTCTACTTTGGTGCGGGTGGGGATCATCCTGCGCCGATAATGGAACTATGCGGCTGCTAAGCCCCTTCCTCTAGATGTCATTTACTAGGGACTTCCAGGGGGTGAGCAAAGGTATTGCCAATTGGGGGAACAATTGTACAGTCTGAGGGAAAGAGATGTGGCCCTGGGGACCTGGATAGCAGGACCCCATTGTACTTCTGTCAAAATTGCATCAGATACCAGGCAAAAAGTAGGGATGACTATGTCAAACAGGGGCTATTTGCATCTCCCCCCCCCCTACCCAAGATCAAAGAGAATGAGTCTAATTTTTCCCAAGAGAGTCTTCATCTTCTATGTGGAAAAACCTGGAAAGACCATCTGTATTGACATTGTCAGTCCCAGGTCTGTGCTCCACTGTAAAGTCGATACCATTAACAGTGTGGGGTTCTCGCCTTTAATCTGCATCAATCATGAATACACAGATCTTCTACTTGGTCTGAATTGTAAACTGCACATTTCAGTGGCTACCCATACTAAAGGCCATACTCTCGACCAAGTATGGACGGCCAATCTTGACATCTCTCCTCCCCTAGTCTATCCCTGCACCTGGTCGGATCATTTTTTTTAATTTCCTTCTCACTGGAGCTTGCTCTGCCCTACCGCCCCTTACTTACTACCAATTTCACTGCACGGAACTGGAAGCGTGCCGATATCTCTGAATTTCACTCCATTCTACTCACTACTACCCCCAGTGGCATGACCATGCCATCTGCCCAGACAGACGTCCTCGACCAGTGGTTGAAACATGCGAGTGATGTGGTTGCCCCGCTAAGAACTACTAAAACTAAACGCCCTCATGATGCTCAGCGCTGGTTCACAGATCAATTAAAACTGGACAAATTAGCCCTCAGACAAGCCGAGCGCCGTTGGAGGCGTAATTATGATCCATCATTAAAAACTGCCTATGTTGATTTATGACAACTGTACAAAAATCTATTTTACTGGCCAAAACCTCCTACTTTTCCCAGAAAATTCTCAGCTCAGCTTCGTAAACCAAGGATATCTTTTCAATCGTAGAGGAACTCTCCCTGCCCAACCGCGTTACTGTTCAACCCCAACCCTCACAGGCCCTTTGTGATTCCCTCAATTCATTTTTTATTGACAAGATCACTACTATCAAAAACAATATCCCTCCTCCCTCCTCGTCCACTGCTTGTTCCTTACCTCCCATGAATCCCTGCTGTTTTGACGAGTTCCCTCCCATCTCTCAGACAGAGTTCACTTCCTTGTTACATGCGGTCAGCTCAGGTTCCCCTAACGATTTTTGTCCCCCTCAAATCCTGAAAGCCGCCTTCTTGGCTTGTCCGGGTCCCCCGTTAGCACTCCTCAACAACTCGCTTGCCACAGGTTCTGTCTCTGATGCTTTCAAACAGGCAGTTGTCGTCCCTATACTCAAAAAGCACGGTGCTGACCCATCTGTCCTGAGCAACTATCGGCCAATCTCCCTCCTCCCCTATCTGGGGAAGGTTTTGGAGACCTATGTCACCCGCTGCCTCAGCACTTTCATTGAAGAGTCTTCTTTTTTAGATGACCAGCAAGCCGGGTTCAGACCGGCCCACTCCACGGAAGCTGTCATCGTGGCTGTAATGGATGTGCTGAGGCAAGGCGCCGATAAGAACCTGGCCCAAGCTCTCGTCCTACTAGATCTGTCGGCTGCTTTTGACACGGTCGATCACGCCATCTTGATCGACCGTGTCAAAAACGCGGGCATCCAGGGCTTGGCTCTAACATGGATTAGCTCCTTCCTGCACCAGCGCTCCCAGTCGGTTCATTTGTCCACTTTCTCTGCCCCCTATTCCTCACTCTCCTGTGGTGTCCCTCAAGGTTCTGCTCTTTCGCCCCTCTTATTTAATCTCTATATGCAACCCCTTATAGCTTCTCTCCATCACACCCCTGTCACTACTTTCAATTATGCGGATGATTTACAGTTAATTTTTCCTATCGACTCCTCCCCTTCCTCCTGTGCTAATTTCCAATCCACCATGCTTGCCATCTCTGAGTGGATGCATTTCAGCCAGCTGAAGCTCAATCCCAGTAAGACGGAGTTGGTGCTGACAGGAGGGTCGTCCAACCCTTGGAGCTCCAGCTTCTGGCCTCCTTCCCTTGGCCCCCCACCCTGTCCTGTCAATACGGTGAAGAGCCTCGGTGTTATCATCTCTAGTGACTTATCTATGAGGCGTCAAATCAATGCTGTCACCTCTTCCTGTTTTTTCCATCTGCGCAGGATCTGCAAAATTCGCAGGTTTCTTACTACGGAGGCTCTCACACTTGTCATCATAGCCCTTGTCACCTCCCGTATTGACTACGCCAACTCCCTGTACATGGGGATTCCTGCTTACCATCTTCATCGGCTTCAGCTGGTACAAAACCAGGCGGCCAGACTGGTCTTTCAACAGCCTAAGCACCAACATGTCTCGACCCTGCTGAGGAGATTGCACTGGCTTCCAGTAGCCTCTCGATGCATTTTCAAACTGGGCTGCACTGTTTTCAAGTCACTCCTCGCCCTTGCCCCAGCCTTCACTTCCCTTAGCCTCAAGCGTCACATCCCCTCAAGGAATCTCCGGTCTTCTACACATAACTTTCTAACTGTTCCCAGGTTCAAACGCAAAAAGCACGGAGGCTCTTGCTTCTCCTTTCTTGCCCCCACAATTTGGAACTCCCTCCCGACTACAATCCGACTCTGTCCCAGTTACACCTGTTTCCGTAAACTACTCAAAACGCATCTCTTCCAGTTAGCTTACGAGTAACCTTGCTGCCTGCCCCCTCTGCTTTTGTCTATGAGCGCCATGAAACAGACTGGTGACCGTGCGCGGTAGAAGTAATTTTAACATAACATAACATAACAACCAGCTGAGAGGTCTGTGGTTGGTTTGCACAAGAAATTGAGTACCAAACAGGGATGGTCTCAGATTCTTCATGGACCATACAACAGCAAAGGCTCTCTATGGCACTCCAATGCTGCTCTCTGGGAAGTAATCTCCTGCTGATGAAAGCAACAGGCTGGTCATGGCCTTCATCCTTGTTCTGGGAACTGACAGCTCCAACCCCATTTTCAGAGGCATCATTCTGCACTATGAAATGCTTTGAATAATCTGTATCTTTAAGAATGGGTGCTGAGCACATTGCTTTGTTCAGGGTGTCAAACACCTGTTGACAGCTCACGGTCCAGTTTATCTTCTTTGGCATCTTCTTAGAGATAAGTTCTGTGATGGTTGCCACAATGGTGCCATGCCCCTTCTCGAACCTCCTGTAGCACCCAGTCAAGCCAAGGAATCCCTCGACTTGGGTCTGGGTTGTTAGAGCTCTGCAGTCCAGAATTGTCTGGATCTTGGGCTGTAAGGGTTGAACTTGGCCTCCTACCTGGTGGCCCAAGTACACAACTGTGCCGTGCCCTATCCGGCACTTGCTTGCCTTAATAGTGATACAAAAGGGGGTGGTAATGGACGGAGCATCTGAACTAATCAAACACTCACACCCAGTCAAAAGATCTGGGTTTAAACCATCACCGTTCTTTAGCCCACTCTGCCACCCCAGTTCAGAAATCGCTATATGCAAATCAGTCTGACCCTGTGCCTCATGGGAACAGTCCAGCCCGAACTGCCAAGCTGTGCCTTCCATGGACCGGAAACAAGGTACCGAGGACCGGTTTCTGGCATTCCAGCCGTCTTCAGCCCGGCTTGCTTGAATCCAGTGGCAAAGTGAGCAAGGGACTCACGTCTGAGCATACCCTGCCACACTTATGGCAGCCAAAAGCGGTACAAAAGGGGGTGGTAATGGACGGAGCATCTGAACTAATCAAACACTCACACCCAGTCAAAAGATCTGGGTTTAAACCATCACCGTTCTTTAGCCCACTCTGCCACCCCAGTTCAGACATGGCTATATGCAAATCAGTCTGACCCTGTGCCTCATGGGAACAGTCCAGCCCGAACTGCCAAGCCGTGCCTTCCCGGGACCGGAAACAAGCTACCGAGGACCGGTTTCTGGCATTCCCGCCGTCTTCAGCCCGGCTTGCTTGAATCCAGTGGCAAGGTGAGCAAGGGACTCACGTCTGAGCATACCCTGCCACACTTATGGCGGCCAAAAGCGGTACAAAAGGGGGTTGTAATGGACGGAGCATCTGAACTAATCAAACACTCACACCCAGTCAAAAGATCTGGGTTTAAACCATCACCGTTCTTTAGCCCACTCTGCCACCCCAGTTCAGACATGGCTATATGCAAATCAGTCTGACCCTGTGCCTCATGGGAACAGTCCAGCCCGGACTGCCAAGCCATGGCATGGCAGGGTATGCTCAGACGTGAGTCCCTTGCTCACTTTGCCACTGGATTCAAGCCAGCCGGGCTGAAGACGGCTGGAATGCCAGAAACCGGTCCTCGGAAGCTTGTTTCCGGTCCAGGGAAGACATGGCTTGGCAGTTCGGGCTGGACTGTTCCCATGAGTCACAGGGTCGTCAGACTGATTTGCATATAGCCATGTCTGAACTGGGGTGGCAGAGTGGGCTAAAGAACGGTGATGGATTATACCCAGATCTTTTGACTGGGTGTGAGTGTTTGATTGATTCAGATGCTCCGTCCATCACCACTCCCTTTTGTACCACTTTTGGCCGCCATAAGTGTGGCAGGGTATGCTCAGACGTGAGTCCCTTGCTCACTTTGTCACTGGATTCAAGCAAGCCGGGCTGAAGACGGCTGGAATGCCAGAAACCGGTCCTCGGAAGCTTGTTTCCGGTCCAGGGAAGACATGGCTTGGCAGTTCGGGCTGGACTGTTCCCATGAGGCACAGGGTCAGACTGATTTGCATATAGCCATGTCTGAACTGGGGTGGCAGAGTGGGCTAAAGAACGGTGATGGATTAAACCCAGATCTTTTGACTGGGTGTGAGTGTTTGATTGATTCAGATGCTCCGTCCATCACCACCCCCTTTTCTGCCTTAATAGTGAGGCCGCAAATTGCAGAGCCTTCAGGACCGTCCCAAAGGTGGATCAGGCAATCCTGCTAAATGGGTTATAGACAGCAGTATCATCCAGATATGCTGCACGAAAAGTTTCCAACCCAGCAAGTTCTTTATTCACCAACCTTTTTAAGGTGGCAAGGGCAATCGTTAATCCTAACGGCATAACAGTAAATTGATAATGCCTATCCGGGGTCAAGAATGCTGACTTTTCTTTTGCTCCTGGAGTCAGACCAATTTGCTAGTACCCTGATGTCAAATAAAAAAGTTCCTGAGAAAAGTGGCTGCCCCCAATCTGTCGGTTAGCTCATGCGCCCTAGGAATTGGTTGTCCATCTGTCCTGGCTACTTTATTTAGGCCCCTATAGTCCACACAAAACCTCAGCTCTGATTTTCCACCCTTGGAATGGAGTTTTGGAACTAACACAACCGGGCTGGCCCAGAGGCTCTCAGAGGGTTCAATGACCTCCAGTACCAGCATTTTGATGACTTCAGCTCTGATGCTCTCCTTAACTTGACAAGACTGCCTATATATTTTATTTTTGACAGGTGTATTGTCTCCAATATCCACATCATGGCACCACCAGGTAGTCTGACCAGGGGTTAAGGAGATGAGCTCATCATACTGCTCCAGGACTTGCCTACATTCAGCTTGCTGTTAGGCAGAGAGATTGTCTGAGAAGCCAACTAATTTCCTGACCCATCTTTTGGGGTGTAGGAGAATAGGTCGGGAAGAGGTTTATTCTCTGCTTCCTAATCCTCATTGGTAACCATGAGCATAGTCACACCAGCCCCGTCATATAAAGGCTTCAAGCGGTTAACATGGATGACCTTATGAGGCTCTTGCTAGTGTCTAGGTGTACCAGATACATGAACTCACCTTTTCCTCTGAATGATATGATAGGGACCCCACTCCACTTGTCCTGGAGGGCCCTAGGTACCACAGGCTCTAAAACGCATACCCTCTGCCCAGGTTGGAACTCCACCAGTGCAGCCTTTTGGACATGCCCATGCTCTTGAATGGTCTCAAGATTTTTCTATGCTTTACCTGTGTGTAGGAAAGCTGGCTCTTTATGTAGTGGACCAAACAGAGGTAAACTGTGTAAAGAGTCCAGGCATACCCCAAAGGAATTACAGAGACACAAATGACACCCCAAATGCTCTCTTTTGTGGAGTTTGGCATATCAGAGGGTAGTGTTAAGCATTTATTGCACTCACATAGGCAGTAGGTAAGACACACATTCAGTAAAGAAATCCTACACCAATTTATAACAAGCATTTGCAATGCAATAGGTCTTGCATTTGCGAAAGTTTGAGCTATTGGCATTGTAAATGACAAACTTTTTAGCTATGTGTTGGTTTTGAAAACAGATAAATAAATGGCATTGTCATTTACAATGCCAATAGCTTAAACTCTCGCATTGTAAATGACAATGCCTTTTTTTTTTGTTTTTAGAAAGAAAAAAAACGGATTGTCCTTTATGATACCAATAGCTTATTGAGTTTATTTCTTAGAGGGGGGACAGGATTACAGGAGATCTTTGTGGGAAAGACTGTGTGATGGGGTTGGGGGGTGGGGGACGGGAGTTGTGGGGCTTGTCAACGGGTGGAGCTTGGTTGGGCATACAAGGGGATCGGTGTGGGCACGGTGGTCTTGGTTCCAGAGGATAGGTGCAGGCGGGTTGATGTGTAGTGTGGTTTGTTTGGCGTTAGCAAGGCGAGGGGTGTTTGCAGACACCTGGGGATGGCACAGCCGAGATTAAGGCGCTGTGGATGGTTGCAGGAGGCTAGGTGCCCACGAAGAGCTGGGTTGGGGGGACGGACGTCGGGGTATAAATTTGGGTTGGTGAAGTTTTGATCTCGGTGTGGCTCAACATTTTGTGATCCTGGGCCGATGATTAATCACTCAGAGTACTTAGAAAGAGGAGTGTAGTCTGGGGTGACGAAACGGGCGGGGGGGTTTAAAGGACGCATTAATGTTGGAGGCGGGTAGAGGCAGACAGGGCGCTTGCGTGGGAGCAGCGAGAAGGGAGGGGCATGGGGGCTGCTGTTTTGGTGGCTTGGGTAAAGGCAGCAAAGGGTCTGGTTGCAAGGTTGAGCCAGGGTGACAGGCTGACCAGGAGGAGGTTTTCTGATAGATACATCTGCCAGTGGATTCCTCACCATGTGAACATCCCCTGCGCAGCATCCAATCGGAAACTTTTGTAGCTCTCCACGCCGGCGAGGTCATGGACGACGTCACAGAGGGTAAGACTCCGCTCGCGACCCCGCTGAAGTCACTGGATCCATAATAGGGCCTCGTCGGCGTGATGACGTCAGTTCCCTTTTTTCCGCGCCGTCGACGCCAACGGTTTTTTGGGACTCTCCGTAGTAACATTGTTATTATAGTTGTTCTTGTCTGTTCTTCTCGTTTCCTTTCGAAGATGTCTGGAAGAAAATCTGGTTTCAAGCCCTGCAGGGAGTGCGGGAAGCAGATGTCCATCACTGATCCGCACGAGGACTGCTTATGGTGCTTATCTTCCGATCACGACGCCGATGGATGTGCTTGCTGCAGGAAGATGACCTCAAAGGCTTTGAAGGAAAGGGAAGCGAAGTTATTTATCGCAAAAGTGAAGACGAATGAGAAGGCGAGTAAAAGAAGATCGAGGTCGAGGTTTTCTGCGGATAAGAAGAGTGGAGAGGGTCGAGTAGGTTGGAGTGCACTGGGCATTCCTAGGCATGGTGGGGTGGAGTTGCAGTGCCGGGCACTGTTGGGCACGACGGCCACAGATGAAGGGTAAGAGTGATTTGCACAGGGGGGGCGGGGGTTATAGGCACCAGTTCGGGAATGTGGGGAAACACTGGGTTGTGTGGTGCACGCTGCAGTAAGAAGGGGAGAGAAGGCAACTCGTGGTATGGTGGTCTGAGTGGCACACAGAGCGGGGCGTGAGCGAGCGGATATTGCAGAGAGCGGCTTCTGTGGGGAGCAACCGTATAGCTGGACATGAGCTCGCCTTCCTCAAACTGCTAAGTGACTCCACAAGCTGCAATGTTAAAAGGTATCCCAGTAATAAAGCATGCACACACCACTCCCTGTAACATCAGCCAGGTAAACGCTCAAGGGGACAATCACCAACCCAATCGACTGCTGCGACAATCCTTCAAGGAGGTCAGCTAATGGAAGCAGCATTAGATATGGAATCGTTTCCGCTTGGCCCCACACTGTGTCATATCTTGTGATGAACTCTGCAGAGAAAAGCCCAGGAGAGGTCCTCAGTGAGCTGTGTGGGAAAGTCCCAGGGGACAATAGGCATGTATTGCACAGCCGATTTCATAGCAGAGCCTGCACCAGCAAGTGCGAGATACGTTTCCTCGAGCATGTAATGAAACGCTTACAGTACTGGCACTTAAGAAGGGGGGGGCTCTGTCTGGAGTATGTTTACTCGGTGTGCAGGGCCGTTCCATTCAGCCCAAGCACCCTCTGGTAGGACGCAGATTTGGGACCAGCCTCTTCTCTTCCTGGGCAGTTTACAGCGGGTGGAAAGCGCAGCACTCCACATTGAGGGGGGTCCCTTTAGCGCAGCTCCGCAGCCCGTGCAGAGCAGGGGGCAAATGCTGGAAAATCCGACTCGTGATCAGGAGCTACAAAGAGCGAGATGACGCATACGGCCGTCTTTCTTTTCCCCCTACCCCGAGCTGTTGCCAGGTTGAGGTGAAGCCTTCTACCCAGTTGTTACAGATAAGAAATTGATGTTTATCTCATGGTTTATACACACTTAGGGTGTATGGTGTAAGGAGAGGAATTTTGTTGATCCCACCTGCATTTTTATTGTGTTTTGTTGTAAGCCACTGATTTTATTACATATGTGTCCGTATCTTTACTCACTAGGTACAGTCACCTTTCTGAGAACAGGTACCGGAAGTGCCTTTGGTTCCGTATTTAATTTTCTTTTGTTAAACACATCACTTGGATGCAGCATCAATAAGGTCCTAATGAAAGCCTTGACACATTAAGTGTTGTTATGGCTGAAACATGTTGACCACACTAGTTCGTCTGACACATGTGGTTTTATTTCCATACCGCAGGTGCACTGTTTTTAATCCTGGCAGCGAGAATATATGAATAAAGGATGCGTCGTATTCTCTCTAGCTAGTTTTAACATCACTTTCTTCACATTATTTCTTCTTTTGTGCTGCGCCCTCACCCACACTTTGTTTTCTCTGATTTGGTGGATTTCGTAAATCCGTGCAGAGTAGACCTCAAAACATCCCTGTGTTCCTCCCACTCAGAGAGGGGGTTGTAGCCCTCAGAGGTACTAGGTTTCCTTTGAGAGGAGAATCCCAAATGGTGAAGCATGCCACCTTTGGTGGGTGAGGGATTTCGTCCTGAAAAAGGATCATCCCACAGCTAGATCTTTGTGATATTGTCAGTGCCTCCTTTTCTTTGCGTGCTCTTTCAGGAACCACATGATTTTGCTTGTTATTTTGTTGTACTGAATTGAGGATGTAATCCTGTGCAGGTCTTAAAAATTTCCCTAGGACCCTCCTTCCAAATTGTCCTTGGTTTACCCCTTATAGGATGCCCAAAAAGATGTTCTAAGGGACTGAACCCTACTCCATGCTGAGGTTGCTTCTCTGTAAACCCTGTGCCTAGGAGCTCTGCTATGTAATGCCCAAGATCCTGGGGCTTAGTTCCCTTTGGGGCTGATAGGTCTTCTCCCTGAGAAGTGGGAACCTGAGCTTGTGCCTTTTCTGAAGATGACTTTTTGTACTTCTACCTTTTCTCTTGGAGGGTTGGGACACTCTTTCAGACTCCAAGCTCCTCTTTTGCACCCCGGGCTGTGCTCTGTGCTCCGGTTTTTACACACACCCATTCAGAGATCCTAGCATGGTTGCATGGTATCTTAGCTCTACCTCAGCCCGTGCTGAGGACTCCAGGTCAATCCTTAGCAGGCATTCAACATGAATTGCAGAAGACACAACCACCTTCTTCAGTCCAGTAACATCTCCTCACACCAAGGACACCATTGACATGGAATGAACTTTGGTTACATTATCCGCATTGGTGACTGTAAAAGTTTGTCTGGTCAGATACCGTTCTGGAGATACCAGTTTTTCAGTCACCATGGTGGCACTGGCACTTGTATCTCTGTGTTTCCACTCCAATTCCATTATATAAGGCTACTCCAGATTACTTGCCACACAGCCAGACCTGCAACATCCACCCACCCTCTGAAACTAAAGTGTCTTCAGTGTTGTCTATGATCTGATCAGGGCACACCAAGGATCCAATCTGGAGACTCCTCACACCAGTGTTAACTGGGGGTGCACAAAAGGAAGCTTTTTTGAGACAGATAGTCTCAAGTACGGTGCCTTGTATCTGATGCAAGTTTGACAGAAATGCACTAGGTTCTTTTTATACAGGTCCCCAGTGCCAGATCTCTTTCCCTAAAACGGTACAATTGTTCCCCAATTGGCAATACCTTTAGTACCCCCTAAAAGTCCCTAGTAAATGGTACCCTTGGTACCTAGAGCAAGGAGGCTAAAGAAGTTCCCTAAGGCTGCAGCTTGTATCGTGCCACCCTAAGGGATTCCTCAGGTTCCACATGCAAACTGCCATTGCAGGCTGTGTGCCATGGTGCAGCGAAAAGTGAAGACACGACATGGCACACCTCCTGTGTGCATGCCTGCACAAACTGCATGCAGTATAGGTACATTACCCTACAGCAAGCTTTACAGCCCAAAGGCAGGGTGCACTATACTACATGTATGAACATATCTGCATGAGCAGATATGCCTCTGCGATGTCCAAGTCGATTGTTAGGTATTACAGGTGGACAGGGAAGCCATTTTGAGTACATGTGCCGGACACTGGCATTTACGAGTTCCCCGTGATGGCTTCACTGACACTAGAGATTTGGTATCAAACATCGCACATTAATAAACCCACACTGATTCCAGTGATGGACTTATTAATGCATGCACCCAAAGGGCACTTTAGAGGTGCCCCTGTAAACCTGCTTACTGCTGTAGACCTGCCTGCTACCTCAGACAGGTTTCTGACCACCACCAGTAGCTGCCTCCTCCCTCCCTTCTTTTGTTGTCGCTTGCCCCCTCCCTCCCTTTGTTGTCGCTTGCCCCCTCCCTTTGTTGTCGCTTGCCCCCTCCCTCCCTTTGTTGTCGCTTGCCCCATCCCTCCGTTTGCTGTCGCTTGCCCCCTCCCTCCCTTTGTTGTTGCTTGCCCCCTCCCTCCCTTTGTGGTCGCTTGCCCCCGAATTTGTTGTTGCTTGCCCCCTCCCTCCCTTTGTTGTCACTTTCCCCCTCCCTCCCTTTGTTGTCACTTAGCCCCTCCCTCCCTTTGTTGTCACTTAGCCCTTCCTCCCTCCCTTTGTTGCCACTTGCCCCCCCTCTTTGTTGTCGCTTGCCCCCTCCGTCCCTTTGTTGTTGCTTGCTCCTCCCTCTATTGTCGCTCCCTCCCTCTGTTGTCGCATGCCCCCTCCCTCCCTTTGTTGTCGCTTGCCCCCTCCCTTTGTTGTCGCTTGCCCCCTCCCTTTGTTGTCGCTTGCCCCTCCCTTTGTTGTCGCTTTCCCCCTCACTCCCTTTGTCGCTTACCCCCTCACTCCCTTTGTCTGTTGCCCCTCCTTCCCTTCCTTTGTTGTTACTTACCTCTTCTCCCTCTCTTCCTTTGTTGTTGCTTGCCTCCTCCCTCCTTCCCTTTGTTGTTGCTTACCTCTTCTCCCTCCCTTCCTTTGTTGCTGCTTGCCTCCTCCCTCCCTTTGTTGTCGCTTGCCCCCTCCCTCCCTCCCTCCCTTTGTCGCTTGCCCCTCCCTTTGTTGTCGCTTACCTCTTCTCCCTCCCTTCCTTTGTGTTGCTTGCCTCCTCCCTCCCTCTGTTGGTGCTTTCCCCCTACCTCCCACCCTTTGTTGTCACTTGCCCCCTCCCTTTGTTGTCGCTTATCCTCTCCCTCCCTCCCTTTGTGTCGCTTGCCCTCTCCCACCCTCCCTCCCGCCCTTTGTTGTTGCTTGCCCCCTCCCTCCCTTGATTTTTGCTTGCCCCCTCCTCCCTTTATTGCTCATTACCTCCTCCCTTTGTTGATGCTTGCCCCCTCCCTTTGTTGATGCTTGCCCTCTCCCTTAGTTGTCCCTTGCCCCCTCCCCCCTTTGTTGTCGCTTGCCCCTCCCTTTGTCGCTTGCCCCCCCCTCCCTTTGTTGTCGCTTGCCCCTCCCTCCCTTTGTTGTCGCTTGCCCGTCCCTCCCTTTGTTGTCGCTTGCCTCTCTCTCCCTTTGTTGTCACTTGCCCCCTCCCTCCCTTTGTTGTTGCTTGCCCCTCCCTCCTTTTCTTGTCGCTTGCCCCCTTCCTCCCTTCTTCTGTTGTCACTTGACCCCTCCCTCCCTTTGTTGTCGCTTGACCCCTCCCTCCCTTTGTTGTTGCTTGCCCACTCTCTTCCTCCCTTTGTTGTTGCTTGCCCCCTCTATCCCCCGTTGTTGTTGCTTGCCCCCTCCATCCCTCCCTTTGTTGTTGCTTGCCCCCTCCCTCTGTTGTTGCTTGCCCCCTCCCTCTGTTGTTGCTTGCCCCCTCTCTCCCTCCTTTTGTTGTCATTTGTCCTCACCCTCTCTCCCGTTGTTGTCACTTGCCCCCTCCCTCCCTTTGTCGCTTGCCCCCTCCCCCCTCAGTCACTGGCCCCTCCCTCCCTCCTTTTGTTGTCGCTTATCTCCACCCTCCCGTTGTTGTCACTTGCCCTGCCCTCCCTTTGTTGTCACTTTCTCCTCCTTCCCTTTGTTGTCACTTGCTTCCTCCATCACTCCCTCCCTTTGTTTTCACTTGACCCCTCCCTCTTTGTTGTTGCTTGCGGCCTCCCTCCCTTTGTTGTCGCTTGCCCCTTTGTTGTCGCTTGCCCCCCTCCCTCTGTCACAATCCCACTCACCTGAAAACCAGGAACCATGAAAACTGAGAAAGTCCTCCCTCTCTCCTCCAGACCAACCCTCCTCACTGACTATAGCAAGATGGGTAATTGATCTCAAGGGGAAAAGGAAGCAGGTAAACCCAACAAGCTTTGGGAGAAGAGGACAATGCTTGAGGGTAACAAGTGTTCCCTGTTGGGGAAGGATGAATATGGAAGACGGAATCTGCCTCAGTAAAATCTTGGTGTCGCAAGGGAGGACCACTATCTGGAAAATACAAAAGAATGCCTTTAGAGAAAGCAAAAAGGGTGGTGTGTACAACAGGTAGAGAGAACCAACACTACGTTTTCAGAAAACCTATAAATCATTCACTCACCACAGATTAATCTTTTAAGGATCCAAATGAGAATAGCCTTTGAAGTTTTGAGTCTACCAGGGTAAAAGAAAATAGTCTTAAAAGTCCATTCGGACAGTGCACTGAACCCAATGTATAATGAAAAGGAAAGGAAATACCTCGTCAGTGGTTCCCAAAGTTTTGTGACCTGCGGCTATTGGCCATTGGCCGTGGCTCCCCAGTATGTTACTTTTTTTCAGCAGATCGGGGATTTATGACCTGCCTATGGAGTACCTACATTTTTCTCCCTGAAAATGACTGGGATGAAGCCAATATAATCATACGGCTTCCCTCTTGCCTGGAGGTCCAACAGTGGCAGCAGTGTGCACATTCACAGATGTTGGAGCTTCTAGGAGATTACCACTGCGAGGGTGATTAAAATACTATGGGAAAGGTGCCAGAATTAAAGTTCACCTTTTAGTAGATGCTAATGGAGACCGCTTTGATTTCAGATATAAAGGAGAGATTCGCCATCTGTAATTATACACAAATTGCAGACTTCTATCACTGGCTGAGGGGGGAGGGGCTAGGGACTCAGGCCAGAAGACAGATCTGTAGGTCAGAGATACCGACCCCAAGAGCAGGACGCAGGACTTGTGGTTTCTCAAAACTCTGGATTAACCACTCTCTCTGTCCCAATGACAAACCTGGGATGGACAGTATGAAACTTTCAGTGAGTGGCCAGGATTCTCATGAACCTTGAGATGTGGCTGGGAGTCAGCAGCATACATATGATATCATAAACCAGTGGAGCTGAGGACCACAGTGTGAGGAGTCATACAGGAGGTAAGCACCACTGGTGATAGCATGGAGTGTGGAGAAGCACCACAGACCGGTGTCATTGGATCGAGAGTGAAGTGTCACCACCACAGTTATGGGGAAATAGTCACAATGGTTGAAGAAGAGGTATGTATTAAGGAGTGTGGGAGAAAAGAGCAGAACTCTGGGGACTCCACACAGCAGACTAGTGAGTGATAATATGAATGAATGAAGGACAGATAGATGCCAACTAAGCAATCATCACAAAATACTGCCAATGGGTTCTCAGTTAGCCCTGACAGTGCCAGGCAGTGACCTAGCATGGGGAGTGAGATGCAGTCAAAGTGTTCAACCAATGCAGAGAACCATGGTAAGAATACTGTCCTTCCTCCCTTAGTTGTCACTTGCCTCCTCCATCACACCCCCCCTTTGTTGTTGCTTGCGCCCTCCCTTCCTTTGTTGGAGCTTGACCCCCCTCCCTTTGTTGTCGCCTGCCCCCTCCCTCCCTTTGTTGTCGCTTGCCCCCTCTCTTTGTTGTCGCTTGCCCCCTCTCTTTGTTGTTGCTTGCCCCCTCTCTTTGTTGTTTCTTGCCCACTCCCTCCCTTTGTTGTCACTCGCCCCTCCTTCCCTTTTTTGTAGCTTACCCCTCCCTCCCTTTGATGTTGCTTTCCCCCTCTCTCTGTTGTCGCTTGCGTCTTTTGCCCCTCCCGCTTTTGTCGCTCACCCCTCCCGCCCTCCCTCTTTTGTTTACTTGCCCCCTCCCGCCCTCCCTCTTTTGTCTCTTGCCCCCTCCCGCCCTCCCTCTTTTGTCTCTTGCCACCTCCCGCCCTCCCTCTTTTGTCTCTTGCCACCTCCGACCTCCCTCTTTTGGCTCTTGTCCCCTCCTGCAATCCCTCTTTTGTCTCTTGCCCCCTCCCTCCCTCCTTTTGTTGTTGCTTGCCCCCTCCCTCCCTTTCTTGTTGATTGCCCCCTCCCTCTGTTGTCACTTGGCTCCCTCCCTTTGTTGTCGCTTGCCCCCTTTGTTGTCGCTTGCCCCCTTTGTTGTCGCTTGCCCCCTTTGTTGTCGCTTGCCCCCTTTGTTGTCGCCTGCCCCCTTTGTTGTCGCCTGCCCCCTTTGTTGTCGCTTGCCCCCTTTGTTGTCGCTTGCCCCCTTTGTTGTCGCTTGCCCCCTTTGTTGTCGCTTGCCCCCTTTGTTGTCGCTTGCCCCCTTTGTTGTCGCTTGCCCCCTTTGTTGTCGCTTGCCCCCTTTGTTGTCGCTTGCCCCCTTTGTTGTCGCTTGCCCCCTTTGTTGTCGCTTGCCCCCTTTGTTGTCGCTTGCCCCCTTTGTTGTCGCTTGCCCCCTTTGTTGTCGCTTGCCCCCTTTGTTGCCGCTTGCCTTCTTTGTTGTCACTTGACCCCTTTTTTGTCGCTTGACCCCTTTTTTGTCGCTTGACCCCTTCGTTGACGCTTGACTCCCTTATTCCCATTGTTTCTGCTTGCCCCCTCTGTTATTGCTTGCCCCCTCCTGCCATCCCTCTGTTGTCACCTGGCCTCTTCCCCCCTCCCTCTGTTGTCACCTGGCCTCCCCCCTCCCTCTGTTGTCTCCTGGCCCCTCCTGCCCACCCTCTGTTGTCACCTGGCCCCTCCCGCCCTCCCTCTGTTGTCGCCTGGCCCCTCCCACCCTCTCTCTGTTGTCGCCTGGCCCCTCCCACCCTCCCTCTGTTGTCACCTGGCCCCTCCCACCCTCCCTCTGTTGTCACCTGGCCCCTCCCACCCTCCCTCTGTTGTCGCCTGGCCCCTCCTACCCTCCGTCTGTTGTCGTCTGGCCCTTCCCACCCTCACTCTGTTGTCACCAGGCCCCTCCCGCCCTCCCACTATTACTGCTTGCCCCCTCCTGCCCTCCCTCTGTTGCCACTTGCCCTCTCCTGCCCTCCTTTTGTTGTCGCCTTCCCCCTCCCTCCGTCCCCAGGCATCGCCCTCCCTCCCTCTCTTGTTGCCTGGCCCCTCCTGCCCTCCCTTTCTTGTGTCCTTGCCCCTCCCACCCTACCTCTCTTGTGGCCTGACCCCTCCCGCCCTCCCTCTCTTGTTGCCTGGCCCCTCCCGCCCTCCCTCTCTTGTTGCCTGGCCCCTCCCGCCCTCCCTCTCTTGTTGCCTGGCCCCTCCCGCCCTCCCTCTGTTGTCGCCTGCCCCCTCCCACCCTCCCTCTGTTGTCATCTGGCCCCTCCCACCCTCCCTCTGCTGTCGCCTGGCCCCTCCCACTCTCCCTCTGTTGTCACCTGGCCGCTCCCGTCCTCTCTCTGTTGTCACCTGCCCCTCCCGCTCTCCCTCTGTTGTCGCCTGGCTCCTCCCGCTCTCCCTCTGTTGTCACCTGCCCCTCCCGCCCTCCCTCTGTTGTCGACTGGCCCCTCCTACCTTCCCTCTGTTGTCGTCTGGCCCTTCCCACCCTCCCTCTGTTGTCGCCTGGCCCCTCCCACCCTCCCTCTGTTGTTGCCTGGCCCCTCCCACCCTCCCTCTGTTGTCATCTGGCCCCTCCCACCCTCCCTCTGCTGTCGCCTGGCCCCTCCCACTCTCCCTCTGTTGTCACCTGGCCCCTCCCTCTGTTGTCGCCTGGCCCCTCCCATCCTCTCTCTGTTGTCACCTGCCCCTCCCGCTCTCCCTCTGTTGTCGCCTGGCTCCTCCCGCTCTCCCTCTGTTGTCACCTGCCCCTCCCGCCCTCCCTCTGTTGTCGCCTGGTCCCTCCTGCCCTCCATCTGTTGTCGCCTGGCCCCTCCCGCCCTCCCTCTGTTGTCGCCTGGCCCCTCCCGCCCTGCCTCAGTTGTCCCCTGGCCCCTTCAGCCCTCCCTCTGTTTTCGCCTGGCCCATCACGCCCTCCCTATGTTGTCGCATTGCCCCTCCCGCCCTCCCTATGTTGTTGCATTGCCCCTCCTGCCCTCCCTATGTTGTCGCCTTGACCCTCTCACCCTTCCTTTGTTATCGCCTGGCATCTGTTGTCGCCTAGCCCCTCCCTCCTCCCTCTGTTGTCACCTGGCCCCTCCTACCTTCCCTCTGTTGTCGTCTGGCCCTTCCCACCCTCCCTCTGTTGTCGCCTGGCCCCTCCCACCCTCACTCTGTTGTCGCTTGGCCCCTACCATCCTCCCTCTGTTGTTGCCTGGCCCCTCCCGCCCTCCCACTGTTGCCACTTGCCCTCTCCTGCCCTCCTTTTGTTGTCGCCTTCCCCCTCCCTCCGTCCCCAGGCACCTCCCTCCCTCTCTTGTGGCCTGGCCCCTCCAGCCCTCCCTTTCTTGTGGCCTTGCCCCTCCCACCCTCCCTCCCTTGTGGCTTGGCCCCTCCCGCCCCCCCTCTCTTGTGGCCTGGCCCCTCCCGCCCTCCCTCTTTTGTGGCCTGGCCCCTCCCGCCCTCCCTCTCTTGTGGACTGGCCCCTCCCACCCTCCCACTCTTGGGGCCTGGCCCCCCCGCCCTCCCTCTCTTGGGGCCTGGCCCCTCCCGCCCTCCCTCTCTTGGGGCCTGGCCCCTCCCACCCCCCTCTTGTCGCCTGGCCCCCCCACCCTCCCTCTGTTGTCGCCTGCCCCCTCCCACCCTCCCTCTGTTGTTGCCTGGCCCCTCACAACCTCCCTCTGTTGTCGCCTGGCCCCTCCCACCCTCACTCTGTTGTCGCCTGGCCCCTCCCATCCTCCCTCTGTTGTCGCCTGGCCCCTCCCGCCCTCCCACTGTTGCTCGTTTCCCTCTCCCTATGTTGTCACTTGCACCCTCCCGCCATCCTTTTGTTGTCGCCTTCCCCCATCCGCCGGCCCCAGCCACCTCCCGCCTTCCCTCTGTTTTTGCCTGACCCCTCCCGCCCTCTCTCTGTTGTCGCCTGGCCCCCCGCCTTCGCTCTGTTCTCGCCTGGTCCTTCCCACCCTCCCTCTGTTGTCGCCTGACCCCTCCCATCCTCCCTCAGTTGATGCCTGGCCCCCCCCACCCTCCCTCTGTTGTCGCCTGGCCCCTCCCACCCTCCTGTTGACGCCTGGTCCCACCCACCCGCCCTCTGTTGTCGCCTGGCCCCACCCACCCGCCCTCTGTTGTCGCCTTGCCCCACCCACCCGCCCTCTGTTGTCGCCTTGCCCCACCCACCCGCCCTCTGTTGTCCCCTTGCCCCACCCACCCGCCCTCTGTTGTCCCCTGGCCCCTCCCGCCCTCCCTCTGTTGTCGCCTGGCTCCTTCCGCCCTCCCTCTGTTGTCGCCTGGCCCCTCCCGCCCTCCCTCTGTTGTCGCCTTCCCCTCCCGCCCTCCCTCTGTTGTTGCCTGGCTCCTCCCGACCTCCCTCTGTTGTCGCCTGCCCCTCCTGCCCTCCCTCTTTTGTCGCCTGCCCCTCCCGCCCTCCCTCTGTTGTCGCCTGGCCCCTTCAGACCTCCCTCTGTTGTCGCCTGGCCCCTCCCGACCTCCCTATGTTGTCGCATTGCCCCTCCTGCCCTCCCTATGTTGTCGCCTTGCCCCTCTCGCCCTTCCTTTGTTATCGCCTGGCATCTGTGGTCGCCTAGCCCCTCCCGCTCTCCTTCTGTTGTCGCCTAATCCCTCCCACCCTCCCTCTGTTGTCGCCTGGCCCCTCCCACCCTCACTCTGTTGTCGCTTGGCCCCTCCCATCCTCCCTCTGTTGTCACCTGGCCCCTCCCGCCCTCCCACTGTTACTTCTTGCTCCCTCCTGCCCTCCCTCTGTTGCCACTTGCCCTCTCCTGCCCTCCTTTTGTTGATGCCTTCCCCCTACCTCCGTCCCCAGGCACCTCCCTCCCTCTCTTGTGGCCTGGCCCCTCCCGCCCTCCCTTTCTTGTGGCCTTGCCCCTCCCGCCCTCCCTTTCTTGTGGCCTTGCCCCTCCCACCATCCCTCTCTTGTGGCCTGGCCCCTCCCGCCCTCCCTCTCTTGTGGCCTGGCCCCTCCCGCCCTCCCACTGTTGCTGCTTTCCCCCTCCCTCTGTTGTCACTTGCCCCCTCCCACCCTCCTTTTGTTGTCGCCTTCCCCCTCCAGCCGTCCCCAGCCACCTCCCGCCTTCCCTCTGTTGTTGCCTGGCCCCTCCCGCCCTCTCTCTGTTGTCGCCTGGCCCCTCCCGCCTTCGCTCTGTTGTCGCCTGGCCCTTCCCACCCTCCTTCTGTTGTCGCCTGACCCCTCCCATCCTCCCTCAGTTGATGCCTGCCCCTCCCACCCTCCCTCTGTTGTCGCCTGGCCCCCCCACCCTCCCTCTGTTGTCGCCCGGCCCCTCCCACCCTCCTGTTGTCGCCTGGCCTCACCCACCTGCCCTTTGTTGTCGCCTGCCCCTCATGCCTTCCCTCTGTTGTCGCCTGGCCCCTCCCGCCCTCTCTCTGTTGTCGCCTGCCAACTACCTTTATCGGGTCTTAACAGTGCAACTGGTACAGCTAGGGTAATCCGCAAGGTCCCTCTGCGCTAGCGCATCTCCCCGCACCTCAAACAGGAGGCCAGGAGTAGCCTGGAGGATTGAATACAATGCCCTGACCATTGCTTTCCGTGCCTATCAGGGTAGGGGCCCCGGCTACCCGAGGAAGAGACTTTGCCCGTACTGCCAAGAGCAGACCTTAAAATCCAATCTCTGATGCTACCTGCCAAACTGTGGAATTACTTGCCTCCCTGTTTAAGCATGCTGAACTCGGAGGAGGATTTCATAAAGGCGCTGAAAACATGGCTTTTTAGGTCGAGCCTCAGGCATTGCTTTAGCAATGCTTGTTTGGCGAGATTATAGTAATGCTTTCAAACGTGTACCCAAACTGCAGATGTGAGCCAGGCGCGTGCACATCGCCAGCCACATCGCACACCATTTGTCTGAGCCTCGGCATCAGACTTCAAAGGAATCCGCTCCTCCGCCCCCCCCTCGCCACGCAATGCCGAGAGCTTGTTTCTTTTCCTCCCTTCCCTTCTTGTATTTTTCATTCCATTCAGTTACAGTTCTTTTTTCACGTCTCCCCTCCTGCCTTCCCTTTGTCCTTTAGCCTCACATTCTCCTTTCCTTCTTCTCTTGCGCTCCTTCCCATCTTTTCTCCCTCTCTCCTTCTGTTTCCATTATACCTTCCTTCTTTAATTTGTTACATTCCCCTTTTTCTTCGCTTCTTCCCCTTCACTACCTTCCTCAATTTCTTGTCTCCACTTGTTCTCTTCCCTCACATTCCTTGTTTTCGCTTACCCCTTACCCCCTCACTCTCCCATTCTTACTTCTCTTTCATCGTCTTTCTGCCTCATTCCTCTCTATCATCCCTTCTGCCGTCCTTCCACTTCCTCTTTTCTAGCACTCCCTGCTTCTTTGCCGCCCTCACTCATTCCCTTCTCTTCTGCATTTCTTTGTATCACTCCCCTCCCCTGCTTGTCTCTCTCACACGGACACCGACAGATAGGTTTCGGCAGCACGCCCCCAGGGCTCACAGACGCTGAACCTGGCATTACATCTGGAAATGTGATTTCTGTCCAGCCGCTTACTTCGCTCCCCCCCCATCAGACTTCAAAGGAATCTGCTCCCCCGCCACGCAATGCAGAGAGCTTCTTTTATATTAAAGTGAGGGTTGAAACTTTACAAGGAGACTTGACTACTGCGCTATATGTCTCAATTTCCCTCGGCAATTCCTACTCACATACCGCTCCCCTTTGGCAATCACGAGGCCCCTCTCTATTGGAATAAAATATTGGTATGCTCCTTCATACTGTGCATCTCGCTTAGTTCCTTTCTCTTCCCCTGAATTACTCACCAGCCACGATCACTGACCCTTCAAGCTTCCCTACAGGAATCCCTTTCTTTTAATCTCTGTTGCTCCTCTCCACTTTGACTCACTGCTCCGTCCCTCATTTGCAAAATAGAACAGTGGTAAGATACGCGCAAAGGACATGGGACACATGGATGTAATGTGTGATTTACATTACCTGTGACTGTCACATGTATGTGCCTTTCCCCCCTCTCCCCGTTCTATCATTAGATGTGAAGTCCACATTGTTTTCTCAGAGTCCTCACCTCGTCCCTATGCAGCGCTCCACTTTGGTCTCCCCACGTTCGCACTCACTCTATCGTCCTCACTCCTATCTATCTATCTATCTATCTATCTATCTATCTATCTATCTATCTATCTATCTATCTATCTATCTATCTATCTATCTATCTATCGCTCTCACTCTATCGCCCTCACTCTATCAATCTATCGCCCCTCACTCTATCTATCGCCCTCACTCTATCTATCGCCCTCACTATATCTATCTATTACCCTCACTTTATCTATCACCCTCACTCTATCTATCTATCTATCTATCTATCTATCTATCTATCTATCTATCTATCTATCTATCTATCGCCCCTCACTCTATCAATCTATCTATCGCCCTTACTCTATCGCCCTCACTCTATCTATCGCCCTCACTCTATCTATCGCCCTCACTCTATCTATCACCCTCACTCTATCTATCTATCTATCTATCTATCTATCTATCTATCTATCTATCTATCTATCTATCTATCTATCTATCTATCTACTCCTCAATCTATCTATCGCCCTCACTCTATCTACCGCCCTAACGCTATCTATTGCCCTCACTCTATATATCGCCCTCACTCTATCGCCCTCACTCTATCAATCTATCTATCGCCCCTCACTCTATCAATCTATCTATCGCCCTTACTCTATCGCCCTCACTCTATCTATCTATCGCCCTCACTCTATCTATCTCCCTCACTCTATCTTTCTATCGCCCTCACTCTATCTATCGCCCTCACTCTATCTATCACCCTCACTCTATCTATCTATCTATCTGTCTATCTATCTATCTATCTATCTATCTATCTATCTATCTATCTATCTCCCTCACTCTATCGCCCTCACTCTATCTATCGTCCTCACTCTATCTACCGCCCTAATGCTATCTATTGCCCTCACTCTATCTATCGCCCTCACTCTATCTATCACCCTCATTCTATCTATCGCCCTCATTCTATCTATCGCCCTCACTCTATCTATCTATCGCCCTCACTCTATCTATCGCCCTCACTCAATCAAACTATCTATTGCCCTCACTCTATCAATTTATCACACTCACTCTATCAATATATCTATCGCCCTCACTCTATCTGTCGCCCTCACTCTATCTATCTATCGCCCTCACTCTATCAATCGCCCTCACTCTATCAATCTATCTATTGCCCTCACTCTATCAATCTATCGCCCTCACTCTATCAATATAACTATCGACCTCACTCTATCTGTCGCCCTCACTCTATCTGTCGCCCTCACTCTATCTGTCGCCCTCACTCTATCTATCGCCCTCACTCTATCTACCGCCCTAACGCTATCTATTGCCCTCACTCTATCTATTGCCCTTACTCTATCTATCGCCCTCACTCTATCGCCCTCACTCTATCTATCACCCTCATTCTATCTATCTATCACCCTCACTCTATCTATCTATCTATCTATCTATCTATCTATCTATCTATCTATCTATCTATCTCTCTCTCACTCTATCTATCGCCCTCACTCTATCTATCGTCCTCACTCTATCTACCGCCCTAACGCTATCTATTGCCCTCACTCTATCTATCACCCTCATTCTATCTATCACCCTCACTCTATCTATCTATCGTCCTCACTCTATCTATCGCCCTCACTCAATCAAACTATCTATTGCCCTCACTCTATCAATTTATCACACTCACTCTATCAATATATCTATCGCCCTCACTCTATCTGTCGCCCTCACTCTATCTATCGCCCTCACTCTATCTATCGCCCTCACTCTATCTATCGCCCTCACTCTATCAATCTATCTATTGCCCTCACTCTATCAATCTATCGCCCTCACTCTATCAATATATCTATCGCCCTCACTCTATCTGTCGCCCTCACTCGTTCTGTCGCCCTCACTCTATCTGTCGCCCTCACTCTATCTGTCGCCCTCACTCTATCTATCGCCCTCACTCTATCTACCGCCCTAACGCTATCTATTGCCCTCACTCTATCTATCGCCCTTACTCTATCGCCCTCACTCTATCTATCACCCTCATTCTATCTATCTATCACCCTCACTCTTATCTATCTATCGCCCTCACTCTATCTATCGCCCTCACTCTATCAATCTATCTATTGCCCTCACTCTATCAATCTATCGCCCTCACTCTTATCTGTCGCCCTCACTCTTATCTGTCGCCCTCACTCTTATCTGTCGGGCGTGCAAGCTTCCCTCACACACAGCACGGGAGTGCAAGCGTCTCAGGTCACACATATGGCAGGGTTACAGGGTACATCACAAGCACGAGCAGCGTAAACCCTCTACTCACTCACAGAGCAGGCAGAGCCCTGGCAGTGCAAGCTTCTCTCACACACAGCACGGACAGTCAACATCGTGAAAGAGCTCTCCAACCCCAACGCCGGAAACGACATCACCCCTTCGCAAGACCTCTGCAACTCCCTCGCTTCCTACTTCCACAACAAGATCGCTGAGATACACGACAGCTTCAGCACTCAACCGACGCACGCCACGACCGCAGGACCTCCACCCACCACCACCCTCCGCGCCTGGACCCCGGTCAACACCGAAGACACCGTCCACACGATGAACTCCGTCCACTCCGGATCTCCAACCGACCCCTGCCCTCACCACGTCTTCAACAAAGCCGACGCTGTCATCGCACCCCACCTGCGGGACATCATCAACACCTCATTCGACACCGCCACCTTCCCCGAGAGCTGGAAGCACGCCGAACTCAGCGCTCTACTGAAGAAACCCACAGCAGACCCCACCGAACTCAAGAATTACCGCCCCATCTCGCTCCTCCCGTTTCCTGCCAAAGTCATCGAGAAGACCGTCAACAAACAGCTGGCCACCTTCCTCGAGACGAATGGATCCCTCGACCCATCGCAGTCCGGTTTCCGTGCCAACCACAGCACCGAGACCGCCCTCATCGCCGCCACCGACGACATCCGAGCCCTGATGGACAACGGGGAAACAGCGGCCCTCATCCTCCTAGACCTCTCCGCGGCTTTCGACACAGTCTGCCACCGCACCCTAGTGCAGCGCCTCAGCAACGTCGGAATCCAGGAGAAGGCGCTGGAATGGATCGTCTCCTTTCTCGACGGAAGAACACAAAGAGTCCGCCTACCACCGTACAAGTCAGAGGCCACCAAAGTCATCTGCGGCGTCCCTCAAGGATCCTCACTGAGCCCGACTCTCTTCAACGTCTACATGAGCCCCCTCGCGGCCATCGCACGCCAACACAACCTCAACATAATCTCCTACGCCGACGACACCCAGCTGATCCTCTCCCTGACCAACGACCCCGCCGCCGCCAGAGCCAACCTGCACGAAGGAATGAGAGAGGTAGCCGAGTGGATGACGATGAGCCGCCTGAAGCTGAACACAGATAAGACGGAGGTCCTCATCCTGGGCTGCTCGCCCTCCGCCTGGGACGACTCCTGGTGGCCCACCGCCCTGGGCACCGCACCCAAACCGACGGACCACGCACGCAACCTGGGTTTCATCTTGGACTCCTCCCTCTCCATGACCAGGCAAGTCAACGCTGTCTCCTCGTCATGCTTCAACATCCTGCGCATGCTGCGGAAGATCTTCCGGTGGATCCCCACAGAGACCAGGAAGACCGTCACCCAGGCCCTCGTCACCAGCCGACTGGACTACGGCAACGCACTCTACGCCGGAACCACCGCCAAGATCCAGAAGAGGCTCCAGCGCATCCAGAACGCCTCAGCCAGACTCATCCTCGACATCCCACGACACAGCCACATCTCCGGACACCTAAGAGACCTGCACTGGCTCCCGGTCAACAAGAGAATCACCTTCCGCCTCCTTACCCACGCACACAAAGCTCTCCACGACCAAGGCCCGAACTACCTCAACAACCGAATCAACTTCTACGCTCCCAAACGCCACCTCCGTTCCGCCAGCCACGCCCTCGCCGCCGTCCCACGCATCCGCAGAGCCACTACAGGAGGAAGATCCTTCTCCTACCTGGCCGCCAAGACCTGGAACTCCCTCCCGGCCGACCTGCGCCTGACCCAAGACCACCTCTCCTTCAGGAAGAAGCTCAAGACCTGGCTGTTCGAGCAGTAGCGGCACCCCCCCCCCCCCCAGCGCCTCGAGACCCTACGGGTAGGTAGCGCGCTATATAAATGTCTTTGATTGATTGATTGATTGATTGATCTGTCGCCCTCACTCTATCTGTCGCCCTCACTCTATCTATCGCCCTCACTCTATCTATCGCCCTCACTATATCTATCTATTACCCTCACTTTATCTATCGCCCTCACTCTATCTATCTATCTATCTATCTCTCTATATCTATCTATCTATCTATCTATCTATCTATCTATCTATCTATCTATCTATCTATCTATCTATCTATCTATCTCCCTCACTCTATCGCCCTCCCTCTATCTATCTATCTCCCTCACTCTATCGCCCTCACTCACTCTATCTATCGCCCTCACTCTATCTATCGCCCTCACTCTATCTATCGCCCTCACTCTATCGCCCTCACTCTATCGATCGCCATCACTCTACCTATTGCCCTCAATCTTATCTATTGCCCTCACTCTTATCTATTGCCCTCACTCTATCGCCCTCACTCTATCTGTCTTATCTATCGCCCTCACTCTATCTGTCTATCTATCGCCCTCACTCTATCTATCTATTGCCCTCCCTCTGTCTATCGCCCTCCCTCTATCTATCGCCCTCCCTCTATCTATCGCCCTCCCTCTATCTATTTATCGCCCTCCCTCTATCTATCGCCCTCCCTCTATCTATCTATCGCACTCATCTATCGCATCACCACAGCATCACTCAGCACCACCACAGCATCACTCAGGGGCACCACAACATCACTATGCTCTACCACAGCATCACTGAACGCCACAGCATCACTCGTCGCCACCACATCATCAATCGTCGCCACCACAACATCCCTCGTCGCCACCACAGCATCAATCTGTGCAACCATTCAACAACAACTGGTTCAAATATGTTCTATCTATGTTTCAAGCTTTATTACAAATGTCACAAAAAGATGTTAATATTTCACTTCTGTTCTTGGGTTTTCGTCACAATAAAATACACTGAACATAATCTTCACAAAAGTTATTTACAAAAGTTTAAGCTATTGCCATTATAAATTACAATAATTTTTATTCAAGGATTCATTATAAAAAAAATTAAAAGCCATTGTTATTTGTAATATCAATACATCTAAGTCATGTAAATACAACACATATTGCATTACAAATGCTTTAGGTGTCACATTTGCGGAAGTTATAACTATTGGCATTGTAAATGACAAAGCTATTAATTAAGCTATTTTCAAAACCAACACATAAATACAAAATTTGTCATTTAGAATACCAATAGCTCAAACAATTGTAATGCGAGACCTATTGCATTGCAAATGCTTGTTGAGCAAAGTTATTAGGTGGTCGGGTCTTACTTCTCTGTTGTTTGCCGTGCTAGCGGCATGACACCTCGCCCGAGGTTACAGTGCGCTTTATAACTACTCTTTACTCACTTATTACTTGCTTGCCTCTGTTGCTGCTTTGCTCCGTTGCTGCTTGCCTCTGTTGCTGCTTGCCTCTGTTGCGGCTTGCCTCTTTTGCAGCTTGCCTCTCTTGTGGCATACCTCCGGTTGCTGCTTTTCTCCTGTTGCTTCTTACCTCTGTTGTTGCGTGCCTCCGCTATCCTCCCTCCATTGTTGCTTTAACCCCCCACCCAGCCCCTCAGCCTCTCTCCTGGTTTTCGTTGGTCCTCACTCCATTTTTAATTGGCTTACTCCCTCCGTTTTGCAGCCCACCTACCCCCGCAATAACTACAAAAGCACTGTCACATGGACACCCTTAGCTGCATCATAGCACCATTTTCCCCAAACCCCTTTTAACCATGTTGCCTTCTTCCCCCGCCCTCCACCCACTCTCCCTCCAGTGATATGATGTAGACGTCACAGCACTTCTTTTTTCCCAACCTCCTTTTCCCCTCGCCCTTAAAAGCAGTAAACAAAACATTCCAAATATGTAGCTAGCTGGTGTTTTTTTTGTTCTTTTATTTTTTTACATTTTAACCGTATTGCGCTGCTGTAAAACATGGCTAAAACATAGACAAAGGCAATACCTTGTATAGGCGACACCTATTGACTTTGCCCATTGCTTGTTCATATAGTTAAAAATAAATTCCATTGCTGTGATGCTGTTCAGAATGCGATTCACTAGAAGTGTTTCTGTCAGTCAAAGGCACAACTTCCTTAACAATTTTTTAAACCATCGCCAGAAAAACATGTTCTTTCATGTAATAAACTGCGACTTCTGCTCCTCTGCTAATATGCCCTTTTTAAAATTCGACTTGCACTGATAGCAGAGCTTTACCTGCGCAACGTTTTCTTTCAAAGTCTCACAGTCTGCCATTTTCTTTCTTTATAGGGCAAAGGTTTAGCCAGTGCCAGGAAAAAGCTGGATGCAGCAGCAGCAGCACTTGAAGATCGTGATAAACCCTACGCCTGTGACAGTGAGTGGTCATCATTGTGTGTTTCCTATTACCCCATTGATGGGGGTCCATTTCAATCCTTTGCACACACACACCCATAACACTTATTTCTTGACTATTGACTTTTGTAGGCTTAGTTCAAAAAGATGCGAGCGTTAAAATGTCATTCTTGTTAAGGGTAATTACTTTGTGCCTGACACACAGGCTAAGGGAACCAGAGGGTGGTTAAGGTAAGAACACTGATATGAGTCAGTAGAATGTAACAAGGTCGTGACAATGAAGAAACATGATTCCAAAGAGCATTTTGTTGGTGAGGGGGGGTGTCAGTCTGGGTGAAGATGAAGTCTCACCAACGACTATAATAGTAAGTGTTTAATCATTTTGCAAGGTCAGGAAGTTGTGAGGGTATTAGAGATTGTCTGACAGGTGACTGGAAGAGAGAAAAAGGAAACTAATGAGAGTACGATTATACAAAGTGGGAAAACATGGTATGCGATGGATGGTGGACAGACATAAGATATAGAAAAGGAACTGATCTAGTGTGGAAAAGTAGGTTTAGCAAAGGAATTCTGTGAATTTGAAGAGAGCCTACTAAAGCGTGGTGTTGGCTAACTGTTATGAGACCTTCTAAAAATTGGCAGAGACAGTTGAGTAGAGGAAAATTGCCATGTAGATGGAAAGCCTTCAAGTAGCTCAAAAGAAGGGGGAAAAATCAAAATAACACAAGGGAGATAAAAGGTTTCTTTGTGATGAAAGGGTGGTAGGAGCGGTAGGTACATAGCTACAGCTGGTAAGCACTAAAAGCAATTAGATGAAGAGGTTGTCTCTTGGATCTGGGGAAGGATGAATGATAGACAAAGGAGGCTTGAGTTTGCCTCGCTTTGTGAGGTCTTTTCTTTGGAGGTTCTGGGCAATCCTTGGTTACTGGGCAGTATCCCTAGTTGCTGCTGTTTTTTACCACCAGTGTTCCAGGGCCACCCATACAATTGCTGGTGAACTGTATAACCAAGTTACTCTCCTTAGGCCTCTTTCTGTCCAGTGGTAGCAAACTTGAGCGTTCAAGGTTTACATTGGGAGGTGAAAACTCAGAGATAGCATGACGCATAAAAATACGCACAATAAACTCTGTGTTAGTCAGAGCTATTAGTACTCAAAAGAATATGGCTTTATTTATAGGTAGGTAAAACATTGCAATTAAGGCATACAGAAAAAATAGAAGGTGCTGCCACCTTCTGCGCACATGATTTCTGGAAGTAAATTCATGGTATTCATACCATAGATGATACCTTTTTTTCTTCTTCTAATAGTGTGGGTCACCAAGGTAAAAGTTATACTATGGGGGTGCACATTTGGGTATTCTTGGTAGACTTCAGCTTTTTTTACTCCATTTCCATCAGTGAGGCAGAGGTGTCAAACATAAAGTAACAATGCCGCAATTTGGAACTACACACGCTGGAACAGTGATTAAATCCTGGTCACAATATTAGTTTACGGTACCTAATGCAGCAGACAATTAGTTTTGGTGCTCAATTAAACTTGGCTACCTAGAGCCAGATGTTGGAAATCAGCTGTCTGATGATCTTCAGTACTGGACATAGTCACTGGATTGGGAGATCAGTTACATCACAACTTGTCTAGTGTTTGCCTTCTCATCCTTTTAGATCCATCAGCGGTGTTCAGCACAGTGGACCCCACTCTCTTCCTCAAGACCCTGAAGCTTAGAATGGGCCTCAGAGGGACAATAGTAAGCAGGTTCCCCTCCTTACTGAACCGCCTGTCCCAGTTCTTAAAATTGGTGTATTACTCTTTGGTAACATAAACAGTGACCTGTAGTGTATCCCAAAGCTCCACTCAGTTCTATTCTTCCATTATGTGAAATTACTCGAGATGCAACACCACCCTAAAGCTACATCAATAAATGGATGACACCAAACTGCATCTAAAAGTGTCCTCCGTACAAGACTTACCCTACACAAGTTTAGAAATGGAATTCATTCATGGATGGACTTGCACTGCCTGAAACTCCTGGCTTTTCTCCTTCTCTTCCCCCAAACCACCTCCAAAATTGGTTCACCTCTGCTCACTGAGCTATCCTTGATGGGGCTAAACTCAGCACAGAGCACCAGTCAAATCTCTGTTTCATGCTGGACTCCTCTAACTTTGACAGCACAATTAAACTAAATGGCACAATCTGGCAACTTCCACCTCCGCCTGCTTAAGAAAATCAAACACCCTCTCTCTTCTGATCACCTAAGACAAACAGCCCACTTCCTGATCGTCTCAAGAATTAACACAGGCAATGCCATTGTAGCAGATATTCCGACATGAGCATTTGTCTCCACTCAAGCCATATTCCACTCCACTGCCAGACTAATCTAAGAGAAATACTTTTTCCCCCTATTAATTCCCGATTCTGAGGCACCTCTGCTGACTTCCAATTGAGGCAAGGATCATGTTCAAAATAGGATGCATCACCTCAATCATCAATCAATATATTCTTTATTCGATTTTAAAAATAAAATCATAAAAGAGAAAAACAGTATAAAACAGAGCACACAATCGGTATCAAGCCCCTCCTTTATCCCAATTAAGAGCTAAAGTTTTAAGGGACAGATTTGAAGCTGGTTGGTGTTATAACCCAATCCTTCATGCACGATTTCATAGGGTACACTTTGTGGGACTCCTAATAGCCCCCTTAAAATTTTATTTTCTGCTATTTGAATTGGGGCTACAGGGCCATAACCCCAAATTCCACACCCATAGCTGGCTTTTGGGGTGCACTTGGCCTTGTAAGATTCCAAGGCTATTTTTTTGTGGGTGTGCCCAAGCCGACATGAGAAATCACCTATTCTAAACATAGCTCTATTAAAAGCCATCACATATGGGTTATGAGTAATACCAATGAAGGCCAGAATCAAACTGAACCCCTAGATAACAAAACTCATCCACCTAACTAATATGATGACCATCTACTATAAATTTCATAGTTTTCATTTTAAGTGGGCCAAACTTCATGCCGTGTGATTTCGAAAAAATTGGTGGAGAGGTCAAGACTGTTCCTAAAATTGATAAAAAGATTAAGAGGTCTTTGTAGTCTCTTGGCTGTCCGAGCAGTTAAAACAGAATCATCTGCATAAAGCAGATCCGGAAATTGAACAGCCGCCCACTTTGGGTACATCAAGTATGGGTCAGTCTGTGCTAGTTCTACATGATTAATAAAAAAATGAATAAAAAAGGTGCTAAAATACAACCCTGACAGACCCATGCTGCAGTTTAAAGTTCTTTGTGCATTCACCATATATGACACAAGCTGAAAGGTCATTTTGTAAGTCATACAGAAAATTAATTAATGGGGGCTCTACTCGGATGCGTCTCCTACAAACCCATTTTTTGGAACTCTCCCACTAGACCCAAGATGCAGCTTTATCATTCTGTCTTTCAGGAAATGCCTCAAGACTCACCTCTTCAAATCTTAATCTCTGTGGAAAATTATCAAGTTTCTTAGTGGCCCGCAAGGAACAGACATCTGAGTACATTATATTACTTGTTTTTTTAGCTGCATTACTGTTGTTAAACTCCCCATGTTACTCTCACTCCACCTCCCCTTCCTGCCTTCTCCACCCTCTTCTCCCTCCCCCTTTTGGTTGATTGTTAACGGTACATGAGATGTAAATACATTAAATGCCTTTGCCACCCATTTTTAGCATGCATGTTTTTACCGCGAATATTCCTTTACAACGCATGCCAATACCACACATTGTTTTTCGATTTGAAAACAATGTATTTGTGGGGGGAGACCCCCCCAACTCACCTTAAATGCGTGGTATTGGCATGCATTGTAAATGCATATTCACAGTAAATATATGTGCACTATGAAAATGCGTGGTAAAGGCACACGAGGTAAAAACCTAATTGTAAAGGCTGTTTCCTCTTTTGGTTCACCCCCTTTTTGCTGATGCAAACTGTTAGGGTCTCTGTAAAGCGCTTTGATACCTGTCCGATGAGATGATGCTGTATACACATTTCAAATAAATACTCCTGCAGGTATATTGGATACAAGTTGTAGATGGTATACCAACAGTAAATTGCAGGTTTCTGTAGGAGGGTATCTCTGTTTATAGTCATAATCTTGTGAATAGTCCCGCCCATGTGCTTGGACCCCGGAGCAATTGAAATAGTCTCTTAAGTTGTCTTCTACTGCAGTCCTGCATAGACACTTAAGAGAAAATCAAAGACAAATAATGCAGCCTAAAACTACAAGGCTACATTGGCCAGCACTTCATCTCGAAGTGAAAAAGATAGCCAAATAATATTAAATTTTACACACTTTGTAAAGTTCCACACCTAGAGAAACTCCCCTTCACAAAAATCCTTTGTCATGAGAGGAAGGGTTGGACAGACAAGCCCCATAGGCTGCCATTATGTGTCTGGAAAGGGGATACCGTGCCTTTAAGAGCCAAAGGCCTTTTTCTTCCAGTTTTTTTTCCGGCTCCTGCTAGCAGGACCCTGGAGCATTGAGCTCTACCTTTTTGGGTATATCTTCAATTTTTGGAGCTTTTCCAGTGATTTGAGTGTTTCACTCGACGTCTGGGGTCTTCTTCTTCCAGTTGCTGTCTTTTTTTTTTACCAGTTTTGCCACCTCTATATTGTCAACATGCCAGCTTTATTCGACAAGTGCCCTGAGTGTGGTAGGAAGAAGGCTAAATCTGACCCCCACAGAGTGTGCATACTCTGTCTCCCTTCTACCCATGTCCCTGACTCCAGTGATATCTGTCACTCTTTCTCCAGGAGGACCCTGCGTGACAGGGAGAAGATTCGTCTCCAAGGCCTGGAGCAGAGGAGACATCAAGAACCAGGTGGGACTTCTGGGCATGGAGGGACTCTGTCATCATCCGCTGCCCGTGCATCGGCCTCAGGGGGGCTCCCCAGTCAAGAAAAGGCCCAGAAAAGGCACCGCTCCCGGTCGACGTCGATGGCTGCGACGTCGGCGTCGAGAGGTATGACTACAATCTGTTCACCGTCGACCCAGGGCTCTGGGTCGAAGTGACGTCGACGTTTGGCGTCGAGGGTTAGGACGTCGAGACCTTGGACGAGGTAGACGTCGAGGACTTTACCGGCATCGACACACCATCGACGTCGTGATGAGTCCCGAAGAAGCAGGCGCTCGCCGTCGAGGCGACACCGTCGAGGAGAGAAAGATCAACATCAAGGCGAAGGCACTCGACGTCGGGGAGTTTGTCGACGTCAAGACGAGTGACGTCGAGAAGAGAGACGTCGAAGAGGTCGACGTCGAGGAGGGACCTAGAGGAAGTCGAGGCCCAGAATGGTGTCTAGTGCCTCTGTGGTTAGCATCTCCTCATCATCGGCAAATCACCGGTCGCTGGTTCTCAGATAGATCTACCTCCAGAGCATCCTCCCCGAGGCCTACTCGTAAGAAGAGGAGAGTTCTTAGGTCGCCGGACTCTGATTATTCCCGGACCTATTCACCCTCAAGGCCCAGGACACCTACGCCTCCTACTCTTCCGCAACTTTCTCCTCCTCCGCCTCCTCCTCCTCCTTCTCCGCCTCTTTCTCCTCCACCGCCACCTCCTCCACCCCCACCTCCTCCTCCACCACCGCCTCGGCCTCCAAAACCGAAGCCTTTGGTTCCGGCTCAACCTCTTCCGCTTCCGCAGCTCCTGGGCCGGTGGCTCCTACAAGGCCCAGAAAGCCAAGGTCAAGATCCAGAGGGAGGCATCGCTCTCGCAGTGAGCGTAGATCTTCGACGAGGTCACGTCATCGTCGGCGGAGGGAAAAGTCACGGTCCAGGTACACGGACTCGTCGAGTGACAGGAGATATTCTCCCACTTTGTCAGACTCTCCTCCTACGAGAGTGTCACCAGTGGATGACATTGTGACGTTCCAGGATGTGCTGCTGAGGGAGGCAGCGAAGTTGGGGATCACACAGACTGTGCCCACCCCTTCCACCTCTGTGATCTTTGAAACGTTGGAGCGCAGGCACCTCTCTTGCCCTTTGGTGCCAGGACTGGAGGAACCAGACATGGAGCTGTTTCTGACGCCAGCCTCTGTGAAGTCGGCGCCATCCAGGCTTCAAAAGAAGTACAGGCCCCCGGATTTGGATCCAGCGTTCTTAAGAGCAGATCCAGTCCCGGATTCTTTCATTGTGACAGCGGCCAAGCAGCAGCATTCTAGTGCCCCTTCGTCTACGGTCCCTCCCGACAAGGAGAGCCGTCAAATGGATTCAGCAGGGAGAAAAGTCTGCAGTACAGCTGCCACCTCTACGAAAGCATTTAGGTCAGTATGACCGCTCCTTGTGGGAGTCCCTGCAGCAATTAATTGAGCTCCTCCCGAGGGACAGGAGAGAAGACTTCTTGGAGATCTTGAATGAGGGCATGATGGTCTCGAATCAGGTCACCATTTCGGCGGCAGACGCCTCTCTCCTGGCTGCTCATGGGTACTGCCATGGCATAAACTTGAGACGCCACTCCTGGTTGCGCCGTACCTCTCTTAAACCTGAGGCGCAACAGCGGATTGCTAACTTGCCCTTTTAGGGATCTACCCTCTCCGGGACTCATGCTGACGAAGAGATGGCCCGCATGAAGGCGGAAGTGGAAACGTTGAAAGCTGTAGGTTTGCAGAAACCAATGGAGCAGTGGAAGTCCTTCCGCCCTTTCCAGAGGCGTTACTCTTCCCAGAGATTACAGCGAGGGCAAGGTTGTCAAGCTGGCCAACAGCAGCAGCAACAACAGCAATACCAACGACAACCCTTCCAGAAGCGTCAGAAGGGCAGAGGCGGCCAGCAGGCCTCCTCGGCGAATAAGGGCCTGGCCGGGTCTAAACCCTGAGGAGTTACTTCCCCCTCGTCCGTTACCCACTCCGGTGGCGGGAAGCATACAGAATTACTTGGCAGAGTGGAGAACAATAACTCAGGACAAGTGGGTACTAAAAATTGTTTTGCAGCGTGAATCTTTCTGGATTCACTATGCTGTGCATATTCCGCGGTCTTGTGGTTGGGTCCGGATTCGTAGTCTTTTCTTTGTTTTTTTTTTGTAGCCCAGGTGGGCGTCGGCGTCACCCCTCCTCGGGTGCATTTCCGGTGACGTCGGCATGCTTCCTGCGGAAGCTCCCACTCTTGGGCGCCATCTTCAGATTCTTTTTTCCGCGGTCGGGTCTGGATCGTTCCCGTTGGGCTCCAGACATTTTTGGAGAAAGTACAAGGTAAAGACTGAAATTGGAGAAGAAATTCACCAGAAGACTACGGAAGACTTCGCCGATCACTGACCAGCGAAGAAGAAGGAGAAATCATCGAGAACTTCGACGATCGTCGACGTCCACGCGGCCAGGGAAGCCCTGAACGCTCGATGGTGGACAACACGCCGTTCAAGTTCTGCCGTAACTGCCACCACAAGTACGCGCAGAAAGACCAACACCCGGTTTGCAACCTTTGCCTACCGGTAGACCACAGGAGCGAGGACTGCAACGCCTGCTCCTCCTTCGCCCCGAAGACCCTTCGTGTGAGAGCGAGCCAGAGGGTAGCGCACGCCACCCTGCAAGGAAAAGCCCCGACGCCATCGCTGTACGAGCTGGGGATGTCCTCGGAGGAAGAGGACAATGCTGCCGCCGAAGACGACAGCTACACGGTCGTAGAGACCGATTACACGAAGACATCTGATAAGGTAGGGGACACGAGAGATTCTGAGTCTCGAAAAAACGAGGGCAAGGCCCCGAAAGTGCCGACGCAGAAACACCTGGCGTTCGCGACTACTCACAGGCCCAGCGGATCCTCTGAGAAGGAGTCCCCGGCGCTGAGACAGCAGAAGTCGTCGAAAATCGCCTCCCGAAAGGGACCGATCGACGCCGAGGGAGAAAGACCCTAAGGCCCCAACGCCGTCCAGGGACCCGAAACCCAGTTCAACGTCCAAGTCTCCGGCACCGAAAATCTCGCCGCCGAGCCAAGCGCCGAAGAGAGGGGCCGAACCACCCGGCGCGGACCACGCGGCCGAGATGGAGAAGAAAAGAAGGCGCCTCAAAGCCGAAATGGAAAACATCTTGCAGCGGAAGAAAGATTTCGACGCCAAGATGAAAGCCTTCACGATTCCCCACAAGACCAAGCCACCCGTTTCTGGAACTGGTCGAGGAGGAAGACGAAAACGTCGAGGAACATGACCCTGGCGTCGAAATGGTCGACGACCAGGAAGATGACGAGAACCCCTACGAGAGTTACAACTATGGGGAAGAAGAGGACAGCAGGATGGACGCCGAGTCGGCCACCTCTGACCCGCAGGAGGAGGATTACCTGGATGTCGACACCGAAAGCCCAGAGGAGGCGGTCGACACAAATCCCTTGAGGCCATCGCCGCCGGACGACATCGGGCCTACAACTCGGTGATAAGGTCTGCGGCAGCAGCTTTTAGACTCAAGCTCGACGAAGAGAAGCAGAAAGCAGACTTTCTTCTCGAGACATTACTCCCCACGCAAACAAGGAGCCAGTATCTGCCAATGCTCGAAAGCGTCTTGGCGCAGGGGATGGAAGCGTTCAGGGAGCCCGCAACATGCAAGGCAGTCACTCCCAGAACGGAGAAAAAGTACAAGCATTCCTCAAAGGACCGAGCCTACATTCAGGGCACGGTCTCAGCTGACTCCATCATCCCGGCCACAGCAAGGAAGAGGGCTAACGTGCCCACTACTTCTGGACCACCACCTGATAAGGAGAGCAAAAGGATGGACCTAGTGGGCAGAAGGATCGAACGGAATGCCGCGACCCAATGGCGCATGGCTAATTCTAATGCCCTCATAAACAGGCACATGTACCAGATCATGGAGGAGCTGGGACGGCTGGTGAAAGACCTGCCCCAGGAGGCCAGGCAGAGGGCCGAGAAACTGGTGGAAGACGGGAAGAATGCGGCAAATTGTTGCCTCAAGACGGCCCTGGATGGAGCAGACACCTCCAGCAGGCTCATGATGATGGGTGTCACTGAAAGAAGACACGCCTGGCTCAGGGTTTCGGGCTTCAAACCAGAGGTGCAACACAGCATCTTGAACACACCGTTCAACGGCGAGACGCTGTTCGGAACAACAGTTGATGAAAAACTCAGTCAACTAAAGAAGGACAATGAAACTGCAAGATCCATGGGAGCATTGCAGTTCAGAGGCAACAAAAGGGGCACCCAGTCACGGAGGCCCGTCGGAAGGGGTGGAAACCAGCCAGGTACATCACACCAGGCTTTCCAACAGACGCACCAGGCAGACTCGCAGGCGCAACCGAGTCAGCAGAAGCAGTCCTGGCAGTACCAGTCAAGAGGCCAGTCCTTTCGAGGGAGAGGAAATGGACGAGGACAGCATAAAAGAGGGGGCCAGCAGCCAGCCTCTAAATGACTTCAAAAAGATCCGTGTGCCCGCCCACAGAAAAGATCTCAGGGGGCAGCACGTACAAAGGGGTCAAGACAAACTGGACACCTACCACCACATAACACCAGTGGGTGGAAGATTAAGATTCTACCTCCAGGAATGGAGAGAAATCACATCAGACAAATGGATCCTCAACATCATCCAATTCGGATACTGCATAGAGTTGGAAGGAAGGCCAACAAGCAGGAAACTAAAGAGAAAGCCACTAGCAAACAAACAGCTAGAGCGGCTTCAGGAAGAAGCAAAATAACTCCTACGAAAGCAGGCCATAGAACGGGTTCCCTTCAAGGAAAGAAACAAGGGAATATACTCAACGTACTTCCTCGTACCAAAGGTAGACGAGACAATGAGACCCATTCTGGACCTGAGGTTCCTGAACAAATTCATAAGAACACAAAAATTCAAAATGACCTCCCTGCAACAGGTGCTACCGCAATTGCAGATCGGAGACTTCATGGTCACGATAGACCTCAAGGACGCCTACCTGCACATCCCAATGAACGTAAAGCACAAGCATATGCTCAGGTTCACGATCGGAGAAAGCCACTACCAGTTCACAACACTAGCCTTCGGGCTAAAATCAGCACCGAGGGTCTTCACAAAGTGCCTCGCGGCAGTCGCAGCGCACCTACGAAGGCAGGGAATACACATATATCCTTACCTGGATGAGTGGTTGGTGAAAGCATACTCGTACCAGAAATGCAAGCAACACGCACATACAGTGACGGGCACGCTAATAAACCTGGGGTTCTCCATCCATTGGAAGAAATCGTCAATGGAGCCGGAACGAGTGAAGATCTTCCTGGGGGAACAGATCAACACCTTACAGGGCAAGGTGTTTCCCAGCGAGAAGAGAGCAAGGGCACTGGTGAGGGAAGCTCGCCTCTACCGGAGGGGACAAGCTCGGACAGTGAGGACTGCGAGCAAGATCTTGGGGATGATGGCATCATGCATCCACCTGGTACTGAATGTACGACTTCACATGAGACCCATCCAAGAATGGCTCCAGGAACAATGGTCACAGGCTTCAGGCAGTTGGGAGGATCTAGTGGTTGTGACGCACGCAGTGCAGAAGGAGATGACATGGTGGACCATGGAGAACATAACAAGGGAAAAGCCTCTAACGCCCCAACACCAACAGTGACCATCACCACAGACGCATCCCTGAAGGGATGGGGCGCTCACATGGAGGAACTCAAAGTGAGGGGACTGTGGACACCAACAGATGCGACAAAGCACATCAATTACCTAGAATTGAAGACAATCTTCCTTGCACTGAAAGCCTTCCAAACAAGACTGTACAAGCACAAGGTGTTACTACAGACACACAACACCACAGCGATGTTCTACATCAACAAGCAGGGTGGAACACAGTCAACCACGCTTTCAACACTGGCGCAGGAGATATGGAGATACGCCATCCCCCTCAGGATAGACCTGCTAGCCATACACCTACCAGGGAAGGAGAACATTCAAGCAGACTGGCTCAGCAGACATACATCGGCATCCCACGAGTGGGAGCTCAATGCTCAGGAGACAAGGTGGTTGTTCAACAGGTGGGGAACGCCATCATTGGACCTGTTTGCAACACACCAGAATGCAAAATGCCAAAACTTCGCATCCAGACAACCCGAAGAGGGGTCCCTTGTGAATGCCCTTTGGATAGATTGGTCCGGGACATTTGCTTATGCTTTTCCCCCGATACCACTGATGCACAGAGTACTGAGTGCAGAGCGAGCAACATGACCCTGATACTGGTTGCGTCACAGTGGGCCAGGCAGACATGGTACTCGCAGATCATGGAGATGACACAGAGTGCACCCCACAGATTCGGGAGGAGAAAAGACCTGCTCTCCATGCACAACGGAGAGGTACTGCACCCAGAGCCAGAGAGCCTGAGCCTAGTGGCATGGCTCCTGAGGACATAGAGTTCGCACATTTGAAACTGCCAGAAAGCACCCTCAGGGTCCTTCGGGAGGCACGAAGGCCCAGCACACGGAAGTGCTATGTGGCAAAGTGGAAAAGATTCACGATGTGGTGCAGGAAAGAAAGGCTTCACAATAAAATGAAGGAGGACTCCACAGTGCTAAAATACCTCAGCTCGTCCTCCTTGAGGGTCCACTTGGCAGCGATAGTCGCCTACACAAGGGGTGAGATGGGCAGGAGTTTCTTCACATCACAGGTTGTGAAGAGGTTCCTGGAAGGAGCGAAGAGGATCACACCACCCAAGCGTGTGCCACCACCGGCATGGAACTTGAACATAGTCCTAACGGAACTCATGAAGGAGCCCTTTGAACCACTTCACAAGGCCTCACTAAAAATGCTAACTATGAAAACAGCTTTCCTGGTTGCAATAACGTCCTTACGCAGAGTAAGCGAGCTTCAAGCACTAACGCTACAGGAACCCTACATACAAATACACGACAGGGTTGTGAAGAGGACCGACCCACACTTCATGCCAAAGGTGGTGTCCAAATTCCACATGAACCAGTCCATACAGATACCGAGTTTTTTCCAAAAACCAACAACTAGCGAGCTCTGCACACCCTAGACGCCAGAAGGGCGGTCATGCACTACATTGAGAGGACAAAGGGATACAGGAAGACAAAACAGTTCTTTGTGTCATTCGCCAACAGTTTCATGGGCAAGGCAGTAACCAAAAACACTATTGCACGATGGATCGTGCAAACAATTCAACTCTGCCACAAAAGGGCTGGGCAAGAACTAGCAGAGGGGGCACGTGCCCACTCCACTAGGAAAAAGGGTGCTACAATAGCCTTCCTGGCTAACACACCCATACAAGACATATGCCTGGCGGCAACATGGGCTTCGGTGCACACGTTTACGAAGCACTACTGCGTGGATATTCAGATGAACAAGGAAGCACAAGTCGGACAAAAGGTGCTCCAGCACATATTCAAAAACCAACGCTCATCTTCCACCCAGCCGCCACAGAAATGAGAAACCGCTACAAAATCTATGCACAGCATAGTGAATCCAGAAAGATTCACGCTGCAAAACGAATAGTTTCTTACCTGTCGGTGTAGTTTTGCAGCTTGAAGATCTTTCTGGATTCACTAGCGAACCCACCCACCTCCGCCAGAAAGATGAGGCTGGAGAGGGAAGAGGTGGTCAAAAAAAAAAAAAAAAAAAGTAGAAAGGACTTTAAGTACAAAGGGGTTAAAAGGTTTCACCTAAATAGAACATTGTCATCACTTCGGAGACGAAAGAAACACGGAAAAAAGAATCCGAAGATGGCGCCCAAGATTGGGAGCTTCCGCAGGAAGCATGCCGACGTCACCAGAAATGCACCCGAGGAGGGGTGACGCCAACGCCCACATGGGCTACAAAAAACAAAAAACAAAGAAAAGACTACGAATCCGGACCCAACCACAAGACCGCGGAATATGCACAGCATAGTGAATCCAGAAAGATCTTCAAGCTGCAAAACTACACCGACAGGTAAGAAACTATTCGTTTGCAATTGATACAGTCTTCGTTTTGTCAGCCCTCCTCCAGCTATTCCACCGGTTCGTTCGCAATACCAGCTGCACGAACTTCAAGCAGAGGCCGATATCCTGTTAAGAAAAAGGGCGATAGAAGACGTCCCTCTGTCTCAAAGGGGAAAGGGTCTATACTCAAGGTTCTTTCTGGTATGCAAAAAAGGACAAAAACAAGTTCAGGCCCATTCTGGATTTACGACAAGCAAACAAATGGATTCGCAGGGAGAAATTTTGCATGCTGTCCTTGCACCAGATTTATCCTCAGCTGCAAAGAGGAGACTGGCTTTGCGCAATAGATCTGAAGGATGCGTACTTCCATGTGCCCATTGTATGGAAACACTGGAAGTTCCTGCGCTTCCTAGTTGGCACCAATCACTATCAGAACACAGTACTACCGTTTGGTCTGAAGTCTGCACCCAGTACTTGCATGGCAGTGGTGGCAGCGCACCTGAGAAAGAACAAGGTGTTCGTCTACCCGTACCTGGACGACTGGTTGATCAAAGCCTCCACCTTCCAGGAAGGGCAATTGCATTTCAACAGGCCAGCTGTTTTGTTGAATCAGCTGGATTGGCATATCAACATGACCAAGTCCGTTCCGACTCCTGTTCAGTGCCTGCAGCACTTGGGAGCCTCCATCAATACTCTCAGAGCAAGCGTGTCTCCTTAGGAGGAGCGACGCTTATTGATCCTTCGGAAGGCTCAGGCTCTCATGTCCGTTCCATCAACGACAGTGAGGACGGTGTCTTCTCTTCTGGGGTCGATGGCCTCTTGCATCATCCTCACACCACATGCACACCTCCACATGAGACCGCTGCAGGAATATCTGGAGGATCAATGGGACCAGAAGCAAGGGAGCTGGGTCAACAGGATCCAACTGTCTCTACACGCTCAACAGTCCCTGAGATGGTGGTATTCAGCAGAGAATCTCCTCATGGGGGTTCCGTTCCATAAGGACATTCCCATACAGACTATTGTGACGGATGCTTCTCTCCGCGGCTGGGGAGCGCATTCAGACCATCTACAGATTCAAGGAACATGGTCCTAGGCGGAATCCACGTATCACATCAATTTTCTGGAGCTCAGAGCTGTTCATTTGGCGCTGAAAGCCTTTCATCCGTCCTTCCAGACAAACTCCTTGCTTTTGCACACGGACAATACGACCACAATGTATTACCTCAACAAGCAGGGGGGCTCGAGATCGCGCACACTGTCCCAGGAAGCGCAGGCGATCTGGCACTGGCTGCTAGCCAGAGGACTGACGATAACGGCTACCCATCTACCAGGTGTGCAGAATGCTCAGGCTGACGCACTCATCAGGCTGGTCCAGGAAAACCACGAGTGGGTCCTAAACGACGAGGTGCTAGGGAACATCTTCAAAAGATGGGGCACTCCAGAAATAGATCTGTTCACCACTGCCAAAAACAGAAAATGCGGAGACTTCGCCTCCAGGTTTTACCAACCGGGGACTCTGGGGAATGCGCTATGGAACAGCTTTCTGTACGCTTTTCCACCCATTCCCCTGATTCCGGCAGTACTCACCAAGCTGTCTCAATCCAGAGCACGAATGATCCTCATTGTTCCGGAGTGGCCTCGACAGTGGTGGTTCACGGACCTGCTCCACCGGTCTCTCCAACCCCATCTGCGGCTCCCATGTCGGCTGGACCTTCTCACGAAGTTAGGGGGGCAGATGGTGCACCCCATTCTCTCATCATTGAGTTTGGCGGTATGGCTCCTGAGATAGTACAATATGGACACTTGAACTTGCCTGACAACTGCATAGAAATACTCAAGGAGGCTAAGAGACCTTCCACAAGGACTTCCTATGCCAATAAGTGGAAAAGGTTCTGCATCTGGTGCACGTCCAAGAACGCTGATCCTACCTCGTGCAAGGAAGATGTCATCCTTCCATATCTCTTGGATTTAGCTCAATCTGGCCTTAATTTCCATTCTATTAAGGTTCACCTCGCAGCATTAACTGCGTATAGGAAATACCCTTCACAAACATCCTTCTTCCAGATTCCTGTAATTAAAGATTTTTTGGAGGGATTGAAGAAAGTATTTTCCCCTGTTCGCCGTCCGGCGCCTTCATGGGAACTGAATGTGGTGCTGTCACGGTTGATAAAGGAGCCTTTTGAACCTATTCATAAGGCTTCTCTACATCATTTATCATTTATTGTGGCTATAACATCGGCCCGCAGGGTGAGTGAGATGTTAAGAGTCCTATACAGTGTTGTCAAGAGTCCTATACAGTGTTGTCAAGAGTCCTATACAGTGTTTCATGCTTCCAAAGTTTTCATGAGGACTCACCCTAAGTTCCTTCCGAAAGTAATTTCTGATTTCCATGTTAAGCAGACGATAACTTTACCTACGTTTTTCCAACATCCTTCCTCTCCGGCGGAGAGGTCTCTTCATTCCCTGGATATAAGAAGGGTTTTGAAATTCTACTTGGATAAGACCAAGGACATTCATAGGTCATACTAATTGTTTGTCAATTATGGTTCGGTCAGGACTGGTCTTGCCACCTCTAAACAGTCCATCTCTAGATGGATTGTGTCCTGTATCCAGCTATGTTACCAAAAGGATAACAAGACCTTAGGGGGTAAGCCTAAGGCTCATTCCACCAGGGGCAAAGCGGCTACAACAGCTTTGCTACGTAATGTTCCCATTGCGGATATCTGCAGGGCTGCTACTTGGAAGTCGGTCTATACCTTTGCCAAACACTACTGCCTGGACTGGTGCCAGGGCAGACGCTCAGGTTGGGCAGGCTTCATTGAAAAATCTGTTTGCACAGTAGTGGTTTTGTCTTGTTTCCTCCACCGCTGGTTGGTTTGTTGGGATGGGCTTGCCATTCTATTCACAAGATTATGACTATACACAGAGATCCCCTACTACAGAAGAAGTAGTTTCTTACTTGTAACTCCAGTTCTGTAGTAGGGGTATCTCTGTTATAGTCATAAGCGCCCACCCTCCTCCCCGGTGGATGAAACAATACTGTACTGAATGCTACAGGCCTTGCTTTATACACCTTCAAAAAGAACTGAAAGTTAAAGGCCTTTGGCTGTGCATCCTGAGATACTGAGGGTCTCTGGAGAGTTCCTTAAAGACACTGTATCCACTTTTCAGACACATAATGGCAGCCTATGGGGCTTTTCTTTCCAACCCTTCCTCTCTATCATGACAAAGGATTTTTGTGAAGGGGAGTTTCTCTAGGTGTGGAACTTTACAAAGTGTGTAAAATGTAATATTATTTGGCAATCTTTTTCACTTCGAGATGAAGTGCTGGCCAATGTAGCCTTGTAGTTTTAGGCTGCATTATTTGTCTTTAATTTTCTCTTAAGTGTCTATGCAGGACTGCAGAAGAAGACAACTCAAGAGACTATTTTGATTGCTCCGGTGCCATGCACATGGGCGGGACTATTCACAAGATTATGACTATAACAGAGATACCCCTACTACAGAACTGGAGTTACAGGTAAGAAACTACTCCTTTCTGGTTAATAATAGCACCCTCAAGAGAGGCGAGTCACACTCAACCCATAGCCTCAACAGGTAATTGCCAGGTAACTGGAATGTAGTGTACCCACCCATGATTTTTAACACATCACTCTGCAATGGTAGGTCTAGGAAGACTATTCTTTTGCTTCTGTTGATTGGCTGCATTCAGTTGGACACAATCACAAGAGATGGGCTGGATAGCGGAAAAACCTCTTTGTCCCCGGGGCCAGATTTGGTTTGATACAGACTCCCAAGGAATACTACATGGGCCTGGAATGATACAGCTAACCACCCTTTCAATCCTAGAATATTTATTGGTATGCAACCTTTACAACGCAACTTTTACCACGCAGTGCTGTTACAACGCATGTATTACAACGAAAACCATTGCAACGCATTACACTGGGGGGAGCTCTAGGATAAGGAATAGTTTTAATTTAATATCCAACATCTTCCTAAGTGTTCACGGGGACTGGAGTTGGAATAGTAAATTAAACTATTCACTATCCAGCACCCCCAAGTGTAATGCGTTGTAAAGGTTTTCGATGTAATACTTGCGTTGTAACAGCATGCGTGGTAAAAGCATGCGTTGTAACGTCATACATCCATATTTATCTATAGCTCTTTGTTCTCTTATGCCTTGATACCGTTTAGATGAACAGTTCTAGATATCTGAGCTGTGTGTTTCTTGTGCCTTCTTGGTGGCTTGCTCCCTTGAAACTTCTATAACATCACTTGTAGTCAGCTAGGTATTGGACTTTGTCCTCTTAGACATTGTTCTGTTCCTCTTCCTTCGCCAAGCAGTTCTGCATACTATTCTGCCAGCGAGGCAAAGGAGTATGTGTTTATGAATGTACATCTGGTGTTGCTATTGAGAGGAAGACAAGACCATGCCCTTCAATTGCAAGTTAATGGCTTAAGGTGGTCAGTATTTCTTATGTTATGGGAGCTGTCGGGAGTCCACCAAGCAAAGCTTTGATGAGAATTGAAACGCTGCACTGATGAAAACAAAAGTTCTCATTACACATACTCTAGATGCTGTTGTTAATTCCGCATACCGTAGAATACCTATACTCGATGGGCAGAATTAATGAAACGCTGCACTGATGAAAACAAAAGTTCTCATTACACATACTCTAGATGCTGTTGTTAATTCCGCATACCGTAGAATACCTATACTCGATGGGCAGAATTAATGGGGGTTATGGATTGAGTAAAACAAGATTTTTTCCCGCTGGGAGGACAAGTAATCACAAAATTCATACACTCACCTCACTCTATCAAAATCACTTTCTCACTTATAACCAGTCCACTTAATGCTTGGCAAACACTTAACAAGGAAAAAACTTAAATTATGTTAAAAAGTGTACATTTTATTTTTAAATAAAAAAACCTATGAATCCATATACAATATCATAAAAAACACAAGTACAATTAATAAAACCACCTAATGTGGACAATGGGGAAATTTAAAAAAGACAACAGGCTTTGTCCTAATATATGGTTGATTCAGACCATTTGTTGACAACACTGGGGAGGCTTTCCCTTCCTATACCCAATTAATAGTTGACAACTTCGAATTTAACCCTTCTTTAATGCGTCGACGCGTTTCGGTTATGGGTTGAACCCTAGGAGTCCTCTTAGGAAACATTACTTTTGGGTCTCATTTTTCCAGGAATTCCTCATTCTCCCTCACAGGGCCTTGGTTCCCAAGCTGCTCATATTTCTTGATGGGGCCAATAACAACATTACCAGCTTCATGAGGAAATACAAACCGCTCATGATGAGAGCCTGACTATATGCAATAATTTTCTTTCTTTTTCTGTGTCTTTTCTGGTTCTGCTTTGACCAGGCAATGTTTGTGTTATTCTTGTATGTTCTCATCCAAGTTTCCCTGGCTGCCAAGTGGTGCTTACCACAGCATAAGAATAGGAAAAGGGCAAGTTTCAGGTACAGTGAAGGGAAGCTTATTTTGCAACAAAATATATGTAGATTTTCCCCCAAACAGCAATAGTTTTGTTCTACCAAGCCCAGTAACTAGGGGCGGGTAGGTCGCCATGTTCACAAGAAGACAAAGTCAACCCAGATGGAATCTATCATGTTGATAGGCTTTCTTATTGTGTCCTGCATTGACACAATTCTTCCTACAAATGATCTCTCGTAGGTCTCTACTGTTCTGAGGGGAATCAGCTGCCACCAACTGTTAGTCACCTTACAGGCCTTTGAGGAATAGGATCCACACTTGATTACTTGTTGTGGTAAACCTTTTGTGCACCACCTAATTAGTTAAGCCTAAACTTGACTGTCAAACTTCAGTCAATATCATTGATTAACTCCAGGTTACTTGGAGATTCCAGTGGCAAAAATGATGAAACCGGTGAGGAAAAAGTTAACTTTGTGTGGTGGGACAGTTTTCAGAATCTGTGCTAAGATTCCTGTGACCATGTTTGTCATAACTTTTCCTAAGCAATTCTTGCTTCTGTTCTACTCAGAGTCTTTCTTGGTTTCAGATTATTTTGATATTTAGGAAGATAAGATGCGAGGCAATTCTGCTTACGAATTTGCACAAATCTGCCATATGTTTGCGCGTGCACACACACAAAATTCTTTGACGTGCTCTGTAACTGCCACCAATGGTGCATCATTCCCTGTTTGGAGAGTACTGAATCCTTCAATACTAAGCTTGTATTAATGCTTGCAATGGTTACTTTTTTCCATATTTGTTCCTTTTTCCTTGGAGATATCTTTGCTCATCTCACTTGAACTCTCACTGTATTCATAAATTCTGTGGAAAAATATACATACCAACTTTGTAGGCTGTGTTAAGAAGTGTGGAGACTTGTCAGTTGGTGACTTCAGACCAAAGCCTGAGAAGGACCCGTTTTCTGATTTAGAGGCTTGGCACCAGTTCCACAATGTGTCGAAGTGTCGTAGGTGCTGCAACATCATGATCCTTACCATCATAGGTTATCCTGTTGAGTCTTTAAAAGATGACTTGCCAATATAGGCAGTCCTGAAATAAAAAAGTTATCAAGGTTGTAACTACTGTTTTTTTAAGGTCAATTATATTGTGGATCAGCTTTGAGGAGAAGTGAGATGGAAATATGAGAGCTGTTTGGAGAAAGGATGTGGAAAGTTGTAAACTTCCAGTAGATTGAGAAGTACAGTGAAAGGAGCTTGAATTTTGTTTTAGGAAGGACAAGGCAGAGATAGCGGGTTCTGAAGGAGTGGAAGAGTGGTAATATTGTCTGGGCTAGGTATTGGTAGAATGAACTGTGGTAAGTAAATGCTGACGTGAAATTGGAACAAGTCAGCTTGTAGACTACACATTTTTCAGGGATTCTTTTCTTCCTTCATAGTGCAGTCTTTACCACATTTGTGATTTAAGGTTTAGAGTGGAAGGCATGACCCATGGTTGACGCCAGGCGGCCCCTGGTGATTTATTTAATAGTCTGACATGAACTGGTTAGTGTTGTTAAAGCAGGTGCATCCTGACCCTGCCTGACAGCCTTACCTGGTGCCTCTGTCCTCCGACTTTATCTTGGGTCACTGGGTGCCTGAGATAGCAGTGTGCCCGGGTACCATCGCAGATCCGGGAGTACGTTGGTGCCCGTGTGGGCCCACTGGGCACTGAGCTGGGAGGCTGCCAGGATGTGAGCGCTGGTGCGGCAGCCCCCTCATAGCATTTGTGTTCACCTGTGACATAACTGGCAACTGCCTGGCACCCACCACTGGTGCGATTGGCCAGCAGGTTTGAGCGGGTGCGTTCAAGTGGAGATAAATTGACTTGGCATGCTGTCCTGTTGAGGTTTTAGGCTGGTCCTTTATTCACCAACACCCATGATGAGGAGCTCTTATGGGAAACATCAGGAGCGCTGGACCCAAGGTGAGTCATGTTTGGGCACTCTGTGGGGCATTAAATAGAGTCTGCAACTGCCCATCCACTCCTGCCTGAGCCAGTGTCTTCACTGTGTGGATTGTGGTGGGATTGTTCCTTATGGCGTTGCCGCTCTGCTGAATCTTTCTGAGCCAACTTCCTTGAGGTGCTTTAAGGGTCCCTTATAAAACTGAAATCACTGATTCATCATACCTGCCCCTCAACCACACTGCCTGTGGTATCCATTCGTGAGTGCCCTTGGGAAGCATAGTCTTGACAAACTTCCCATTGGCCTTAACCGCGGCTTTGTGGACTCCTCCTCTGCTTGATGTGCCATAATAGAGAAATAGGGTGCTAAAGAGCTGATAGTGGCAATTGACTTCCAGTCCTGTGGTGTTCAGATGCCTCACTGAAAGTTTCTTCCTTGCAACCCATGTCTAACCAAGATTTGTGTGCCATACTATTGGACATGAAACACAGTCACAGACCTTGTCACAGTAGTGACAATCAACTAATTATTAACACTCTGATAGACAGCCTTGATAGTCTGAAAGAGAAGCTTGGCAAGCACAGTGACCTCATTGACCCTCTTGAGCAACATGTGTTAGAAGTTGGGGATTCAGTGAGTGGCAGAGATGTGAAACTATCCCTACTGAACGAGATGGTGTAGGCTGTTCAAGCCAAAAATGAAGGTCTAGTGGGTTGTTCACACTGCAACAGTCTATGCATACTGAGTGTACGTGAATCCATGGTAATGAGATTTGTTGAGAATATGCTCAAAAGTCTGTTCAGTAGTGCTGCATTCACCCCAGTGTTCTTGGTGGAGTCAGCCATAGTTTGCTGTGCCCGTAGCCCTCACCAGGAGTAGCCGCTCACCTGATAATTACCAGACTTTTAAACTTTAAGGATAGAGACCTGATCCTATTTATGGCTAGATAGAAATAGGGCCTCACACAAGAAGGTTACAGCATAGTGTGTGAGCAAATGGGTTGTTTTATATGGTGTGGTTGTGTGAGATCACCATGTAATACACTTACAAACCCCTTTAGGACCAGTATTGTCATGTGCTTATCTAGGTTCCTGATCGATACTGTGACCTTATGCCCCTATTCGGCTATAAAGCCCTTTATTCCCTATATTGGCATAACCGTTCAAGTATGATTTTCTGTAAAGTCATCTCTGGCCTCACACGAGCAGAGCCACAGAGCCACATTCCAGCATGACTCTCTGCTACTTCCTTTGCGACCAATTAGTGCAATGACAGAGCAGCAGTCACTATCTGATATTCCTAGATAACACTCCGAGTTCTTCAACAAGATAAAAACTTAGCAAACCTGGAAATCCCCGCTTGCTATGTTTTGATTAGTAATAGAACTCTAATGAGCAACTGATAGCTGCCACTTCCTAGTGACATCTTTAATTGACGTCTTATGTCCAGCAAACTTGCGTCAAACCCGGCACCTGTCAGGTATAAATATTACCAACGTTGCCTTAAGCAATGAGAGCGAAGCTGTGAGCTGTGAGAGCGAAGCAAACTGCTGTTGAGCATTGCCTGTCGCTGCAGCCTGCTATCCTGTGGTGGTGAAGCTGCTGATTACCATTATCGCCGCTACAGCGCGACCTATGGTGCAGTACGCTTGAGGAGCCGTGCAGCCGTCCTCTGCGAAGACATCCAGCCCAGCTGCCCGCGGACGCTGTCACCCCTCCTTCCTCCAGACGCGCTGAGAGAAGCCGCTGCCTTTCTCGTGCAGAGAAATCCAGTCCCGGCGCTTCCGGTTTACCCTCGCAGGTGAACTGGGATATCGAGAGAGACCCCTGAAGGAGATACCAATCCTCCATCATTCTATTCAGAGGTATGGTGTTGACTAAACCCTTAGAAGAGAATTCTTGAAACAAACCTTGGCAAAACCAACTTAACTTAAGCTACTTACTTACTCCCCCTTCTCACGTGTTAGGCCTAGGTCAGGCACACTGGGGTAGGCTTAGTTAGAAGCACCAGTTGAGTATGTTAGCCTAATGTATATATGACTGTATAAATGTTTTATTACTTTTAAACCATTGTATGGCTAAGAAACCATATCAATGCTTTTACAGTTCTATTTCGCTATTCTTATCTTACTGTACGTACTTTTCATAATAACAGTTATTGCAATTGTGGCAATACATTTCTCTTGTATGAGAAGAAAGACTGTTCAATAAATGTTAACCTTTTATTGATACACGCCCGTCTCTCTATTCTCTACATACTGTGAAAGTAAACTGCACTAGACTGACTGAGTGAAATCTATGTCTATTGTTTCACACGACCCTAGAGATCGACTCTTGATCTGAGGAGCAAAGTTGTCATGTTGCACGGTTGTTGGAAAGCTGAATCCCTTCTTGTCTGTGCCAAGGAAGCTGATCACTTCCTATGCAGAGAAGAAAGTTTCCAGTGACCTCTGAGCTAGTTGGTAACACAACCCAATTAAGTTTAGCATAGTCAGTGGAGGCCTGGAATATAGCCAGTTCCACGTCGATACTACTGTTTATGTTATTCCAATGCGCAGGGCCTAGTGGGAAACTAGGAACTACACTACATGGCGCCCTAACGTTTGGTAAGGCGATAAACTAACGTAAGACTTGTAGAGTAACTCAGTCGTGCATATTTCACACCCCTTTCTCCCTTAAATACTCCAATAGACGTCTGGAGTGGGTGAAAGGTTAAAAATCCGCCCGACCTTAGTAGGAAGAGATTCCTATGTAAAGCTCTGGTTTATTCAACGTTGAAGGATACAGTGTTCCAAAATATTGTGCATCTAATCTTTGTCTCCTTGGAGACCTACTCTGCAAAAACTGCATTTATACAATGTCAGTAGAAAACAACGGCACCACTGGGGCCGCAGTAGATGCGACTCAGCAAGGTCCCGAATACACAGACCCGGATGCTATTATCATCCCGGTCCAGTTAAGAAGATCTATAACTTTAAAACTTATAGAAAACGGACTGCCACCTCAAGGTGGTACAGTAATTTTCGTGATAGAGGCTCACGAGTATCGGCAGACAGAGGTATTCTATTCATGGATAAACTTTCCAGCGGTAAACGCTATAACACAAGAGTTTCACTATTACAAAATAGAGGAACCTCCGGATGAGTACGCCCCTTTCGAGGAGGTTGAAATTCCACTTAAATTTCAAGAGCACCTGCTCTGGTTTAATGGCGCCCTAAAACACAATGATCACATTACCAGGCTCGGTCCACTAGGTAGACCAGGAGCCACGTGGCCGGTTCTAGCCAGCTACACACCACATCCTGACATTACAAAAATGTCTAGAGAAGAGCTGTTAGCACAGCTAAACACATTAATAAAAATACATAGGCAATTAGTCCAATATGTAATACGGACTGCAACAGTCCAGCCAGCTGTTAATACACCACAGCTGACCCCTCATCAGGGGAACACAAATAAAATTACACCACAGAACATACAGTCATGTCTTGGTAAAACACCCGTAAAACGGGAACAAATTCCTTTCTGGTTAGCCCAGAAAATCACTCAAATAGAGGCAGTATTTCCTGATACTACCCCTATTGAGAAACACAGAATCTTGACCATCTGCCTTCCTATGGGAATCGCACCACACGTGGAGGACTGTGACACTTGGGGTACAGTCTTTGCTTCCATTTACACAAAAACACACGGTGTTCCGTCTATGGCGGTAATACCAGACGTGCTAAAACAGATTCAAAATGAATTCGGTCCAGAGCCCGCTTTAAATCTAGGTATGAAATTACTGAAAGATTTCAAGCAGGTCACGGCTATATTATTAGCCAATGTAAAGGGAGAAGCAGCATCTGTGGCGATTCGCCAGAAGTTGAGGGAAACGGATATAAAAGATCCTGTTGAGCTTGCAAAAATCATAGAAAAATGCTATGAAGAATTAGGTAGAGACAGCTTGGGTGGAAAACCAGTTAAGCCCCAACTGCTCGAAAATCCAGAAAAATTATTTATTAAAAATAATTTAAATACTCCTAAAAAGAGCTGGGATGGAAATAAACAGTCCACTCCCAAGGAAAAAGTTTTCCAGTCCAGAGGAAGGTCTCCTCGTCGGAGGGAAAGAACTCCGACTCGAGAACGCCAGTCTCCCCAACGGGAGCCCTCTGAGAAAAGATATAACCTTAGAAATAGGGATAATATAAAAAGACCTGATAGATATCAAAGTATTGATACACGTCCCTCTCGATCTCTTCCACAGAATTCGGAAAGAAGAGGACGGTCAGACCCAGGAGAGCACACCAAGTCCAAAGACAAGGAACCTGCTCAAAATAAGAAATCTCAATTTCCTAAAAAGAAGGTAGCCAGTATTAGAGTAATCAACCATGCCGAGAATACTGAGGACACAGTTGAAAAACGGGGAGTGGGCATTGACAATGTTGGACAGTGCAGCAGAAATCAGTATAGCGCGCAAGATCTTGATGAGTCATCTGGAGACAGTGGACACGAATGAATACATTCAGGTTGAAACTGCCGACGCCAGGCTTAGCGAGCCCCATAAAATATACGAAATAACATTGCGTATAGAGGGTGATAAGACTAGGAAAATTAAGGGTCTATTTTGGGATAAGCTCTCGAAAGGCTATGATATTCTGTTAGCTGAAAAAGATTGGCCCCCGGAGTTTGTCAGGGAGTGCCCTCGTGGCGAAGAGGTAATTATGCCTGCCTTCTCGAATCACATACCGATTCACAAAAAATACACATATGCAAGGAAATGGGCTGTAGCCCAGGCACCTGCATTGTATAAAAATCACGTAGGATGGGATGAGGATTCTACGCCTCACAAAATCCAACTAAAAAGTGAACCAACTGCCCAACGGCAGTATCCCATAAAGCAAGAAGCTAAAAAACAGGTCAGGGAGATCTTAGATCAACTTGAGTACCAGGGGGTGATTGAAACATGCACCTCTCAAATGAACAATCCTTTGTTTCCTGTCTCCAAGCCAGACAATTCATATCGTCTAGTTTTGGACTACAGACACCTTAATACATGTTGCAAAACCTTTGCAGTACAAAACTCGCATAGTGCAGCCCTAATGAATAATATAGTTAGGAAAAAATATAAAACGACATTAGACATTTCTAATGGTTTCTTTTGTCAAAACATTGCACCAGAAAGCAGATATCTGACCGCTTTCTCCGCATTTGGGTCACAGAAAAAATTCTGTCGACTCCCACAGGGGTTCAAGAACAGCCCAGGACTATTCTCAGCTAGGGTAACAGAGTTACTACAAATCTATGATGATGAAGCATTATCTTACGTAGATGATATTTATCTCACAGACGATGACTTGGATACTCACTTGAAAAGAGTGAACACCATTATACTTGGGTTCGCAGCAGAGGGTTACAAATTCAACTTTAAAAAGTCTCGAATTGCCCATCTGACAGTACTATTTTTAGGGTACGAATTATCAAGTGAAGGGAAAAGCCTAGCGGACAACTTCTTAGAGAAGTGCGCTGTACTCCAAGCTCCAAAAACGCTGAAGAATTTACAATCAATACTAGGTTTTCTGAATTTCGGAAGAACTTACATTCTAAATTACGCAGAGAGGGTTAAACCTCTCTACGAACTAATAAAACCTGATTTAAAACAAATCAATTGGACTCAAAAACACACAGAAATTTTGAGATCACTGCAAACAGACATGTTAGCAAAAACAAAATTAGATACACGTGACAACACACGTGATCTGGTAATCCGAGTCATCCCAGGAAGATGCGGATTCACATACCTAACCTCTAATGAGGGAGAAAAGGTACCAATAGCTTACAAATCACATTTGTACACAAGGGCTGAAATAAAATTCAGTTCAACGGAGAAAATTCTAACTGCGGTTCAGACTGCTGTAGCGAAAGAAAGGCCCCTAGCACAAGGTAAACGAATATTAATCGTAACTCCTATACCGGCTTTAGAAGCGGTAACTAAAGCTAGCATTCCTAATGCTAAAGCTTTGCATCCTAGATGGATTCAGTGGGTTAATTCTCTTGCTGCAACAGACGTAGTTTACGAATTTGATCCTAACTTAAAAACACAGGAATTTTTACAATATGAATACGAATGTCCTCTGCCAATTGAAATCCTGCCTCTCGAAGAATACGGAAGTATTATATATACTGACGGATCAGCACAACCCGCAGTTGGGGGTAAGCAAGCTTACAGTGCTGCGTGCGCGATTGTTAAAGGTCGCTGGCACAAAGGAAAATTTAGACCATTGGTCACTAAAACACAATCTCTAGGAGATTGCTCGGCTCAACGAGCTGAATTAGTAGCATTTAAGATGGCGCTAGAAAATACTGATCGCGAATTCCCCACACTAATAGTGTGCGATTCTTTTTATTGCGTACAATCTTATAATGAATACTTGCAGAATTGGGTGGAAAATGGTTTCAAAGATGCAAAAGGTGGCACAATAAAGCATAAAATGCTTTGGGAACAGGTAGTTCTTTTACAAAAAGAACTACAAAAGACTCACGTGATACATACACTGAGTCATCAACGTGATGGCGTTCACGTTGCAGGGAATTCATTGGCTGATGAAGCCGCGAAGGCAGCTGTGCAAACGGCTTCCGTAGCCGCGATAACTCGGTCACAAACAAAAATAGACAGCGATGTTCTACAAGCTGTCAGTGCGTCAGTAAAAAATGATAAGAAAACACTCCCAAAAGGCTTTCCTGAAAAGTACTTGTACTTAACGGATACAAATAATGTTCCTTTTGCTCGAATCCCTGGAGTGGGGGATAGAGTAATTCCAAACAAGGAACACAGACTAGGACTAATAAAAGCGGCACACGAAGGGCTTGCTTCTGCACACGCTGGCATTTCCGCAACAGTATCACTATTAAAACAGAGATATTGGTGGCCTCGCTTGAGAATACAAACTAAAAAGTATGTATTGGAATGCGACATATGCCAAAGGATAAAAGTTTCAACAGTGAAACGACCAGCGCAGACACCCCTTCTCATCTCGGATAAACCATTTGCATGCGTTTACCTGGACCACTGTGGTCCCCTACAAAGGGACGGTAACTATAGATATATCATGGTAGCAGTGGATTCCTGTACGAGGTTCATATGGATGTGGCCCCAGCGCTCGGCTGACGCTAGAACGGTTATAAAAGATTTGCGAGTCTTTATCGGCACATACGCAATTACCACGTTCCATTCTGACCAGGGTCCTGCTTTCAGCTCTCGAGCTTATAGGGAGGCCATGGCCAGCATGGGAATTGGGTTGCGGTATTCTTGTCCGTCACATCCCGAAGGGAATAGTGTGGTAGAAAGAAAAAACCGGGACATAAAGCAATCTATAACAGCGAAGGTATTAGGTTCAGGCGCTGGGTGGGTCAAACATTTAATAAGTGTCCAGACTAGTCTTAACAACATGCCAAGAAATTCTCTAAAAGGTTTCAGCCCATACGAACTATTGTTCGGAATAAGAATGCGCGTTCAGGACCTCGATAGTCAGATGTCAGTGGTACAAGAAGAAACAAAGCAGTTTGAAGTAAAAGACCGTTTGGCTGTTTTACAGGAACTGAATGAAACAAGAAAATCATTAAGCAACATAAAATTAAAGCAACAGCCAAGTACCACTGACGAGGCACCACCCGCAACAGCCCCAGCAAGGCCTGTCTGGATTCCAAAGATTGGGGATCTAGTCAGAGAAAAGATCGCGGTTAAGAAGGAATTTGGGCCTTCTTACAGAAAAGCAGTACCTGTCTTAGCAGTCACCGGAACAAGATCAGTTGTGCTACCGCCCCTTGCTGGTAAAAAGGAGAACAGAGTCGTGTCCATCGATCTGGTAAAACCACAAGCATGTGGCCTATAATCAACAGTAGGCCCAGTGGACTCCCAAGAAACAACAGAATACCCAAACTTGCAACAATCCAAGAGGTTCAAACTGAAAGACTAATCACATTCGATCAGCCTGCAGTGCACAATGAAGGACTATGCAATACAGCCATGGAACTCGTGCCTCTTGAAACACAGATTGAAACAGTTCGTCAAGAAACAACACCAGTCTACAATGATGTGGCATCAGAAAGTGCTACCGAGAGACAGATTGAAAGAACAATCCCATCAATTGACAGAACTGCCTCTGGTTATTTCATCAACTTCGACAACTTCTCTGAAGATTTAAACGAGCCCGAAGTGATGCCAGAAACAAAAAAGTCTTCTAAAGAAAATACAACAGGACTCCTTCAACAAATCAAAGAACTATATCTGGATTCACCGTTGATTGAGCATTGGATCATCTCAGGGGTATTCATACTCCTACTATGCCTAATTTTAGTTTTAATTTTAGGAAAGTTCATTACAATTGAATGGACACAGCAAGTCAGAACATCAACCTAGTCCTGAAACCACACAGATCATCCCACGTGAAGAAAAGAGAACTGTCAACAGTAAATGTCACAGCAATTCCAATACCTGGTGGGGTAGTATGGGAGAAAACAGACTATGAGATCTATGGTCCGGTCGAAATCCTGAAGTATCCTCATCAACTAAAGGTTTCCTTAAGTGACTTTGTTACACCAAGTACATTCTCTGATGATTGGGACTTTAACAGTATCAATGACATGATGTCTGATTTAGTAATGTCAGCTAGATTCACAGATCATGATTATTTACAAGGTTCATCTAGTTATGAGCAGTTATTCTGTTATACCCACTATGGGGATCATTACTTGCATAAATCTGCACAGCCTAGAAATGTTTTTATGTATAATCAATGGGAACATTGTTCTACACCACCTAAAAGCAGTTCTAAAGCATTTTTTGAGAAATTCAAATATTTTTCAGGGTTTAACACCAGTGATGCAGAAACGTTTTATTATAAACTGTTAGATAAAACAGGAATGAAAACAATGCTGACAAATTCTAAATTGATATATTCAGAAGCATTTTATGACAAAATGATGACATTTGGTTTTGATTATTGGAAAACTAATATTGAAACGAAATCAATTTGGGGTACAAAAGATTGGCAGGTGCAAGGCATTGAAGCACTATTTAGAACCTGCATGATACCAGAACAAATGTTATTTTTAAATGACACTGTACACCAAACATCTTGTCTTGGCCTAGCCAAGAACAAAGAAATGAAAACACCGTCTATACCAAAGCCAATAGCTGAGAATACAACTGCAGATAATGAGTTAGACGTGTCACACATTTTACATTTCAACAGAACACATCCTGATTGGAAAAAGTGGTTAATCTGGCCTACAGACACAAATAACTGTCAAGATAGGTTCCTGAACAAAACACAGGGTTTAAAAATGACCAGATTAGACCCTAGATACTCCCAGAGACAACATCCAGGAATTATAACCACATACAGTGTAGGCAAACTCTGCCTAGAATGGCTAACTACATCCACACTGGCTGAAATTAAGCAACACTTGTCTTTATTAAAAGATGGTGCTGATTTGCGCGATTTCATTCTTGGACCACGCAAACAGCGTCAAAAGCGTTTCATAGCGACCAGTATCTATGCAGCTTACAACGAGGCTTGGAAAGTAAAGCAAATTGAAACTGCTGAAAAGATACGAGAAATTGATCGTATTAATTTGGAAAAATCACTTTCTGTAGTAGACAATGGGTTAATGACTCTGTCTTCCAGAATATATTCTTTGGACAATATTGTATCATCTGCCTTTGATGTGATAGACAGAGATTTGCTAATGTTACAACATGGCCAGTCTCAATTACGCTCTATTATAGAATTAGGCTGGACGCTGCAAAATCTTCGTTCAGGCTATGTGCCTTGGCGTTTGATAAACACAACGTCATTATTTTCCATTTTTAACCTTACTGATAAACAGATCAGTTTGGCACAGAAAGGAGCAGACTATACAATCTTGAGCATCGAGAAACTCGAGAGATTACCATTGACAATGTCAGAGAGCCCTGTCATTGAATGGATAATACACGGAATTATCACAATTCCGATAACAACTTTCCGATTTCATAAATGCCTTGAATACATACCTGCTGGCCAATATGAACAATTGGGTAAGGGATATGTTAAATCCGAATGGAAATTACCATACACTCATTCTTGCTATAGTGACAGCGACAAAAATGTATTTCTTAGTGGTGACAATTGTAAACACTCACTAAGCGGTATACTTTTGTGTCAGGGTATTAATTTACACGGAGCATGTGATGGCAATTCAAACAACCTTTCATGCCACCAGCTAGTCACACCTGCAACTCAGATAGAGCCCTTCTTTATGCAACTCGCAAACGGGAGTTACATTCTAAGAACGGATCACAGGTGCTGTGGCCTCGCGCCCGGACTAAGTTATCTAGTAGAAGTAACGTCCATGGTCAAATGTTGTATGCAAGCATTGTTTCCGAGCGGGCCTCCAGACACAGTGACTCCCCTCTGGCCTCGTCTGAATCTCTATTCTATGCGAATTGATACATTAAGCAAAATGAAATCTGTGCTTTTACAGACAACAGTGCCTATAACGTCATCTAAAGAGACGTATGATCTTCTAGTCGCAAGGACGGCTACTGAGGTCCATGACCTTTTATCAACAAATTGCCCCGTGCATTTCGTACAAATGCTCGAGCAACTCTTTAACATGTCTAGTGCCACGAGCATCCCAGGCATATTTAAGACAGTCTTTACGGGACTGCTAACACCCTTCCAGGCAATTTTGGGAATCTTTCCTAATTTTGTGCACTCCATCTTTGGTGGTATTCCGCTATTTTTTGGACTCATCGCAGGGATTCTATTTTTGACCCTCCTGCTACGTTATGGCAAACCTCGGCTCAGACATAGCTCCCATGGGAATGGAAGAAACAATCCTAGCAATGCGCTACAGGGACAGGATAACTAACGTCCTCGGATTGGCCAGGCTGAGAGATCTAAACATGACCTGGTTCCTTTCATTCAGACCAATATGGCAAAATTGCATTTTACCTGTGCTACGGTGTATGCTTTGCGGCGAGGAATGCGTGTTGGACATCTGTCTTTCACTTCCATCAGCAGTACCAATGGACGTCGATACTTTGCTCAGTCCAATAACGGCTCACGCATTGTGTTGTCCCCAGCGGCTACCAATCCTGATGACGGCATTCGTGGAGACTCCTGTACTACAGCCAAGTGGTAACAGTGGAGCGAGTGACAAAAGCAACATCATCCAGGTACAACGTTCTGTGAGCATTGCTGATCCTGCCTTCGATGACAGCAATCATTCTCACACCTGCCAAGTTACAGCGCTATCTAATTTGGTTGAACTATCACCTGATTTTGTAGACCAATTCTTTGCGAGCCTGTCTGATACGATGTTCTCACCCACAGAGAAACAATAACTTTTGAGAAGCTTTCCGACACACAGCGTTCCCATGAACTCTGAATTCGGCCTTCAGTTTTGATCAACAAAAAACTGCCAGGAGCTTTGGTAAACTGATTTTTCTTTGAATTGGACAATTTTTTTAATATTGACCCTTTCCTTTTGGCACGAACAATTCTTTGCTTAACGTAAAAACTATTCTTAGAGAACAGAAGCTTCACACTTCTATTTCTAAACACATCTAGAGACATAACAACATAACACCAGCCTCTAGCACACATATTATTACAATGCATTTTTATGTGATGATTTATCTCGCATTTCTTCTGTCAGAGATACTTCATGTGTAATTCTTTATGCATAATCGTTCATTGATTTCATATGCAATAATTTTTGAATGATTACTATGCTTTTAAAACTACGTACAGTACCTAAATTCCATGTATTACAAGTACGCCTATTTCGAATGCATTTATGTATTTTGGGGTGGGCTATGTTACACAATGTTACACATGCATCTAATTGCTTAGTTTTAGTAATTTTGATGGACATGAATTCGTGGAGTGGGTGTCATGTGCTTATCTAGGTTCCTGATCGATACTGTGACCTTATGCCCCTATTCGGCTATAAAGCCCTTTATTCCCTATATTGGCATAACCGTTCAAGTATGATTTTCTGTAAAGTCATCTCTGGCCTCACACGAGCAGAGCCACAGAGCCACATTCCAGCATGACTCTCTGCTACTTCCTTTGCGACCAATTAGTGCAATGACAGAGCAGCAGTCACTATCTGATATTCCTAGATAACACTCCGAGTTCTTCAACAAGATAAAAACTTAGCAAACCTGGAAATCCCCGCTTGCTATGTTTTGATTAGTAATAGAACTCTAATGAGCAACTGATAGCTGCCACTTCCTAGTGACATCTTTAATTGACGTCTTATGTCCAGCAAACTTGCGTCAAACCCGGCACCTGTCAGGTATAAATATTACCAACGTTGCCTTAAGCAATGAGAGCGAAGCTGTGAGCTGTGAGAGCGAAGCAAACTGCTGTTGAGCATTGCCTGTCGCTGCAGCCTGCTATCCTGTGGTGGTGAAGCTGCTGATTACCATTATCGCCGCTACAGCGCGACCTATGGTGCAGTACGCTTGAGGAGCCGTGCAGCCGTCCTCTGCGAAGACATCCAGCCCAGCTGCCCGCGGACGCTGTCACCCCTCCTTCCTCCAGACGCGCTGAGAGAAGCCGCTGCCTTTCTCGTGCAGAGAAATCCAGTCCCGGCGCTTCCGGTTTACCCTCGCAGGTGAACTGGGATATCGAGAGAGACCCCTGAAGGAGATACCAATCCTCCATCATTCTATTCAGAGGTATGGTGTTGACTAAACCCTTAGAAGAGAATTCTTGAAACAAACCTTGGCAAAACCAACTTAACTTAAGCTACTTACTTACTCCCCCTTCTCACGTGTTAGGCCTAGGTCAGGCACACTGGGGTAGGCTTAGTTAGAAGCACCAGTTGAGTATGTTAGCCTAATGTATATATGACTGTATAAATGTTTTATTACTTTTAAACCATTGTATGGCTAAGAAACCATATCAATGCTTTTACAGTTCTATTTCGCTATTCTTATCTTACTGTACGTACTTTTCATAATAACAGTTATTGCAATTGTGGCAATACATTTCTCTTGTATGAGAAGAAAGACTGTTCAATAAATGTTAACCTTTTATTGATACACGCCCGTCTCTCTATTCTCTACATACTGTGAAAGTAAACTGCACTAGACTGACTGAGTGAAATCTATGTCTATTGTTTCACACGACCCTAGAGATCGACTCTTGATCTGAGGAGCAAAGTTGTCATGTTGCACGGTTGTTGGAAAGCTGAATCCCTTCTTGTCTGTGCCAAGGAAGCTGATCACTTCCTATGCAGAGAAGAAAGTTTCCAGTGACCTCTGAGCTAGTTGGTAACACAACCCAATTAAGTTTAGCATAGTCAGTGGAGGCCTGGAATATAGCCAGTTCCACGTCGATACTACTGTTTATGTTATTCCAATGCGCAGGGCCTAGTGGGAAACTAGGAACTACACTACAGTATGTTTCGTTTGTTCAACCTCTAGTCCATCCCTTGGTAACTGTGGCTCTAAGCAGTCAGTGTTACTCAAAGGAACACATGTACAACATGTAAACACCACCAAAACAATTGAGGAAGAAATACCCAAGACACTAAAGAAATCCGACACCAAATTATAAAAATAGATTATATTTTTAGGTAATTTTAGACACCAGAACGAAAAAGAGCCAATGAAGGTTTCCGGAGATACAGAATTTACAAGGCATAATAAATCAACACTTTTTACTTAACCAACATTGGTGAATTCAACAATTTTGACTCTTGGAACTTTTTCTAGGAAATCTTTGGTAAGTATCAGCTGTAGTTGCCCTGTGCTTCAAACAGGAGGTCATCCTATTGCCTCTTGGAGTCTCTTGCTTTGGCTGGGCTAAGGAGTCGACTTCTCCGCTAGCAGGACATAGCAGTCACAGTCCCTTCTCCTTTTGCTGGCCACCAAGTACAGCAGGTGCAATTCACCTTAGTTCAGCCTCTCTTCGCTGGGTCCTTGCTGCAGCAGGGCAGTTCTTCTTGGTCCTCTTCTTCAATCCAATAGATCTGAGTTCTGTGTCCCAGGGGTACCTTTTTGTGCCCAGAAAATGCCCTCAGAAGTGGTCACAGCCACCAGCCGCTTGATGACAATTTCCCGTGAAGTGTGGAATGCAGCTATCCCAGAAGTCTCTATTCTGCCTACTGTCAAGATAGCAGCACCCCTCTCTGAGTGTGTAGACCTCTCTACCCCAACCCAGGGCTAGGGCCATCAAGGGGCCTACATGCCCCCGAAAAACAGTTTGACAAATGGTTTCCTCTCTCGTCCCTAGTGTCGGCCTGTCTACCTCAACAGTAGAGCAGCCCCTCTCCCAAGTACTCCCATTTGCTCTTCAAATGTATCTTCTCCTTTGAAGTGAGCCTTATGACCAGGGGGAGGTAACCCCCCCCCCCCCTTTCTCCACGCAGGCTTCTATTGTGTCCTTTCCTGGTAGTTGTTTGTTTGTCTCCCTATCAGAGCAGAAAGTTGTTTCAGGGTCAAGACCCTGTATGCAACTGTAAATGGGCAGAAGAGACTTTGGGAAACAAAATAGCAACTTCGTAAAAGTTGCACACCTCCACAAGAAACATTAGTTTCGACTTGTGCAACAAGTCAGCTTCAAAGTTGCGAGTTGTTTTATACCTTACGATAGACCTACCTTAGGAGTGACTTAAATATATTAAAACGGGAGCACTGGGGCTTTGCAATTGCTTTAAATGGCAAAGTCGAGTTAGCAGTTTAAAACTGACCTTCCAGACTGCAGTGGCAAACTGGGAGCCAAGTTTTACCTTTGTTACACCCAGGGTGGTACAGCCAGTGCTGCAGTCCATGTGGTGAACCTTTAACTTACTGGCCCTGGGTACCATATATTAGGAACTTACAAGTAAGTTAGATTATGTCAACTGGGTATAAGCCAATCAACCATACACGCTTTAAGGTCAGGGCACTGGCACTGTGGTCAGGTTAGCAGGCCTCAGTACACTCCAAGTCGAAAAACTAGCAGTATCCGCCCAAAATGTTAGTGGTGACCATACAAAGAGGCATTTCCTTACACACTGCTTCTGACAGTCTTCCAGCTGTAGATTTCTCACCTGTTGAATATTCCCCAGACTGGATCCAAAAGCTTTTTTACTTAGTACCTCTCCATGCTGGAAGGTGGCGCAGTGCGGCTTCGCACTGATGCTGTTCTGCTCCGGAAGTGAAGTGCTGGCATATAAAGGTGCCACTCCCGCTATCCAACATTAGTTTGTGACTGAGCTTCTCTCATCGCTCAGAAACTTCTTTTTGTCAGATACTTTTCTCTCAAATTTTCAACAGTGTGCAAGGGATGTGACCTCCTAACACTACAGGTTTCAAGCCTAGTATTGACTGTTGAAAACAGATTTCTGTGACAGATGCCTACTGGGTTTGCCTGTGGTGTCTAGGGTCGAGCAAAAACTCCAAGACCTGCGGAAACTGCGCATCAATGAAACCGTAGACCATCAGAGAATGCATGGCAAAACTCTGCGTCACTAAGCATTAGATGACGCAGCGTTGGGACCGCTTCAAGTCAATAGCTATTTCCCGGTCCTGGTCCTGGTGCAGGAGTCGATGGAGCCGCTCTCTAGGCCCGTCTTCATTGCACTCCAAATCCTCAGGTAAGCGCAAGAAACATAAGAAGTTGAAGTGGAATTCCCCTTTTTTGTGCTATTCCCACTTCCCTGATGTATCGTCAGCCGACTTTGGAACTGATCTGGCTCTTCGGATCTCTGCTGACATGTTCTGACAAGCCTTTAGGCATCACAGAGCCAAGAGTCCCACCACCTGCATTACTGTCCCACAGGTTCGCCCTCAGCCCAAGCTGTATCCTCTTCCATCGGCACCCATACTCAGTTTGACTGACATCCCAACTAAATCCGACCAAAATTTCTGCACTCCCCTTACCACCAGGCAGGCAACATACTCTGCATTCTCTCTGTGGTATGGACTCTGACAACGAACATGACTGAGGTTATGTGTTCGCTCAGTACATTGCCTGTACCAACTGGTATGAGAACTTGCAAGATGCTTGTGGACTAAACATCTACCCAGAGGCCGCCATTTTCTCCCCTCCTATCCTGGCCAAGGAAGATTCAGGGTACTATGCCATGATTATTCGTAGAGTTGCTAAAAATCTTGACCTCCAGCTCCCCACTATGGAGGAGCCAACTTCTTTAGTAAAGTCCTGCAGCCTGGCCACACTGTTTCTGAGCCTCTTCTACCTTTAATTGGAACCTTGACTGATACCCTAATAGGCGCTTGGGCTAACCCTTGTTTCGGTCCTCTAGTTAACCAACAAAATGGCAGACGTCATCGCCCTGCTCAAGCGACCTGGAAGCACTGTTCTCCTGTGAGCCCCGTGTTGCAGGCTGCCACCAGCTGGGCCAACTTCAACAGTTTTCCTACCATTCCCCAAATAGGGAATCCAAGCGCGTGGAAACTTTTGGGGAATGCCTCTTCTCATCCACGAGTTTTGCTGTACAGTCCATTAATGCTTCCTGCTTATATAATGCTGCTACACTCATGTCCTCTGAGACTGTGTGGCCCAAGTCTTCCCAGGCATTCCTGTAGACCCTCGCCCTGTTCTGTCACAGGCCATTCAGGATGGTCGTGATGCAGCCAAGTTCACAAGTCGTTATCGCTTCGACACCACCGACTAGTGTTGCCATTCGTCACCATGAGTGGCTACATTCTGCTGGTTTCTTGAGTGATGTCCAGTCCTCCCTGATGAACATGCCGTCTGATGAGACTCACTGGTTTGGGGACAAAGCTGATTATGCCCTTAAACATTTTAAAGAGAGTAGGGCTATCACTCGCTCGCTGGACCTGTCTTTCCAGCCTCAGTAGCAGCACGTTCAGTGTTCCTTTAATTGCTTTGGACAATGTGTTCCTTAATGCCAGCCTGTCCCTCCTCAGCAGGGACAGCAGTTTCATAGGAGAGGGCGTGGTGCCCTCCTCCTCCATGGCCAAGATCAGTGTGCCACTCAGCCCATCACCTTCATCCTCCTCCCCCATCCCCCACATAACCCACCTCCCCAACCACATACACCAAGCCTCTTTAGTGTCCCCTACATGGTCACTGCCACCCGTTGAGAGGGAGAATCCAGCAATTCTAGGTGGATTGGCAGCAGATCATATCAGACGTGTGGGTGCTGCAAATTGGTCAGAAAGGATATACCCTTCCTTTCTTCCCACCGTCACCCCAGTGACTGGCAGAGCACCATCTATCCATTCTGTGTCAGGAAGTGTATGCCCTTTTGGCCAATGGTTGGTTGGTTGGTTCGTCTCTCTCTCTCTCTCTCTCTCTCTCTCTCTCTCTCTCTCTCTCTCTCTCTCTCTCTCTCTCTCTCTCTCTCTCCCTCCCCCTCCCCCTCCCCCCCCCTCTCCCTCTCCCTCTCCCCCTCCCCCCCCTCCCTCTCCCTCTCCCTCTCCCTCTCTCCCCCTCTCCCCCTCTCCCCCTCTCTCTCCCTCTCCCTCTCCCTCTCTCTCTCCCCCTCTCCCTCTCCCCCCCTCTCTCTCTCTCTGTCTCTCTCTCTCTGTCTCTCTCTCTCTCTCTCTCTCTCTCCCTCTCTCTCTCTCTCTCTCTCTCTCTCTCTCTCTCTCTCTCTCTCTCTCTCTCTCTCTCTTCCTCCTCTCTCTCCTCAGTGCCATGCCAGAAGTAGGGCGTGATTGCCATTCTTGCTGCTTTCGGTTGCCCAAAAAGGACGAAGACTTATTCTAGTCTTGCTCTGTCTTAATGCCTTACTCAACAAGGAGAAATTCAAAATGCTCACCCTGGCCCAGGTTTTTTCTGCCCTCGACCCTGGAGGCTGGTGGTGTCGGATCTGTAGGATGCCCATAACCATATTCCAAATTTGTCGGTCCATGTCTCCTATCTGCATTTCATTGTGGTGGAGGTGCTTCTTCAGTTTGCTGTTCTTCCCTATGTTCTCACCAGTGATCCTCGGGTGCCCACAAAAGTGATGGCAATGGAAGCAGAACCTCTTCGGAGGTCAGGGGTGTGAGAAAGTGGCTCTATATATACTGGACCAGAATAGGGTACAGTGTGTATAGAGTCCACAAACCCCAGAGAGATAACAGATGTTATAAAGCCAGGTGTGACCATATTCTCTAAAGTGAAAGCTTGGTCGAGTAGTAAAGCTACCAGGGGTCAGTGTAATGCACTTGTTGTACACACTCAGTCAGCAAAAGTTTTCACACACTCAAAGACTGAACTCCAGGCCAATTGTTTTTATTATATCAAAGATATAGTTTTATTTTTAGAACCAACAGGTATCAAAATATACTGTTCTCAATATGAGAGGTCTCAGATGAGTACTTTGCAGAAAGGCAATAAACTTTGTAAACACAATAGGTACAGGGGTTGCAGTAGGCAACACAATTCTACACACAATTTAGCATTGAGCTCAATGTAGTTTCTTACATAAACACAGTTGATTACTTTGTAGATTACTTTGGTAGTTCCAGGACTGGCTCCTAGATTCAGTCCTGGGGTCTAAGCTGAAAACAGTTTAGTAAAAACGTTGTAGGTATTGCAGTGATTTTTCAGGAATATAAAGCTATTTTAAAAGTTCACACTTAAAAAACTTAGTAACAGAAAGAAATCTGGCAATGTTATCCAGTAGGAGAAAATTCAGGTTGCACGTAAAGTACGATTTTGTTACGTTGGTAATCCAGGATTACTGGGCTCCTGGATCCAGCACTGGGGTCTCAACTTTAAACAGGTAAGTAATTTCGTTTCACTGTTTCGTATGATTCCTAAAGAATATTTCAAGTTTTCAGAAGTAGACACTTAGAAGAAATTTCATAGAAAAGCAGACAATGGATTCCTATTGAGAAAATTCAGGTTACTAGTAAACCCGGTACGGATTACTTTTGCGGTTCAGTACTGGGCTACAAGGTACAGTACTAGCTTCTCTCCTGATCACAGGTGAGTACTTCGGAATTCGGTTGATTTTATATGAATATTTTAAGTTTCCAAAACTTCAAACTTAGAAGACTTTTTGAGTCAAACCAGTCAATGTTATCGAATGGCAAGTAAGTGAATTACCGGTTTCCAGGTGAGTGCTCGACTGGTGAAGTTGTGGTTCTGGGCATAGACTCAGGGGTCCCCCAGGGTCAGGTAGGTACAGTTGGTTCACCCTCAGCGGCGGCCGGGTGGAGTGGTAGTTAGGCCCAATGTTATCCAATAAGGGACAGGGGGCCTCCGGTTGGTTGCTGCTGGCTAGCAGGCCACGCGGCTGTGGGAGCTGGGCTCCTGGTCACTTGCTCAGGGTAAAAGGGGAAGCAGGATAGGGCAAAGGTGGCACAGCCAGCGGTACTCGGGCGGCTGGGTGCAGGGTGCTTTTGAGCCGTCGGGCGTTCAATGTTATCCAATGGGAAAGGTAAAAAGGGAACAAAGGCTGCAGGCTCGGGGGCGGAGACTCTCCAGGGGCGACCAGGACTTCGAGAGGTAAGTTGGGATCTTGGAGCACTGGTATGCACCCCAAAGGTAGGCACAGGGGACTGTAGGGCGCCAGGTGCAGGGGTGTCTTTGGGTGTCGGAAAAGCTTACCCTCTGCTGGTCGCGGTTTGGGTGGCCCCTGAGTCTGCAGGCGTCGTCTGGTTCGTCGAGGAGGGTCTTTGGGCACTGGACTTCGGGTCCCAGTCGCCGGGGGGACGTCCTTGTGGTCTTGGATCACTCCAGCACGGGCGGGGCTCGGCGGGTGCAGAGTGGGCTGGTCCAGAACTTCCTGGCTGGCACCAAGGGGGTTGTTGCAGCAGGGCCTCTGCTGATGGGAGTCCCAGTCTTTAAGAGGGTCAAGGCAGGCAGGTCCTCTGGGTGTCCCATGGTTGCGGTCCGCAGGAGTCGCCGGGATTTAGGCAGGAGCAGGTTCCAGAATCTATAGGCCAGTAGGGCTGGGACCAAGTCAGTTGTTGTTGTCCTGTTGTTAGCAGCTGCGCGGCGGGTTTTATTCCTCTTGGTCTTCTTTCTTCTTTTCTTATCGGGATCTGAGGAAGGAAGGTTCAGAGAGCCCCTAAATACTGAATTTAGAGGCGTTACAGGCAGGGCAAGGGCAGGGACCAATGGGCCCCTGTCCTGGGGTGGGTACACCCCCTAGCCTGCTCCTCTCCTGTGGGAGGGGGGCAGGAGCCTAGCTGCGATTGGGTAGGACTCCCCATCTTCAAGATGGCCGGAGCCCCGGGTTGTGCTTCACCTCGTCTCCCCCACCTGAGGGGCGGGGTTGGCACAGGCTGGCACACCCCCCTTCCTGACGTCGTATTTCCCGCCAGTCTTCCCACCAGAGTGGGGGTCAGGACTGGTGGGGGCCAGTTGCTGGGTACAGCAAATGGTCTGGAGAAGCTCACAGAGGCAGCATGCCTTTGAAGCTTCCCCTTGCCCATCCTGGGGGAGGAGACCTAGCACCTCGCCCAGGATGTGCATTGTTGCAGGCCCAGGAGATCGGGGGGGGCTCTCCACCCAGGGGTCCAGCAACATGTCTGCTGTGTGGCAGCCTCTGCAGCCACTCAGCCCAGACGTGGATTGTAGGTTAGGTTTTCAGGGAGCATCTCTAAGATGCCCTCTGGTGCATTTTACATTAAATCCCACACTGGCATCAGTGCGGGTTTAATGTGCTGAGAAGTTTGGTACCAAACTTGTCAGCCTTCAGTGTAGCCATTATGGTGCTGTGGAGTTCGTAATGACAACCTCCCAGCACCATATACTCTTAATGGCATCACTGCACTTACAGTGCCCAGGAATGGCCCTGGGTACTGTAGGGGCACAGGGCTCATGCACCTGTGCCCACACCTCTGGCGTAGGGCACCCAGCTGGAGGGGTGACTGAAGTATGCCAGGGCAGTGGGTTCTGTGGGCATGGCACACAGGGATGTGTTGAAATTGTGAGGTCAGTGAACCACTGGTCCCATCCTTGTATGCACACTGTTATTCCTCTAATGAAACAGAGGATTCAAACTTCTTGATCGATTATTTGATACGTTTTTATTCAGCAAAATAGTTCATAAATCAATTCCATGTCATATATGTGATATTCATTTTCAAGAAGAAAAACACAACATCTCCCAAATGAAGTTCATCATATTGGAAACCATTTTAAGAATTGAAGGTAGAGATAATACCAAATTTCTACTCCAACGAGAAAACACCTGGATTCAGAGACTTTCTACACAGAAGCCATTCGGCTTAAATGACAGAATTGAACTCTCTTGTTACCTGTAAAAGTTGCACTTGGAGCAACCTAGTAATTCCTGTGTGAATTCACTGTGACATTTCTGTTTATTATTATTTATTGTTTACTGGACACAGCATCCATGTTTATGTTCATGCGTTGAGGTTTATGTTCATGCGTTGAGGTACACAAGATACATTATCCTCTACTTTTCACCCAACACCACACATAGTTTACATCACCCATTGTACGTTATCCCTTTCACCCCTGACAACACCGCGCATATCCACTGTTCCACACTGAGAGACGTTTTCCGGTTTCACACTTGAGGCACCACTCTTACATATTTTCTTTCAATTTTGAAAGAACATATCTATTCTGGTAATAAGATTTATTTTTGGAAACAAGATTATTCCAATACTCCGCCACGCAGTACTGCAACTTAGGTTGCGAGTCTTTTTTCACTATCCATGATCACGTGATCGCAACTTTCGAATTTGATCAAACGCGGCAGTAGACGCTACCGTCCTGACCGGCGTTGACGAGCAGAGCACTTACGAACTCCGCTATCACCTACCAGGTTAGTTTACCGACCAAACCATCAGATTACCAGCTCCTTGAGACAAGCTTGTTATTTTATACGCTGCATCGCGGTAATACATGTACTTTACCCTTTCATTCACAGAGCTATGCAAAACTAGAAAACCATTACACGCAAGAACACAATTGAGTATTTTTGACTTCCCACGGGTTTTTGGATTTTTAAGGTGATCACATAATTCAGCACTTAGCTTCCCCCAAACCTTACCCTGGCCCCTCCCCCTTATTTAGTTTGAAGATCACACTACATTTATTATATCATTCACAGGATGTTTATTTTACTATTTTATCACAGTATCATTTCCCTGATGAAGGGGCAAACAATAGCCCCGAAATTCATTGGATGTACATAAAGGACAGTGTTATATGTTGAGAAAGAATCAAACATGAAATGAATATCACATATATGACATGGAATTGATTTATGAACTATTTTGCTGAATAAAAACGTATCAAATAATCGATCAAGAAGTTTGAATCCTCTGTTTCATTAGAGGAATAACAGTGTGCATACAAGGATGGGACCAGTGGTTCGCTGACCTCACAATTTTAATGTTTATGTGTTAACGTCGTGGGACACTTGACGTTACTTGCGTAGCACCTAAAAAAGACAAATTAAATTTCCCCAAAACCAGCTGTGCATCTGCCCTACCATAAACACAGGGATGTGTACCATGTTGACTCTTTGTTTAGTTCTGTACTTTGACACTCAGCCTGCAAAGGCAGTGTGTGGGTGTCAGGGTACAGGGCCCCTGAGGGTGGCGCAATAAGTGCTGTAGTCCTCAGGGGTCTTCTCTGGTCACCATGCCCTGGATTCCTAGGGTACCATTTACTAGGGACTGATAGGTGGCCAGAGATGCCAATTGGGTTTTACTTTCAACACAGTTTTAGGCAAGGAACACAGGCCCTGGGTACCGGTTGGCAGGAACCCAGGGCACACTCAGTCAAAGTACATCAGCAGTCCAGAAAAAAGTGGGGGCATACCAATGCAAAAAAGATGGCACTTTCTCACACAAAGCCCCCCCCCCCCCCAAAAAAAAGGTGTTGAGACTAACCTTTCCCTAGGGAGTCTTCATTGTCTAAGTGGAAGAACCTGGAAAGTCCATCTGCATTGGCATGGGCAGTCCCTGGTCGGTGTTCCACTTCAAAGTCCATCATACCCTGTAGGGAAATGGACCATCTCAATAGTTTTGGATTTCACCTTTCATCTGCATTAGCCATCTGAGAGGTCTGTGGTCAGTTTGAACCAGGAAGTGAGTTCCAAACAAGTAGGGCCTCAACTTCTTCAGGGACCAAACCACAGCGAAGGCCTCCCTCTCAGTGGCACTCCAATGCTGCTCTCTGGGGAGTAGCCTCCTGCTTATAAAAGCAACAGGTTGGTCTTTGCCTTCCTCATTGATCTGGGAGAGGACCGCTCCTATCCCCAGCTCTGAAACATCAGTCTGCACTATGAACTGCTTGGAGTAGTCTGGTGCTTTTAGAATGGGTGCTAAGCACATTGCTTCTTTCAGGGTGTAAAAAGCCTTTTGGCAGCTAACAGTCCAGTTTACTTTCTTGGGCATTTTATTGGATGTGAGTTCTGTGAGGGGAGTCACAATGGACCCATAGCCCTTCACAAACTTCCTGTAGTATCCAGTCAAGCCAAGGAATGCCCTGACTTGGGTTTGGGTGGTTGGAGCTGCCCAGTCCAGGATACTCTGGATCTTGGCCTGTAAGGGTTGGACCTGGCCTCCACCAACAAGGTGGCCCAAGTACACCACAGTGCCCTGCCCTATCTGGCATTTGGAGGCCTTGATAGTCAGTCCTGCAGATTGCAGGGCTTGTAGAACCTTCCCTAGGTGGAGCAGGCGATCCTGCCAGGTGGAGCTTAAGACAGCAATATCATCAAGATAAGCTGCACTAAAGGACTCCAATTCAGTCAGGACTTGGTTCACCAACCTCTGGAAGGTGGCAGGGGCATTCTTTAACCCAAAAGGCATTACAGTAAACTGATAGTGCCCATCAGGAGTGGAGAATGCTGTTTTCTCTTTGGCTCCTGGGTGGGACCATGCGAATCTGCCAGTACCCTGCAGTTCAGTCAAAGGTACTGAGGAATTTGGCTGCCCCTAGCTTGTCTATCAACTCATCTGCTCTTGAAATGGGGTGAGCATAAGTCTTGGTGACAGAGTTGAGTCCTCTATAGTCCACACAGAAGCTCATCTCTCTCTTTCCACCCTGTTGATGAGGTTTGGGGACCAGAACCACGGGCTAGCCCAGGGGCTCTCAGAAGGTTCAATCATCCCTAGCTCCAGCATCTTGCTGACTTCAGCTTTGATGCTTTCCTTGACTTGGTCTGATTGTCGATAGATTTTGTTTTTGACAGGGTTACTGTCACCAGTGTCCACATCATGGGTACACCTGCTGGTCAGACCAGGGGTCAAGGAAAAAATGCTACCAAACTGTTGCAAGACTTGCTTGCAGTCAGTCTGCTGATGGGGAGAGAGGGTTTCTGAAAAGACCACTCTATCCACTGACCCATCTTTTGGGCTAGAAGAGAGGAGATCAGTGAGAGGTTCCCTCTCTGCTTCCTGTTCCTCATCAGTCACCATCAGCATGGTGAGGCCAGCCCTGTCATTGTAGAGTTTCAGGCGGTTCACATGGATAACTCTTTTGGGTGTCCTGCTGGTGCCTAGGTCCACTAAGTAAGTGACCTCACTCTTTTTCTCCAGGATTGGGTAAGGGCCACTCCATCTTCCTTGGAGAGCCCTTGGTGCCACTGGCTCCAAAACCCACACCTGTTGTCCAGGTTGAAATTCAACCATGGCAGCTTTTTGGTCATACCAGTGCTTCTGCAGCTCCTGGCTGGCCTCAAGATTCTTGGATGCCTTGTCCATGTAATCAGCCTTTCTGGACCTTAGGCCGAGCACATAGTCCACAATGTCTTGCTTGGGTTCTTGGAGAGGCCTTTCCCAACCCTCTTTCCCCTGACAAAGTGGTTCCCTTACAGGATGACCAAACAGAAGGTCAGAGGGTGAAAACCCCACTCCTTTCTATGGCACTTCCCTATAAGTGAAAAGCAGGCATGGCAACAGGACATCCTCTCTCCTTTTGAGTTTTTCAGGGAGTCCCATGATCATACCTTTCAATGTCTTGTTGAATCTCTCAACAAGGTCATTGGTTTGTGGGTGGTATGGGGTAGTAAACTTGTACTGCACACCACACTCCTTCCACATGTGTTTCAGGTAAGCAGACATGAAGTTGGAACCTCTGTCTGAAACCACCTCCTTAGGGAACCCTACCCTAGTGAAGACACCCAGGAGGGCCTTGGCTACTGCAGGAGCTGTTGTAACCCTAAGGGGAATTGCTTCAGGGTACTTAGTAGCATGATCCACTACTACTAGAATGAACTTGTTCCCTGAGGCTATGGGAGGTTCAAGTGGACCCACAATGTCCACATCTACCCTTTCAAAGGGTACCCCCACCACTGGTAGTGGTATCAGGGGGGCCTTTGGTTTGCCACATGTCTTGCCACTGGCCAGGCAGGTAACACAAGAGCTCACAAACTCCTTCACATTTTGTTCATCTGGGGCCAGTAAAAGTGGCTAACTAGCCTTTCCCAAGTTTTGGTCCGGCCCAGATGTCCAGCTAGGGGGATGTCATGAGCTAAAGTTAGGAGGAACTCCCTGTACTTCTGTGGCACCACCACCCTCCTGGTAGCTCCAGGATTGGAGTTTCTTGCCTAAGCATACAGTAATCCCTCTTTCCAATAAGCTATGTGGGTACCACTGACATCTCCCTGTGCTTCTGAAACAGCTTGCTGCCTCAGGCTTTCAAGATTGGGGCAGTCTCGCTGACCCTGGCACAGCTCTTCCCTAGTGGGTCCCCCTGGGCCCAGGAGTCCAACCTGGTAAGGCTCAAGCTCCATGCCATGGGCTCCGTTCCCTCTAGGGTTTCCAAGTCCTCTCCCTGAGGAGAGGCGTCCTGAGAGGCTTGCTGTGTAGAAGCTGGTCCCCCAGTCCTCTTGCTTTTTCTCTTGGTTGGTTGGGCCATACTTTCAGGCTCCAAACCTACTTGTTCACCCTTCTTTTTGCTCTGTGCTCTGGTTTGCACACACACCAGTCTAGGGATACCCAGCATGGCTGCATGGGTCACTTGCTCAACCTCAGCCCAGGCTGATGTTTCCAGGTCATTTCCAAGCGGACAGTCAGCTGGCAATTGTGGAGAGACCACTACCAGTTTGAGGCCAGTAACCTCCCCCCAACCTAATGTCACCATAGCCATAGGGCGTTGGGTGGTAATGCTGTCAGCATTGGTGACTGGGTAAGTTTTCCCAATCATGTATTGCTCTGGGGAAACTAGCATTTCCTTTACCATAGTGATACTGGCACCTGTATCCCTCAGGGCTTCTACTCTAGTTCCATTAATGGAGGGGTATTGCAAATACTTTTTACAGTTGGGTGGCCAACCAGCTACAGTGGCAAAATCCATTTCCCCCAAGGAGACTAGACTAGCTTGAGTGTATTCCCAGATTTGCTCTGGGCACTCCTCTAATCCCATCTGTAGATTCACTGTCCCTGGAGTAGCAGTATTGGGTGCCTTAGGGGCTTTATTGTACGGGCAGTTTTTGTCTACAGTTAAATGTCCCAACTTTTTACAGTTGTTACAATAGGCCTTGTTAGGATCAAAGATCTCCCCCCTATAGGGCTGAGGCACATATGGAGTAGTTTGGGACCCACGTACCTGTACAGGTTTTTAGGGCCCTTTGGAAGACTCAGACTTTTTATCTTGGGGATTCTCACCACCTTTCCCCCAGGGAGGTTTTGTAACCACCTTCTTTTGGTCACCCCCAGTGGCTGTCCTGGTCACCCTAGTCTTGACCCAATGGTCTACCTTCTTTCCCAATTCTTGGGGAGAAATTAGACCTAGGTCTACCAAATGCTGATGCAACTTTTCATTTGTGCAATTACTCAAAATGTGTTCCTTCATAAACAAATTATAAAGTCCAGTAAAATCATGCACATTGTGCCCAGTTAACCAACCATCCAGTGTCTTTACTGAGTAGTCCACAAAATCTATCCAGGATTGGGTCTGGGTTTTGTGAGCCTCCCTGCTCCTAATTCTGTACTCCTCAGTAGTGAGCCCAAATCCCTCAATCAGAGTTTTCTTCATGAGGCCATAAGACCCTGCATCTGGCCCAGAGAGGGTCAGAAGCCTGTCTCTGCAGTTACCAGAGAACAGTTCCCACAGGAGAGCCCCCCAGAGAGGTTTCTTTAGTCTTCTGATATCACAAGCCCGCTCAAAGGCTATGAACCACTTGGTGATATCATCACCTTCCTCAAATTTAGGGACAATCCCTAGGGGATTTAAGGATCATAAGATTGCTCTTTATCCTTATTATTGGTATTGCTGCCACCAGAGATGGGGCTAAGCCCATCTCTTTCCTTTCTTTTTCTAGAGCCAGGAGTCTGGACTCTAGGTCTAATCTCTTGGCCAACTTTGCTAGAAAGTTGTCCCCTTTATTGGGGCTCTCCCCAATGTGTTCTCTGGGGCGTAGTCCACCTGGGTGGTACCAAGGCTCCCAGAAGCTGACTCTTGGATTTAAGGGTGTAGAGACCTTTACTTCCCTAGAGATGGGGGGGGGGGGGGGGGATTGGTATTATCCTTCTCCTCCTCTTTTTCCTCTGACCTGGTGTTACCCTGTTCAGAGGGGGTGGCCTTTTGCATACTCAGCCAGGAGCTCCTGGAGCCCTTGTTTGGTTGGATGCAGGCCCATGACTATATTTTCAAGTTTACATAGGGACCTCAATTCCTTGAAATTCAAGTGCAAGATGGGTGTGAGGTAGAGCTCCTCAACCAGGTCCATGTTATCTTCACTAACAGCTGGGTTCTGTTGAGACATTCTAACCTGACAGTTCTAACCCTCTACCCTAACTATAGTGACTCTTATTTTTCAAAATTTCTAATAGGACTTAAGCAAGGCCCTACTAGACTTTTAATATTTTGGAAAAAAAACAATTTCAGAATTCTAAAGGCAATTTATGAGTTCTGTCGTGTGATCAGATGGTGACCAAGTAGTCCAACAAATGCAAGTTTGTATCCCCCCGCTGATCCACCAATGTGAGAAAGTAGCTCTATATGTTCGAGGCATGTGGGCTGCTGAATTCATATTTGTGCATAGATCGCCGCCTAGTGTTGGTTCCGGATGATTGCATGTTGTTGTCCTGGAAGAGTCTTCTAAGTATCACGAGATAGGTGGCTCCTCCCGTGGACTACAGTGCGCATGGGTATCCTCTCCATCCTCAGATTGTTTTTTTCCGCCATTGGGTTCGGATGTACTTTCCTACACTCCAAGTTCGGAATTCTCTAACTTTCTGTACAGGCCAAAAGGCCTTCAGCTCCGTCGGTATTGTTAAGCGCTCGGTACCGAGACACTTCGGAAACATCTATTGCACTCTGCTCGTCGAATCGGGCCGTGAGGCCTTCTCAACACCACGTGGACCGACCGTCGATGGAACGAAGTCCATTTAAATACAGTGCAACTCGAAGTTCCCACATACGGATAAGCATCCCGTGTGCAAAAAATGCTTATCTCCGGATCACAAGGAAGATAGTTGCCTAGCTTGTGCCCAATTCCGGTCGAAAAAGACTTTCCGGAATCGACGGGCAGCGAGGCAAGAAATGCAGAGGTCGGCGCCAGAACCAGACAACATCTTCGACGATGAAGAAGAACTAGGTAGCACCGAAGAATCGGATCAAGCCGAAGAACAATACTCGGAGCACGACTCCGAAAATTACTTCGAGGAGGAAGAAGAAATCGTTGATCTCGAGGAATACGATCAAGACAACATCGTAGCGGTTGAAGACGACTCCGATAACGACGAGGGGCAAACCGTGAGTACACCGCCCCATATAGACACTACACCGATAACAGAGACTCGGGTCGAGGCATCGCCACTGGGCCTTAGCCAAGATCTACGCTTTCGTTCTACAACCCCGCAGTACCGCCCGGTTAAGAACATATTCGAAAGGCTCTCTGAGACACGCCATACGGCGCCGGTTCCATTGAAACCGAAAGTCGTCGACAACACCGTCTTCGGACCTAATGTCGATCCAAAAGTAGTTAAGCACAAGGTCCTCGAGCCGAAGGCCGTAGTCCCGACGCAACCTTCGAAGCCCAAGACCGTCGAGTCGACATCGAAGACAAAATCTGTCGAGTCAAGCTCGAAACCAAGAGCCGTCGAGTCCACCTCGCAGCCAAAACACGTCGATCTGACGCAAAAGCAAAAGCACGTCGAATCGACCTATAAGCCAAAGCACGTCGAATCGAGCAAACAAGCCTCACATATCGACAAAGGGAAAAACAATACCGACGAAAGTAAAAGGCCGACGCCCAAGACGAACGTCGAACCGAAAGTGAAACCCACTGTGGATAAAAACAAATCGGTCGAGCCGAAGCCCCTCGATCCGAAAAAAGGCATCGAGCCAAAACCACATACACCTAAAGAGACTGTCGAACCAAACAAACCGCTCGGTCCGAAAAAGGTGGTGAAGCCAGCTAAGGACATCCAGCCGACAAAAGGTGCAGACAAACAACAAAAACCGCCCAACCACCAAAAGCGGTCGGACCAAGTAAGCCTACAGATCCAAAATCTGGCAAACCAAAAGCTACGACACCAAAGGCAAAGACTGTGGAAGAAGAGCTTATTCACCCAGACCCCTCCACAGAGGACCAGTCAAAGCTGTACATTGACCCAGCAACTGGCAAAGTGACTGTGTATACAAAAAAGAAAAGGCCTCTGCCTATAGCAGACTTTCCTAGGATACCACTCAAAAAGAAACAGGACTGTGCTACCTCTCCTATCCTTTTCGAAGCTATCAATCCAGCCATGCCTACAACCCCATATGACCCAGCATCACCTGACTACAACCCAGATGAGGATCAGGATGTAGATGTGGGGTTTGGTTATCCAAATAACCCAACTGGAGACCCTGATCAACAGCCATGGGGTGCAGGAGGAGAAACAGATAATGAGGGGACTATGCCCATTACAGAACCAGCAGTTTACCCAACTAAGCCATCACCCACTGAAGATACAGTGGCCTTCAATTCTTTACCAGATAGAGCAGCTACCTACCATAACGTAGATATGCACTCTGATGCGATTGAAGAAGATTTTCTCTTTGATACACTCACAACATCTGAGAGACATGTAAAAACACTCCCCATGTTAAAGGGCGTCTTAAAACATGCACATGACATTTTTAAAGACACTGCTAGGGCATGGGTATTAACCCTAGAATTGAAAAGAAATATAGGGCTGCACCTATTGATCCTACATACATAAAATGCCAGCTACCCCTGGACTCCCTAGTGGTGTCCAACGCACGTAAAAGGGCTAACTCCCAGACTACCGGAGAGGCTGCTCCTCCAGACAAGGAGTCAAAAATCTTTGAGGCATCAGGCAAAAGAGTAGCAGCTCAAGCTGCAAACTCTTGGAGAATTGCAAATACACAGGCCCTGCTGGCCAGATATGACAGGGCGCATTATGACAGCCTAGAAGAAATTCTGCAACACCTACCTGACCCTTATAAACAGCAGGCAGATGAACTGATACAGGAAGGGAAACTCATCACAAATGCCTCAATTAAATGTGCCCTAGACGCGGCTGATACAGCTGCCAGATCCATCAATACAAGCGTGCGCATGGTTTCGCCTATCAGGGTTTAAGAATGAGGTCCAATCCACCATTCTTAATCAGCCCATCAACCCCGACTTTTTATTTGGTCCAGCAGTTGACTCAATTCTGGACAAAATGAAAAAGGATGCGGATACAGCGAAGTCAATGGGAGCTCTCCAGTCCCAACAACACCGGGGCTCCTTTCGTCGCTCCAATTATAGAGGAGGAGCCAGCGGTAATACCTCACAGCAATCCTCCACCTACAAGACTAACACGGAATCCACGTACAACAAAAACACCAACCGGGGTGGATACAGGGGCAATAAAACCAAATGAAGGGGTCCTGGAGGCAATGCAAATGGATCCTCCACTAACACCAAACAGTGACTTCTTGGCAGTACCCCCAGACCATATAACACCGGTCGGGGGAAGACTACAACATTTTCTGCCAGTGTGGTTAAACATCACTACAGACAAGTGGGTTAAGCAAATTATCCAACATAGCTATTGCCTCGTACTCACTTCAACACCTCCCAACATACCACCTGTGCACCGTCCTATGTCACAGGAACATATAACACTACTGCAGCAAGAGGTCATCAGTATGCTGCAAAAGGGGGCCATAGAACCAGTCCCATTACAACATCAGGGAACAGGAGTATACTCCCTATACTTCCTAATTCCGAAAGAGGACGGGTCTCTCAGACCAATATTGGACCTCAGGCCCCTCAACCTGTACATTTTGTCGGAGCATTTTCGTATGCTCACTCTCCAGCAAGTCCTACCATTGCTTCGCAAGGGAGACTTCCTAGCAACTCTAGACCTCTAAGACGCATACTTTCATATTCCAATACACCCTGCTCACAGAAAGTATCTCAGGTTCACCATTCAAGGATAGCACTACCAGTTCAAAGTCCTACCATTTGGTGTCACAACAGCCCCACGAGTCTTCACCAAATGTCTAGCTACAGTGGCGGCACATTTATTAAGAAGGCAACACATCCATGTGTACCCATATCTGGACGATTGGCTAATACACGCGCCATCGGCCCAGCAGTGTGCCAACCACATGTCAAAAACCATCCATCTCCTGCACAGTTTGGGCTTCTCGCTAAACTACCCAAAATCACATCTGCAACCCTCCCATGTACAACAATACCTGGGAGCGACTATAGATACACTAGCAGCAAAAGCATATCCCAACGCAGCACGGATCAACGGAATGCAAACACTGATCCAAAAGTTCAGACCTCAACACTCATTACCAGCTCGAGTGTTTATGCAACTGATAGGCATGATGGCCTCGTGCATATTCATAGTCCCTCATGCCAGGCTACATATGCGTCCGCTCCAAGAGTGCCTAGCAAGGCAGTGGAATCAGGCTCAGGGGAAATTACAAGAACTAGTGTTGGTGACCAGTCGTGCATACAACTCTCTGCATTGGTGGAAACCACAAAACCTTTGCAAAGGTCGACTGTTCCAAGAGCCTGTCCCACAAATAGTGTTAACCGCGGACGCATCCCTACTAGGGTGGGGAGCTCATGTCCTAAATTACACAGTCCAGGGACTCTGGACTGTACAACAAAAGAGGATGCACATACACCTGCTGGAGTTGATGGAAATCTTTCTAGCCCTAAAAGCGTTCAAGAGACACTTATGCAACAAAACTGTGTTGATCCGGACGGACAACATGACAGTTATGTACTATATTCAGAAACAGGGAGGAACACACTCACCACAGCTGTTACACCTAGCTCAAGCAATGTGGAAATGGGCCATTCAGAGCAACATGTTTCTCAGGGCAGAGCACCTCCCAGGCAAGGACAACCAAGTAGCCGACCTGATCAGCAGGCACAGTCAACAAATGCACGAATGGGGGATTCACCCCAAAGTGCTCCAACCATTCTTCTGGAAGTGGGGACATCCGGAGATAGATCTGTTTGCCACAAGCCAAAACACAAAATGCCAGTACTTTGCCGCCAGGTTCCCACATCCACAGTCGCAAGGCAATGCGATATGGATGAACTGGTCAGACAAATTTGCGTACGCTTTTCCCCCAGGTCCATTAATACCGCTAGTGGCACGCAAACTACGTCAACATTCACTGACGCTAATCCTAGTTGCTCCCACATGGGCGAGGCAACCATGGTACACAACGTTCCTAGAACTATCAGTGGTGCCTCATCAAAGACTGAGACTCACACCCAATCTCCTAACTCAGAGCCATGGAGAAATCCAACATCCAGATCCGCAACAGCTGAACCGGGCGATCTGGCTCCTGAAATCCTAGAGTTTGGATACCTAAACTTGCCTCCAGACTGTATGAACATTATCAAGGAGGCAAGAAAACCCACTACCAGGGCATGTTATGCAGCAAAGTGGAAACGATTCGTCATTTACTGCAGTAACAATGATATAAACCCACTTGATGCTTCAACTCAAAACATCATTTGCTATCTTTTGCACCTACAACGCTGCAATTTAGCCATCAGAATACATTTAGCTGCGTTAGCAGCATATCTTCAAAACAGGCAACACCTTTCACTATTTCGGGTGCCGGCAATTAAGGCGTTTATGGAAGGACTCAAACGCGTAATTCCTCCCAGACACCCACCTTCACCAGTCTGGAATCTTAACATTGTTTTAACCAGACTTATGGGACCACCTTTTGAGCCACTACACTCTTGCAAAATACAATTTCATACTTGGAAGGTGGCTTTCCTTATTGCCATTACTTCGCTTAGAAGAGTTAGCGAGCTCCAATCCCTAACTATTCAAGAGCCATTCATTCAAATGCATGCAAATAGAGTAGTTCTCAGAACAAACCCTAAATTCATGCCAAAGGTGGTATCCCTTTCCACATAAATCAAACCATCGAACTGCCAGTGTTCTTTCAAAATCCACAGACAGTAGCTGAAAGGGCTTTGCATACTCTAGATGTCAAAAGAGCTCTGCTATACTATATAGACAGAACTAAGGCATTTCGAAAAACAAAACAGTTGTTTGTTGCTTTCTCACCACAACATAAAGGCAACCCCATTTCAAAATCAGGTATAGCCAGATGGATTGTTAAATGCATCCAAATATGTTATTTAAAAGCCAAACTCACCTTAACAGTTCCCCCTAGGGCGCATTCCACACGCAAACTAGGGGCATCCGTGGCTTTTCTGGGTAATATTCCTTTACACAAAATTTGTAAAGCAACCACATGGACAACCACACATACATTTACAAAACACTATTGTGTAGATGTACATTCAAGACAGCAAGCTGCTGTAGGACAGGCTGTTCTCAAAACTCTTTTCTAGACTGCTGCGACTGACACAGGTAGCCACCGCTTAAGGGAGATACTGCTATATATTCTATGCACAGATATAAATTCAGCAGCCCACGTGCCTCGAACGGAATATGCTACTTACCAGTGTGCATCTGTTCTTGGCATGTAGGGCTGCTGACATTCATATCGCCCACCCACCTCCCCGGTGCCTGTCGCAGCCGCAGCGTTCACTCTTCTCATGGACATCTCTTACTGTACTATACTCCATCTCTGCCACAATGGCGAAAAACAATCTGAGGATGGAGAGGATGCCCATGCGCAGTGTAGTCCAAGGGAGGAGCCACCTATCTCGTGATACTTCGAAGACTCTTCCAGGACAACAACATGTAATCATCCGGACCCAACACTAGGCGGCGATCTGTGCACAGATATGAATGTCAGCTGCCCTACATGCCAAGAACAGATGCACACTGGTAAGTAGCATATTCCATACTGGACCAGAATAAGGTACCGTGTGTATAGAGTCCACAACACCAGAGGTGACCTTACTCTCTAAAGTGGTAGTTTGGTCGAGCAGTAAGGCAGTACCAGAGGACAGTGTAAAGCATTTGTTGTACACACTCAGTCAGCAAAAGGTTTCACACACTTAAAGACTGAACTCCAGGCCAATTGTTTTTATATCAAATATATAGTTGTTTTATTTCTAGAACCAACAGGTATCAAAATATACTGTTCTCAAAATGAGAGGTCTCAGATGAGTACTTTGCAGAAAGGCAATACACGTTGTAAATACAATAGGTACAGGGGTTGCAGTAGGCAAAACAATTCTACACACAATTTAGCATTGAGCTCAATGGATTTTCTTACATAAACACAGTTGATTACTTTGTAGATTACTTTGGTAGTTCCAGGACTGGCTCCTAGATTCAGTCCTGGGCTCTAAGCTGAAAAGAGTTTAGTAAAAAAACGTTTTAGGTATTGCAGTGATTTTTCAGGAATATAAAGCTATTTTAAAAGTTCACACCTAGAAACTTTTCAACAGAAATCTGGCAATGTTATCCAATGGGAGGAAATTCAGGTTGCAGGTAAAGTACGATCTCGTTACTTTGGTAACCCAGTACTGGGTTCCTGGGTCCAGCACTGGGGTCTCAACTTAAAACAGGTAAGTAATTTCGTTTCACTATTGCGTATGATTTCTAAAGAATATTTCAAGTTTTCAAAAGTAGACACTTTAAAGAAATTTCATAGAAAAGCAGACAATGGATTCCTATGGAGAAAATTCAGGTTACTAGTAAACCCGGTACGGATTACTTTTGCGGTTCAGTACTGGGCTACAAGGTACAGTACTAGCTTCTCTCCTGATCACAGGTGAGTACTTCGGAATTCGGTTGATTTTATATGAATATTTTAAGTTTCCAAAACTTCACACTTAGAAGATTTTTCGAGTCAAACCAGTCAATGTTATCCAATGGCAAGTAAGTGAGTTACTGGTTTCCAGGTGAGTGCTCGACTGGTGAAGTTGTGGTTCTGGGCATAGACTCAGGGGTCCCCCAGGGTCAGGTAGGTACAGTTGGTTTACCCTCAGCGGTGCAGGGGCGGCTGGGTGCAGAGGTAGTTAGGCCCAATGTTATCCAATGAGGGACAGGGGGCCCCCGGTTGGTGGCTGCTGGCTAACAGGCCACACAGCTGTGGGAGCTGGGCTCCTGGTCACTTGCTCAGGGCAAAGGGGAAAGCAGGATAGGGCAAAGCTGGCACAGCCAGCGGTACTCGGGCGGCTGGGTGCAGGGTGCTTTTGAGCCGTCGGACGCTCAATCTTATCCAATAGGAAAGGTAAAAAGGGAACAAAGGCTGCAGGCTCGGGGCGGACACTCTCCAAGGGCGACCAGGACTTCGAGAGGTAAGTTGGGATCTTGGAGGACAGGTAGGTACCCCAAAGGGAGGCACAGAGGGCTGTAGGGTGCCGAGTGCAGGGGTGTCTTTGGGTGTCGGAAAAGCTTACACTCTGTTGGTCGTGGTTGGGGTAGCCCCTGGTTCTGAGTCTGCAGGCGTCGTCTGGTTCGTCGAGGAGGGTCTTTGGGCACTGGTCTTCGGGTCGCAGTCGCCGGGGGGACGACCTCATGGTCTTGGATCACTCGGGCACCGGCCGGGCTCGGCGGGTGCAGAGTTGGCTGGTCCGGAGGTTCCTGGCTGGCACCAGGGGGGTTGTTTCAGCAGAGACTCTGCTGATGGGAGTCCCAGTCTTTAAGAGGGTCAAGGCAGGCAGGTCCTCTGGGTGTCCCAAGGTTGCTGTCTGCAGGAGTCGTCGGGATTGAGGCAGGAGCAGGTTCTAGGATCGACAGGCCGGTAGGGCTGGGGCCAAGTCAGTTGTCATCCTGTTGTTAGCAGCTGCGTGGCAGGTCTTCTTTCTTCTTTTCTTATCGGGATCTGAGGAAGAAACGTTCAGGGAGCCCCTAAATACTGAATTTAGGGGTGTTACAGGTAGGGCAAGGGCAGGGACCAATAGGTCCCTGTCCTGGGGTGGGTACACCCCCTAGCCTGCTCCTCATCTGTGGGAGGGGGGCAGGAGCCTAGCTGCGATTTGGCAGGGCTTCCCATCTTCAAGATGGCCGGAGCCCGGGATCGTGCTACACCTCGTCTACCCCACCTGAGGGGTGGGGTTGGCACAGGCTGGCACCCCCCCCTTCCTGATGTCTTTTTTCCCGCCAGTCTTCTCGCCAGAGTGGGGGTCAGGGCTGGTGGGGGCCAGTTGCTGGGTACAGCAAATGGTCTGGAGAAGCTCACAGAGGCAGCATGCCCTTGAAGCTTCCCCCTTCCCATCCTGGGGGAGGAGACCTAGCACCTCGCCCAGGATGTGCATTGTTGCAGGCCCAGGAGAGCGGGGGCTCTCCACCCAGGGGTCCAGCAACATGTCTGCTGTGTGGCAGCCTCTGCAGCCACTCAGCCCAGACGTGGATTGTAGGTTAGGTTTTCAGGGGGCATCTCTAAGATGTCCTCTGGTGCATTTTACATTGAATCCCACACTGACATCAGTGCAGGTTTAATGTGCTGAGAAGTTTGGTACCAAACTTGTCAGTCTTCAGTGTAGCCATTATGGTGCTATGGAGTTCGTAATGACAACCTCCCAGCACCATATACTCTTAATGGCATCACTGCACTTACAGTGCCCAGGAATGGCCCTGGGTACTGTAGGGGCATAGGGCTCATGCACCTGTGCCCACACCTCTGGCATAGGGCACCCCGCTAGAGGGGTGACTGAAGTATGCCAGGGCAGTGGGTTCTGTGGGCATGGCACACAGGGATGTGTACCATGTTGACTCTTTGTTTAGTTCTGTACTTAGACACTCAGCCTGCAAAGGCAGTGTGTGGGTGTCAGGGTACAGGGCCCCTGAGGGTGGCACATTACGTGCTGCAGTCCTCAGGGGTCTTCTCTGGTCACCCTGCCCTGGGTTCCTAGGGTACCATTTACTAGGGGCTGATAGGTGGCCAGCGATGCCAATTGGGTTTTAGTTTCAAAACAGTTTTAGGGAAGGAACACAGTCCCTGGGTACCTGGTTGGCAGGAACCAAGGGTACACTCAGTCAAAGCACATCAGCAGTTCAGAAAAAAGTGGGGGCATACCAATGCAAAAAGATGACACTTTCTCACAAGGGATGCCAGTTATTCCCTACTTCGATGTCTGGTTGTTGAAGGCGGACTTGCCCCAGGCAATCCTCAACCACCTTCAGACTACGACAAACCCTTTGTCATCCTTGGATTGTGCTGTAAATGTGCTGAAGTCACAGTGAAAAAAGTCTAGGCTGTGCAGAAGCGTACCATCTCGTGCTGGATTGTGCTCTGCATTAAGTTCTGCTACGTACTAGCGTATTAGCAGTCTCCAGGAGGAAGCTGCTACCACTGGCTAACCATGAAAAGTCTCTGTCCATCTGCCAGGCAGCTACCTGGGCGTCGGAAACATCAATTACATTGGTGCCAATACATCACGTGCCATCGCACCGCGATATTTACATCGCAGAATCGTTGACATCGCAGGCGTCTACTACGCATGCTACAACGGAGAGATGGCATTAACATCGCTGTAATTACAACGCATGCCACAAGGCCTTGTGCACTTTACAGGCCTTTACGCATGCGATGGTAATTGGCACTTTACAGGCCTTTACGCATGCACTGGTAATTGCAGGTAAGTCCGAAGGAGGATCAGAACAAGCACCAAAGTCCTTACGGAGATGGTAATTGCAGGTAAGTCCGAAGGAGGATCAGAACAAGCACCAAAGTCCTTACGGAGACCAATATATCGGCATCGTCGCAGAAATTACATTTCATTAACATAGAGCCCTAAGAATGGAGGTCGATCTAGCTATAGGGATGCCCGTCTCCACTTCTAGCCAGCTAGCGCGCTGCAAGCAAGAAACGTGCTCCGCCTTAAAGCCATCAAGTGTCTCCTTGAATAACGAGATCGGTAAACAATGCAAGGATGGTGTGTGTTAAGCCTAGAGGGGGGAAACCCGGGAGATCTGCCGAAACCTTTAGGTGGGTTTTCCTTTAGTGGAGTGTGTAGTAATGAAGATTCACGGTATTTGCCAGGAAATGAAGGAACACTAGAATTTAAACCCAGTGCTCCATTATAACTTCTATGCACAGGTGCTGAAGTGTCTCCGTGAATAACGAGATCGGTAAACAATGCAAGGATGGTGTGTGTTAAGCCTGGAGGTCTGGTAGGGGGAAACCAGGGAGATCTGCCGAACCCTTTAGGTGGGTTGTGCTTTAGTGGAGTGTGTAGTAATGAAGGTTCGCGGTAATTAGGTTTTATTTAATACAGCCCCACAGGGAGTACGCTTCAGTTAGGCTCATGAGAAAATGAGGACAGTTGGGAACAGGGGCAGAGGAGAGATAGCATTGGAATTTTGGGATAGTCAATGGGAGGGGTGAACACAAGGATGCTCTCGCGCAGGAGAGTAAAGGCAGTTACTGTCATGCGCTGCTAGTAGCACGTAGGGGGAACCGCTGGTAAAGAGAGGCTGCCTTGGACGGGGAGGGCTCCCTGGGTAAGACAGTATCGCGTAGGTGGCGGGGGTGAAGCCTTTGGGGAAAGTAAGTTGGCTCTGAGACGTCAGGGCCGTAATGGGAGCGAAGAACCAAAATACTAAATAACTGGTAGGGGGACGTGGCGGGACTGCAACACGGACCGGTCATGCGTCGCCCCTGTTGTGAGAAACGCACATCCCAGGCCGGGTCTCTTTGTTCTCCTTCCTGGCTCAAGTCGGACTCACTGACAGGTGGTAATTGCAAGTGGCAGGTGCACATATCGGGTGCTATTTCGTTACATTACACAAGTTTTAAATGCAGCAACGCAGCACTGCAAAATGCTCAGCACAGCCATATGCGATAGCTGCTGCCCAAGGTGACAGGTGCACATAGCGGGTGCTATGCTTTTCGAACGTGTGGTAGGGCACAAACATCGCGTTGTCATGTTGCGCGATGTAAAGTCAGCGATGTGACACGCTAGCCAATTACATGGCCGCATTTGCGTTGCAACAACGTTCAATGGAAAAAATGCCGCTGTGATCGCCGATGCGATGTAAGTGCCGCGATGTAAACGCCCGCGTAATAATTGTCGGCGATGGATCGTCATACAACCCCTGGGCGTACCTCTGTATGTTCAAGATGCACTATTTTCTGGATAGTCCGGTACGCAGAGAGGGGCATTTCGCCCACATTGTCCTGCAGGACTGTCTGGTTGGCGTCCATTCACATACCCACCTCCAAATAAATATTGCTTTGGTATTTATTTAAAAGGTAATTTTGTGGCTAGAAGTCTATATCAGACCTGACCTTCTGTAAAGCTCTTTTTGGTAGAGACTCTATATAGCCACAGATTCCTCACTGATCCTCCCCGTTCTGTGATTGCACTCTACCGCTTTATAAGATTCCATGTCTAGGAATGGGCACACTGTTATACTGGTTTGCTTTTGGGGCTCCACGCCTGGAGGTGTGGACAGTCTCAAAAGCAACTGACATTAGCATGTTGGAGTGGTGCCTTCGTAAGCTCCTGCTCGTTGCTTCCAGAGCGGAACGGCGTCAGTGCGGAGACTAATGGGGCCATCTTCTGGCACACAGAGGCATTATGAGAAAAAGTTCCTGGCTCCAGATTGATACCTGGGGAATATTTAAAAGGTGAAGAATCCGCAGCTAAATATCTGTACTAGAAAGAGCACTACCGAAGGTAAGTAACTTGTTTGTCAGCCCAGACGGCGAGGCATGAATTTCTCCCAGTGAGAAAGATTCTTATGAAGGCTTGCCTCAAGTAAGCTCTCTTTTTCCTGCTAAGCTGCTCATTACTATTAACACGAAACAACATACATTCATATACTCTAGTTAGGCTTTCAAATTCCTCTCCAAACATCTGTGCCGATGTGTGGACCTTGACAAAGATACTGATCTGAACCACCAGATAATCTCAGCAATGAAGATTAACAGTACAAATTCTATGTGCTCTTCTTCCTGATTGCACTTAATCCCACATACCTACACCTTGTATTTCCTAGCCCTTGTGCCTGCTGCTCCTCGGCCCCATGCTGTGCGACCCTTCTCAGGGTGAACCTGACAGGGCCCATAAATCGACTGAGTGGGCACTGTGGTGCCTGCTAGTGGATTTCTACTGCCATTAGCAACATTGTTGTGCCTGGTGAAGCATGCCCTGGTTAATAATGGGGTACCTACAGCTATGCCAGACTTTGCTTCCTGTACAGCTAGATGAAAGAATCAATTTAGGGGCCCATGCCCATCATGCTCCTTCCAGTGCTTTGTGTTCTCTTTTCTGCTAATGGTGGAGTGCGCAAGGGGCTGCTGCCTGCTTGCGAGATGCCCTATTGTGGATACTTTAGGACACTCTACTGCTCCTCATTCCACTTCAGGTCTCCTATCTGACACGACCACACTCGTTACGTGGGTAGGGGGTGAAAGGGGGGGGGGGGGGTTCACGTCATACTTGTGGCTACCTGTGGGGGTTCCCCTTTGCATTGTTTGTGTTTTTCTCTTGACCTTAAAATGCAATTTAGTTAGTTATTGGCTACTCTGCCTGCACCCTTTAGGCTCAGTGTCGGGGCTGTTTAATTGTTGTGGGTGGGTTGAGTGATGGATGGGTGTTCTAATAATCTCTGATGCTGGGGCTGCATTAGAGTGGGTGACAGTGAATTTTGTGAAGAGTACTGGTTTTCTGAACCACACTTGAAGATTTTGTATGATTCACATAGCATTTCGCACTTGGCGGCACATGCAAGCCCCCTGGCATCCTTGAAGGAAATAAAACATTGCATGGTGAACGGGCGCGCTGTTAGATTACTGACATGGAAGGTAAGTACCATGAATGACAGATGTAAAGCCTTCCAGGTATTGGCCTACCTAGGTAGACATAAAATAGACATTGTCATGTTCCAGGAGATCCACCTTGCAAATGAATCAGATTCTTGCCTGTAGACAGGATGGGAATCAGTATTTGTGGAGGCCTTCTATTCTTCATATGCTGGGGTGTCACTGTTGTTGTTCAAAGGGGTCCTTCCACTCCTTGTTCACCAAATTGTACAAGATTCTAACGGAAGGGACATTCTCTGTAGGGCGCTTGCGGGCTTATGTAGCGCTCTTCTATGTATAACCCGGCCCAATGTCCACTGCCCCGAGTTGTGTTCTTGTGTCTGGATGAAGACACTGCAGTTTGATGCAAGGACTCTCCTATGGAGTGGAAATGTTCTTGTTATACATCCCACTGTTGATAGATCAAGTACTGTAAGACACCTGTACCAACTGACCGTGGCAAAGTTGACAGAGATTATTACTGAAGCAGAGCTAGTTGATGTTTGCTACATTAGACAGCCAGAACACCCTGAGGGCACATATATCTCCACCACACACAAATCCTGTTCTAGGACTGACTACTGGTGTCCTGGGATACCTGTCCATACTTTACGGAAATTGAACATAAATCTAGAACCTTATCTGATGAGTCCCCCTGTTCTTCTCAAGATTTCCTTTCCTGTGAATTGCTACTGAGTACTCGTATGGCGGTTACCTTTCAATCTCTGCATGACACAATCTTTAGGTACGTATTTTGTGATGAGTTTTCACAGTATGTTTCAGAAAATTTGGACTTGTTGATTAGTCCTAGTATCTTGTGGGTTGCCTTCAAGGTACTGAACCAAGGCGCCTGTATCTCCAGGCAGGCCCGGATTCTGGCAAAAGTATGAAAGCACATTACAAAGCTTGCCACTGAGGTTTGTTCCTCTGAGAAAGAATACTGCATGTTTTGAGACCGAGATCTCCTGGCTGACATCCGGTCTAAACTGGCAGAGTTCCAGGCTATGCTACAAGGAAAACCACCTGCTTGATTTGGTAGAAAATACAGCGTGGACGATCGCCCAAGTAGGTTGGTTTGGTGCCTTATTAGCTGTTTGTGGGTCTGCTCTAACACTGTAGCGCTTGCCCGGCTTTTCTGATTTCCAAATCCTATTTAGTCATGCCTGTGACAAATGAAGAGATTGTTCAGTTTATTCTTTGTTCATGGTCGGCCGAAGGCTGCCCTAAACACCATGAGGTGCTGAGTGTAGGCTTGGGTTAGATTGAGGTGCAGAGCTGGTCTTGACCAACTATGTGAAGAGACATAGTTTGGGTAGTAAGATTGGTCAGTGGGGTAGGTGTGAGCTTCAGATTTTCAAACAATCATGCTGGCTCAAATACAAGATATGAGAAGCTGGGCATGAGGGTGGATTTTAGGAGCAGTAGAAAGGGAGATGAGTGTGTATTGATAGGGGTACTTAAAACTCAACATTCAGTCAAATAATTTTGAAGACCTTTAAAGCATAGATGGGAGAGAGAGAGAGAGAGTGTGTGTGGTTTTGTCTGTCTGTGTCTGTGTGTATTTAAAAATCCCAAGTGAAATCAGACAGAAACCTCACAGTTACCTTATTTAAAGCACATGTACCCAACTATTTACTATAAAATACATTTATTAGGAGGATTGTAACACCCCAAGCACCCCCCGTAAGCTACGCCCCTGACTATGCCCCTGGAATACCCTTGAGTACCCTTGGCATGTAACCTATGGCTACCCTGGACGAATGAACCCTGGATGGAAAGGTAATTGAGCCTCTTACGTCTGCTCACTCTAGGTGACCTATACCCCACAGTGAGCTTTATCCTATTAGCTTCTATTCAAGAAACTCGTGCCCACCCACTTAGATATTGTTTTGTATGTAAGACTGTGAGAGACTTCCCAATCTACTACAGCCACATTCCCTTCCCCCCCCTATTCTCACAGCTCTAACCACATGCATTGATTCAGAATCCCTCAAGAAACTGAAGTCCAGGTTGTATTCAACTGTGCAGGCACAGGCACTGATGAGCATCGCCACTACCATGGAGAAATGTAATGCTGACCTGGACCATTGACTGACAAACAATTAAAATACTGTTGTGCTCAGATGGTGCCCCTCTCCCCAAATTACAGATATCACAGAATATGCCATACACTTGTTGCTCATGTCAAACTGGGTCTCCGTGATTTTCTCAACTTCGCTAGATGTTGACATTCTCCACTTGGCGTGACAATGCCTACTAGTTGCTGCGTTCTTGTCTGAGGCACTGGGAACCCTTGCGGGCACAAAAGAGGTGCAAATCCCTAATACACCACTCCTGGCTTTGCTTGGCTGTATTAAAGATATTCCTCCTACAGCTCGGCAATTCGTTCCCTTGTCTGCACTGCTTGGCAAGAAAAGTGTGGCAAATCATTGGGGATGTGTCCTACCTCCTAAATTCGATGACCAGTTGTAAGAGTTGCTTATTGCAATGAACAGCTGGATGCATACTGAGACCTGATGCTAGCCCATTCGCTGCCTACAGGCATGGGGCCTGCTCTGCGCAGGCTTCCTGTGGTGATCTGCAAAGGAGACTGTGGCGGAGGGGAATACCACAAATGGATAGGCCAAGGATCTTTCTTCGGAGGATAAGTTGGGTTTCGTTGCCCTCTAAGGCTGGGAGCCTCATTGTACTTGTCACTGCCATAGTTTGCTTAAATAACCCCTTCCACGCTGATGACGAGCTGGGTTCGTCATGGCGTAGCCTCCTCGCACGCTGATGACGAGCCCAGCTCGTCACGTAACATGCGTTTTGAAAAATCTCAGCGTGCGAGCGGAATTCCGCTAGCGCGCATGAGGATAAACTCAAACTGCTGTGGTCAGCTGAGAATGGGGGTGAGACCTATCAGTGATATATGATTGATTGTTCCTGTGGACTTTCTTTATTAGATAATGAATTTTGTTTCATTGCTCTGTGCTTGGGGGTATTGTCTTGTTACTTGGAAAACCATTAAAATAAAATGTTACAAAATCAACTTAAACTCAATGCACATAAAGAGCGATTCTTTGATGCTGAAATTGTATTTTGGCACAAGAAATGCAACATGACCTGCATTCTTGGGTTATGCACAGAACCACCCTTGATCGAGACCGTAAAATGCCTCGGAATAATCCTAGAGGATAATAATCTTACGTATGGTGGCCACGAATATAATTTTGCCCTGATGCTATTCTATTACAACTCTAATAATATTGGTGGCTTGAGATGATTTTCATTAAACATCAGTAGCTCTGACACCTGTATTAGGTTAACAGAGATTGGCATTGCTTTCGCTTTCTTCGGGGTAGGATTCCCTAATACAGTGAAAAGTATTTAGGTGTAGGAAAACAGTTACAGATTCAAAACACAACACAAAACAAATTCCTCAACCAAAAACACTCAATGATAACATGATACCAGCAGAACAAAACAAGCATTGGAAATGCAATAGGTCTCGCATTAGGAAAGTTTGAGCTATTGGTATTGTAAATGACACTTTTTTTATTTATGTGTTGGTTTTGAAAGTAGCAAAATTAATAGCTTTGTCAGTTACAATGTCAATAGTTTTAACTTTTGCAAATGTGACACCTATAGCATTTGTAATGCAATGTGTGTTGTATTTACGTGACTTAGATGTCTTGATATTACAAATAACAATGGCTTTTTAATTTTATAAATAATTAATACTTAAATAAAAGTTATTGTAATTTATAATGGCAATAGCTTAAACGTTTGTAAATAACTTTTGTGACGATTATGTTCAGTGTATTTTATTGTGACGAAAATCCAAGAACATTGCATTTGCACCTACACACACACAGAGCCACACACATAGATGTGGTGGTGGTGGATCTGGGGAAATGGTGGTGGTGGTAATGGTGGATGTGGTGGTGATGGTGATGGATGTGGTGGTGGATATGGTGGTGGTGGTGGATGTGGTGGAGGTGGTGGAGGTGGTGGACGTGGTGGATGTGGTGGTGGTGGATGTGGTGGTTGTGGATGTGGTGGTTGTGGATGTTGGGGATGTGGTGAAAGTGGTGGTGGATGTGGTGGTGGAAGTGATGGTGGTGGATGCGGTGGTGGATGAGGTGGCGGATGAGGTGGTGGATGTGCTGGTGGATGTGGTGGTGGTGGATGCGGTGGTGGATGTGGTGGTGGTGGTGGATGTGGTGGTGGTGGATGCGGTGGAAGTGGTGGTGGATGTGGTGGTGGATGTGGTGGTGGATGTGGTGGTGGTGGATGTGTTGATGGTGGTGGATGTGGTGATGGATTTCATGGTGGATGTGGAGGTGATGGTGGATGTGGTGGTGGATGTGGTGGTGGATGTGGTGGTGGTGGTGGATGTGATGGTGGATGTGGTGGTGATGGTGGATGCGGTGGTGGTGGAAGTGATGGTGGTGGGTGTGGTGGATGTAGTGGTGGTGGATGCGGTGGTGGATGAGGTGGTGGTGGATGTGGATGTGGTGGTGGTGGATGCGGTGGAAGTGGTGGATGTGGTGGTGGATGTGGTGGTGGATGCGGTGGATGTGGTGGTGGATGTGGTGGTGATGGTGGATGTGGATGTGGTGGTGGATGTGGTGGTGGATGTGGTGGTGGATGCGGTGGTGGATGCGGTGGTGGATGTGGTGGTGGATGCGGTGGTGGTGGTTGTAGTGGATGTGGTGGTGGATGTAGTGGTGGTGGGTGTCGTGGTGGTGCATGCAGTGGTGGTAGATGCGGTGGTGGTGGATGTTGTGGATGTGGTGGTGGATGTGGCGGTGGATGTCATGGTGGATGTGGTGGTGGTGGGGGTGGTGGATGTGATGGTGGATGTGGTGGTGATGGTGGATGTGGTGGTGATGTGGTGGTGATGTGGTGGATGTGGTGGTGGTGGATGTGGTGGTTGTGGATGTGGTGAAAGTGGTGGTGGATGTGGTGGTGGGAGTGATGGTGGTGGGTGTGGTGGATGTGGTGGTGGTGGATGCGGTGGTGGATGAGGTGGTGGATGTGGTGGTGGATGTGGTGGTGGTGGATGCGGTGGAAGTGGATGCGGTGGAAGTGGTGGTGGATGTGGTGGTGGATGTGGCGGTGGTGGATGTGGCGGTGGTGGATGTGGCGGTGGTGGATGTGGCGGTGGTGGATGTGGCGGTGGTGAATGTGGCGGTGGTGAATGTGGCAGTGGTGGATGTGGCGGTGGTGGATGTGGCGGTGGTGGATGTGGCGGTGGTGGATGTGGCGGTGGTGGATGTGGGGGATATGGTGGTGGTGGTAATGGTGGATGTGGTGGTGATGGTGGTGGATGTGGGGTGGATGTGGTGGTGGATGTGGTGGTGGTGGTGGTGGTGGATGTGGTGGAGGTGGTGGATGTGGTGGAGGTGGTGGTTGTGGATGTGGTGGTTGTGGATGTGGTGAAAGTGGTGGTGGATGTGGTGGTGGAAGTGATGGTGGTGGATGCGGTGGTGGATGAGGTGGCGGATGAGGTGGCGGATGAGGTGGCGGATGAGGTGGCGGATGAGGTGGCGGATGTGCTGGTGGATGTGCTGGTGGTGGATGCTGTGGTGGATGTGGTGGTGGTGGTGGATGTGGATGCGGTGGAAGTGGTGGTGGATGTGGTGGTGGATGTGGTGGTGGTGGATGTGGTGGTGGTGGTGGATGTGGTGGTGGATGTGGTGGTGGATTTCATGGTGGATGTGGAGGTGATGGTGGATGTGGTGGTGGATGTGGTGGTGGATGTGGTGGTGGTGGTGGATGTGATGGTGGATGTGGTGGTGATGGTGGATGCAGTGGTGGTGGAAGTGATGGTGGTGGGTGTGGTGGATGTAGTGGTGGTGGATGCGGTGGTGGTGGATGTGGTGGTGGATGCGGTAGTGGATGTAGTGGTGGTGGATGCGGTGGAAGTGGTTGATGTGGTGGTGGATGCGGTGGTGGATGCGGTGGATGTGGTGGTGGTGGTGGATGTGATGGTGGATGTGGTGGTGGATGTGGTGGTGGATGTGGTGGTGGATGCGGTGGTGGATGCGGTGGTGGTGGTGGATGCGGTGGTGGTGGTTGTAGTGGATGTGGTGGTGGATGTAGTGGTGGTGGGTGTGGTGGTGGTGGTGCATGCAGTGGTGGTAGATGCGGTGGTGGTGGATGTGGCGGTGGATGTCATGGTGGATGTGGAGGTGATGGTGGATGTGATGGTGGATGTGGTGGTGGTGGGGGTGGTGGATGTGGTGGTGATGGTGGATGTGGTGGTGATGTGGTGGATGTGGTGGTGGTGGATGTGGTGGTTGTGGATGTGGTGAAAGTGGTGGTGGATGTGGTGGTGGGAGTGATGGTGGTGGGTGTGGTGGATGTGGTGGTGGTGGATGCGGTGGTGGATGAGGTGGTGGATGTGGTGGTGGTGGTGGATGTGGTGGTCGTGGATGCGGTGGAAGTGGTGGATGTGGCAGTGGATGCGGTGGTGGATGTGGCGGTGGATGTCGATGTGATGGTGGATGTGGTGGTGGTGGATGCAGCGGTGAAGTGGTGGTGGATGTGGTGGTGGTGGATGTGGTGGTGGATGTGGATGTGATGGTGGATGTGGTGGTGGTGGATGCAGTGGTGAAGTGGTGGTGGATGTGGTGGTGGTGGATGTGGTGGTGGATGTGGTGGTGGATGTGGTGGTGCATGTGATGGTGGATGTGGTGGTGATGGTGGATGTGGTGGTGGATGCGGTGGATGTGGTGGTGGTGGATGCGGTGGTGGTGGATGGGGTGGTGGTTGTAGTGGATTGGTGGTGGGTGTGGTGGTGGTGGTGGATGCGGTGGTGGTGGATGTGGTGGTGGAGGATGCGGTGGTGGATGAGGTGGTGGATGTGGTGGTGGATGCAGTGGTGGTGGATGCGGTGGAAGTGGTGAATGTGGTGGTGGTGGATGCGGTGGATGTGGTGGTGGTTGTGGATGTGGCGGTGGATGTCATGGTGGATGTCATGGTGGATGTGGATGTGATGGTGGATGTGGTGGTGGATGTGATGGTGGATGTGATGGTGGATGTGGTGTTGATGGTGGATGTGGTGGTGGATGCGGTGGAAGTGGTGGATGTGGTGGTGGATGCGGTGGATGTGGTGGTGGTGGTGGATGTGATGGTGGATGTGGTGGTGGATGTGGTGGTGGATGTGGTGGTGGATGCGGTGGTGGATGCGGTGGTGGTGGTGGATGCGGTGGTGGTGGTGGATGCGGTGGTGGTGGTTGTAGTGGATGTGGTGGTGGATGTAGTGGTGGTGGGTGTGGTGGTGGTGGTGCATGCAGTGGTGGTAGATGTGGTGGTGGATGTGGCGGTGGATGTCATGGTGGATGTGGAGGTGATGGTGGATGTGATGGTGGATGTGGTGGTGGTGGGGGTGGTGGATGTGGTGGTGATGGTGGATGTGGTGGTGATGTGGTGGTGATGTGGTGGATGTTGTGGTGGTGGATGTGGTGGTTGTGGATGTGGTGAAAGTGGTGGTGGATGTGGTGGTAGAAGTGATGGTGGTGGGTGTGGTGGATGTGGTGGTGGTGGATGCGGTGGTGGATGAGGTGGTGGATGTGGTGGTGGATGTGGTGGTGGATGTGGTGGTGGTGGTGGATGTGGTGGTGGTGGATGCGGTGGAAGTGGTGGATGTGGTGGTGGATGTGGTGGTGGATGTGGTGGTGGAGGTGGATGTGGCGGTGGTGGATGTGGCGGTGGTGGATGTGGCGGTGGTGGATGTGGCGGTGGATGCGGTGGTGGATGTGGCGGTGGATGTGGATGTGATGAAGGATGTGGTGGTGGTGGATGCAGTGGTGAAGTGGTGGTGGATGTGGTGGTGGATGTGGTGGTGGATGTGATGGTGGATGTGGTGGTGATGGTGGATGTGGTGGTGGTGGATGCGGTGGTGGTGGATGCGGTGGTGGTGGATGGGGTGGTGGTTGTAGTGGATGTGGTGGTGGGTGTGGTGGTGGTGGTGGATGCGGTGGTGGTGGATGTGGTGGTGGTGGATGCGGTGGTGGATGCGGTGGTGGATGCGGTGGTGGATGAGGTGGTGGATGTGGTGGTGGATGCGGTGGTGGTGGATGCGGTGGAAGTGGTGGATGTGGTGGTGGTGGTGGATGCGGTGGATGTGGTGGTGGTTGTGGATGTGGCGGTGGATGTCATGGTGGATGTCATGGTGGATGTGGATGTGATGGTGGATGTGGTGGTGGATGTGGTGGTGGATGTGAGGGTGGATGTGATGGTGGATGTGGTGTTGATGGTGGATGTGGTGGTGGATGTGGTGGTGGATGTGGTAATGGTGGATGCGGTGGTGGTGGATGTGGTGGTGGATGTAGTGGTGGTGGGTGTGGTGGTGGTGGTGGTGGATACAGTGGTGGTGGATGTGGTGGTGGATGTTGCGGTGGATGTGGTGGTGGTGGGTGCGGTGGTGGTGGAAGCGGTGGATGTGACATTACGCCGCCCGGCCTCCGGGATGTGGGCCACGAGGCTGTGTATGATCCTGAATGTTGCATACTGCTAGATAATGCCTCTTGATGCTTACGGGAGGTTTTGCCTGTTCATGTCCTCTGTGTTCCCGCAATAAAAATATTTATAAAAATTTTAAAAAATACACAATTAGTTGAGAAATACACTGGCTACGTAGTTATCAGCTAAAAGTGTACTAAACCAGAGCAGCTGAAAGATCACAATTTCATGGTTAACGCATGTGCAGATTGTCAAGGTACTCGACATCTACCATAGCGATAAAACTAATTCCATACAACACATTTTGCTGCTCACATGTTTACCTAACATTGCAGCAAGGCAAGAGATTATCAAGAGAAAACTCAGACTGATAGGAGCTTTGTTAACACATGAACTGGCAAAGATATGATAACCAATATGTACACTATTTATCAGCAGTACATTTAAAGAGCTGACTGGCAAAGGGGATATTTACTATTCATCTGGTCGATAAGGTGGAGGACTTTCAAACGGTCTGGACGACATGGCTGCTGCAATTCAACTGTAAGGCTGTGCACCGAACAAGCGTCCACCTCTCAGCAGGATGCAACTTTGCAGCAACAACAAAAAGACGTCCATTACATGTTAAAATGTTACGAGTTTATATTCAAGTTGACTCGTATACAGAATGCCCCCTTTTACTAGCATAAAAAGTCGGGAGCCTTGGGGGTTCACAATGGGCCACACGTGTCCAATTTCGATGTCAGGCAACTGAGACGAGCATTGTAGTATATTTAGCAAACGCAGTGACGTGACTGTTAAATAATGTACAATACCTAGGCGCATGTGCAGTTTGAACAAATCACTGTGCTAATTAAAGGTGACGTTGACAGCTGCTAAAAATACCAAATCAAGAAAAGAAAAAAAAATACTATCCGGTGGAGCCTAATGAAGTGACGACTGCCCAGCTTTATCCATATTCAACATTAACACAAAAAGAGTTTAGGTTTAGCACACGCACCAAGCACAGTGCAGATGCTTCCGGACTAGGGTGCACAACTACAGAGATTAGATAAACATGACACGATACACCACTGAAGTATGCTCGTTTTCGCTAACACTGCTAACAGACGGAGGGCATTGCTGTGGGGAGGGGGGGGAGGAGAAATGCGACATGGCGGGCAGGGGAGGGGGCGGAGCGGCGAGAGGGTGTTAAGCAGCAGGGGCCTTTGAAGTGAAGCTAAGCTTCACTTCAAAGGTGTGGGAGGAGTGCGGCTGAGGGAACAGACGGCGATTTGGTGATGTGCACGCGCATTTTAGGTCAATGCGCAAGCGCATTGACCTAAAAGCCACGGGCACAGCACCAAATCGTCCAGTTAGTTAAAGGTTGGTTAAAGCCCTATATACTCGCAAGCTCGATGCGTGCGCATCGAATAGCGAGACCTAAAAATCTACAAGAGGAACCAGAGGTTCGAATTTTAAAGATTTATGGCAAAAAGCACCAAGAAAAAGTCAAGCTCCAATCAGTATTCACTTTTCGTGATTGACAGGGATCTAGGCACGTGTTTTGGCTGACCTTGATGAAGAGCAAGTTGGATACACCAAGCGTGTTTATCTTGGTCAAAGATTTTACCTTCTGACTGAAATGGAAGTTGAATTCTTCCAGCGGGGCATGGTTGCTGGCTGTTCTCGCCTTAGTCCTCTTGAAGACGGATAGCCGCTGGCCAAGGCCCCGCTGAAGCAATTAGTTTTGGCAGTAACTGCTCTGAGTAGGGAAAATTCTATGTTTGCATCAAACAAATAATTTGCGTAGGGCGGACAGTTTTCATGCCTTTTCCCGGTCAAGATTTTAACCTTTGGACTTTCAAGCTCAGCCTCAGCTAATAACCTTACCCATAACACACTTTTTCACCCTGTATAAACATAAATAACTTAAATGGTAAATTAAGATACCACCGCAAATCTGTCGGATGATTATGTTGTTGTTGGGCTACAGCTGTTTGTGTGAGTACCAGAAGATGGGGTGACTAATCTTCTACTACCATGGAAATCTGCTTAAATTCTGAAGGTAATGCGACACACTCTTCTTAATGCATAATGAAAAATGCTTCATTTCAAGACCATCTCTACAGGTAATTGGCCTAATTCAGAAACATTTTGCTTGGAGAATTTTCCTGGTGAAGGCATTTGTATCTACCTGGGTTGTGACTTGTAGGAAAAGGGCAACTCGCTAGATTCCTACAGTTAGTGTCCCACTATATCGGACAGCAAAAGAATAGGTGCTTTTATGTGGACCATTACCAAGGGAGTTAAATTGCTTCAAATAACTGATAGTGGATAGTCCTGCATATAGTGATAGTTCCACAAGGCAGATTGATGCATTTTTGTATTCCAACAAACCTAATGGTGTAGAATTATAGACTAGAGAGCATAAGTCTAAGTCCACATTATATCCTAGTCCGTCTCACACACATTACACAAGGTAAGACAGCTGGGGCTGCCTTTTTCAGTACCTTAGTGTACATCATTGAATGTTGAATCTGTGTGTCAGTTATGATTTTGAGAGATTCAGTTGATGAGCAAGGGAGTATCTGGATCGATGAATGGACTATTGAGCTCATAGATTGATTAATCACTCGTACACTCTTATCCAGGTAGTTATCCATTCATGCAGGCATTAATATGTGCACTCATCAACTAATATTTTAATCCATGTGTTTCTTAATCCATGTGCTTATGTGTTTATTTTTCTAGTCACTTATTCAGTATTACATTCACCCTCTCATCCAAACTTTCTGCCTCCATATTTTGTGACTCTCTATTGGCTAATCTAACTTGTTTTAACATCTATAGTGTAGTCAGATATATCTCAGTGATAACAAGTGCTACATTTATATCAAGAGTATACTGTGCAAATCTAATCATGGCAGCCTCAATAATTAATATGCCCACTAATTAATTTGGATCCACTTTGTTTTTGAGTACTTATCCACTAACAGGTCAACTTCAAAGGATTCATACCATTCACAGTAGCAGGTTATGAAGGACGCATACAGGGATTAATAGTTGCTCAGCATAATTTATTTTTGTATTTCTCTCATCTCCCCTGATATAAGCAAGCAAAATCAGTCAACTTTAAAATCAGAATCTGGAAAAAGGGGTTTGTACTTAACACAGTATTAGGCAAGGCATCAGAATGGTAAGACTTTGAGCGTCACTGAGTTCAGGCAGACATGAGATACAATCCCTTGGTGGTACATTTTGTGCAACAACCTGAGGTTGGTGTGTAAAACCCTTAGTCTTGTTGAGCACACACTGTTGGCATGTAATCTTAAAGCTGCTGACTTCATGGTGTGTCAAGTGAGACTGCAAATTTAGGCAACTTGTAACCTACAATGGTATTAAGGGTACTCTGATCAATATGAAGTTCGCAAAAAAGCTCATATGCGACTAAAGCACTAACAGCAAGCTGCTGGTTAAGCAAGAAGCTTGTTTCAGCAGTTCAGCACAGAGCATTGTGAGTTAGCTGGAACATTTTAGGCAGAATTATAAGGAAGTTGAGCATTTATATCAGTGTTGTGGTCTAAAACTATGAATAAATGCTTGAACAGGCAACTACCAGTAGTAAGCTAATTGTCTCAGATGAATAATTGCATAGAGAAAAGATCATTAGTGACTCTTTGTACAGGAGGAGAGGGAGCACATGGGTCCTGTAGAAAGAATTACAGGTAAGTCATTTATATTTTCTTCTGATAAAAATTGGAATTTGCCTAGATAAGTATGTTCCACCTTGAAAGGTAGATTAAGAAAGAAAAACAATGTTCCTTGTGGTATTGATGCAGTTGATTAATTTGCAACATCAGAGATGTTAAAGGGTCGCACGGTATGCTTATCTTCAATGGCAAGTGCATAGGTATCCTCTTTGGGTGTTGTATCGTACAGATTGGTCTATACTGATACGTAAATCATATTACCAGTGATCATTTAGTTTCATTAATATGTTTGGCCTATTCCAAGTACCTCTGGGCCTGTTGGTCAGGCTCTGTATACAGTTTGTCATCTAAAAAAGTGGGGGAGTTGGACCTTGTGCATGACTGTTCAGAAACAAATTGAGACAACATGTTTTAAAAGGTTTTATGAAGTTTTGGTCAGTGTTCGCAAAGCAATAAATTGAAAGGCCTTTACAGTAAATGTTTCCAAATCTGCCAGTAAAATGTTGGCTCTCAAACTTTACTTGAGTGTACACCTGCTTTTCTGTGAGATTTTCCAAATAAAAACTACTTACCTGCAGCGTTTCCTTTTTCCTCTAAGTAAGTCAGCGCTCCTTTACTTACCATACGTGTGATCTGTACACTTGTGTTCGCCTTTTTTTTCTCACTCTTCTCTTTCTCTGTTTCAGATAGTAACAAACAAAAGCATACCTCGAAAACTTCTGAGCGAGGTAGTCCGCTCTGCTGTGCGCTTCATTCCCTCCTCCAGGCTTACTCTGTGGCTACTCTGAGGTGTTAGTTTCAGAATGCCTTCAAAGGGGTTATTTGGGTCTACATTTAACCCAAACAAGCCTGATTTTCTTGCCAATTCTCTTCCCTGTGTATGTTTTTGTTCTATTCCATGATCCTTAATGCCTCTTCTTTTTGTTTACATATTACTTCTCTTAAACTCTTTCTTTGTGCCACTGGTCTCCTTTCTGTCACAATTGTCCTACTATTCATGTGCTTTATTAATCATTTAATTTCCACCTGTTCCCCAATTGTCCCTACCAAATATGTTATCACTCTCTTTCCACAGTCTAATTTTAATCTTTCTTTTGTTCTTTTTTTTTCTTTGTCAATTGCATCCTCGTCCCCATTATTGTGCACCTCACTGTTTCTGTTTTCTTTCTCATTGTTTTCCTTCACTCATTCATATCTCCTTTGTTCTCTTCATGTTAGATCTCTTTGCATGTAGTCTTGTCATTGCTCTAACCCTCTGACTTTATAATCCGGTTTCATTATCTTGAACTAGTTTTCTACTTTTTCGTCTTTAATAGACATGCTGGTGCCGCTGTCTTTAATAGACATCCTGGAGTTTGTCTAATGGCAAATCCACCTTTAACAGATAGTTCTTTCTTCACCAGCACATGTTGTGCGAGCAGCCAATTTTCTTTTAATATGTCTAGGTCTTTCAATAGCAATTTCAACGATAGAGGACTCATTTTTAACCTAAGTTTGTTATTCTAAAAGTAGGGGAAAACAGACTTTGCGAGCATGATTTGTTTTCAAAAGACATTCATCAGCTTGGGCCCTTAGGCTTGTTGATTGCAATTCAAGGTGAAAAATTTGAGAAAACTGATTTACTGAAATTAAGTCATCAGAACTGTTTTCTCCAGGTTTATTTTTTGCTTAATCCACATATAGCTTTATGATCATTCTTAAGGTCTTACATCACCTATACCTGCAATGGACGATATCCTAGAATTGTTTGTCCTTTACCTTTTAGGAAGGCTGACTCTTCTTTCTTCTCGAGTGTACTAAATTCATATTTTGCTTTGTGACTACTTCACAATGACTAAGAGACTGAACGTGCAGAGTGCTCAGTTGACTTCATGTTGGCAACAGGCCAAAACATTTGGCCACCTTGTCTCTGATTAGGGCACACCTGGCATGACTTCCTTCAGCTAGGTATGCCGCTATGTGAAGCTTGATCACTTTCTGCAGGTAGGGTTTGAGCCCTGCAGAGAGGTATGATGGTTGTTGAATGCCTGCATATTAGATGTGTCTTAAGAACTTATTTGAAGGATTGAAGACTGGGATATCCCTCAATGAAAAAGTCAGTTGTTTTCCAGAACCTATTGTAGCTTTTGAGTGGGTTATATTTTGTGTACTGGTTCTCACACGTGTTCCACGCTTCTTCCTTAGAAGGCTTGGTGGCCAGTGATTAAGAGTTTAACTTGTATTTCCAGAAGTCTGCAAAAGGTAAAGTTTGTTTTTAGATTGGGTTTCCGTGATCTGACTATAAGTTAAGTCAAAGTGATCCCTTGAAGTGTTTTGGTCTATTCCTTTTCCATCTCTGCATATACTACAAGAAAAAAAACATAGTTTATAAGAAGGAGAACAGAAGTGAGCTCAGAGTGATATTTCTTCAGTGATTGTACCTGAACCCAGTTAGTCCTCATAACCACTGTGAACTACAATTTCAGTGATTATTAAACTGGTGTTAGTGAAAGAAGGTAGCCTTGTGTAATAGAAGGGATTGCTCAGGCGTGTAATGGAAAGAAATAGCCTTATTTTGATGCGAAGAAATGTCTCTTCATATCATGGTAAAGTAGTAAAGTGATCAGCCATCACATTCAGTAAGAGATAACTATTCAACAGGTGATCACACAGCTATCCATCTCATTGAAAAGTATATCCACCTTTGCCCATAAGGGATAGCCATCATCCTTGTGGATGGATGTAAAGCCATTCTTTTCCAGAATTAATTTGTTATTTAATGGAAAGGAGATTGTTGACCTTGTGTAAGGTTATTAACTGTCCACCTAAGGGAAGAGGATGACATGCTAAATCCTCTATTGGATTTAGACTACACAAAACACTTGAGATCCGATGATTCCAATAGAACATACTTAATTTGTTAAATGGATGTTAATTGTATGTATTTGTTTATAGTGAGTCTAAAATTAGTGTTATATGTTTTTTAATTGGTTATCCTGAAAACTAGATCTCTTATGGGTTTCAATAGTATCTATGGGCCACCCCTTGAAAGGGATCAGCCAGTTCCAACTGTCAAACTCCTAGAAGGGAGAGAAAGGTGTTACTTGTTAAAGAATGGGTACAGGCCTGCTCGGTGCAGGAGACTCAATGAAACCTCACTTGATGCAGATGATCACAGTTTCTCCTGAATAATGATAAGTCAGCCTATCATTGCTATAACGTTTTTTTAAAGAACTAATGTGTTGGAATGGGCTAATTGATCTTACTTTGCATTTTTATTTAGCGCAGCTTACTGCAAAAGTGTTAGTGTGCGTTATATAAGCAGGGAGATGTGTGGCCTTCCTTACAAAGAACAAGCTTGTAAAACAGTAACATTTAATGTAGTTTAAAAAGGTTAACAGTTTGTGGACTTTATAATGGACAGAAGTAAGTCATAAAAGGCTATAAATGAGTGGAAGGAAAGTCACCAGATATGCATAGAAAGTTGTGCCAATAGTTAATCCAGATAGTGTTCATTTAAACGTGCATTATTTATTTTTTATGAATAAAAGAAGAGATCCTTAAAGTTTCCAAATTAGCTGGTTTAGAGTTCAAGTTCAAAGGGGTCGATCCAGAGAATAATAATGCAGAGGATTTTTGATATTATAATTTGTTGGTTTCCAGTTTTGGTTGTCTAGGCTTCCCAGATTTTTGTGGCCTTCATAGATTTTGAGATAAATGTAGATAATCTGGATCTTGGTGTATTTTTTTTAATACAGATTGTTGTTTTATCTGCTAATAACGTTTTTCTCTTTTCGCACCCAATTTGGTGACCTTCCATATCTTTTTTGTGTTTAATGTAATAAGTGCTTTGAGTCTTTGTTATATTGCTCAGCTAATATTACAATGTTTCCTCTTGTTTCTCTTGCTCTGTGTTAAAGTGAAATCAAGTGTAAAGTATATTTAAAAGTGAGTATTCTTCTCTTGCCCGCAAAATTATTTTTTTCTGAATTAGTAGTACTTGCAATCCTGCACTTATTTCAGCATAGTGATTGAAAACATCTTTATTTATTCCCCCTGGACTACCAGCAAGTCAGCTTTCATTTTGTGGATACTGACAGACCATTATTTTGCGAGGCATTCTCTTAAAGACATCTTGGTAAACAAGGGCATTCAGTGCGAAAGATGGGAAGCAATAATATCAATATTAGGTAGACGTTTGAGTAATTGGCTATTTAAGTGAGGCATTGATTTTTCTGTTTTAATTTTTTATTTGGAAAGGAGACCTTATTGTCCAGTCTTTGGAACAGGGCATCTTCCTTGCTGACAATTAGACTGTGTGGATACCTTAATGGCCGATAGTCCTTTATCAGTAGAACAGTTCAGTTACTCCAGTAAATGAGGTTTGCACCTCAAAAGTATTTGCATGAAAAGGCTTCTAGCTGTTGATCTTCATTGTGAGACAGTGATGCTTTTTTGTTAACTTTTTTGGCAATACCAATGGCTGTTGATTTAAGTACGTTAGAGATTGCATTTGAATGTGGTTTATCTTTATTTTATTTGCTTAAATGTACAATTAGCAGGTCAGTTTGCTCACCTTTATTGATAACATTTATGAACTTTAGAGCTACACAGTACCTCTTAGTCTCTGTTGTGACCACAAGTTATCCCATGTATTATACAGGAAAAGGATTTACAGTTAACTTCTGGGCATCAGCATTTTCTTCCAGTGCTTCTGTACTATCCAAGGAGCTGCCCGAGTTAGTTGACCCCAGCTTGATCATGTAAAATGTGATTCTCAAAGATGCACCACTTGGGTGGGTGCGAGGGGGCAGGCTTGGTGTCCACCGTGATGGCCGCACTGTAGAGGAGCTCTGGCTGTGACCTCCATTAAACTAAAATATCCGTAAAAAACTCAGCTCCTGCTCGTGAACGCAAGGTACTGAAGACAGAAGACACACCTGCGACACAGGGAAGCGTGATCGTTCCCCTCCTGCCTGCCTAAGGAGGACAATTGGGACTTGGGAGCCGAGTCGGGCCGGGAGCTGAGAGGACCTGTGAGAGCCGCAGTGCGTGGCCTGAGAGGCAAGGAACGCCCTTTCGGGGAGGTCTGCTGCAGCCCAGGGCAATAGACCTGCTACCTGATTGTCCTGGTGCTGGGGCCGACCCTCTACAGCCTCGGCGGCCAGAGAAGCCAGAGGCGGTAAGGAGGACAGACAGTGCCGGTGTACAGGGCAGTTGCTAACCTGGACCAGGGAGGGGCGAGGGCCTACGGCTTGGGAGGTTGCGGAGAAGTGATCCGGCCTGCCGCGAATCAATCAATCAATCAATCAAAGCATTTATATAGCGCGCTACTCACCCGGAGGGTCTCAAGGCGCTTTGGGAGGGGGGGTCTGCTACTGCTCGAACAGCCAGGTCTTGAGCTGCTTCCTGAAGGCGAGGTGGTCTTGGGTCAGGCGGAGGTGGGTCGGGAGGGAGTTCCAAGTCTTGGCGGCCAAGTGGGAGAAGGATCTTCCTCCTGTTGTGGCTCTTCGGATGCGGGGGACGGCGGCGAGGGCGTGGCTGGTCGATCGGAGGTGGCGTGTGGGAGCGTAGAAGTTGAGGCGGCTGTTGAGGTAACTTGGGCCTTGGTTGTGTAGTGCTTTGTGTGCGTGGGTGAGGAGACAGAAGGTGATTCTCTTGTTGACCGGGAGCCAGTGCAGGTCCCTCAGGTGTCTGGAGATGTGGCTGTGTCTGGGGATGTCGAGGATGAGTCTCGCTGAGGCGTTCTGGATACGCTGGAGTCTCTTCTGGAGCTTGGCGGTAGTTCCGGCGTAGAGGGCGTTGCCGTAGTCCAGTCGGCTGGTAACGAGGGCTTGGGTGACCGTCTTCCTGGTCTCGGTAGGGATCCACCGGAAGATCTTACGTAGCATGCGCAGGGTGTTGAAACAAGACGAGGAGACGGCGTTGACTTGTCTGTTCATGGAGAGGGAGGAGTCCAGGATGAAGCCCAGGTTGCGTGCGCGGTCTGTCGGTTTGGGTGCGGCGCCCAGGGCGGGGGGCCACCAGGAGGCGTCCCAGGCGGAGGGTGAGGGGCCCAGGATGAGGACTTCCGTCTTGTCTGAGTTCAGTTTCAGGCGGCTGGTCATCATCCACTCGGCTACGTGTTTCATCCCTTCATGTAGGTTGGCTCTGGCGGTGGCGGGGTCGTTGGTCAGGGAGAGGATCAGCTGTGTGTCGTCGGCGTAGGAGATGATGCTGAGGTTGTGTTGGCGTGCGATGGCCGCAAGGGGGCTCATGTAGACATTGAAGAGGGTGGGGCTGAGCGAGGAGCCTTGAGGGACGCCGCAGATGACTTCCGTGGCTTCTGATCTGAATGGTGGTAGGCGGACTCTCTGTGTCCTTCCAGCGAGGAAGGAGATGATCCACTCCAGTGCCTTCTCCTGGATTCCGACGTTGCTGAGGCGCTGCACTAGGGTGCGGTGGCAGACAGTGTCGAATGCCGCGGAGAGGTCTAGGAGGATGAGGGCCGCTGTTTCTCCGTTGTCAAGCAGGGCTCGGATGTCATCGGTGGCGGCGATGAGGGCGGTCTCGGTGCTGTGGTTGGCCCTGAAGCCCGACTGAGAGGGGTCGAGGGATCCGTTTGTCTCGAGGAAGGCGGCCAGCTGCTTGTTGACTGTCTTCTCGATGACTTTGGCTGGAAACGGGAGGAGCGAGATGGGGCGGTAGTTCTTGAGTTCGGTGGGGTCCGCTGTTGGTTTCTTTAGTAGAGCGCTGACTTCGGCGTGCTTCCAGCTCTCAGGGAAGGTGGCGTGTCGAAGGAGATGTTGATGATGTCCCGCAGGTGGGGTGCGATGACAGCGTTGGCCTTGTTGAAGACGTGGTGAGGGCAGGGGTCGGTTGGCGATCCGGAGTGGATGGAGCTCATCGTGCGGATGGTGTCTTCGGTGCTGATTGGGGTCCAGGCGCTGAGGGTGGTGGTAGGAGGCGTTGGTGCGGTCGTGGGGAGCGTTGGTTGTGTGCTGAAGCTGTTGTGTATGTCAGCGATCTTGTTGTGGAAGTAGGAGGCGAGGGAGTTGCAGAGGTCTTGTGATGGGGTGATGTCGTTGCTTCCGGCGTTGGGGTTGGAGAGCTCTTTCACGATGTTGAAGAGTTCCTTGCTGTTGTGTGCGTTGTTGTCCAGTCGTTCCTTGAATGCTGTTTTCTTGGTGGCGCGAATCAGTTGATGGTGCTTTCGGGTGGCGAGCTTGAGGGTGGTCATGTTGTCTGGTGCTGGGTCTCTTCTCCAGGCTTTCTCGAGGGCTCTGCAGTTCTTCTTGGAACTCTTGAGTTCGTCGGTGAATCATGGGGCCTTCTTGCTGCCGGGTCTGCTGGGCGGGGTCCTCAGCGGGGCGAGGTCGTCTGCGCAGCTGATGATCCACTTCGTGAGGTTGTCGGCGGCCTGGCTGGGGTTCGCAGAGCTGGCGGGAGGGTGCTGGCTCAGGGATGCGGTGAGCTGGTCGGCCGTGATCTTGTTCCAGCTTCTTCGTGCAATCTGTTGCTGGTGGTGGTGGATCGTGGTCCTTCTGAAGCTGAAGTGTACGCAGCTGTGGTCCGTCCAGTGGAGTCCGGTGGCGTGGCTGAGGGTGATGTCTTTGCTGGATGAGAAGACGGCGTCGAGTGTGTGTCCGGCGAGGTGGGTGGGGGTGGTCACCAGCTGCTTGAGTCCGAGGTTGGCGAGGTTGTCCAGCAGGGTGGTGGTGTTGCGGTCGTTGTTGTTCTCCAGGTGGAAGTTGAGGTCCCTGAGGAGGATGTAGTCAGCTGAGGGGAGGGCGTGCGGGCTGATGAAGTCAGCGATGTCTTCGCTGAATTGTGTGCGTGGTCCCGGGGGTCTGTAGATGAGGGTGCCTCTGAGGGTGGTCTTGGGGTCGGTGTTGATCTGGAAGTGCAGGTGTTCGGCGGTTGTGAGGGTGCGGATGGTGTTCCTGTGGATGATGGCGATGCCTCCTCGGGTCTGGTTGGTGCGGTCTCTCCGGGTGATCTTGTAGCCCTCCGGGATGGCGATGGCGATGTCGGGTGCTGAGGAGGCTTTCATCCATGTTTCCGTGAGGAAGGCAACGTCTGGAGATGTGGTGTCGAGGAGGTTCCAGAGTTCGACGGCGTGTCTGTGGACAGAGCGGGTGTTGAGCAGGATGCACTTCAGGTGGCTGCTGCTGGTGCTTGGCTTGGTGGGTGTTGGTGTAGTGCAGGTCCGGATGCAGGTGAACTTGCAGGAGTGGCAGCTGAAAGGTCCGTGGGTGCGTCTCGGCGTGGCTCGGTAGCATCCCGAGACTCAGCAGGTGTTGAGTGCGTTGAGGGTGGCGGCTTCGTACGTCCGGCTGGTGGGCTGGGGTCCGCCGGGGCCAGGGGTTCGGGCGCTGGGCGCGGTCCAGGCGTGGACGGGCGCAGACGGGCTTACCTTTGGCGCGCTTAGGGCGCGCCCGCTGCGCGTCAACGTTGCGCGTTTGCCACTCCGCCATAAGTGGAGAGTGGGGGGGCGGAGCGTGGGAGGAGCAGCTGGGAGGCGGGAGCGGGGCGGCGAATGGGAGGGCGACACAGGGGAGTTGGCGGGGCCGCAGGGGGGCAGCGGCGGGGAGGTGGCAGGAAAACGCGGCGGGGGCTGGCCTCGGCAAGGGGGGGACAGGGGACAACGGCGGGTGAAAGGCGGGAAAAGCTGGCAAGGTCGGGACAAAAACACGGGCAGAAAAGCAGGAAACAGACGGTGACACGGCGGAGTTAGGTAGCAGGGGGAAGGAGCAGGCAGCGCAGGCGGGGCACAATCAGAAGCGGCGGCCGGGGACCAGGGGCACCGCTGCAGGCAGCGGCCGCACACGCCTGGGACCAGGGGCACAGCAGACGGGCAGTGGCGGCACTAGGCAGCAGCGGGGGCACACTTGACGCACACCTGGAGGAGTGAGCTCGGTGCGTGGGGTGACCGGCCCAGAGGGTCAGTGGTCACTGCTCACCACCGGCCCTCCTCCACCCTATAAGGTCCAGTGGGTGGGAGGAGCAGCGAAGGATCAAAAGCATAGGGGAGCCCGGACCTATGGGGAGCCACACTGGTTGCTTGAGATGCCCGGCCCGACAGCGGCCCCACAAGTCTGACACATGGCTGAGGAGCAGGGGCCTATGAAGAGTAGACAGCTAGGGAGCTGGTGGTGTAACTGAAACGCAGCTGTGCTAGTAAATAATTGAAGTATCAGCCTTCTCTATCTTAAATGCCGAATCAAGTAATTGATTGAATGGGAGTAGGGAGCCATGCAGATTTGGACTACTACGGAAGACTTCCGTCTTTCTAGAGGCAAGAAACATTGCCTCTGCTCGTCTATTATAACAAGCCTTTTTAGCTCACCTGCTACCAGGAGTGACTATCTATTATACTTTGCCCCAAACTGATCATTTCTCTGCATTTGGACACTAACTCGAGCCTTGAGAAAGTCGTATAAACGACGAAACAGGCATCAGCTGTTTGCTTCATGGCTTTTTGCTTCATCTATGTGTCAACAGTTTGAAACCTGACCCACCTGTGCTATTCAGTTTGTTGCTCTTACTGTTCATTTCTGGAATTAACTGACTAAGTTAGTCATTTGGAACTATTTTATGTGCTGTGCTCTGTTGTGTTGAATTGTCAAGGCAGGAAGAACAAGTTCAGCACTTCACAAAATAACACACTGTCATGGAGATCTCCACTACGACAATGCTACGGTGCATTTCTTTCGTGATTTTACGTTCCAGGTATATCACCAATGCTGGAGTTTAGGCAGTGAAGAGAGAGTTGCGAATCAGAGAACTTAAGTGCATGATGCTATACCCGGTGAGACTTGGAGTTGTAGTTGACGGGAAATCATGGCTCTTTAAAACACCGGAGGAGGCCTGGTAGTGGCTGGCAGGCTCGCCCGTGGTGGATCGCTGGTCGCCACGAGATTCTCGGAAGGGACGAACTCACGATTGCAGGAGAGAGGACAGCGCAGGAGGCACAAAACACCCAGCTGGAGATGGAACCCAAGAAAAGAAATAAATACAGGACACGAACGGACTAAATGGTCTTCTAATGCCCAAGCGCATGGGACCCTGTGAGGACATTGATGATGGACCCAGAATGTATCCTTTACTGCTTGAGGCATCACATGTGGCATGGCTGATCCTTCGGTGGGGGTGGAACTGGCCACGTTGGGAACGAGCAAGGGGAACAAACAATCCGCCGTAAAGGGTAAAAGATTTATATCAGTGGGCTGTGTGGGCGGAACTGGCTCACCCTAGAATACCCTATGTTAGTAGACGACAGGCACTATGCTATTTGCGGAGGTGGGCGGTTTTAGACTCATTGTGCAGGGTAGCAGGGAGGGGGGAGTTTGATGTTGGGATTACTCTAGTCATGTTTGTCCTTGTTTTGCTATTAATTATCAAACTTTGGGCCAGATGTACGACCGTTTTTCATGCGCAAACGGGTTTGCAAACCCGTTTGCGCAGGCAAAAACAGCATGGGCCATGTACAAAGCCTATTTAGCGAAACACAATTCAAAATAGGTTTTGCGACTCGCTGTTAGGAAGGGGAGTTACCTTCCTAATAGCGGACGCAAGCCCATGTATGAATGTGCAAAGAGGGTGGTGATGCACTCGCAAAAGGGAAGGGGTCCCGGGAGACCCCTTTCCATTTGCAAAAACAGAGGGAAATAATTTTTAAGGGAAGGCAGTGGTCCCAGGGACCACTACCTGCCCTTAAAAAATTAAACACATTTTTTTTTTTTTTTTTTAATGCATCTCGTTTTCCTTGAAGGAAAACGGTCTGCATTAAAAAAAAAACAACTGCTTCATTTAAAAGCAGTCCCAGACATGGTGGTCTGCTGAGCCCAGTAGGCCACCGTCCACCGTACCTGGGAGTGCCTGCCATTCCCAATGGGGTCGCAAATTGCGAGAGGCTCATTAAAATTCATGAGCCTCTCAATGTGCGACCCCATAGGGAATTGCAAACATGTGAAACATGCTGTTGTACATCCACAATAGCGCCTCGCAAATTGCAGTGCGCCATTGTTTTGACTCAGGGAGAGTAGACGTACAGGGAACAGACTTTTGCATTGACATGGAGGGGAGGGGACCCTCTCGTCACTTGCTACAAGGGATCGCACTTAGATGGGGCTCCGCTACTTCAGGAACCACATCATAACCACTCGACATTGAGGGATCAAGTGAAACACACTCAATGGAAGCCTGCAGGGGGGCCATTTTGCAGGCATGGCATAGAACTTCAATGGCCTGGGCAACAAAATCAAGTATACAATAGACCTACCATATCTACAGAAACACGCCCCAGACATAGTTCTCCTGTAGGAAACTCACTTGAAGGGTAATCACTACAAAGCTTCAGATAGATATGGGTATACACTCCTTACTCATGTAGATTCCACAACGTGCTCCATGGCGAGTGGACATATTGGCAAAAACATCTACTCCATACTTTCCTAGTCAGACATGGTGTAACCATCTCGGCAGATATGTTGCGCTGACAGGCTTGTGAGAGGGAATGACATAAACCTCTGCTCAACCTATGGAAGCAACCAATAAACCCAAAACTCTGTTCAATAAAGTCAAGGAACTTGCGGGCGTGCAAACCACAGCCACTGCTCCCCCACTCAACACACAACAATGTCAAGATTTGGCCGGTTTCTTTACGGACAAAATTGACAAGATAATTAGAGATATAAACAGCAACAACAATGATCCCTCCCCACAGGCTGACCATGCCCCCACTATTGAGAATACCCTGGAATCTTGGCCTCCCATCACGGTCAACACGCTGAAGACCATCTTTAAGACCATTAAATCCGGCTCCCCTCGGGACCCAATTCCCATTAAAGTAATTAAACAGCTGGATGACCCCTCTCTGGAAGTTATCGTCGACACCCTTAACTCTTCTTTAGAACTTTCCACAGTTCCGGCCCTCTGGAAACACGCCATGATAACCCCACTGCTAAAAAAGCCCACAGCAAATCCGGAAATATTAGCAAATTACAGACCTATATCCCTGCTCCCTGTCTTTTCTAAACTTTTAGAGAGACACGTCCACTCGGTCGTATCCAATTTTGCTGAAAATAACTCTCTCCTTCATCCATCTCAATCGGGTTTCCGTGCTGGCTTCTCGACAGAAACAACTCTACTGGGAGTCACCGAAAACATCCGGAAACTCCTTGACGATGGTCAAACAGTCGCGCTCATTCTTCTAGACTTGAGCGCGGCCTTTGACACCATATCCCATGAAAAACTCATTACGGCGTTAAAAACTAATGGTATCCGTGGCAGGGCACTCAAATGGATCAGGTCCTTCCTGACACAACGGACGTTCCAAATCACATCCTCCTCGGCATGCTCCGAAAGGTTTAAAGCCCCACACGGAGTACCCCAGGGATCTATTCTTAGTCCCTTGTTTTTTAACCTATATCTCAGACCCCTGGCTGACCTAGCGGACAGATCTGGACTCACTCTCATGACCTACGCCGATGACTCTCAGATCATCTTCTCCTTATCTGAATCTAATCCCTCATCCCCGTCTCTCCTCAAACTAGGGCTTCAAAATATTTTCAGCTGGATGACAAGAAATCAACTAAAGCTAAATGGAGAAAAAACAGAGATCCTTCTTCTTGGGAATCAACGCGATCTTTGGAACCCCTCCCACTGGCCTAACCAGATGGGAAATTTCCCCACCCCAGTTACCCAAGTACGTCATCTGGGAGTCATCATGGATAGCTCCCTCTCCATGAAACAACAGGCCAGCAAAGTCGTCGGCCTAGGCCCTACTATCATCAAATGGCTGAGGAAAACCCTTTGGATGCTGCCCACTTCCACCCAGAAAACCGTAGTCAATGCCCTCATAACATCGCAGCTTGACTACGGAAACATACTTTACCTTGGCTCCAACAAAGCTGTAGTTCGGCGGCTGCAGCTTGTCCAAAACTCAGCTATTGGAATACTGTGCAGAATTCCCAAAACTTCCGGAGTCTCGAGCTACCGTCGTGAGCTTCATTGGCTCAGGGTAGAAAACAGAATTAGATTTAAAGCCCTGAACTACATGTTCAGAATCATTACAGGTACTGCACCCAAATATCTCTTAGCTCTAGCCCATCCCTACACTCCCAAGCGCAACCTTCGATCACAATCAGCTGCCAACTTCTGTGTACCAAGGTTCAAACTTGCAAGAATGGGAGGCAGATCCTTTGCCCACTTAGGACCTTCCCTTTGGAACGCACTTCCTCCTTATATTCGCAAAGAGGAAAACCATGCCAGGTTCAGAAAGAACATCAAGACCTGGTTGTTCGAACAACAATAACTTGAGCAAACCTGAAATCCCCTGCTACCTCTTTGCTGTGTCTCGGCGCCGGGAAACCCTTTTTGGGTAGCTGTTGCGCCTTACAAGTTTAAAATATAAAATAATAATAAATAAAACAACCTACATACCGACAAGGCTCCATACCGATGCACTACCGGCACTGAGTGGACTTTTACTGGAGATGCCACAGGGCATGCTAGTGATAGGGGAGACATGAATGTGGTCATGGATCCAGAGAGAAACAGAGTATTGGGTAACTGCTTTGATGCAGGTTCAGAGTCTATAAGGGCATTTTTGCAGCCAGTGGGACTGATGGATTTGTAGTGAGTCCACAACCGTACGCAAAGACAATACACATACTACTCTGCTGCACATAGCAGCTACTCTCGACTAGATTATATCCTCACAAATACTCAGGTCTGTTCCGCTATGCTACACACAAAGTACGTGGTATCTCAGATCTTTCCCCAGTGGAGGCACAGCTGTGGGGTCCCCTGAAAGACACTACCCTTCCCCCTAGAATAGATAACTGGTAATTTAAAGTCAAATCATTCGTTCAAAAGATCAAGGAGCGGACAGATCAATATTTCCAAGAAAAAGAGGGGACAGTTGAGTAAACATGTTTTTATGGGAAGTTTTTTAGACGGTTATACAAGCACACAGTCAGACCTTGATAGGAGGAAGGTGGAAGGAACAGAGATTGAAATATGAAAACCTTGAAAGGGAGATAGGTCGACTGGAAGCCAGAGTACTCCATGATGAGATACCAGACTTTCCCCTAAGTCACCAAATCTGCCTTAAATACCAAGAAATTCGAGATTTTGCTGAAAATAAAGCCTGTACGCAAGCAAGAGTGACACAGAGATGGCTAGATGACTTAGGGTCCCGCATCGCCGGCAGTGCCCCAACGTGAAGGAAGCAGTTCCCGCTCCCGGAGGAGCCCTGCACCACTCGCCTGAACGAAGCACGGGACTCCATTGCCCAGGAGCCCGTGCGAGACCTGCAAAGCGCGGAGGCACGCCCACCCGCCCACCGGTGCACAAAACACCTCGCCGGACCCGCTGGCGCGGGTCCCGCATTGCCGGCAGTGCCTCAACGTGAAGGAAGCAGTTCCCGCTCCCGGAGGAGCCCTGCACCACTCGCCTGAACGTCGCACGGGACTCCATTGCCCAGGAGCCCGTGCGAGACCTGCAAAGCGCGGAGGCACGCCCACCGGTGCACAAAACACCTCGCCGGACCCGCTGGCGCGGGTCCCGCATCGCCGGCAGTGCCTCAACGTGAAGGAAGCAGTTCCCGCTCCCGGAGGAGCCCCGCACCACTCGCCTGAATGTCGCACGGGACTCCATTGCCCAGGAGCCCGTGCGAGACCTGCAAAGCGCGGAGGCACGCACACCCGCCCACCGGTGCACAAAACACCTCGCCGGACCCGCTGGCGCGGGTCCTGCATCGCCAGCAGTGCCTCAACGTGAAGGAAGCAGTTCCCGCTCCCGGAGGAGCCCCGCACCACTCGCCTGAACGTCGCACGGGACTCCATAGCCCAGGAGTCCGTGCAAGACCTGCAAAGCGCGGAGGCACACCCACCCGCCCACCGGTGCACAAAACACCTCGCCGGCATGGCCTCAACGTGAAGGAACCAGTTCCCGCTCCCGGAGGAGACCCGCACCACTCGCATGAACATCGCACGGGACTCCATTGCCCAGGAGCCCGTGCTAGACCTGCAAAGCGCGGAGACACGCACACCCGCCCACCGGTGCACAAAACAACGTCAGCTTGACGCAGCGCGGGACCAACGCCGGACGAAGCCCGGACAAAGGGTGGACAGTCTGTGACAGTCCGGGACAGGCAGGGACTGGGCTGGGCCAAGTCCCTTGGATCTACAATTAAGGTACTTTGTGATTCGCTTGCCATTGACAGTTCGGTCTAGTGATCCGGAGTCATGGGGAAACGGAAACCGACAGAAGACTCTGGTGATTCAGTAGGCGGAGTGCCAAAGGGTGGGAAAAAAGCCAAAAAATTTAAAACTAAGCAATTGGCTAAACGGATGACCAACGCAGGAGCCAACTGTGTCATAGATCGAATAGACAATGATACAAGATTGTGGGGACATACTGACCCAACCTCCCAAAATTGTTGAGAAACCTGATGAGGGGACTACGAAAACAGGGTCTGGTCTGCACAAAAGGCAGGAAAAGGGGGCGGTGATAATTCCTGACATGTTTTTGGGTAAATCTGTAATGGGGACAGGGGCTAACACTGTATCAAACGTTGAAAATGAGTCATGTGTAGAACAATCGAACCCACCCACAGAATCCGATGCTAGTGTTGTGGACTTAGAACCCTTATTTAGCAGCAACAGGTTCTCTGTTTTGTCACAGATAGGGAGTGAGGACTCAGTAGGAGTCTTGTTGACGCCCTCCACTATTGAAAATCCCATATCTGTGTCTGGGCATATCGATGTACCGATGTCCCCCGAGCACACAACCAATCCCCTGTGGGTAATTATTAAACAACTGTGTGGTTTGGTAGAGACATTGCAAGTTAAAGTCGATCTCCTGACTGTTATAGTTAATACCCAAAAAGATTTTTCTGGACAAGGCACACCTAACCCTATAAAAGCTCGAATGACAGGCCCAGCGAATAATAGCACGGCTGGAAGGAAGACCTACGTTCCACCTGCCCCCTTGCCAGTTACTCCACCAATACCCAGTTTGTTGGCAAGGAAAGAAAGGGGGAATACCCAACCGATAGGCAATCCGCATGCAAAGGGGAAAAGTTTGATAAACTCGCCCAAAAGCGTGCCCACAAAACCTAATGTTATACAAGGGGATAGAAACAGAAAGGGTGAGAACAAAAAGGAAAGTTGTCAGCAAGAACTAAGATCGAGTTCCCTCAAATCATTTAGTCTCCACCGTAATGATCACCTTAATCACACACAGGCTGTTTATATGGTGAATGTTCCTAAAATACCCATGGGACGAGACCATGAGACTCCGGATTCCTTAACGAATAAGACAATCCATTGGATTAGGTATATCAGGGGGTGTAGGTCTGTTATCAGGGAGGACATTCTAAAAACCACAATAATTACATCTCCCGGCGACACCTATGATTGCATTGAGGTAGTCCTAAAAAACCTGAAGATAGCAGAGGGCTTGTTAGCCCTGGAGTACAGAACCTGTTCCCCAGATTACTCCCGGATACAAATGAGATCACAACCCTATCAGGAAGGATACTGACTAGAGAAATGACTGAGAGGCGTATAGGTATGGCCTGTTCTGGTTTGGACAGTAACGATTGACTCCAGATCCAGAATGGAGAAGCACCACCTAGGGAGACATGTAGTGAAGAGGCCCTAAATCATGCACTAACTGTAATGGACCCCACTTTCTCTACTATAGAACCCCCGCTCTTAGGGTTGCTAACTGTACAGAATAAAGTATCAGACACCACCCAGGATATTAACAAATCTATAAATCCCCCTGTTCCCACTGGGTCACTTCTTTCCTGGAACATCGCTGGACTGAGAACGAAAATGGACTCCCCAGAGTGGGCTTCTTTTATCAGCCGGCATGATATATGTCTATTCCAGGAAACTTGGGCTCTGGAGCAGTTGCATTTCCCGGGGTACTTAAATTATGGAATCCTAGCAGAAAAGAAAGGGAAAGGTCGACCGTCAGGCGGCCTGGCGATCTGGATTAAACAAGATCTTGCTTTAACGGTTAAGGTAATTCCTACTAAGCACAGGGATCTTCAGGCCCACTTGCTGGAGTTTGCGAAGCGCGACCCTATTTATATATACAATGTATATGCCAGAAGTACCGGGGGAAAGAACTCGGAAATTCTAACACTTCTGGAGGAACACCTAGAAAATAACCCTCTCCACACTAACAATATTATTATAGGAGGAGATTTTAATGTAACTTTTGAACCTCTCCTGAATGACAATTGGGACCTTTCAGACGAAGAAGATAGGGCATGGGGGGTCCCTAAATTGGATTTAGTACCCATCAAAAGATGGACGCAAATTGCTATTCAACTTAACTCTCTCTGCCTAAACAAAGAAGTCAGATCTGCCAACGGTAGAACACCGGGTGATAAAAGTGGGGCTAATACATATAAGACTGGCCCCCGGCAGAGTAGAATAGATTATATTCTTGTTAGCCTGAGCCTGTGGAGGTATCCGCAGGATATGCAAATTATAGATAGAGTAGAGAGTGATCATAATCCTCTATCGGCCAAAATATCTTATTGGGAATCATCAGTTGCTTCAAAAAGGGCGACTGACGCCGTTACTCCAGTGGACGTCGTTATCACTAATGATGTGCGTCACGTCCGCTGGACTAAAGTCGCAGTCAACCAGGAGAACGTAGATTTTATAGCTGGTAAGCTTACTCAGGCAACAAATGATCTGAATGGGGCAGTGATTGAGGAGCGCTCAACTACTGGAAATGAAAGTGCAACCGGGATACATGAGGCTTTCTTTAAGGACCTACGAACAGTGTTTGTCAAGCCTTCCCAAAAAAGTGGTTCTTGTAATCAACTCTCTCCACGCTGGTATTCAGCAGACTGTAGGCAGGCTCGCTTGGAGTTAGGTAGAGCCCTTAAAAATGGCTCGAGTTTAAATGTCCGTGTAGCTAGGGCAGCGTATAAATCGGCCATTTTCAAATCCAAGCGTTTGTGGGATGAGCAGAGGTGGGCAGACTTGCAGGAACCTGGACATCATAAAGATCCACGAAAGTTCTGGAACACCTACAGGAGGGGTGTGGATAGTAACTCTGATAAACCACAGAACTGGGTCCCGCAGGATAAATGGGTATCCCATTTCAAACCTTAGTTTGCGATGGCAGCAGGGCAAGATTCCTCTGTTAAGGTGTCTTTCACACCCTTTTTGGAGGATCCATTTACCCCGGGGGACGTTCAGCTGGCATTGGATAACGTTGTTCCTGGTAGAGCGCCAGGAATCGACGGCATCCCAGCTGATCTATTCCTACAAGATAGGGATTCTTGGGGACCATATATACTACTATTGGCAAATGCAGTGGCAAGGGGAGCACCGGTCCCTTATTCATGGAAAGGGGCCGAAATAATCCCAGTCTACAAGAAGGGGGACAAATCCCAGCCTGGAAATTATCGACCAATTAGTTTGATCAACACTACCCAGAAGATCATTGGTAGGCTTATTTTAAATAAGGTTCAGGTCTGGGAAAGGGAGCACAGCATTTTGTCTCACTTGCAGGCTGGCTTTAGAACTTGCGTTAGCACGGTCGATCAAGTTATGCATTTTACTATGCTATACTGGAAGACCGTCCTAATTGGCAAAGGCAGCCTCTATGCCACCTTTATAGATCTAAGGGCAGCATTTGATTTGGTCCCTCGCCAAACGCTATGGAAAGTACTCAATGAAATGGGAATGCCAGGGGAACTTTTGTCTCTAATAAGTAAGTTCCACCGGGAGAATTTTGCCCAGATTAGGTGGGGTAGTCCTGGCAATGTTACACCACAGTTCCCGGTAGAAACAGGTGTCTGCCAAGGATGTGTCCTGGCACCAACATTATTTTCTTTATATATAAATGATGTTGCAAAATTTTTAATTGATTCTAATGTTGATGCTCCTATTCTTGCTGGAGGCAAAATCCCTATATTAATGTTTGCAGACGATTGTCTTATAGTTTCAAAGACCCCCTAGCGGGCTACAGAAGGCTCTGACAATTTTCGAGGACTTCTGTGTTGCCCGTGGTTTGGAAGTTAATGTTCTTAAATCTAAGTACATGTCTTTTAATGCACCTAAAGCTAACAGGGGTACTGTACATATGAGTAGCGGCCCACTTGAGAAGGTACAGGCATTTAGCTATCTGGGTATCTGCATTCAACAGGACTTGTCCTAGAGGCAGCAGATTGATCTGGCCACCCTGAAGCATCGACAACTTTCAGGAGCTTTGACCATAGAGCATTCTAGGTCTTTGACTAGACCGATAAGTCCGGTATTAGCGGTTTACAATGGCAAGGTAGTTAGTTCTACTCTGTATGGTGTGGTAATGTGGGGAAATGGAAAGTTAAAGGGGATGACTGTCTCTGAAAATACATTTCTTAGAAAACTAATAAGGTTACCACAAAGCACCCCATTGAATCCTCTGTTTTATGACCTTGGTATAACACCAATAGCTCTAATCGCATCTCTGCGCCCAATACTATATTGGCGGCGAATCTGGACCACACCGGAACTCGAAACATACACCAGAGGGCTGTTGGATGTGATCAATAGTGACGGTTCCCGGAAAGTTAAATGGCTGGGACATATTCAAAATCTTTTGATTGAGTTAGGACTAGGTGAATTGTGGAAGGATCCATTGCACGCCAGGTTCCCACCGAAGAAGACACTTAAGACTTTGTACTGGAACTTGGTGGCTACAAAGGTTTTTAGTACTACTTCACAATCTCTTGTAGGTCTATTCTTAGAAATCAAAGATTGTCCCAAACTTGAGGAATTCTGGGATGTCATTACGAAGCCCCTTGACCATAAGCTCTACTTTCAAGTAAGAGTGGGAAGCCTACCTGTAAGGGCATTCTCTAATAGATGGACCAGTGGGGGCAAGGTGGCTTGTCCAGCTTGCTCAGATGTTCCTGAAACCATTGGCCACCTTCTGTTTGAGTGTCCAATGTATGCAGCGCCGAGACGAAAATGGCTAAAAACGATGTGTAGGTCATTGGGAAAGAGGAAAGGAATGATTGCAGTTAGACTTATTCGCACCAGTCCTAATATGTCTGTGTACATAGCCGTGGCGAAATTCTTAGGATGGGCATGGACGATTAGAGCCCGACTCCTGAAAGAATAACACATTACTTAATGTCGTAGGCTAAGCACCTCTGTTAAGAGTAATATTTTGCACATTTGCACTGTGTATGTAATGATTTTATCTATTTATTCATGAAATTTATAATCTGATTTTAAAATGGTTTTATTACTAAAAGTTTATACATGTACTTTTATATATGGAACATGCTTTTATGACAATTGTCGAATAAAGCTGAGTAGAACTATGACTTAGGGGACAAGACGAATAAAATGATAACCTGGCTGGAACAAAGATATAAGGAGAGAAACTGGGTCCTAGAAATCCATACTCCTGAAGGAAACACACATAAGACTATGAAGGTGATTGCAGAGGTGTTTGCCTGCTATTACAAAACTCTCTAGACTTCTACCTCAATGAGATCTGGGAACGACTGCACAGAGCTCCTACAGGATAACTCTCTCCTCATATTATCAGTTGATGACAGAAATGCACTGGACCAGGATTTAACAGCTGATGAAATGGAGGGAGCCATTCAAGACTTACAATCCGGTAAGTCCTCTGGCCCTAATGGCCTCCCGGTAGTACTCTACAATGGTGTGGCAGACAAAATCGCGCAACATATTCTCAACATGTTTTGGACGGCTAAGAAAGAGGGATGCCTGACCAAGGATCAGCGACTGGCCACTATCGAGGTCATACCCACACCGGAAAACCACCCAGAAGAATGTAGTGCTTATAGGCCCATATTGCTACTGAATTAAGAGGCCATGGTATTGGCAGAGGCCCTTGCGACCAGGCTTCGTACAGTGATGTCCTCTGTAGTCCACCCGGACCAATCGGATTTCACACCTCCAAAGAAGTACTGGAGTGAACCACAGACATCTGTACGGGTGCTGCATATGACCAGGACTCGTCAAAAGGGGAAGACTGCATTACTCTCTAGATGCACATATGGCCATTTGATAGCATTGAGTGTCCATACTTGTTCTCCGCCCTGGAGAAGCTGGGCTTTGGCCCGCGATTTTGTGGATAGGTCAAACTTCTATATCGTGACACATTGGCAAGGGTGAGTGTCAATGGGCTGGTATCCTACTCTTTCACACTACACAGGGGCACAAGGCAAGGGTGCCCGATGTCCCCGATGATGTACGCGCTGGCGATCGAGCCACTGACTGCTTGGGTTCGCCAAGACCCACTAATATCCGGCATCAGGGGTGCAGAGGACTGGGAAGAACGCATATCTTTATAAGCAGATGACATACTGTTGTACTCCCCTCAAACCTACCTTATGGTAGATAGATTGCTTCACATATTTGAGGTGTTTGGCAATTACTCCGGGTACCAGATTAACTCAGAAAAATTCCTCCTGTTCCCACTTTCGAGAGATGTCCGACTTAGACGGGCTAGGAACACACCTTTGATGGTAAATGACAAGTTTAAATATCTTGGCGTCCAGATATCGAGAATAGTCAATGATTTCCTGACTGACAACCTACTCCCACAAATCGAAAAGCCCCGAAGCGATGTAGCACACGGAAGGAAACTACCAGTATCCTTGATGGGCAGGGCTGTCCTTTTTAAAATTGATGTCCCTGCCTTTATTACTTTGTTCTTCAGAACACTCCATATAAAATACCACTGGACTTCTTCCAGAAGATGAACAGCACATTACGTAAACTCCTCTGGCATATGGGCAGCTCTCGGATTGCACTGCGCAAACTTCAAAAGGGAGTGTTTGAGGGGGGACTCGTGGTCCCAAATATGAGGAATATTATTGGGCAGCCCCGTTTTGTTCACAATCATTGATTGGGTGTTTGTGGACAAGGAAGAGCCCCTCTACCGGGTGGGTCAACCAGCAGTGGGTACTCACGGCGATCCGGCCGCACTATACTGTAATAAACAAGAAGGTCAGTTACCACTGGATACACAGACAGTGGGCCGTGTATGGCGTAAGGCCAATAGATTCTTGGGATGGGAGGGCAAACTGATGGAAAAAACCCTCTCAGGAACAACTACCTGCTTGGGGAGGTGGGGAAACTAAAGCAATTCCACAAATGGGGACTCCTGGGAATATAAAGTCTTAGCGAAAACTGGGGGAATCAGGCAGTGATTTTCTTTGACGACCTGAGAGCAGAATACCAGATGACAGATACAAAAAGATTTTGATACTTACAACTGGGATATGCGCTGCGCAGACATATACTTGAAGAACAACTGCTGGAATACTCGCCCTTGGAAGACATGCCACTGCTAGACCCTATGCCAGCCAAAGCCACCTTCCTAACGTATAGCAACCCCACGAATAACTCACCAGACCCCCTGGGAGACTTGAGGGAGGCGTGGGAAAACTACATGGGACGGCTCGAGGATGATGCCTGGGCCGAAGCGATTCAAGGTCCCAGAGAGGTAGCCATTCGGGCCCGCTTTCACCTTCTACAACTAAGAATCTTACTCAGATCCTATTCTTCTAGAATGCTTATGCTCTGGCTTGGAAGAAGCGACTCAAACAAGTGTGCCGGGGGCCTTAGAGAGCTCGGGTCGTTCTTGCAATTCTATGGGCCTGTCCCACTATTAAAAAATATTGGTGTGGGATGACGCAAGTTATGAACGTGGTCACAGACCTAGATGTCCCACTGGAGGCGCGGTGGAATATCTTGTATGTGACCGGGGTAGTGATATGGCCCAGGTACCATATGATTTGGATCATGGTGGCTGCTGTTGTAGCAAAAAGAAACATAGCCTTGGCCTGGCGAGCAAGACTGCCATTTACGGTAAAGGATTGGAAAATCGATCTAGACTAGTGCAGTAAATCAGAAAAAGGGGTGTACCAGAGTCAGGGTTGCCTGCTCAAGTGAAAAACGATTTGGGGTCTGTGGGAGGCCTACAAGGGGTACTGAACTTAAACCCTAAAGAAATTGTATATGTGTGTATGTGAAGGTTTCGACTGTTTGATAAGAAATGTGAACATGTCCAATATGTATGAAATCTAGTCTTGACCCGCCATTGGAGTTACTCTAATAATGGAAATGTACTGCAATTTTACGCACACAACCTCTGTCATAATACATTGTTGGAAATGTCCAAGTAGACTGAGCAAATGTTGACTAAAAAGCAGTTAAAAAAAAGATGCCCTACTATAGCATGGAGTCTCTAGACTTGGTTCTTTCTGCCTGAAATAAAGGATATAGTCCTCCAAATTCATATGTGTACTTGTAGACTTGGCTCTCAGTTTGTTAAAACTGATTTAGCTGGGCTTTTCATGTGATCATTTTAGTGCCACAAGACATATAAGGAAAGCATCATTTTAACTGGAAGTAACTTTTTGCCTTATCCTTTGTCATATTGAGTTTCATTTTATTAATTTTTATTTGTATTCGGTGAGGTTGATACTTAAGCTTAACACAGTTAAAGTTCACTTGTGTGTATTGTATTCCTGTGACTAGGATGGTGTGTTCTTTAGTTTATCTTCTTTCGAATGTTTCTAAAATATTTGAATCATTTACTCCTGATAGTGTTTAAACTTTGTCTTAGCAGTTCATTTGAAATCTCACTTTGTTTCATTTTGGTCACTGTCTTAGGTAATGGTTTACTTTTAAGACATGTGGCTTGCTTTAAAAAGTGAGGTGCATTCTTCCTTCATATGCTATTATTATTGATAAGGTATTGTTTCACATCAGCCCTATTTCAGATATTATGCTTCTTTTCATAATGGAACAAGACTGGAAAAACTCAGTGTCTTTTTGTATATATTGGTCAGAATAGTATCAGGGAATCTTTCACAATATGTATATGTACTGCATACTGTTGGATTGTTTAGTGTGTGCCTGACCTGGATTAATAGAAGAGCATGCTCCAACCGAAAGTATAGTTCTTCTCCTAATCTTAAGCTACATGCAGTTCTTCCTGGTGGTTACCCTTTCTGAGGTATCAGTGCATAACGTACCCAATCCCTGATGTAGGGAGTTATATTAGATTTGGTAGAAAAGACTCTAAGGTGTCTCATGTAAAGGCACTTCGTAATCCTACTACATCATTGTAAGTAAGAAAAGATACTGTTTTGACACAAACTCAAAATGAGGCAAATCAACATGAGAAAGTAGTAGGAATTAGGGATTTACTCATAAAATTGGCAGGAGTTCTTTGGGCAGATCGCAGTTAGATATCCCATCCCATCCATTTTAGAATGTTTTGACAACTGCCAAGAGCCTATCTGAGGCCAAACGTGATTGGAAAATTGCTGATGTTAAGTTGTTTTTCCACTGCCGTCTAGGGAGTGAAGGGTACAGTATGGTCGTGTAGCTTTTTTGCATTTTTTCCATTGTGAAATGAGTCTTTTGGCGAAAGACTAAGCCTAGCATCAGGAATGTATTTAGAGTAGTGGTATTAAAAAATACTCATCATCTTTTAAGAACGTATAGCAGGAAATTTCTCCTCCTAATGTTAATTGACAAAAATACCTTCACAGTAATGAATGCTAGTGTCTTGGAAAAATATGCAATACCAAGCACCATAAAATATCCTTAAGACTAATAGAGGCAGCCCTCTTGTGAGATCCTCTTGTGTAACTTCAGAACTTGAGAAGCATTTCACTTAAACCCTCAAAAAAGACTCTAGAGAACGTGGTTAATAGATCATAACATAGTGGTGATAGTTGTAATACTTTAATCATTGTTGAGGACTGCAGAAACACTGCCCCCTTTGAATAACTTCATATTTGTGCAGGATTTTTTGACTTTGAGTTTAATTAATCGCTCCGAGGATTGCATTTACTATGCTAGTTTCCTCTAAACTTGAGCAAACACAAGACATTAACTTTGCCCCTTATCCTGACTCTGTCATGTTAAGGCATGATCATTCACTTTTTGTGTTGTTAGTAACCTAATCTATAAAATAATTTGCTCTTCCCCATCTTCTCCCCCACCCAGTACTTCAACCCATCTCTGATGTAGGACTCTTTGATCCTCGTTTGGTCTAGCACAATTATTTATACTCTCTGACTTATCTTTGAGATTCTTGCCCCTTCAAATTGGCACATAGTTTGATTATCCTGCATCTTCAAGCAATACTTTGTCTATGTTTTCTGTCTGCGATCTTTGGATTTCTGCTTTAATCCTTGGCCTACAGCATGTCCTGATGCTGATGTGTCTTCTACATTAACGAGGGTCAAGCTATAATTCTGTGGGAGGTAAAACTGCTCTTCTGAAACCAACAGCCACACAGAGTTGCTGCTGCATTGGTGTGGCAATTGTGTGTTAAAGCTTCAGTCTGATTGTTTGCCTGCTCTGCTGTCTGTTCTGCCAATCGCTAACCAAGTACAAGCCTTTGACCTATCCTTCTTTCAAAGTTGATTGGTATATGCTTTATTCATTGGCAGAGCTTGCATGCTTCTCTGGGATTGACTGTGTCGAGCTAGCTGTCTTCCGATTGGCTGTAAGTGAGCCCTGCTCTCGTGATGACTTGACCCCTGCCTGTGCACTCACTGGCTGACCTGATTATTGCCCTCTGCTTTAAGCTGGCTGCTTTCTGATTTGGCTAATGTTTAGCCTGCATTTCCCTTTAGCTTGCTGTCTTCGGATCGGCTGAGCTGTTACCCATAACCATCTACGTTGGTCAGCGATTTAGCCTTTCAGTTGAAAGCCTGATTTTGTTTGGTGTAATGAGATGCTTTGTGTGCATATTTGTGTCTTGTTTGGCTATGTTTTGCTGGAAGTGATTCTGATACTCACTTTTTTTTCTCTGCACAGTCTGTGGAAAACGCTACAAAAACCGACCAGGCCTCAGTTATCATTATGCCCACTCTCACCTAGCAGATGAAGAAGGGGAAGACAAAGAGGAATCTCATTCTCCACTGCCAATGCCACATCGGATGGATGAGCAGAAATGTAAGTCTCCTATCACAACTACTAAGTGTCAGACGTTGGTGAGCATATCCAAGTCGGTCTATCTGTAAAACATTGTTGCTTGTGTGCAGATATAATCTTGATTTTACCTTATCACAGCCTGATTTCTCCTATTTCATTTTTGTTCCTAAAAATCCCTGATGTTAAGTTTGTCTGCTGGTCTGATGCAGATGTCTTGAGTTTATAATGATTGTCACAGGTCGTACGTTTGTAAGTAGTTCTCTGTTTTCTACCTTCAGCCAAGAAGGGTCCAGATGGTATTGCACTGCCCAACAACTACTGCGACTTCTGCCTTGGGGACTCCAAAATAAATAAAAAAACAGGGCAGTCTGAAGAGCTGGTGTCTTGTTCGGACTGCGGGCGATCAGGTAATTGTGATAATGTATTCTGGAAATCCATAGTGTACGTAATGTATTGTCTACTATGTGCCATTTCTGAACAGCACCTTTTATCATTTGACCCTATGTGGGAAGTACAAATGGCATGTGGTTGGTAATTAATGTGCTGAGTGGGTACAAAATCAGATTAGCTGGCCGTGTTAACCATAGTGATTGCACCAAAAGGGTTGAATTCCTCACTTCCCACTGGTTCATGGAATAAGCGCTGTTATCCAGTATTTGGGTGTCTTTCATAGATTCACATGCCTGAATCATTCCCCGTCGCTGAGACGGGAGCCTCCGGTACATAAAAAAGTAATGTCCTAAGGACATACATAGAGAATATAGGCCTAAGGGCCTCCCCTTTTGGGGCCTTTCCACGTCCTTATGTAAAAGGACCGAACTCTCATCGTTAGCCAATCAGCTCCGACCTCCTTCTAGAACCTTCCCGGGAGGAGCCTCCGTCCCTCAGATTTTTCTACCGCACGTTGTGCTAGGGAGTCTCCAACCTGAGCTCTTCAGGTTTCCAAAATTCGAAGTCTCAAACTTCACCGAAGTTCACTTTGTACGAAAAGGATTTCATCCTAGCATCGACTACATGTCGGAATCTAATAAGAAAACTTCGTCCATGGCGGACTCACAGAAGAAAGCCCTCCTGAGGGCCTGCTCCTCCTGCGGCAAGCAGCGGATTCAAGCGGAGGACAAGCACGACCTGTGCTTATATTGCCTGTACCCTGACCACGTCACTGACAAGTGTAGGGTGTGTAGAGCCTTCCCAAAGAAGACGGTTAAGGAAAGGGAAACTCGCCTTCGCGAATGGCTCGACAGGCTTAAGGTCCGAGACACTCTGGAATCTTCCGAGGGTAGTGTCTCCGCGACCTCCAAAGTCTCCAAGAAGAGACCCAGGGTGCAGTCCCCTGGAGAGACAGACACTCCTCCTAAGAAGGCGCACAGGAAGCCTTCGGAGGCACGCTCCACCACCTCCTCCGTGTCTGTTAAGGATGGCCAGAGGTTCAAGAAGCCCGCTCCATCTACTAAGCGGACCACCTCAATTACGACCACTGTGTCGACTACTACGGCCTCATCGCCCTCCACGGCGACCACGACGACCACCACTGCGTCCTCAGGCGCACCGGTCTCCTCGACCATTCCTCTGAAACCTTCATCCAATACGAAGGCCGCCTCTTCGTCACCTAAGAGGTCTAAATATTCAGGTACGCCTTCGCCGAAAACACCTCATACCGAAGGCTCGTCACCCAAGCCATCGAAGTCAAGTTCGTCTCCTAAACAGTCGAAGTCAAGTTCAAGAACCACACCTTCGACAAAGATAGCCCAGGTCCACGACCCTAACATCAGTAAGGCGGCGAAACCCTTATCCCCGCAAAACTTGGTACCATTAACCCTGACGGAGGTGCCCAAATCACCGGCACGCTTGGCGGGAGCGCCATCTTCACGCACGTCGTCGGAAGAGACCCCGGCGCCATCTTGGAAAGAATCGAGATTGGTCGAAGTCTCTATTCACTCGAGTCCAACGCCCTCGGTTCTCCCAACGGTGGAGTTGGCACCCGAGGAAGAACAAGACACACTACAGAGTGAGGAGTCGGACGAAGAACAGGAGGTTCACGAAGAACACCAGGACGTCCATGAGATCCGGGACGGAGTGACGTATCAAGGCAGCTCCCTGACCGTAGACACGGTGAAAACCCCGATGATCTGTTTGCCACTGTCTCTGGTCAACGATTTGAAATCCCTGGTGCAGGACTATAAACGAAGGTTCCCGGACGCAGACAGCGGTGCCCAGGTTCCGGTCACCCAAGCGCAACCGTCGGCCTCGCACCCTTCCGCTCCCCCGGCCCGTCCTCGGAGCCAACTCCGACCGCAAACACAGGCGGAGGATTCATCGGAAAGCGAGGAGGATGACACGGACTTAGAGGAAGGCGAGGTGCAAGACGTCGCCTCGGACCACAGAGACGACGATGCCGATGCTGCGTCATCACACCATTCGTCTACCCCGGCATCCCCGAGACCACGCCACTCGGGAGCAGCGGACGTGGGAGGTTTCCACAAACTGGTGGACAGAGCTGCAAGGAGGTTTCACATGGCGGTGGAATCCGCGGAAACGGAATGCTTCCTCCATGATTTCAAGGAGCACACACAGAAATCGACCAAGTCTATTCCTCTGATAGACTTTCTAGGGGAACAGGGCAAGAAGCTGATGCTCACGCCTGCCTCGGTGCCGGCGGTGGTTCCGCGCCTAGACAAAAAATATAAGGCCCCGAACTCCGCACCTGCCTGCCTGACCGGCCACCCCAAACCGGACTCGGTTGTCACTCAGGCGGCCCAAAAACAATCCCGAAAACGCCAGCTATGGGAAGACATAGCTCCCTACCTGCAAGGCCTGCCGGCCACGGTCCAGGACGAGGTGAAAGCTCTTCTGGCGGAAGGACAAAACTCCGCGGCTGAAATTATCGACTGCGCCATCGACGCAGCCATGACGGGATTCCGCCAGTTGGCAGGGGCTGCCGTGCTCCGCCGCCAGGGCTGGCTCAAGGCGACGTCTTTTCGGCAGGAGGTCCAATCTAAGGTACTGGATATGCCGTTCGATGGGCAATTCCTCTTTGGGGAGAAGATAGACGAGGCACTCCAGGCCATCAAAAAAGACACCGACACGGCGAGGGCTCTGGGCTCCCTCCAGTCCCGGAACCAATCCTTTCGGGGAGGCCGCTCCAGAGGTCAGTACTCCTACAGAGGTTCCTACCAAAATCGGTCGTCCTATTCCTATGGCAACAGGAACCAACCCCAACAGAAACAACAGTCCCGACAGTCATCCTATGGGAGATCGTCCTTCAGAGGCAAATCCGCCAAGAAGGGCGCTGGCGGCCGCCAGTGACCACTTACTCCGGCCAGTCCCACCACCGTCTCAATCCTTTCGAATTGGGGGAAAACTGACCCACTTCCTCCACAATTGGCGAAAAATCACTACGGATCGGTGGGTACTACAAATAATTCAATTTGGACATTCCCTCGAACTGGTCAACACCCCTCCCAACACCCCTCCACTGAAGCGTACTCACAAACACCTGCACCTCCTTCTCCAGGAAGTCGCTGCCATGTTGGTCAAAGGAGCCATCGAAAAGGTCCCGGACTCCCAGAAAGGGAAGGGTTTTTATTCCCACTTCTTCCTGGTCCAACAGAAAGGGGACAAGTGGAGGCCGATCTTAGACCTCCGGGCGCTCAACGCCTTCCTACGGAGTCAATCCTTCCGGATGGTCACAATCCAGGAGATCCTGGGTGCACTGGAAAGAGGCGACTCGATGGTCTCCCTAGACTTACAGGACGCCTACTACCATGTCCCCATCCTCGTCAGGCACAGGAAATACCTAAGGTTCGAAATAGCGGGCAGACATTACCAGTTCAAGGTCTTGCCGTTTGGCCTCAAATCTGCCCCACGTATCTTCACAAAGTGCTTGGCGCCCGTGGCTGCCTTCCTGCGACAAAGGGGTCACCAGGTGTTCCCCTACCTGGACGACTGGCTGGTGAAGGCTCCTTCCCCGGAGGACGCGCTGGCTTCCTTCAACGCCTGCAGCGCTCTTTTCCAACAGCTGGGTCTGACGATCAACCTCAAAAAATCATGCACTACTCCGTCAACGAGGATCACCTTCCTAGGGGCAACCCTGGACACGGAGCATGCGAAGGCTTTCCCCTCAGAGGACAGGATCTGCAAAGTACTGTCTCTGGCCACGGCGGTGGCCAAGAAGCCTCGCATCAAGGTCCGGACGTTCACCTCCTTGCTAGGGATGATGTCTTCATGCATTCTCCTCGTACCGCACTGCAGGCTCCGCATGCGCCCCCTACAGGAAGCGTTGGCGAGACAATGGAAACAGTGTTCAGGCTCATTCGACGACATTCTCACAATCACGCCGGCCATCATAAGGGCCCTGCTGTGGTGGAGAAACAGGACTCACCTGACGGCCGGATTGCCGTTCCTCCTGCCGCCGGCGCCACTGGTCATCACGACCGATGCCTCACTGGAAGGCTGGGGCGCAGTACTGTTAGACCTTCGAGTCAGCGGCAAATGGGACGCCCAGGAAACACAACTACACATCAACCTCCTGGAACTGAGGGCAGTGTACCTGGCTCTACAGGCCTTCCTGCCACGCATCGGCTCTTCCCCTGTGCTCGTCAAAACAGACAACACCACGACGATGCACTACCTGAACAAACAAGGGGGAACGCGATCTCTCTCTCTCTCGTCTTCTCACAATGGGGCACCCCGAGGATCGATCTCTTCGCGACGGCAGAGAACACCAAATGCCGAAGCTACGCAAGCTGGCATCCCCAACGGGGGTCGCTGGGAAATGCTTTTTCCATCGGCTGGTCCAGCGTGTTTGCGTACGCTTTTCCGCCGTTCCCGATGATACCGAGGCTCCTCCGGAAGATGAGGACGGAACCGTGCACGCTGATACTGATTGCTCCGTACTGGCCGAGACAACATTGGTTCTCGGATCTTCTTCGCCTATCCACCAGGCCCCCGATTCACCTGCGACAACTCCCGAACCTCTTGACAATGTCCGGAGGCCAGGTACACCACCCGAACCTCCGTTCGCTCAACTTGTCGGCTTGGCTCCTGAGCACCTTGAGTTCGGGGAGCTAGACATACCGCAGGACTGCAGGGCAGTACTGGCCAAGGCGAGAGCGAGCAGCACGACCAAGACCTACTCGCTGAAGTGGAAGAGGTTCTGCGTGTGGTGTTCGGAACACGACTTACACCCGCTCCGGGTCACCCCAGTACAGCTGCTACCATACCTACTGCACCTGGCTCAATCGGGACTGGCTCACGCCTCCATTAAGGTTCATCTGGCTGCGATTTCTAGGTTCACCAGGACCCCATCGGGACCCTCCCTCTGGTCCAGTCGACTGGTGAAACAATTTCTAAAAGGACTTTACAGATCCTTTCCGAGGCCTCGGAAAGTTCCTCCAACCTGGCAGTTGAACTTGGTGCTAAACCAATTGATGAAACACCCATTCGAGCCCATACACCGGGCATCGCTCAAGCATCTTTCCTGGAAAACGGCTCTCCTGCTAGCCCTGACGTCGGCCAGAAGGGTCAGCGAACTTCAGGCGCTGTCCATTCAGGAACCGTATCTCCAATTCAGGCACGACCGAGTGGTACTCAGGCCCAACCCTAAATTCATTCCTAAAGTGCCGTCAGACTTTCATCTGAACGAACCAATTGTCCTCAAGTCATTCTTTCCGGACCCTTCCACGGCAGCGGAAAGGGCGCTGCATTCCCTGGACATTAAAAGGTGTCTCAAATTCTACTTGGACAGGACCAAAGACGTCAGGAAGTCTTCTCAACTCTTTGTAGCCTACAGCAACCCGAGAATGGGGCTGCCCTTGACAAAACAGAGCATCTCGCGCTGGATTTCTTCAGCAATTGCTTTCTGCCATGATCAGGCCGGACGGCCTTTGACAGGCCGAGTGGCTGCCCACTCGACCAGAGCGATGTCAACGTCAGCAGCGCTCTTCGCTGGAGTGACGATCCTGGACATCTGCCGAGCGGCGACATGGAAGTCCCCGCATACCTTTTCCAAGCACTACTGCCTGGACATCGAACTGCAGAAGGACGCTGCAGTGGGACAAGCGGTGCTGCGCCATCTCTTCCAATAAGGTGAGCCTTACCTCGTCCCGCCATCCAGGTATGCACATTCTTCATGGTTTTCTCTGCTATATGCATGACTGTATATTACCATGTTTCTCTCATGTTGTCTGTAATCTATGCAGGCCTGCTAGATGTGAGAATGTGCTTTACCACTATGCATGTATAACTGCTGGCTACTCTGATTCAGGCATGTGAATCTATGAAAGACACCCAAATACTGGATAAGAAATGCGTTACTTACCTGTAACAGCAGTTATCCAGTATTGGTGTCTTTCATAGATTCACATGCAACCCTCCCGCCTCCCCGGTAAGGACTCACGTACCTCTATGTCTACATTGCGACACCCTAGCTGGGTGCGTACGAAAATCTGAGGGACGGAGGCTCCTCCCGGGAAGGTTCTAGAAGGAGGTCGGAGCTGATTGGCTAACGATGAGAGTTCGGTCCTTTTACATAAGGACGTGGAAAGGCCCCAAAAGGGGAGGCCCTTAGGCCTATATTCTCTATGTATGTCCTTAGGACATTACTTTTTTATGTACCGGAGGCTCCCGTCTCAGCGACGGGGAATGATTCAGGCATGTGAATCTATGAAAGACACCAATACTGGATAACTGCTGTTACAGGTAAGTAACGCATTTCTTATAAAGAAAAAGGCTGTTGAGTGGTAGAAAACCGCACAGTAGCAAGGGAATATTCCTAGTCACAAAGAAGGGCCCAAACCATTAATTTTATTGTGTCCTAGACTTCAATGCTGCAAAGAAGTGGCACAAGAGGAAAAAGTTCAAGATGACTGTAAATAAATTTGCCAATGCAATAGGAATACTTTCGCATCCTAATGTACGCAATTGTTTCATACGATTCAGGATTGGCAGGAAACATAGTCAATGCAGAGTGCTTCCTTTAATCTGAAGTCAGCTTCCAGGTTCTTTTTGAAATGTGTACTGCTTATTGCAGCTTTCTCTGATTCCAAAAGGATATTGGTTTATACTTACCTTGACTATTCCTAAGGGCTATTTTTCAGTCAACGGTGCTTAAGGACATATAAGTGGCAATAAACCTATTGGCTCAAGGTTGGTATGTTAAAGATGTCAGCTTTCAGTTCTACGTCTTGCATGGAATACTGGTGAATAGTACTAACCCCATAGAATGAGAGAGTGCCTCCTTTCAAAGACAAGGTATTGCCCTTTCAGCACAATTGGCCTCCTCTTCATACAGCATCTCATCCAGTGAATGGAATGGTCTCTTCTGTGCTATATACCTTAGTCCATTTTCCTAACTCTAGACACCAGATTTCATATCAAATGTATTCAAGAACATTTAGAAGATCAGTGGTGCCAGCAGATAGGATATTGGGATAACACGATTCTAATAATCTTGCCAGTGGTGCTTGGCCTGCAATGACAAAGTAAATAAAATGAGGCCAAGATGTGCCCCATGCCAGCAATGTCAAATGGAACAGACCGTTGTGACGGCTTAGCGGTTAGACGAATGGGAAGATGCATAGTTCTTCTGAACCAGACACACTAACCTGTCTGCAATGGTGTTTTTTATGTCAACATCTAGAATATGTAGGATTTCAATTTCTTGCTAGAATACTTAATTCCAGTGCTCACACCAAGTTTGTTTCACATTCAAGCAAACATCACCATGTACCATCTGAACAAACAAGGGGGAGGAAAGTCTATGGCCTTATAGGAAGCCCACTTTACGGTGCCCAGGATGTTACTGAGGAACATCTGGAGGTCTGAAGTCCCTCTTCCTGGCCTTTAGAGTTATACTTAAATTGTTAAGCGTCTACTAGAACGGCACACGTGTGCGCAGTGAATACAATGGTGTCTTAATATCGTCTTAATGTAGGGACTAGCAGGCATTAAATCTGTTTGCCACAAAATATGGCTCAAAATGCCTTATTTACAGCGTCATCTGCCAAGATCCCTGTTCCCTGAGAAATGCTTTTTTGATAAATTAGTTGAAAGAATTTAACTACACTTGCCATCTGATCCTACTATTTCCACAGGTGATCTCCAAGTTCAGGCACAAGATGTCGTAGATAATGGTCACTGCTCCAGACTGTCTATGATAAATTTTGTACCTACACCTTCCCCAGTTGTCAGTTCATCCAGGAAAGCAGCTTTCAAGCGAACCTAGTGATCTTGGAAGTTTCCAGGCAAGATTCCCCACCCCACCCTTCCATCATTGAGCTTAAGTTACTACTTATAGTATGGTCCACTGAGATTTCCAGTTGACTGTATGACCATCTTGATTGAAGCTAAAAGTTCTTCAAAAAAGTATTTGTGACATTCAAGTGGATGAAGTTCTGCATCTCAGATGCATACAGAATGGAAACTACTTTACTTGTCTGCATTTGTACTACAGTTTTTTCCATAATGGATTATTTGCCTGTCATTACCACCTAACGTAAATGTCTTTATTAAGCATCTTTTGACACAGCTCGAGGCGATAGTGTTCTTAGGAAAGTATTTTCTTGCAATTAAATTCACTCCGTAGATTGTATCTACTAGATAGTGCCCTAACCCCTGACTTGGAAATCTTCTGTTGGAGGCATATGGGCTGCAGATGGTACATTATGAATAGATCGCCATCTGGTGTTGGGCTCAGATGATTGCACTTTGTTTTTCTCTTGGAGAGTCTTTTGTAGCTTTGTGACTCCTCCTCTGGTTGGTAGTGCGCATGGGCATCGGCTCCATCCTTAGATAGTTTTTTTTCCGCCATCGGGTTCGGATGAGGATTGAAGCGCTCTAGATCAACTTCGGAAAGAAGTGAATTTTCGGCACGTATTCCATTTCCAATTCGACGGTATTGTTATCGAACGCGATTTCATTTACATTCCGACACGTTTCGACGCCAACATCAACGAAAAAATTTGAGCTACGTCGACGAACAGGAGGCCTTTCTCGACGTGGTCAAGCCCGGAGTCCATGGAAAGGACTCCATTTAAGAAATGTCCAGAGTGTGGTGCTAAGTTCCCACACAAGGACCTACACGAGGTGTGCAACCTCTGCCTGTCTCCTGAATACGAATCCAGGGACTGCGAAGCCTGCGCAGCATTCTCCTCCAAGTCGACGATTAGAGACCGTCGAGCTAGAAGACACGAGGTTTCCAGAATGCAGTCGGAGGCGATCCCGGAGCTGTTCGAAGACCAGCACCTCGATGAAGAAGAGGATCATGAAGAACAGTCGGGGTCGGAAGGGGACGAGTCGGATGTCGAGGAACTCGACGTGCAACAAACCGTGAGTGACGACGTCCCCTTACCAAAAAACCGACCCCGTGTGGTAACGACCCCGCCTTCGAGCCCGGTCAAACCGCAGAAAAAAGTTTCCGACGCCCCGCCTTCGGGCTCGGCAACGAAACCGAAACTAAAACCGAAACTCTCGGCCTCCCACCATGTCGGATCCGAGAGACGGTCGACCTTGACTTCGACACCGAAGCTACATGCAAGAGAAAGCTCGGCATCAATCAATCAATCAATCAATCATCGCATTTATATAGCGCGCTACTCACCCAGAGGGTCTCAAGGCGCTGGGGGAGGGGGGTCCGCTACTGCTAGAACAGCCAGGTCTTGAGTTGCTTCCTGAAGGCGAGGTGGTCCTAGGTCAGGCGGAGGTGGGTGGGGAGGGAGTTCCATGTCTTGGCGGCGAGGTAGGAGAAGGACCGTCCCCCTGTGGTGGCTCTTCGGATGCGGGGGACGGCGGCGAGGGCGTGGCTGGTCGATCGAAGCTGGCGTTTGGGGGCGTAGAAGTTGAGGCGGCTGTTGAGGTATTCTGGGCCTTGGTTGTGTAGGGCTTTGTGTGCGTGGGTGAGGAGACGGAAGGTGATTCTCTTGCTGACCGGGAGCCAGTGCAGGTCTCTCAGGTGTCCGGAGATGTGGCTGCGACGGGGGATGTCCAGGATGAGTCGCGCTGAGGCGTTCTGGATCCGCTGGAGTCTCTTCTGGAGTTTGGCGGTGGTTCCGGCGTAGAGAGAGTTGCCGTAGTCCAGACGGCTGGTGACGAGGGCCTGGGTGACCGTCTTCCTGGTCTCGGTGGGGATCCACCGGAAGATCTTACGTAGCATGCGCAGTATGTTGAAGCACGACGAGGAGACGGCGTTGACTTGTCTGGTCATGGAGAGGGAGGAGTCCAGGATGTAGCCCAGGTTGCGTGCGTGGTCTGTTGGTTTGGGTGCGCTGCCTAGGGCAGGGGGCCACCAGGAGTCGTCCCAAGCGGCGGGTGAGGATCCCAGGATGAAGACTTCCGTCTTGTCCGAGTTCAGTTTCAGGCGGCTGTTCTTCATCCATTCGGCTACCTCTTTCGGCCCTTCGTGAAGGTTGGCTCTGGCGGTGGCGGGGTCGTTGGTGAGGGAGAGGATCAGCTGGGTGTCGTCGGCGTAGGAGATGATGTTGAGGTTGTGCTGGCGTGCGATGTCTGCGAGGGGGCTCATGTAGACGTTGAAGAGGGTTGGACTGAGCGAGGAGCATTCCATGTCGAAACCGAAACATGCTTCGACGTCGAAAACTCACTCGACACCGAAAAAATCGGAATCGAGCAAATCTTCGGTGCCGAAAACACCGAACATTGACGATAGAAAGCAAAGGCACCTTTCGGAACCAAAAGCTTCGGTACCGATACAGGAGCAACAGACAGATCCGAAACAAAAGATTTTGTTTATTGATCCACAAACTGGCAAAGTAGTGCCGAAGAAGAGGAAGAATGAACAGCTAGAAGACAAACCTCTTCCTTCTAAAAAGAGAACAGTGGGGACAAATACAACTCCTCCTACTTCTCCTCGACCTAGAGGTACACCCTCTTCTCCTATTCCTCACACTATGCCAAATATTCCTCCACCTTCTACACCAAGACCATCTACACCTCAGTCAGATGTAGACAGTGATACAGGGGAGGGAGAACCTCACGAGGATGATGACACTATCCCAGATGAGGATGACCCATGGGAAAATTATAACGCAGGGTCAGATGAGGACAACGACCCAGAGTTATACCCCTCAAAGCCTTCACCACCTGATGATAACACAGGGTTTGTACAGCTCATTAATAGGGCAGCAAAATATCATAAGGTAGACCTACATACAGAACCTCAAGTAGAGGATTTCCTATTAGAGACACTACCTACTGCACAAAGAACATCAGGTACTCTACCTATGCTGAAGGGTCTTCTCAGTCACACAGCAGACATATTCAAAGACCCAGTGAGGGCTAGGGTGTTAAACCCAAAAATTGATAGAAAATATAGGGCAGCTCCAAAGGACCCAATATTTATCAAAGGACAGGTACCTCTAGACTCGCTGGTAGTATCAAACGCTCGCAAAAGAGCGAACTCATTATCCACAGGAGAAGCCCCTCCACGGGATAAGGAGTCAAAATTAATAGATGCATCAGGCAAAAGAGTAGCATCACAAGCGTCAAATAGCTGGCGCATAGCCAATACACAAGCGCTACTTGCACGATATGACAGGGCACATTATGATGAGTTAGAAAAACTCATCACACATCTCCCTAAAGAACATCAGAAAAGGGCAGATCAACTTATACAGAAAGGAAAGATAATAACTAACACTTCCATTAAGTGCGCCCTGGACGCGGCAGACACTGCAGCAAGATCCATCAACACCAGTGTCATGTTAAGGAGACATGCATGGCTTAGAGTGTCAGGGTTCAAACAAGAGGTACAAACATCCTTATTGAACCAACCCTTTGATCAGAAAACACTTTTTGGCTCAAGCACAGATGAGACCTTAGAAAAGATGAAAAAGAATACAGAAACGGCTAAGTCAATGGGAGCATTACAACAGCCAACACAAAGGGGTTCCTTTCGTAGATCCACCTATAGAGGAGGCTCATAAAATACAGGAACACATCAGCAATCCACCTCTTTTACACCTACGTCACCCAAAGGTAATTCAAGAGGCAGTTACAGAGGTAACAACAACAAGGGTAGAGGTCGCGGAAATAATAACAACCGCAACTCCCCAACCCCAAAACAGTGACTTAATACAACTTCCCCGAGACCACATAACACCGGTCGGGAGACGTCTATCACAGTTCCTACCTGTCTGGGAAAACATCACATCAGACAAGTGGGTGAGACAAATTATCCAACATGGTTATTGCCTAGAACTCACAGCTACCCCACCAAACATCCCCCCCAAACAGCGTCCAATGAGTCAAGATCATCTGACATGGTTAAAGGAAGAAGTACTATCACGGCTACAAAAGCATGCCATAGAGAAGGTTCCAAAACATCAACAAGGGACAGGAGTATACTCTCTATACTTCCTAATCCCCAAAAAAGACGGGTCTCTAAGACCATTCTTAGACCTCAGACCTCTCAACGCATACATAAATTCGGAACATTTCCACATGGTCACGCTCCAACAGGTACTTCCTTTACTGAAGAAAGGGGACTTTCTTTCTACACTGGATCTAAAAGACGTTTACTTTCATATCCCAATTCACAAAGCCCACAGGAAATACCTAAGGTTTGTAGTGGAAGGACAACATTATCAATTCAAAGTCCTTCCGTTCGGGGTCACAACGGCACCAAGAGTGTTCACAAAATGCCTAGCTGTGGTGGCAGCACACCTAAGAAGACAACAAATACATGTCTTCCCATACTTGGACGATTAGTTAATAAAGGCCAAGTCACAAGAAGAATGCCTTCACAACACACAGAAGACCATTCAATTGCTGCACCACCTAGGGTTTACGGTGAACTACACAAAATAACACCTGCAACCAAACAAAATTCAACAATACCTGGGGGCTACTATAGGCACAGAAAAAGCCATAGCATACCCCAGCACAATCAGGATATAGACAATGGTCAAGTTAATACAAAGATTTCAACCACAACACTCACTACCAGCACGAGTGTTTATGCAGCTGTTAGGCATGATGTCCTCCTGCATACTGCTAATACCACATGCCAGACTACAAATGCGTCCACTACAGGAGTGTCTAGCGACACAGTGGAATCAGGCTCAAGGTCAGATTACAGATCTGGTGTTGGTAGACGACCGTACGCATCGCTCTCTGAAGTGGTGGAACACAACAAACATTTCCAAGGGACGGTCGTTCCTAGAACCGATTCCACAAGAGATACTGACAACGGACGCATCGCTCTCCGGATGGGGAGCGCATATGGACAAATACACAGTGCAGGGGAAATGGAGTGTGTAGCAAAAGAAACTGCACATCAACTACTTGGAACTATTATCAGTATTTCTAGCACTAAAAGCTTTCCAAATGCAAATAACTAACAAGGCAGTCCTCATCAGAACAGACAACATGACTGCAATGTATTATATTCAAAAACAGGGGGGGGGACACTCTCTCTAACTATCCAAACTAGCACAGGACATTTGGAGATGGGCCATTCCTCAAAACATCTATCTGTTAGCAGAACACCTACCAGGAGTTCAAAATCAGATAGCAGACATCTTAAGCAGAGAGTCAGAACAAGTACACGAATGGGAGCTGCACGACCAGATACTGCAGCCATTCTTCCAAAGATGGGGGCAACCAGAAATAGATCTGTTTGCCAATCATCAGAACGCAAAATGCCAAAACTTCGCATCCAGGTACCCACACCACCAGTCCCAGGGCAATGCACTATGGATAAATTGGTCCAACAGATTTGCTTACGCTTTTCCCCCTCTCCCACTAATTCCGTTAGTGGTTCGGAAACTGCAACAGCATTCAATGACAATGATACTAGTGGCACCCACGTGGGCAAGACAGCCGTGGTTCACCACGCTACTACAACTCTCACAGGTACCACATCAAAAGCTAAGATTATTCCCCATGCACCTCACACAGAACCATGGAGAAATAATGCACCCAGATCCCAAACAATTGAACCTAGCGATCTGGCTCCTGAGGTCATAGAGTTTGGATATTTAGATTTACCACCAGAATGTATGGAAATCATTAAAAAAGCAAGACGTCCTACCACCAGAGCATGCTATGCAGCAAAATCTAAGAGGTTTGCTGTACACTGTAACAGCAATCACATTAACCCTCTGGACGCATCCACTAAACAGATCATTTGCTATTTACTACACTTGCAGCAATGTAACTTAGCATATACCTCTATCAGGGTTCATCTCGCAGCTATAGCGGCGTACCTACAAAACAGGCAACATCTTTCCCTGTTTAAAGTACGAGCAATTAAAGCTTTCATGGAGCGACTCAAAAGAGTCATTCCACCAAGACGGCCACCTTCCCCAGTCTGGAATCTCAACATAGTACTTACCAGACTAATGGGACCACCTTTTGAACCTATGCATAGGTGTGAAATACAATTCCTCACATGGAAGGTGGCCTTCCTCATAGCTATCACGTCACTCAGAAGAGTAAGTGAGTTACAATCTTTTACGATTCAAGAACCATTCATGCAGTTACACCAAAACAAGGTGGTTCTTAGAACAAATCCAAAATTCTTACCAGAAGTAATTTCTGCATTCCACATCAATCAGTCAGTGGAACTACCGGTCTTCTTTCCAAAACCACAGACAGTAGCGGAAAGGGCCCTACATACATTGGATGTCAGAAGGGCAATATTGTATTATATAGAAAGAACACAAACTTTCAGAAAGACAAAACAGCTATTTGTAGCGTTTTCTCCTACACATAAGGGCAATACCATCTCTAAAGCGGGCATTGCCAGATGGATTGTAAAATGTATTCAAATATGCTACTTAAAAGCAAAGAGGACATTAACTGTTCCTCCTAGAGCTCACTCTACACGTAAACTAGGAGCATCTATGGCATTTTTGGGAAACATTCCACTAGATGACATATGCAAAGCAGCTACCTGGGTTACACCGCACACCTTCACAAAGCACTATTGTGTAGATGTGCACACAACACAACAAGCTAGAGTGGGACAAGCTGTATTAAAGACTTTATTTCAGACAGTTGCAACAGACACGGGCGACCACCGCTAGGGAGAGAACTGCTATATAGTCTATTCATAATGTACCATCTGCAGCCCATATGCCTCGAACGGAATATGCTACTTACCAGTATGCATCTGTTCTTGGCATAGAGGGCTGCAGAGTGGTACATGCCCTCCCAGCCTCCCCGGAAACCTTTGTCTGTTCCAACGATATCTTATTTAGATACACTTACATGGGCATTTCTATCTGTATTCTATCATACTACTCCATCTAACCCTACTATGGCAAAACAATCTAAGGATGGAGCCGATGCCCATGCGCACTACCAACCAGAGGAGGAGTCACCAAGCTACAAAAGACTCTCCAAGAGAAAAACAAAGTGCAATCATCCGAGCCCAACACCAGATGGCGATCTATTCATAATGTACCACTCTGCAGCCCTCTATGCCAAGAACAGATGCATACTGGTAAGTAGCATATTCCTTTCCTGTGGCCATTCCAACAGCAAACAAGCATTGGCATAGCCAATAGGTCTCGCCGACTGGACCTAATAAGTGTTCAGCTATGCAGGAGAATAGGGTTCAGGGGCGGGCGGGGGGGGGGAGTTTGCTTAGACTAGTGTCCCGTCCGATTGGCGCCACTTGTGTATCAGCTTGGCAGGCAATCATTGGCAAAGCCAATAGGTCCCACCTTTTGGCTTTGCCAATGCTTTTTGCTGACTCTGTTCAACCTTTTAGCAAACAGTGGTTTGCCACCGGGAGCGGCGGCGGGTGAGCACCTCTCTTACCGCTGCAAATGGGGAGGGCGCCGGAAACAAAACAAAGGGTACGCGGACAGCGGGAGGGGGCGGGAGCCTGGTGAACATAGACAACGGGAGGGGGGCGGGGGTTACCTCATGGATCGCCGCAGGTGGGTAGGGGGGCGGGAACAAAGGAAATGCGGACAACAGGAGGGAGGTGCGAGCATTGTAGCAATGGGGTAACGGTTACTTACATTAGGCACAACACTGTGAGCCTTCATTGACTTAAACAGCTCCTCTCTAAGCACCAAGCGTCTCCGTCATTCAGTAATACACCACATTTCACTGTGAAAGAGAGCAAATAAAGCAGCAAACCCGCCTCCAGTCCAGCAGAAGGCATGTGACCGCAGTCGCAGAAACGGAAAGACGCAGCAAGACGTTAGAACGCTATTGTTATCATTGCTAACTCTGTTCAGCCTTTTAACAAACAGTGGTGTGCCGCGGGGGGGCAGGGGCGGGGAGCACCTCATGGGCCGCCACAAGTGAGGAGGGGGTGGAAACAAAAAAAAGGGTATGCTCTCAGCGGGAGGGGTCTAGGACAAGAACAGGGGGAACCCTACTCACGGAGGAACCAGGGTACTAGTTTGATAAAAGAAACAACGGTTCCTGTGGCTAGTAAAGGTAATAGTAGAAATAAAAGGCTCAATGGCAATACCTAAGGTACTATATTGTTAGAGTACAAGGAACCACTCATACACAGGGGTTGATTTATTAACATATGTTCGAGGCATGTGGGCTGCTGAATTCATATCTGTGCATAGATCGCCGCCTAATGTTGGGTCCGGATGATTACACATTGTTGACCTGGAAGAGTCTTCGAAGTATCACGAGATAGGTAGCTCCTCCCTCGGACTACAGTGCGCATGGGCATCCTCTCCATCCTCAGATTGTTTTTTTACGCCATTGGGTTCGGATGTACTTTCCAACACTCTCAGTTCGGAATCAATAGAAACTTTTCTAAAAGGCCTTTGGACTCGTCGGTATTGTTCTCGATCGGTACCGATAAACTTTTTCAACATTTGCTTGCACTCCGGTCGTCGAATCGGGCTGTTATGCCTTCTCGGCGCCACGTGGACCGACGGTCGATGGAACGAAGTCCATTCAAATACTGCCCGCAGTGCAACTCGAAGTTCCCGCACACAGATAAACATCCCGTGTTCAACAAATGTTTATCTCCAGAATATAATGAAGATAATTGCCTAGCTTGTGCCCAGTTCCGGTCCAAAAAGACGGAATCGGCGGGCGGCAAGGCAAGAAACGCAGAGGTCGGCACCAGAGCCTGAGAATATCTTCGACGATGAAAAAGAACTAGTCGACGCCGAAGACTCGGATCAAGAGGAATATCAATACTCTCAGCACGACTCTGAATACTATATCGGCGAGGAAGAACAAATCGTCGATGTCGAGGAATACAATCAAGATATCGTAGCTGTCGAAGACGACTCCGACGACAACGAGGGGCGAACCGTGAGTACTCCGCCCCATACAGACACTACACCAATATCATAAACTCAGGTCGAGGCATCGCCAACAGGCCTTAGCCAAGATCGAAATACTGGTTCTATAGCCCCGCCATACCGCCAGGCTAATAACATACAAAAAGAGCCTTCTGAGACACGTAATCCAAAGCCGGTTCTATCGAAACCGAAACTCATCGACACGACAGTCTTCGGACCGAACGCCGTCGAGCCGAAGGTGGTTAAACCAAAGGGCGCAGACCCAAATAAACCTTCGAAGCCAAAGGCGTTGAATCGACCTCGAAGCCAAAGCACGTTGAATCAAGCAAATCGAGTTCGACTGTAGAAAAAGGAAGGAAGCCTGTCGACGAACACAAAAGGGCTACTACCCCCAAGGCGGTTGTCGAACCGAAAGCGAAACCTAAGGTAGACCAGACCAAACCGGTCGAGCCGAAGCCCATCGATCCGAAGAGGGGCCTCGAAACAAAGCTGCAGGCTCCGAAGACACCTCTACCACCTAAAGAAGTTACCGAACCGACGAAACCGCTCGGTCCGAAAAAAGTGGTAAAACCTGTAAAAGACATCAGACCAACAACACCTGTCGGAAAGCCTCAAAAACCAATCCAGGCACCAAAAACGGTCGACCCGATTAAAGGCATTGAACCGAAAAAGGTCAAACCAAAGACTACGGCGCCAAAACAAAAGACTGTGGAAGAGGAGATCATCCATCCAGACCCCTCCACAGAAGATCCGTCAAAACTATATATTGACCCAAAAACTGGGAAAGTGACTGTTTATACAAAAAAGAAAAGACCAGTGCCTACTGAAGACTTTTCAAAAATTCCACTCAAAAAGAAGAGAGACTGTGCAACCTCTCCTATTCTTTTCCAACCTATCTCTCCAGCTATGCCTTCTACTCCATATGCCCCATACTCACCTGCAAGATCAGACTACAACGTAGATGAAGATCATGATGCAGATGTGGGGTTTCGTTATCCACAAAACGCATATGTAGACCCCAATTCACAGCCATGGGGCGGGGGAGGTGAGCCGGACACTGAGGGGGCTCTACCAATTACAGACCCTACGGTATACCCAGCTAAACCATCACCCACAGAAGACACAGTGGCTTTTAACTCTTTACTAGATAGAGCAGCAAGCTACCATAAAGTAGACATGCATTCTGATGCTATAGAGGAAGATTTCCTATTTGATCCGCTGGCAACATCTGAAAGAAGTGTCAAAACACTCCCTATGTGAAAAGGCGTCCTAAAGCACGCAAATGACATCTTCAAAGACACTGCTAGGGCACGTGTCATCAACCCTAGAATAGAAAAGAAGTATAAGGCTGCACCAGTAGACCCTACATTCATCAGGGGACAACTGCCTTTAGACTCATTGGTAGTATCCAACGCATGAAAGCGTGCTAATTCGCAAACTACTGGAGAGGCTCCTCCTCCTGACAAGGAGTCTAAGATTTTGGAAGCATCAGGCAAAAGAGTAGCAGCTCAAGCAGCAAACTCATGGAGAATAGCCAATACACAGGCCTTGCTGGCCAGATATGACAGGGCGCACTATGATAGTTTAGAGGGACATCTCCAACACTTACCTGACACTTACAAAGAGCAAAAAACACAGTTGATGGACAGAATGTAAAACAATGTCATAGATTCACCCCAGTACAAGGATCTGGGCCTAAATCCAACGTTTTTTTGCACTCCACACCACCCTGGGTTAGACACTGGCTATATGCAAATCAGCTCTGACCCTGTGCCTCATGGGAACAGTCCAGTCCAAACTACCAAGCCATGTCTTTCCCAGACCAGAATCAAGCATCCAAGGACCGGTTTCTGGCTATCAGCCTTCATCAGCCTGGATAGCTTGACTCCAGTGGTGTGGAGAGCCTGGGACTCACGTCTGAGTATACCCAGCACACTTTGGGTGAAAATTGCAAAAAACACAGTTGATGGACAGAATGTAGAACAATGTCATACATTCACCCCAGTACGAGGATCTGGGCCTAAATCCATCGTTGTTTTGCACTCCACACCACCCTGGGTTAGACACTGGCTATATGCAAATCAGCTCTGACCCTGTGCCTCATGGGAACAGTCCAGTCCGAACTACCAAGCCATGTCTTTCCCAGACCAGAATCAAGCATCCAAGGACCAGTTTCTGGCTATCAGCCTTCATCAGCCTGGATAGCTTGACTCCAGTGGTGTGGAGAGCCGGGGACTCACGTCTGAATATACCCAGCACTTTTGCAATTTTCACCCCGAGTGTGCTGGGAAAGACATGGCTTGGTAGTTCGGACTGGTCTGTTTCCATGAGGCACAGGGTCAGAGCTGATTTGCATATAGCCAGTGTCTAACCCAGGGTGGTGTGGAGTGCAAAAACAAGATGGAATTAGGCCCAGATCCTTGTACTGGGGTGAATGTATGACATTGTTCTACATTCTGTCCATCAACTGTGTTTTTTGCAATTTTCACCCCGAGTGTGCTGGGGATGCTCAGACGTGAGTCCCAGACTCTCCACCCCACTGGAGTCAAGCTATCCAGGCCGATGAAGGCTGTTAGCCAGAAACCGGTCCTTGGATGCTTGATTCCGGTCTAGGAAAGACATGGCTTGGTAGTTCGGACAGGACTGTTCCCATGAGGCACAGGGTCAGAGCTGATTTGCATATAGCCAGTGTCTAACCCAGGGTGATGTGGAGTGCAACAACACGATGGATTTAGGCCCAGATCCTTGTACTGGGGTGAATGTATGACATTGTTCTACATTCTGTCTATCAACTGTGTTTTTTGCAATTTTCACCCCGAGTGTGCTGGGGATGCTCAGACGTGAGTCCCAGACTCGCCACACCACTGGAGTCAAGCTATCCAGGCCGATGAAGGCTGATAGCCAGAAACCGGTCCTTGGATGCTTGATTCCGGTCTAGGAAAGACATGGCTTGGTAGTTCGGACTGGACTGTTCCCATGAGGCACAGGGTCAGAGCTGATTTGCATATAGCCAGTGTCTAACCCAGGGTGATGTGGAGTGCAACAACACGATGGATTTAGGCCCAGATCCTTGTACTGGGGTGAATGTATGACATTGTTCTACATTCTGTCCATCAACTGTGTTTTTTGCAATTTTCACCCCGAGTGTGCTGGGGATGCTCAGACATGAGTCCCAGGCTCTCCACACCACTGGAGTCAAGCTATCCAGGCTGATGAAGGCTGATAGCCAGAAACCGGTCCTTGGATGCTTGATTCCGGTCTGGGAAAGACATGGCTTGGTAGTTGAGACTGGACTGTTCCCATGAGGCACAGGGTCAGAGCTGATTTGCATATAGCCAGTGTCTAACCCAGGGTAGTGTGGAGTGCAAAAAAACGATGGATTTAGGCCCAGATCCTTGTACTGGGGGGAATGTATGACATTGTTCTACATTCTGTCCATCAACTGTGTTTTTTGCAATTTTCCCCCCGAGTGTGCTGGGGATTCTCAGACGTGAGTCCCAGGCTCTCCACACCACTGGAGTCAAGCTATCCAGGCTGATGAAGGCTGATAGCCAGAAACCGGTCCTTGGATGCTTGATTCCGGTCTGGGAAAGACATGGCTTGGTAGTTGGGACTGGACTGTTCCCATGAGGCACAGGGTCAGAGCTGATTTGCATATAGCCAGTGTCTAACCCAGGGTGGTGTGAAGTGCAAAAAAACGATGGATTTAGGCCCAGATCCTTGTACTGTGGTGAATCTATGACATTGTTCTACATTCTGTCCATCAACTGTGTTTTTTGCAATTTTCACCCCGAGTATCCTGGGGATGCTCAGACGTGAGTCCCAGGCTCTCCACACCACTGGAGTCAAGCTATCTAGGCTGATGAAGGCTGATAGCCAGAAACCGGTCCTTGGATGCTTGATTCCGGTCTGGGAAAGACATGGCTTGGTAGTTGGGACTGGACTGTTCCCATGAGGCACAGGGTCAGAGCTGATTTGCATATAGCCAGTGTCTAACCCAGGGTGGTGTGGAGTGCAAAAAAACGATGGATTTAGGCCCAGATCCTTGTACTGGGGTGAATGTATGACATTGTTCTACATTCTGTCCATCAACTGTGTTTTTTGCAATTTTCACCCCGAGTGTGCTGGGAATGCCCAGACGTGAGCCCCAGGCTCTCCACACCACTGGAGTCATGCTATCGAGGCTGATGAAGGCTGATAGCCAGAAACCGGTCCTTGGATGCTTGATTCTGGTCTGGGAAAGACATGGCTTTGTAGTTCGGACTGGACTGTTCCCATGAGGCACAGGGTCACAGCTGATTTGCATATAGCCAGTGTCTAACCCAGGGTGGTGTGGAGTGCAAAAAAACTATGGATTTAGGCCCAGATCCTTGTACTGGGGTGAATGTATGACATTGGTCTACATTCTGTCCATCAACTGTGTTTTTTGCAATTTTCACCCCGAGTGTGCTGGGGATGCTCAGACGTGAGTCCCAGGCTCTCCACACCACTGGAGTCAAGCTATCCAGGCTGATGATGGCTGATAGCCAGATACCGGTCCTTGGAGGCTTGATTCCGGTCTGGGAAAGACATGGCTTGGTAGTTGGGACTGGACTGTTCCCATGAGGCACAGGGTCAGAGCTGATTTGCATATAGCCAGTGTCTAACCCAGGGTGATGTGGAGTGCAAAAAAACGATGGATTTAGGCCCAGATCCTTGTACTGGGGTGAATGTATGACATTGTTCTACATTCTGTCCATCAACTGTGTTTTTTGCAATTTTCGCCCCGAGTGTGCTGGGGATGCTCAGACGTGAGTCCCAGGCTTTCCACACCACTGGAGTCAAGCTATCCAGGCTGATGATGGCTGATAGCCAGAAACCGGTCCTTGGATGCTTGATTCCGGTCTGGGAAAGTCATGGCTTGGTAGTTCGGACTGGACTGTTCCCATGAGGCACAGGGTCAGAGCTGATTTGCATATAGCCAGTGCCTAACCCAGGGTGGTGTGGAGTGCAAAAAAACGATGGATTTAGGCCCAGATCCTTGTACTGGGGTGAATGTATGACATTGTTCTACATTCTGTCAATCAACTGTGTTTTTTGCAACTTACAAAGAGCAGGCAGATGAACTTATACAGGAGGGAAAGCTCATCACCAATGCCTCCATTAAGTGTGCTCTAGACGCGGCAGATACAGCTGCCACATCTATCAACACAAGCGTACTGCTTAGGAGGCACGCATGGCTTTGCATATCTGGATTTAAGAATGAAGTACAGGTCACAATTCTTAACCAGCCCATAAATCCAGATTTCTTGTTTGGTCCAACAGTTGACTCAATTCTGGACAAGATGAAAAAGGACACTGAAACAGCAAAATCCATGGGAGCTCTTCAATCCCAACAACACAGAGGCTCCTTTTGTCGCTCCAATTATAGAGAAGGAGCACGAAATAACACATCGCAGCAATCCTCCACTTACAAAGCCAATACGCAATCCACATACAATAAAAACACGAACAGGGGGTGGATACAGAGGAAATAATAACAAGGGCAGAGGTCGTGGAGGCAATGCCAATAGATCCTCCACTAACACCAAACAGTGACTTCTTGGCACTACCCCAAGACCATATAACACCGGTCGGGGAAGACTACAACAATTCCTGCCAGTCTGGTTGAACATCACTTACAGGTGGGTCAGACAAATTATCCAACATGGCTATTGTCTAGAACTCACGTCAACACCACCCAACATACCACCCGTGCACCGTCCAATGTCACAGGAACATATAACATTACTGCAGCAAGAGGTCATCAGTATGCTACAAAAGGGGTCCATAGAACCAGTCTCACTCCAACATCAAGGAACAGGAGTATACTCACTATACTTCCTCATTCCAAAAAAGGACGGTTCTCTCAGACCAATATTAGACCTCAGGCCCCTCAACCTATACATTTTATCAGAGCATTTTCATATGCTCACTCTCCAACAAGTCTTACCACTGCTTCGCCAGGGAGACTTCCTAGCAACTCTAGACCTCAAAGACGCATATTTTCATATACCAATACATCCTGCTCACAGAAAGTATCTGAGGTTTACTATTCAAGGACAGCACTACCAGTTCAAAGTCCTACCATTTGGTGTAACAACAGCTCCACGGGTGTTCACCAAATGCCTAGCAACAGTGGCGGCACATCTCAGGAGACAACACATTCATGTGTACCCATATCTGGACGATTGGCTAATACACGCGCCATCAGCCCAGCAATGTGCCAGCCACATGTCAAAGACCATTCATCTCCTGCACAATCTAGGCTTCTCGCTAAACTACCTAAAGTCGCACCTGCAACCCTCTCACGTCCAACAGTACCTGGGAGCAACAATAGATACACTAGCAGCAAAGGCATATCCGAACGCAGCGCGAATCAACGGAATGCAGTTGTTAATCCAAAGGTTCAAACCTCAACACTCATTACCAGCTCGAGTGTTCATGCAACTAATAGGCATGATGGCCTCGTGCATATTCATAGTCCCTCATGCAAGCCTACACATGCGTCCGCTCCAGGAATGCCTAGCAAACCAGTGGAACCAGGCTCAGGGCCAATTAAAGGACCTAGTGTTGGTGCCCAGTCGGGCATACAACTATCTGCATTGGTGGAATCCACAAAACCTTTGCAAAGGACGACTGTTTCAGGAGCCTATCCCACAAATAGTAATGACAGCGGACGCATCCCTGCTAGGCTGGGGAGCCCATGTCCTGCATTACACAGTTCAGGGTCTATGGACTATACAACAGAAAAAGATGCACATCAACCTTCTAGAGTTAATGGTGATCTTTCTAGCCCTAAAAGCATTCAAGAAACACTTATGCAACAAGACTGTGTTGATCCGGACGGACAACATAACAGCTATGTATTATATTCAAAAAGAAGGAGGAACACACTCCCCACAGCCGTCGCACCTTGCTCAAAGCGTATTGAAATGGGCCATTCAGAGGAACATGTTTCTCATGGCAGAACACCTCCCAGGCAAGGAAAACCAGCTAGCCGACCTGCTCAGCAGGCACAGTCAATAGATGCACGAATGGGAGATTCACCCCAATGTGTTCCAACCATTCTCCCGGCAGTGGGGACAGCCAGAGATAGATCTGTTTGCCACAAGCGAAAACGCAAAATGCTGGTACTTTGCCGCCAGGTTCCCACATCCGCAGTCGCAGGGCAATGCGATATGGATGAACTGGTCAGGCAAATTTGCGTACGCTTTTCCCACAGCTCCATTAATACCGCTAGTGGCACGCAAAATGCGCCAACATTCGCTGACGCTAATTCTAGTTGCTCCCACATGGGCGAGGCAACCATGGTACACAACCGTTCCTAGAACTGTCAGTAGTGCCTCATCAAACACTGCGACTCACACCCAGTCTTCTAACTCAGAACCATGGCGAAATCCAACACCCAGATCCGCAACAGCTGAACCTGGCGATCTGGCCCCTGAAATCCTAGAGTTTGGATACCTGTACTTGCCTCCAGACTGCATGAATATTATCAAAGAGGCAAAAAAGACCCACTACCAGGGCATGTTATGCAGCTAAGTGGAAACGCTTCGTCATTTACTGCAGTAACGACGACATAAAGCCATTAGATGCTTCTACACAAAACATGATTTGCTATCTCTTGCACCTACAACGTTGCAATTTAGCCTACTCATCCATCAGGATACATCTAGCTGCGTTAGCAGCATATCTCCAAAACAGACAACACCTTGCACTATTAAAAGTGCCAGCAAATAACCCCTTCCATGCTCATGACGAGCTCAGGTCGTCATGAGGCACACTGGAGCTGTGCTTATGACGAGCTGAGCTCGTCATGAAATGCTGCTTTCCAAGGTTTTTCAGCACAGGACGGGAAAAGCCATAGCAGCCAAGGTGTTAAAGTATTTATAGAAGGACTCAAACGAATAATCCCACCAAAACACCCACCTTCACCAGTCTGGAATCTAAACATCATTTTAACCAGACTTATGGGACCACCCTTTGAACCACTACACTCATGCGAACTACAATTTCTTACTTAGAAAGTGGCATTCCTTATTGCCATTACTTCACTTAGAAGAGTTAGTGAGCTGCAAGCCCTAACTACTCAAGAGCCATTCATTCAAGTACATGCAAAAAGGGTAGTTCTCAGAACAAACCCTAAATTTATGCCGAAAGTGGTATCCCATTTTCATATCAATCAAACAATAGAACTGCCAGTGTTCTTTCAAAATCCACAGACAGTAGCTGAAAGGGCCTTGCATACTCTAGATGTTAAAAGAGCTCTGCTATACTATATAGATAGAACTAAGGCATTTCGTAAAACAAAACAGTTGTTTGTTGCTTTCTCACCGCAACACAAAGGCAACCCTATCTCAAAATCAGGTATAGCCAGATGGATCGTTAAATGCATTCAGATATGTTATTTAAAGGCAAAACGCACCTTAACAGTACCCCCTAGGGCGCATTCTACACGCAAACTAGGGGCATCCATGGCTTTCCCTGGTAATATTCCTTTACACGAAATTTGTAAAGCAGTCACATGGTCAACCATACATACGTTTACCAAACACTATTGTGTAGATGTACATTCCAAACAGCAAGCTGCTGTAGGACAGGCTGTTCTCAAAACTCTTTTTTCAGACTGCTGCAGCTGACACAGGCAGCCACCGCTAGGGGAGATACTGCTATACATTCTATGCACAGATATGAATTCAGCAGCCCACATGCCTCGAACGGAATATACTACTTACCAGTATGCATCTGTTCTTGGCATGTAGGGCTGCTGACATTCATATCGCCCACCCGCCTCCCCGGTGCCTGTCGTAGCTGTAGCACTCACTCTTTGCATGGACATCTCTTACTGTACTATACTCCATCTCTGCCACAATGGCGAAAAACAATCTGAGGATGGAGAGGATGCCCATGCGCACTGTAGTCTGAGGGAGAAGCTACCTATCTCGTCATACTTCGAAAACTCTTCCAGGACAACAATGTTCAATCATCCGGACCCAACACTAGGCGGCGATCTATGCACAGATATGAATGTCAGCAGCCCTACATGCCAAGAACAGATGCATACTGGTAAGTAGCATATTCTTTTCAGTTTTATATACATTTGTAAACAAAAGAAATAATTGTGCATCTTGTCCCCATGTGAAAATGAAACCTAAATTTGAATATTAACGTGGTCTACTATATACAAGGTTTCCAGAATTACATATAACCACCATTTATGTATCCATGTTTAACAGCACCAGTATACAATAATACATGCTGAGTAGTGGTTCGTTCTTTTGTACTTGTCGATGGCGTTTCGACCCCTACTTGGGTGGGGGGTCTCTTCAGGACTTTGATAACTGGGACATCTGTTATGGTAATAACGCAGTCTTGATGAAAGTGTGACACCTTAGAAAGTGAAATAATTAAAAGTGACTCACATGAGCCCCCGGCCGGGTTCTCAATGTGAGGTAAGGCGTGCGTTCAGAAATATTGTTGGGCTGGTGCTCCTTTTCAAACCCGCTACAGCCGTAGCCGGGTTGATGTTCCCTTGATTCAAAATAGTCACGGTGGACTGTTTGCGCCAGGATCGTGGATAATACGATGCGTTCTCTGCTGGGTGAAGGCCGCCTTGGTCGGCCTCAGTGTGCTGCTGCCGTCAGCACTTCGGTGCAATGACAGCGGGAGGGGGCGGGAGCCTGGTGAACATGGACAACGGGAGGGGGCGTTACCTCACGTGTCGCTGCAAGTGGGTAGGGGGCGGGTACAAAGGAAATGCGAACAACGGGAGGGGGTGGGAGCATTGTCAGTCAGTCATAAGCTTTTATTCGATATGCAAGATATCTTATAAGCACATTTACAGTACAATCATTACAGTATACAAAAAACATTGCTATAAAAAGTCAGTAAAGAACTCGTTAAAAAAGATAAAAGGCCATAAAGAGCCCATTAATAATTTAGCTAAAAAGGGAATTAAACCGCTACTGACAATCTCTTACAACGAATAAGCCAAAACTGTTTTAAAAATGTTGCTGTTCCACACACAATAGGGGGGGAAGTGTCCGTAGTTAGGATACGCAAGGCTACTAGGTGGCTACGTGTACCCATATTTCGGCAAAGAGGTTTCAACCAAAAACTCCTAGGCCTTGCATAGTCAGGGCATTCAAATAAAACATGCGCTATGGATTCAACCCTGCTCGGACAACATGCACAGTTGGGGGAAGTACGGGCCGCTGATGTCCAATTTGATACCACAGCACCTAGCAGGAGGGATCCAACTCTAAATTTAAAATAAAGGGCTCGGTCAAAGGGGAGGGTGATCAGGTCCAGGTAGGGTTCAAAGGCCACAATGTCTTTGATTTGTAAGAAGGCGACAGTGGACTTGCAGTGGTTCGAGTTTGTAATTAGGCGCTCCGCAGTCCATTTCCAGAAAAGCGCCTTGACAACTTCTTTTGGAGGGGCTGAACGTGATGACCAACAGTCCCCTAGTCCGATCATCTCCAGAAGCTTTTTAGTTTCTCTTAACCATCTTATCTTAGCCCAACCCCCCAAACTCATTATTTCCCCCAGGCCGTCAGCGTAGGATTTTAGCTCTTCACCCCTCCAGATTCGTGTCCATAGCAGGAGCGGGCGAAGCTGGGCTTGATCTTTAATGCTTTTACAGCCCCTATCCAACAAAACAGGTACAGATGGTGTGCTCAGTGGAATAGAGATAATGGATTTTAGTAACTTGCTCTCCGCTGTCGCTAGGACGTCCACACGGCAGTGGCCCCACAGTTCTGCCCCATACAAGGCTGATGTCACTACTTTGGCCTTGTAGATATCAATTACTGGGGTAAGTGATCTCCTAGGTGAGGCTCGGAATTCCCTCATGAGCGCTCCTCCTACTCTCCTATGATTGAGGACCATTTTATCAATGTGATTTGCCCAAGACATCCTATCCGTAATCCGAATACCGAGGTAATCGAATTCGGCTACTTTCTCTAAGGCAACCGAGTTAAGTGTAGGTGGGCGGCCCAGTTTCCTAGGTGGATTTAGGACTAGGTATTTTGTTTTGTCCACATTTATTATTAAACCTTTTGCAGCACAAAACTCCTGGAAACGCGTTAACAATTTCTGCAGGCCTTGGGGGGTCTTTGAAATCAGAAGCGTGTCGTCCGCAAAAAGCAAGGTGGGGATACGGACTCCTCCGAGACAGGGAGCGTCGGCTGGTTCTTGTTGAAGGTATTTTACCACCCCGTTCACATAAAGTGAAAATAGGGTGGGCGCCAAGACGCAGCCCTGTCTTACGCCCCTGGACACTGGTATCTTCTCAGTGAGCTCTCCGTTTTTACCCCAACGGACCTGTGCAAAGGTATGGGCATGGAGGCTAGTGAGGAGGGACAAGATGTAAGGGGGTAATCCCAACTCATGTAGCACCCTCCAAAGCTCTTCCCGGGGGACTAGGTCAAAGGCAGTCATCAGGTCTATAAAGGCCAAGTAAAGACTACCCTTGCCTAGTTCCACCACCTTCCACCCCAATAGTGCCAACCTAAACACCTGCTCTATAGTCCCCATTCCAGCCCGAAAACCTGCCTGAAAGTCTGATAGGATTTTATTTTCCTCCACCCAGTGGAGGATCCTTCCAAGGATAGCTTTACCAGCTATCTTTTGGGTGGAGTCTGTCAGACTTATGGGGCGGTAGTTCCCCGGGGTTTCCCTACATCCTTTTTTGTAAATCGGGACCACCACCGCCCCTTTCCAAGATTCTGGCACTGCCCCTCCCATCATGATGTCGTTTAGGAGAGCGGCAATGACCTTTCCCCATTCCGCTGGGTATGCCCTCATAAGGTCCCCCGGGAGGCCGTCTGGGCCCGCTGCCTTGCGGGGCGCTACCCACCCTATAACCCCCTCAATCTCTAAGGGAGTGAAGAGATCATAGGCGTGAGGTTCAATTGCTAGTGTAAAGTCCATCCCAACATTCAATTCCCCATCTGGAGGGAGGTATAAGGTCCCGAAATGTTTTACCCAATTTTGAGGCGGGATATTGCAGGGTCTCATAGATGCATCGTGTTTATTCTGTGTGCCTATGAGATTCCAGAAGGCCCTTGAGTCCCTACTTTTACTAGCCTGGAGCTGGTCTTCCCAGAATTTGTCTTCCCACTCCCTCCTAGCAAGTTTGAGGGACTTATTATAGGCCTTCCTTGCTTCCTGTATCACACTTCGGGATTTGTGCTTAACTGCCTCAACTAACTTTGCCTTATAAACCCTACATGTTTGGGTATACCAACCATCAACTGGTTTTTTTAATTCTTTGTTACCCGACTTGTTAGGGTGTGAGGTAAACACGTTGGTTAAGGCTTCTACCAAGGAGACAAATAGCCCACTCACTCTACCCACCCCTTCTAGGGAGGTTCCGAGGGTTGTTACCGCATGATTTAAGAGGGTTTGAATTTCCCCTACCTTTGCCTCCGAGAGAACCAATTTCGCCCATTTTATTCGTCTACCACAGAGGGAGACTTCAGACTCATCCGGGGGTGCGGGTATCGGGTTAATGTTGTCCTTCCGTAAGGGGCGCCACCACTGGTCCATGCTTAAAGAGAGTGAGTTGTGGTCACTTTCAGTCGTGGGGACCACCTGCATGTCCCTTACATAAGACCATAGGTATACATCTATTAAGAAATAATCTAACCTGGAGGTGTGTCCTGGTCGGTTGTACGTATGGGCACCCCCCCTATCAGAGGATGTCCTCCCATTTGCTGCCCTTAAATTAAATTCGAGGCTCAGGGAGTATATCTGGAGCGCCACTTCTGTCCACCTTCTGATCGGTGGGATTTCCAGTACCGGGATCCCCAACCTGATGTCCTCTTCGTCTTGGTCGAGGGAGACGTCCGAGCCCAAGGGTTCGAACGTACAGTTCATGTCGCCCGCAACCAATGTACGCGTCTTATATGGGGTGTTTTTTAGCAAGGTCTCGAGGAGAGATATTATAGGAGACTTTCTCCCGCCCTTGGTTCCCCGGGCATAGACGTTATAAACATTTAAAACAATTCTTCCCCTTTGATCTATTAGGGTGATGTTTTGTATGTCCGGGCAACCTGTGGGAAACTCCACTACTCTGCAGTCTAGAGAGGCTGCGACCCAAATGAGAAGGCCACCCGAAGGTCGCCCTCTCCCTGTTTCCGAGACTTGCGCAGGGGAGGAATAGGAAGAAAAACCCACCCTATGAACCGGCACCAAGCTCCATGTCTCTTGGAAAAGGCACAGGGAGTGCTCATCAACCCAAGCAGTAAAGTCCGGTAGAGCCAGTTTTCTTGCAATCCCTGCGACATTCCAGCTGAAAACCTTAAAGGCTAGGTCCGTCACAGCTGAAGTGTCGCTGGGCGCTAGAATGCCCCTGTCTGTAGTCCTCCTCAAAGGTATCTGAGGGGAGCAGGGATCTTGGGGGGTGGCTATAGAAGCTACTATCCCACTTGCAAGGTTTGTTTGGGTGGGTGATACTCCTGCTGGCTCTACTCTACTCCCGATTTCCAGTCAGTAAGGCCCTGGTGCCCACAATTGGATCTCCCTTGTACTCCCCGTAACCCCGGCCCAATTTTGACCGAAAACAGGGGAACTTAAACTTCCTCCTGTTGGGCTAACAGTTTGCCTGGGGTAGAAATAAGAAAGATCTACCACTTTAACCCCCGGAGCCCCCATACTTTTAATAGGAGTACAAATCGAGGGCACTACTCTAGGGTCTTGAAAATTTATAATTATACAATCCCCCTCCTGAGTTTTTTTCCCCTGCCCTACCCACCCCACTCTACGGACACTTAGAATGATACCATCCACACCCAACGGGATTGGCTTGTTAGCCTTCAGCCAATGGATACACTTATTCTTGAGTGATTGGTGGTTTTCCAACTGGCCTTCCTTTAAAGGGGGCACGTTAACCATAACAGCAACAAAAGGTTGACAGTCTGGTGGGAGGTTTACTGGAGGGATCCGACGTACTGGATTACTAGGGACCGGTAAGGTGGTAGATGGGGCAGTAGGTTGGGATACAGATCTAGGGGCTTTCCCTGACGCTAACCCATTTGATTTGTTACATACGCCTAATTTTTGGGAGTCTTCCGTTTTGCCACTAGCTTTCTGTGGCTGCTTTTGTGGAAGGGGCTTAGGCTTATTTTTGTCGGGCTCTAAGTGTGTAGTTAGCCCCTTGTGTTTTGGCCCTGCTTTGGGACGGGGAGGAGATTTAGGAGCTAGGATTAATGGACTATTGGAGACAACTTTGTTTAGGCATATTGGGAGCTTGGGGTCTCTCTGGGATGGTGGTTCGTTCCCCTTTGCGCCCATGTCCTTGTTTTCACTCACTCTGGTTATTTGTTTAAATGTGGTTTTGAGTGAGTGGAACCCGTCAAGGGTTGATTGCTCTAATTTATCTATCCTCTCCCCTAGGCCCTTGACCTGTGTTAATAGCGGTTTCAAGAGACTATATACCTTCTCGAGAATATTTTCAACTGTTACTGAGTCAGTGAGGTTAGAGACCTTGGCAGTGTTAGCATCGGAGTGTAGCCCCTTGGGAGAGATCAGAACGTCCCCTTCTATGTCAACTTCATTCACTATAGACCTACCCCTTATGTTTCTCATACCAGATCCAGAGGGCTTTCTTACTCTCTGGTAAAGAGCGGCCTGTCTCACTAGCCTACCCTTTTTGCGATGTCTAGACTTTTTGCTTAAGGGCCTATTCTCCTGCCTGGTTTCGGGAGTTTGGATGTTGGGGGAAACCCTATCTGACTCCCCTTCTGGTATAGCTATGGAGGGGGTAAGCGGTTTTGGAGGCAGAGGATCACTAGTGGCTTCGTTTGGGAGATTAGGTGATAATGGTGAAGACAGTTTACTAAGGCCGCCGTCTTCCACAGTAGCTATAGGGAGAAGTGCGGCCAGGTTTTCCAGCCTATCTATATTTTGCTCTATACCAGCCAACTGGGGGGGGTCTGTAGAAACACCAGGAACACTAGATGGAGAAACGGAGTGGACCCGGACACTGGACGGTGTAAGCGACTGGGCAGCAACCCCCAAGGATGAGCGTCTTGAGGGGAGGTAGACCTCGGATAGACGCCGCTCAGACATAGCAATCTCCTTTTCAATCACCGCCGCCACCCTGGTGATGAAACGGTCCATAGTTCCTAGAACAGGGCTCGCGGGATTGGTCCCCCTTTCGCCTTTACTCCTAAGAAGCTTTCCTGAGCGGGTGGACATGATTGCGGGGAACAGCGCAGGGACTCACACCGGGCGTATGTACTCACTGTTGATGAAATGGACAGGGACGTGGCCCAGCCCAGCCTTGACAGCCCCGGACTGCCACAGACTGCCCGCCCTTTGCTCGGGCTTCGCTCGGCGTCCCGCTCGCGTCCCGCGGAGCGCCTGACAGAGCGTTAATTAGAGAGAGTTACAGGCGGGGGGCGTGGCTGGTGGTGGGCGCGTCCGCTAGCGCACCTGTGAGAGCAGGGACTCCTGGATCTTCGAGTCCCTGCTAGAGCGCCAACGCCAACTCGATGTTTACCCCAGCGCCTCCTGGAGCCAAGCGCCTAGAACACAGCTTTCACCCCCCTGGAGCCGCGAAGCGGCACCCGCAGAGCGGGTGCGGCGAGGGGCAGCGGCAGGAACACAGGAGTAAGTCCCAGGGTCCACGGGACGTGCAGAAGCTCCACAACACTCCACAACACCACTGCAGCTCACCGGTGAGTCCCGGGAAGCACAGGAGACACGCGCCTTTTCTGACTGACCAGGCGGGGGGCGTGGCTGGTGGTGGGCGCGTCCGCTAGCGCACCTGTGAGAGCAGGGACTCCTGGATCTTCGAGTCCCTGCTAGAGCGCCAACGCCAACTCGATGTTTACCCCAGCGCCTCCTGGAGCCAAGCGCCTAGAACACAGCTTTCACCCCTCTGGAGCCGCGAAGCGGCACCCGCGGAGCGGGTGCGGCGAGGGGCAGCGGCAGGAACACAGGAGTAAGTCCCAGGGTCCACGGGACGTGCAGAAGCTCCACAACACTCCACAACACCACTGCAGCTCACCGGTGGGAGCATTGTGAACACGGACAATGGGTGGGTGGCGGGAACAAAGCAACAGGAAATTAACTAGACAAGCGCGGCTGCTAAAGTGAAAGCGACCTCGCTGTGTGCAACACAACATCCTGAACACTCCGTTCAACGGTGAAACACTGTTCAGAGCACCAGTGGACGACAAGCTCTCACAGCTCAAAAAGGATAATGACACCGCAAGATTTATGGGGGCCTTGCAATTCAGGGGAGCAAAGAGAGGGACCCCGTCACGCAGACCACACGGGAGAGGGCGGAACCAGCCGGGAACGTCGCATCAGTCCTTCCAACATTCCCACCAAAGCGACACCCATACGCAACAAGGCCAGCAAAAACAGCAGTGGCAATACCAACATAGAGGCCAGTCCTTTCGCGGGAGGGCGAGTGGACGTGGAAACAACACGAGGGGTGGACAGCAAACCACCTCCAAGTGACTCGGCCACATTGATAGTGCACACCCTACAAAGAACTCCAAGGGTGGAGCACGAAAACAAAAAACAGGAGTGTCCCGCAAGTAAAGACCACAAGCACGTAACACCAGTGGGAGGAAGATTAAAACGTTTTCTCCAGGAGTGGAGAAAGATTACAACAGACAAATGGATCATCAACACAATACAGTACGGGTACTGCATAGAGTTAGAAAAGACACCACCAAGCAGAAAACCAAAGAAAAGAGCACTAGTAAAGAAGGAACTAGAGCTTCTTCAGAGGGAGGCAGAGGAACTCCTACTAAAGGAGGCTATCGAGCCTGTACCTCCCATGGAAAGAAACAAGGGGGAGTACTCTACGTACTTCCTAGTACCCAAGGTAGACGAAACAACGAGACCCATCCTGGACCTAAGGTTCCTTAACAAATTCATAAAGACACAAAAATTCAAAATGACATCCATGCAAGAAGTACTTCCACAGATTCAAACAGGGGACTTCATGGTCACCGTAGACCTAAAAGATGCCTACCTACAAATCCCAATGAACAGACGGCACAAACATCTGCTACGATTTGCACTCCACTCAGATCACTATCAATTCACAACATTGGCCTTCGGACTAAAATCAGCACCAAGGGTATTCACAAAGTGTCTGGCAGCAGTCGCAGCGCACTTAAGGAGGGAAGGGATACACGTATACCCTTACCTAGACGACTGGCTAATAAAGGCAAAGTCATACAACATGTGCAAACAGCACGCTAAAATAGTGACAAACACACTGATGGCCCTGGGTTTCTCCATCCACTGGAAGAAATCCTCGATAAACCCAGAACAGGTCAAGATATTTCTGGGGGCACAAATCAACACCTTGCAGGGGAAGGTGTTCCCCAGCGAGAAGAGAACGATGGCGCTGTTGAAGGAGGCGCGCCTCTACCAGAAGGGGCAAGCTCTGACAGTGAGGACGGTGAGCAAAATGATGGGCATGATGGCCTCATGCATCCACATAGTACCAAATGTACGACTACACATGAGACCACTCCACGAGTGGCTGCAGGACCAATGGTCACAAGCGACAGGGTGTTGGGAGGACCTAGTGGTTGTAACACACGCAGTGCATGAGGAGATATCATGGTGGAACAAAGGAAACATAACAAAGGGGAAGCTTCTAACACCACCAACACCAACAGTGACCATCACCACAGACGCATCCCAAACGGGATGGGGAGCACACATGGAAAAACTCAGAGTGAGGGGCCTGTGGACACAAGCGGATGCGGTCAAGCACATCAATTACCTAGAACTAAAGACCGTTCTCCTAGCTATGAAAGCCTTCCAGACGAAGTTGTACAATCAAACAGTGCTAATCCAGACTCCCATTCAGGACATATGCCTGGCGGCAACATGGGCTTCTGTACACACGTTTACAAAACACTACTGTGTGGACATACAAATGAACAAGGAAGCACAAGTGGGACAGAAGGTGCTTCAGTACATATTCAAGAACCCAAGCTCATCTTCCACCCAGCCGCCACAATAACAACAAACCGCTACGAAGTCTATGCACAGCATAGTGAATCCAGAAAGATTCACGCTGCAAAACGAATAGTTTCTTACCTGTCGGTGTAGTTTTGCAGCTTGAAGATCTTTCTGGATTCACTAGCGAACCCACCCACCTCCGCCAGAAAGATGAGGCTGGAGAAAGTAGGTGGTAAACAAAAAAAACCAAAAAGAAGGGACTTTAATGGAACTTCAAGGGAAAGAGCGGTAAAAGAAAAAGATATAAACATTGCCATACAATTCGGAAACAGAACACAAACGGGAAAAGAAAAAAGAATCCGAAGATGGCACCCAAGCGTGGGAGCTTCCGCAGGAAGCATGCCGACGTCACAGGAAGGACACCAAAAGGTGGGACGTCGACGCCCACCTGGGCTATGAAAAAAAAGAACAAAAAAACAAACAAAAGACTACGATTCCGGACCCAACCACTAGACCGCGGAATAATGCACAGCATAGTGAATCCAGAAAGATCTTCAAGCTGCAAAACTACACCGACAGGTAAGAAACTATTCGTTTTACCGCGAAGTTGCTGGTTCAGATGCAATAGGTAAAAAAAAAAGGTGTCCTGACTTTGGTACCCGAAAAAGCCAACATAGACCTTGTTTCAAGCCCAGCCGATACTCAGGGAAGGTGGGTCACAACAAAACTAGTAAAAGATAATATGGAATTCTACATCACAAATATCTATGCCCCCAATAGCGACGACTCGGCCTTCTGGGAAGATCCTAGTAAGCCCATGGAATCAATTCCAGATACTGCCATGCACATACTTGCGGGTGACTTTAATCTACCCATGGACCCAGCCTTAGATAGGGATTCACGCTGTCCTTTTCGTGCCAACAAGTCACACAAAGCTGTTATCAATCTATGCACCCGTTTTAATTTGACTAACACTTGGAGGTTACAAAATCCCACATAATTCTTATTCACGCATTGATTATCTACTTATTTCCGGAAACGCTCTATCCATTGAGCCAAGAGTGATCTCAGATCACTCATGTATTAGTTTGTCCATAACTGACAGGAAACCTTTTAAAAAGTAATACCTTTGGAGATTCAATAATGAGGTTTCAGATGCAGACTCAAACAGACAAAGTATTGGGAGTGCGATCCAGAGTAATATGGCAGAGGTATGGATTAATAAACAAAAAATCATCAGGCTTTGTGAATCCAACAAGGCGGGGAAGAGCTTAGCTTCCTACTTAAAGTTCAAATTACAGAAAAATACGTTTAAGAACTGTCTGAACCAAAAAAGAATAGCTATTCTGACCCTGACAAAATAGCTAACATTTTAAAGAATTTCTACAGTGCATTGTATAGCAAAAACCAAGACTTGGAAACCACAAAAGCCCAAGACTATCTAAGCAAATGCAACCTTCCTGCCCTCTCAGAACAAGAAAAAGATTGGGACCCGATGGTTTTATTACTAGATTTTCTAAGTCATTTTCCTCTCCTTTGATCCCCCCTCTCCTAAACTTGTTCATTGAATTTAGTGAATCTTCAACAATTGCACGGTCAAAATGACAGCTTACGCAGACGATGTGTTAGTCATCTCTGAAAATGCTGAAGCTGCTCTTACTGCACTTATGTCCTCAATAGAAGACTTCTATGCAGTATCTGGTTATAAGCTAAACAAGGACAAGACTGAGGTAAAGCTCCTAAACAACCTTGGCGGCAAGAAAATAATTGGTAACTCGGGCCTTTCATGGCAGCCTAAAAGTTTCAAATACCTAGGCTTAGACTTCACGAGAGATCTAATTACCACCCTACAGACTAATGAGAATGCCCTCATCAAAATATTTCTTCGCTATTAGATGGCTGGTCACCAAAATTTTATCCTGGTGGGAAAGAGCAGAGACTTTAAAAATGATGATTACTCCACTTGTAAACTATCTAGCCAGTATGCTACCGATGACACTCTAATGAATTCTGGACAAAGATTTTTAAGATTCTCAACACGTTCCTCTGGCAAGGAGAGAGACCCAGAATCTCTATGGAAAAAACTTCAACTATCCAAAGAAAAAGGAGGTTTGGGCCTTCCATACTTTAGAAACTAACAAACTGCAAATCTTTGCAAACAAGGAGCTAACTGGCTATTCCCCACTCTGACTACTTCCTAGTTTGGATTGACATAGAAAGATCAATCATCAACGAAATGCCTTTACCTGCTCTCCTCGTCATGGATATCTCCTCCATCCCCCACTCAAAAAATATCATTCTAAATACTAAAAGAGCCCTGCTACACCTGGATCAAATGTCTGTGGTAAAAATTAACAAATCCTACTTAACTTCTCTTTGGCATAATCCTTATCTGAGGATAGACGGAAAGATGCTTCTCTGGGAACATTGGTCAAAAAACTGCATAAATCTAGTCAAAGACCTCTTTATAGGGAAACTCCCTTCGCCTTTTTCTGAACTTCAAATTCAGTACGATCTAGACTCCATAGATTTTTATAAATTTCTAAAGCTAAAGTCACAACTCAGGCTACGATCTATAAAACCTACCAACCTTTTGATCCTCTCAAGGATGCGCCAGCTACTAAAGTCAGGACACACCTTATCTAAAATCTGATTTTTTGCTGCGTGAATCTTTCTGGATTCACTATGCTGTGCATTGTTCCGCCATCTAGTGGTTGGGTCCGGAATTGTAGAAATTGTTTCTCTTTTTTTAGGTCTCGCCTGCTTGGTCTGCGCACATGCGAAGTCTCGCTGGCATATTTTATGTTTTGGATGAGCTTTCAGTAACGGGATTCAAGCACGCCCCTCTTTCCCATTGGCCGGCGTCACTGTTTATGCTAAACGGTGGCCAGCCATTGGAAAAGAGGTCTGTGTGACGTAGACTTATCTCTTTTTTGGCCGTCCCACTTGGACGACCTCGCCTGTATTACGGCTGTCGTAAGTGATTTCTTATCTTTATGGGGCCATGTGTTTCAAACACATGGCCCCATTAAGACAAGAAATCGGCGGACTGTGCTTGTTTTTCTTTACTTTTGGTATAATCGTGGCACCCGTGCTTTACTTTTAATGTTATAACTAAAGTACGGGTGCCACGATTATACCAAAAGTAAAGAAATAGAAAAAAACATCTATTTCTTTACTTTTGCTATAATCGCGGCACCAATGCTTTACTTTAAGCTGGCCCTCGTGTGCAGCCAACGGCCGTAAACATGCCAGGGTTTGTAGTTCTATATTCCTCATCACTTGCAGGAGACTACAATATTCAGCATGCTTTGTGGTGGTGGATAATAAACATGACACATGAAAACAGCCTCCTGTGTGTATTTAGAGTGAGGGGGCTGAAGTTACAGGGACGTTAGGGTGAATCGGGGAACTTGTGCTTCTGTTGTTTGTTATGAGATGCTCTAGTGCAGCATGGGGGTGGGGTGGTTGACACACATTCCTGACTGGCACCCCACTTTTCACTTGTTTTGTATTTTTGGAACTTCTCCACCTCCATTGCTTCCTCCCACCGGACTTCACAAGTGCAACTCCCCCCTCCCCCCCTCCCTTGCACTCCTCAGCCGTTTTTCCCCCCAACTTTTTCTGATTTTCCAGACATCTGCAAATTGCTAATAGGATGCTTGTTTCTAAAAAACAGATTTTCTTCGCCTTTTATTTAATTTGCCACTCCAAGATCAACCACCATCTAGTAAATGTAAATTAAAAAAGAGTTCTGCGGATATCCTGTAAATCTAAATAGTATTCAGCCGTCCTGGAACTACTTTGGACACCTCTGACTTAGCCTTGTAGGTCTGTGGGGTGTGCATGGTAGCGCTGCTCCAGTGGATGCACTCATTCATATTGTTCTGCATCCATGGCCCTTGCCACCATTTAGTTCTACCTTTTAGCCAGTGAGCTGCATTTAGATGTTAAGAGGGCTGTGAGAGCTGATGGCCTACTATTTGCCACAGTAGTTGGGCCTCGGTTCTTACTGTAGATATTACTGAAATGATCAGGTGTTTGTTATATTCCTCCGTAGTTGCTCTCACATTTCTGCGTAGCACACATACTTGAAGATTTCCAGCTCTGAAGCCCTTCTCGCTCTTGAACAGTTCTGTGGTTGCTGTATACTTCTGGCTTCTCCCAGCTATACTGTATGTCTCCTCATTGTTGGCCTTCCTCTGTAGTCGTAATCTGCTGTTCAACTCCCAGCTCTCTTTAAACAGATCCGTGGACGGACGTCTTGCTCCTGGGCCTTCTTGCATCTGTGTCTTTTTAAATTAAAGTGTGCTGACCCTTCTCGCTTCTGTCAACCCTCAGTTGACTCCATTAGGCCTCCTCCGAGCACACAAGGGGCAGTCTGTGGCGCTGAGTGCAGAAACCTTTAGTCAAAAAGCCGACATTGGGTTTGCGAAGGTTTTCATCCCCAGCCGGTTGCACAAAGTGTGTGTGTTTGCAAGTTGTGTGCACTCGGGCTTTTTGCTTAAGCAACTGGCAGTAATATTTTAGACATCCACTCTGTAGGAAACACTTTTTCAGCTACAGTTAAACTGGTCCCCGAGTGTAACCAGTCTGTGTGTGGTTGCCTTGTGTAGTGCCTCGTACTGCTCAGGGACCACTGGAGGTGGGGGGGGGGGGGGGGGGGGGGTACGATGGAAAAAAGTGAACGAGGACACTGAAGATGGGGCGGGGGAACATCCTGATCTTACGGGATTCTGTGCCTGTCAGCATTTTATTTTTGCATTTTGCACTGTAGTACTCAGTGCATGATTAGTTGATCCTACGCTGCCCTCCCCAGCTCGAAAAAGCAGTGTCTGACTCTGAGCTCTTCCCTGTATACTCTTCAGGGATAACGTCCGATAAGTTTCTGCCATTAATGAATACATCCGGTAATCCCCCTTCAAATGGATCCCAGCGCCAACCCCCTCGTCTGAGCCCGACGACGGTTGCCAAGGCGCCTGTTTAGGCCTCTTAAGTCCTAAGCAGGTGCCATTAGCATTTTACAGCGAGTGCCCTATCGGAGAGTCAATGTGTCTGCTGTTCGCAATGCGTGGAGCATGTGGGGAAGGACCTGGCCTCTGGTCCCTTCGGGGTGCAGGGAACACACAGGAGGGCTGCTGCTAGGTGTCCCAGGGAAGATGGTGGACATGGAAAATGTTGGGACAATGCACGAAAGAATTACTACTTACAAAATAAACAAGTATTGAAAATGCTATAGGTCTTGCCTTTTATTAAGTTAAAGCCATTTGCTTTGCTATACAATACCATTAGCAAAGCAAATGGCTTTAACTTAATCAAAGGCAAGACCTATTGTATTTTCAATGCTTGTTTTTCCCCCCCAAGGCCTAGGTGGGCGTCGACATACCACCATTTGGTGTCCTTCGTGGCGTCGACATGCCTCCTTCGGAAGCTCCCACATTTGGTCGCCATCTTCATATTCTTTTTTCTGCTGTTGGGTCTCGATCGTTGCCGAAGAGTTCCAGAGTTTTGGGAGAGAAATCAATCAAAATCGAAGAAAATTCAACGAAGAATCAAGTTTTCAACTATACCGGACTACAGGTCAGGTACTCGGAGCAACGAGGGAGAAGTTTTAACGAACAACTGAGAATGCGCTCGCAGGGGGCTCCCTGAGTGCGGGGATGGTCAAAACACTGTTCAAGTACCTATCATAGGGTCTCCACCATAGGGAATCTCTACCTGTGGTGTGTTTTGGCAAAGTAAAAGGCTGGTGTTGAGATGGAGTACTGAAGTGAGGCTCCTCTAATGTAGGGCTCAGCTTCCTCCAATCACTTTCCACCAGGTAGGCCTTTCTTTCCTTGACTGAGTTGCACTGTGCCCTCAGGGTCAACTTCTGGCTACCTACAGCTGGAGGCTGGGTCCCTTTTGTTGGCTCACTGGAGGGACAGGTCAGGTTTGGGGCCTTGGGTCCCAGGTTTGGCTGTGCCCAACAGAGTCCAGCTGGGGGAGGTTCCTAACTAAGTGTAAGGGAGATCTCTCAGGAGTTTGTGGAATTTTCCCCTGGCTAGGGCTGCTAGCTTTGGTGCTCCTAATCTGTTGATGGGGGTGTTCCTGTGACAGGGGGCCCTTTGGGGTCCACGGGCCTCCCTGACCTCTACAGCCCTGGGCTGACTGAGGCAGGGTAGAGAGGGGCAGGTTACCTGCTCCAGACTGGGTCCCACCTTGGAAGGGTCTACTGACATCAGGGGCTCTGCCAGGTAGGCCTGACTACCTCTGGGGCAGTTCCTTCACAAGGGGTAGGGTCAGTTCCCTGAGGAGGCAGACTCTCACCTTATGTGTGGTGGGAGGGAGACTTTTCTTTCTCCCCAAAACTCTCTGTCTGAGTGGAGTGATCCATAGTTTCAGGCTTCACAACACTAAAATCTGTTTGAGTTTGGGCTCTGGCCATCACAGCCCTGCCAACCTTTTCAGGGAACTATGCTTGAGCTTGGGCTGTTACCATCACAGCCCTTTCAACCATTCAGGGAGGAATTCTGCTTGAGCTGGGGCTGTGACCAACACAGCCCCACTAACCTTTTCTGGAAAGCCTACCATTTTGGAATGGGTTTCTTGTTCTACCCCAGCCCAACCTGAGATCTCTAGATCATTTCCCAGTAGACACTCTACAGGCAAGTTTGTAGACACTGCCACTCTCTTTGGGCCAGTGACACCTCCCCAGCTGAGATTTACTACTGCCATGGGATGATCTTTCTTGACTCCATCAATGTTGATCACCTGGTAATTGAACCCAGGTACAAATACAATTCTGCCCTAGGGGCCTCACGAACAATATACTAAGTAAGTGGTATAAGAACCACTTCAGAACAGGTGAATAGGCCTAGGGCCTAGGGAATAGCTGGGACTACACTGGACAACCACAGGTTAGGAAGTAGGGTCTCACAGGATGCGTGTGCAGTGTCTAAACACAACACGCGGGTTCTCATAGACTTTCAATGGGAACGTAAAGTTAACAAAGTAGTTGATTTCGAACACTTCCGGGTGGACTACAGGAAAACCCAGTTAAAGTAGGACACTTGGATAGTTATTACCCATGGAAGCACCGGAGTACTCGAGTTACCTCACCCAGAGAAGCCGGGTGCATAGGTGTTCTTTTGTGTCGGGTTTTGTTGTCGAATCCTATGGAGAACTGCACAAAGATGCTGCAGGCGACCAGGAGGAAGATGTCCGGTTGGATCCAAGGGTGGATCGAAGCAGTGAAGAACCTGAAAGCAGAAGGGACAGACTCTGGGTCACTAGCCAGTGACCAGGAAGGAACCAGGAAGGAACCAGGCGATGTCGAGCTGTGAACAGGTGAAGAAGTGTAGCTTGTCTCTGCAGCCCCGTGGACCAGGAGGCGTCGACGACGACCAGGAGCTGGATACGGACTGTCCCACGAAGGATCTCGCTGTTGGCGGTGTCGGCTTCCGGATTGGAGTCAACAAGCCTTGGCAAAGGCAACCCAGTCAGGAAGGGAAGATCGGCTTCTGGTCAGACCAGCAAGGTCTGGGGAGCTTCCCCTTTACAGGAAAGCAGGAGCAAGCCCGGAGCAACCAGGCAAGCGGTGTTGTTTCGTAAAGATCTCTTCAGGAGGGCCACTAGCCAGCGTGCTAGCAACCGCGAAGACGCGTCGAGGAGAAATGCAGGAGCAGGCCCACGCGGCACTCATGGAGTGTAGAGGGCTGAGCTTCAGTGCACTTACGGCTCGGGTTGGTTCTTCTCAAGTCCCAATGCACAACTTCGAGGACGCCTCAGAAGCTGCACAGTTAGCAACAAGCAGGTACTGCAGGTAGTCAGGTCTCTCGTGTCCGCCACGGGTCTCAGCTTTGCTGTGGATGTGGGTCGGGTCAGAGAAGTCTGGAAGTCCAGAGGCTGCGTCGCTAAGTCTTCGGGCTCTGACGGGAGCGTCGACAAAGCAAACCGGCAAGTCACTGATGGTGCCTGTTTGCATAGGGCGGTCACTCCTTGACCACAAGGGAGATTCTTCAGTCTTCTAGTTGCAGTAGAATGTCGAAGGTCCAGAGTTTCGTTTCAGAGTTTCAGTTCAGGATAATCTAAAGTCTCTAGACTCAGCTCCTAGCTTTATACTAATCTAAGGGGCTGGATTACCTGCTAGGTCCCTCCTATGGGTGGAACCTGGGAAGGGGTGGTTACACTCCTTTCCCTTTGTCCAGTTTCACGCCAGAGCTGGGGCAGGTGAGCCCCAGCGACTGGTTTGAACCGGGCTATACATGGAGAATACCATCCCTGGTAACCCTGGGCCATCGTCGTCACCAAAGGAAGTGAAAAACGAGGACTACACTCAAGAAAAGGCATGGGCCACTGCCTTGGATATCCTCCAAAGGTCAGTTGAAGCAATGACCTATCAAGCTAACAAAATGGATATCCAAATAAGCCTCTTGAATACACTGGCGTGTACGTAGTCAAAATCGACGATAAGATCTCAAACCTCAATAGCTTGTTCCGATGGGCCCAGGCAGCAGTTGACCTCCCGCAACAAGGATGTGACTGTTCACCTATAATAGAGAAACTTAGTACACTCCCAGGGAAAGTGGAAAACCTTTTGGCAGATCTAAAAGAAATTACATATCTTAAGCCCCCCCCCCCCGGGAAATTGTAGTGACGGTGACCTAAGTGAGGACAACATAGTAAAAACGAGAACTAACTCAAATGAACGAGGAGTCACAGAAATCGATTTCCCTCAACCAAATGACACATCGGGAACTGTCTGTCAAAAGAGTGAACAGGAAAAAACTCCAACTGCCGATAGAGCAAATTCCTCCCCTCTATCTCCAATCGAACAAGCATGGGGAGATCCTGTGGGAAAGGGGAAAAGACAAAGGAAGCGGAAAGGCCGCAATAAACTGGGTAAACGTAAACAAGAGCTGAGCCTTTACCCGTTGTTTAACACCCTTAGATGTCCAACAGCTACAGAGTGTGTTAACCCAAAATATACTGAGGAATCAAGAACCAAATTAGAAGAACCACCAACACTGCTTGAAAGGAAAGCAGGAAGAGCGGGGCTTCCCCCACGCCAATAGAAAAGGTTTCAACACGGACAACTTTAAAAAAGGCGGCCAGTGGGTCAAGGGAGCAAATCACAACCACCGACGTGCCTCCTTCAAATACTCCTCTGCCGCAGGACGTAAAGGTCCAGGGCCAAAATCCCGGTCACCCTGTAAAACAAGTCGACCAAAGCATCACTTCAAATCAGGTGCATACCAACAGCTCTGTCAAAAACCATCAGGGCGTAAGCCCCGTGAGAGATAAGGGAGCTGCGGTAGGGTGTAAAACCCAAAAGAGCCCTAGCTATTAGGAGGAGGCACTGAATCTTGATCCCTCGGCAAGCACAGATCATGGCATTTGCGCCCAAACATCAGAGGCAAATTCAAGGCTGAATAAGTCCCCGTCATGTGGCCACTCCAACTTTACACTCTTCTACTCGGAGTACAAGTCCAAAGGCAGCCACGATATTCTCAATCGTGGTATCATCTTAAAACTAATACAAGCCACTTGTCTGCTAAACGGAATAACCACACAAGATATTACATCGATTGAATTCATTGCACCAAGTCATGGCCAAATAAATGAAACCACAAAGGTCACTTGGAGATCCGCAGAGGTAACGAACACCATCCTAGGGCACTTCAAGCAGTGGGGCATACTGCTACAACCTGGCAGGGTAGCGGGATACCCACATGTCTTGCTGGCAAATCAAGAACTTAAGCACACACGGGCAGAAAGGGGAGAAGTGTACTCAGTCCTCAGGGGCGCATGCAATAAAACTCCCACCCGCGAAGACAAACAAAGAATATTGAGAGATGACTGGCGCACACCAAATAGGGATCGGAACGAGGTCGGCACATGGTCATGGTTGGCAGGCACCCTAAATACAACTCGCCTATTACGATGACAGAATAACAGTGTAAAGGACCTAAATATGTGCCCTCTAAAGATATGCTCTTGGAACATAAACGGACTAGCCAACAAACTGGAAGACAAAGCCATAATCTCTTATTTTCAGGAATTCGAGATACTACTACTTCAAGAGACATGGCTCCTCGAACCGCAGCAAATCGAAGGCTTCAAAACCCATCATATTCCAGCACAAAAACTGAAATCTTCGGGAAGAGGTAGTGGTGGCCTAGCAATTTACATATCCATCAAAAATGCAATCGCTTCATGGGACTTAGGTGGCTCATCACATTCCCTCCAGTGCGTGGGAATTTCCTGTACCTCCGACAAAGCCCAGTGCAGGACCCTGCTCTTAATGAATGCCTATGTCCGTCCAAACACAGTATCAAGGCATTCTTTCTCAGAAGAAGCAATAGCAACTGTACTAAGAGCGAAAATCGGACCCCTTGAACCAGAAATAATACTATCAGGTGATTTCAACATGTGGCTAATGTCGGACCTGGGCAAAAACGAGATAACCGAATCACATGATAGCATTTGGGTCATACCCCCGCAGGACCCCCCAGGTTGGCACAAGAACGACTCCAAAGGACGCTCCTTACAAGGCAACCTGGAAAATCTGGGCCTCAGAGCCTTAAATGGGCGCTTTCCTCCAGACAAGCCACCTTGCTTCTCCTATCTGAGTAAAAATGGCGCTTCGCTAATTGACTATACCTTTGTCAGTCTTCCACTTCTCCGCCAAATAACAGGTTTTAGCCTTGGATGCAGAACTGAAAGTGACCACCGCCCACAAGAAATATCGCTTATGACAAGATTAATTCAACATGAAGAAGATAGGTCACTGCCATCTGACTGCTACACAATAAATTTAAAACGCATCAAGTGCTCCTTCAGCAACTTTCAACAAATAGCAGCAGATGCCAAACTTATTATGGAGGGCACCAGGAGGCCCACAAACGATGAAATTGCTAACTGGTCAACATTCGCAATCAAACTGATCGACAAACATGCAAAACCCATAAGGCAGGCGAACTTGTACGGGCAAAGCCAGACGCCCAGTCGCAACCCCGCAATACAATCTGCTACAAGAAACATGAATCGGTCATGGCGGGCTTGAAAAACAAATCCTACGGATCCTCAGTTATTAACAAATTTGTGAGAGGCTCGCAGCTACCTAAAGAAGGCTAAAAGAGAACAACGTAGAAGTCTCTGGAACTCCTTCTGGACTAGGCTGCAAAATGACATCAAAACAAACAATTCCGCTAGGTTCTGGCGAACCATCAACAGCATTTCTGGGCGAGCCCCGAAGGTTGCGTCCTCATGCATACTGGAGACTGAGTGGGTCGCCTCTCTGTATCTTCATTTTAATGACCAAAAAGTAAAAACCCTTCATCAGAATCTTAATGTCAAAGACATTCTCGCTCATAAAGTGGCCGCTAATCCAACTGAGTGTAACATCAAATCCCCTTCAACGAAGGAATCTTTCAACGTTGGCCAGACAACTGCGCAACCAAATGAGTGCCCCATGTCGCAAAGCAACAACGAATCAACAACAATCGAGGTGGCCCAAATTGAAAAACTGATCAAAAAGGGTCAGAAGGACGGTGCCCCAGGCCCTAGTGGAATTCCTCAGACTCTGTTTAAGGAGGACACAACCTACTGGGCCTTGAAGCTAACCACCCTCTTCAACTGTATACTGCAAAATAACATCATACCACCCTCCTGGCAGGGATCCATTTTGGCACCAATCTTCAAAGGAGGGGATAAAAAATCTCCCGGGAACTATCGCCTCATAGCCCTCATTGACAATGAAGCAAAGTATTTTGCTGGTTTGCTTCTTAACTCACTTAGAACGTGGGCTGATGATCATTCTGTAATTCCTCCGAACCAAACTGGTTTCACAAGTAACACCGGCACCTCGGTCAATCTTATGACCCTCTCTTGTCTGATCAACCAGGCAGAGGTAAGCACTTGCCCACTTTACATGGGATTTATTGATTATAAAGCTGCCTTCGACAAGGTGAATAGAGCTAAGCTCTGGCAGAAGTTGTACAGTTTAAACATCCCAAATGATCTCCTAAGAGCCATACAGCTTCTCCATCAGGACACATGGGTCAGGATAAAGATTGGGGACGGGTCCAGACTATCACGTCCAATTCCGACGACAAAAGGGCTTAAACAAGGATGTGTCCTTGCCCCAATACTTTTTAACTTGTTCCTATCCGACCTTCCAGAAGCCTTAAATAAGGTAAATTCTCATTCTCCCAAAGTAGCTGGTTTCTTGTCAAATCTTTTATACGCTGATGATGTTGTATTTCTTAGCAAAACAAAGATCGGCTTGAAAAGACTCATGGACGCCATCTCTGACTATTCAAATAAGAATGAGCTCCAGATAAACAGCAAGAAAACCAAAATGTTGGCGGTTCGTTCAGGAAAGGCCAAGAAGCTGGTGTGGGTCTTGAATCAAGAAAGGATTGTTGAATCCAAATGCCACAGGTACCTTGGAGTCTTTTTTAACAACAACGGTAGATACAAAACACATCTAGAAGAACAAAAAAAGAAGTGTTCTGCGCTTGCTTTCGCAATCAGTTCTATACATAAGAAACTACAAGGGCCAACGTTCGCTCCAACAATCCAGGTAGCGCAAGCAAAAATTATTCCCACATTAACCTACGGAAGCGAGGTTCTAAAAGGCTTGGATAGCGGCCAATTGGACAAAATTATTACAAAAATGTATAGAATAGTGTTCAAGCTACCAAGTCAAACATCACCGGCCCAAATTAGGTTGGAACTGGGAATCTGCCACCAATCACTTGCCAGAGCCTTGAGTTTTCTAATGTACTGTCATAAATTGAGGTCATCGAAGGAAGGCAGCCTAGCGCAACATCTATGGTCTTGCCTTCAAATGAATCTATGGCGAGCAGGGCATGCATATTGGGAAAGAGGATTAAGAACACTAGGCCTGAAAGACCTTTGGGGCATGCAAGTATGCCATAATGAATTCAAACGACTAGCGAAAATAAGCACAAAAAAGCTCTCTTCCGTGGAAGACGAGGCTCGGCTGGCAAAAAGAAGTCACGGATGGATGTCCTTGCAATCCTATGTCCTGTTGACCCCACAGGAGTACCTAACTCACTGCTCGAACAAAATTAACTTTCCTAAAGTTGAGAATGGGAGTAATCAACCTGTTGGTCCATTTGCCAAAATGGAAAAGAGCCCACGGACAGGAACAATGTAGACTCTGCGGGAATCAAAAAGAAGACATAGTACACATCCTTTGTCTTTGCCCAAACCTGCTGAACGAAAGACGGTCCCTCCTGAGGAAACTCTGGAACACAAACATGATTAGATCGTGTAGAGCAGCAGTCTTGGCTTGCTTTGACCCTCGGAACACTAAATTAAACTGTGCCCTAGTAAGGTTTTTGGAACAAGCAAAAAAAAAACTTGGTGAGGTGTCCCAAGTACGTGATCTCTCACCAGCACAATTACTAGCCTAGTTCCAACTGCCACCTTACTGTATAATGGACATGATCCTTAGCTCTCCTTTTTATAAGTATGTTTTACACATTTTTATAATCTTCATAACGCATATGATCCTATACTTATTTTTATATGTATTTATTGATATATCGTTCTTAAAATTCTGTAACTTGCAAAGGTTTTTTTTAATCATGCAATAAAGATTTCAATTGTGCATGGAGCACCTTGTGTGTCCCAGGCAGTGTCTCATTTCATTCAACCCACCCTGCCACAATACACTAGCTAGCACCTCCCAAGGCAAGAAATCTATTGTCCAGGCCTCCCTCGCTGGAAGGCCTCCCAGCTGCAGTAGTTCAGACTTGTGTCTGTGGCAGCAGCATCCATTTTGTGATGCTGAGGCTCTGTTTAACTTTAACCGGGTAAAGCTACAACTACATGTCTTCTCCCTCTTGAAGGGTGGAATGCTACCACCGCCGCCAGGACTGGCGGGGGGGGGCGTACTATTCCAAAGCGCATGACACCTAACACAACATGTTTTGATAAAGCCAAACCAAAGTTAGCATTAACCGCGAGGATTATAATGCACTTAAGAGTATATGATATGGCTATATCATAGAACAGCTATAAGGTCAAGGTTCCGAAAGCTGCAGACAGGCTCAGCTCATGCTAGAGCACCATCTCACATAAAACCAAGCACTCTGCCTTCAGGATTGTCAAGGCCTGCCAAATGAAGTGATTTATAGGTATATATGTGTCTATATGTAATGGTAGGTATAGGGATACTATACCTAAGCAAGGGGTGTTTACACAACCTTGCCCCAGCTGAGTGATCAGCCAGTTGTGTCAATGAGGATGGCCAGCCAGGGGTGGCATAATACATGCTGCAGCCCCTGGTAGGCCTTAGGTGCACCTATGCCCTGGGTACCTATGGTACACTATACATGTGCTCATAAGGTGACCCAATATCCAATTGGAGATGTACCTAAAGTACATGGAGTCCATTTTACAGTGAGAGCAGATAGCCTGGGGCCCTGATTAGTAGGATCCCAGGCCAACTAAGTCGAAAACCAGCTAAACACTAGGCAAAAAGTTGGGGTAACCATATAGTCAGATATCCACCTTCCTACAATACATCCTTCCCGCCGAAGCCCACGGTCGAAGTCGAAAGGGCCAACGAAGACGCGGAACTGCCGAAAACGACCAAACCAGTCAGGGAACTGGAAGAAGACCACTACTATTTCAAGAGAGAAGGCGACGAAGATCTGCAATCTTACCGGGACTCAACGTCCTCGGAGGCTCAAGACGTGGAATGGCAAGATCTCGCCGCCAAATTGCCGGAAAAAGGCATAGGCACTTACCCTTCGAGGCCCTCACCGCCAGACGACATAGGGGTCTACAACATGGTCGTCCAAAATGCTGCATAGACTTATGGAGTGAAAATGGAGGAGGAGAAGCCCAAGGCATGTTTTCTCTTGGAAACTCTACTGCCTCAACAGACTAGGAGCCAATTTCTGCCCATGCTCCTTATTGTGCTGGACCTAGGAAGATTGGCCTTTAGGGAGCCAGCAGTATGCAAAGCTGTGACACCTAGAACGGAGAAGAAGTACAAACATTCTTCAAAGGACCTTGGATACAATCAGGGGTTAGTGCCAGGCGACTCTATTATTGCAGCAACGGCTAGGAAGAGGGCTAATGTTCACACAAATGCCGGACCACCTCCAGACAAGGAGAGTAGGAAGATGGATCTCACAGGGAGAAAGGAGGAGAGAAACGCAGCAATACATTGGCGCATCGCAAATTCCAATGCCCTGATACACATGCATGCATACCAACACTGGGATGAAGTGGGACAGCTCCTAGAACATCTACAATACCAGTACCAACAAAGGGCAGCTCACCTGGTAGACGAATGAAAGAGCATGGCGAATACATGCCTGAAATCAGCATTAGAAGCTGCTGAAACATCTAGCAGGCTAATGATGATAGGAGTGACTGAGAGGAGACAAGCATGGCTCAGAATTTCGGGATTAAAGCCAGAGGTAAAAAGTAACATCTTAAATACACCCTTCAATGGAGAGCAACTGTTCGGCACACCAGTGGACCACAAGTTGACGCAGCTCAAAAAGGACAACAAAACAGCAAGGTCCATGGGAGCGTTGCAGTTTAGGGGAATGAGATGAGGCACACCCACAAGGAGACCAGGTGGTATAAATGGAGGCAACGTGCCGACCACGTCACACCAAACGTTCAGCAGGTCTACCAAGGGAGCAACCAATGCCAGCAGCAGCAGGGGCAGCAGCAGCAGCAAAACTGGCAATACCAACCCCGGGGACACTCCTTTCGAGGGCGCGGGAACGGTTGAGGACAAACACGAAGGGGAGGACAACAGTCCTCAACCAAGTGAATCCGCCATGCATCAGGCCCCTCACCTTAGTAACACCTCGGGGTGGGCGGAAAGACAAAAAGAAAAACAACAGCAAAACGTTCAACGACAAACAATACCTCGAACACTCAACACCGGTAGGGGGAAGAATAAGAGGCTTCATCCAGGAATGAAGGAAGTTTACATCATACAATACGGATACTGTATAGAGTTAGAAAGACAACCTCCAAACAGAAAACCAAGAAGAAAGGCACACTCCGCAAAGGAGCTCTTGCTCTTGCAGCTAGAGGCGAAAGAATTGCTCAGCAAAGAGACAATAGAGATGATACTGCAGAACCAGAGGAACAAGGGGGTTTACTCAACTTACTTCCTGGTGCCAAAGGTGGACGAAACGCTAAGACCTATCCAAGATCTAAGGTTCCTGAAAAAATTCCTAATGACTCAAAGATTCAAGATGACCTCACTACAAGAAGTAATACCACAAATACAGCTACTATAGATTTAAAGGACGCATACTTGCACATCCCCATCAACCACAAACACAAGCGCCTACTAAGGTTTGTGATCATCCAAAGCCACTACCAGTTCACAGTACTGGCATTCGGCATAAAATGCGCACCAAGGGTGTTCACAAAATGCCTACCATCTGTCGCAGCACACCTACGAAGGCAGGGGATACACTTATACCCCTATCTCGACGACTGGCTCGTAAAGACAAGTTTGTACGATAAATGCAAACTACACATCCAGCAGGTCATACTAACACTGACTGGACTGGGCTTATTGATTAATTGGGAAAAATCATCAACAGAGTTGGAGCAAATCAAGATATTCTTAGGGGCAGAGATCAACACCATACAGGCCAAAGTATTCTCCAGCAGAAAGAGAACATTGGCGATACTGAATGAAACACGTTTTTACCGCAAGGGGCAAGTTCTGACAGTGAGGACGGTGAGCAAGCTAATGGGAATGATGGCGTCATGCATTCACCTAGTCCAAAATATTCGACTGCACATGAGGCCATTCCAGGAATGGATACAGCAGCAATGGTACAGGCATCTGGGAGTTGGGAAGATCTAGTGGTTGTCACACACGCACTGCATCAAGAAATGGCGTGATTGAACGAACAGATCATATCACAGGGGAAACCATTCACACAACCAACTTCAACAGTGACCATCACGACGAACGCCTCCCAGGTGGGGTGGGGCGCGCACATGAACAAGCTCAAGGTGAGGGGGCTATGGGCGCAACAGGATGTGGTCAAGCATCTCAATTTCCTGGACCTAAAAACAGTGTTCCTAGCCCTGAAAGCATTTCAGTAACAGCTGTACAGAAGCAGGGTGTTGACCCAAATAGACAACACCACAACCATGTTCTACATCAACAAGCAGGGTGGAACACAGTCACTAGCACTATCAAGGCTAGCGCAGGTGATATGGGCATGGGCCATCCCACCAATGATAGGCCTACTGGCAATACATCTCCCAGGGAAGACAAACATGGAGGCAAACAGACTCAGCAGGCAGACGTCAGCATCCCACGAATGGGAGATCAACCATCAGGAATTTCAGAGAGTATTCCGGAAGTGGGGTACACCCCAAATAGACCTATTTGCAACACCCCAAAATGCCAACACTTCGCAACCAGACAACCAGACCATCGGTCACAAGGGACTGCGCTATGGATAAGTTGGTCAAAGACATTTGCATACGCTTTTCCCCCAATCCCACTGATACAACAGGGTGCTCAGCAAATGCAGGATCAGCAACATGTCACTGATACTAGTAGTGCCTCAGTGGGCCAGACAGTCATGGTTCTCGCAGATTGTAGAAATGGCGCAGGCACCAGCACACAAATTCCCAAAAAGGAGGGACCTGTTAACAATGCAGAACACAAGTGTGCTACACCCAGATCCAGGAAGCCTCAGCCTGGCAGGCATGGCTCCTGAAGACCTAGAGTTTGCACACCTCAAACTACCGGCGTGCACAATGGCAGTGCTCAGTGAGGCAAGAAGGCCTACCACAAGGAAGTGCTATGTAGCAAAGTGGAAAAGATTCTCATAATGGTGCATTAGAGAGAAATTACAAAGGAAAATCACAAGGGAGTCAATAGTGCTAAAATACTTAACACATCTACTGCAAAACAAACTAAGCTACACATCCCTAAGGGTACACTTAGTGGCAATTGTGGCTTACACTAGAGGGAAAAGTTTCTTCACCTCCCAGGTCGTAAAGAGATTTCTAGAAGGGGCGAAGAGGATCGCACCTCCAAACAGAATTCAGCACCAGCATGGAACCTCAATATAGTGCTGACCCAATTGATGAATTTTTTAGTGTAAAGGAGTTAGGCCCTTAAAATGTGGGAAAGGCTGGACCTTATATATACGTTTTTCACACAAAATGCCACCCCACTTTCTTTGTTAGCTCTTAGTTATAAGCAACACATCAATTTTAGTTTGATATGTTAGGTATATTTATTTTTACCTTTTCTTTCAAATCTTTTTTTGACAAAATCTTAGATTCTATGTCAGAGAAAGAACACAACAAATATACCATATATGTACATCAACTTAAACACAACATTTACCAGAAAAAAGAAAACATCATTACATCAAAATACATTCTGTGTATAGTAGACCCAATTGATGAAGGCACCATTCGAGCCCATGCACAAGGTTACACTGCACATGCTCACACTAAAGACAGCCTTCTTAGTAGCTATCACATCACTGCGGAGAGTAAGTGAGTTGCAGGCGCTAACACTTCAAGAGCCCTACCTGCAGATACACACTTATAGGATTGTAATGAGAACAGACCCACACTTCATGCCAAAGGTGGTGTCTCAGTTCCACATCCGCCAAACAATCCAAATACCTAGTTTTTTCCGAAAACCAGCCACAAGCACAGAGAGAGTGCTGCACACACTGGACGCCAGGAGGGCGGTGATGCACTATATAGAAAGGACTTACCTTCAAATTGGAAGTAAAAAGATTCCTTATGAATAAGTTCTTACCTTAATAGGTTGTTGGATCATCTGCTCTAATGCATTGGACTTACACCTTTAAACCCTGCGCTGGTTGCCATTCCATCTCGATATGTACCAGTTATTTTCTTATTATTTTGCTGACTCCGTTTACTTGTAATCGTTCTTTTCCTGTGAGTTCTATTTTGATATGTGTTTCTGTCTGTATTCCTATTTGACACTTGTTCTGCAACTGTTACCTTCCTTTCCCCACAATTGTAAAGTACTCCGATATCCCTCGGGATCATGTTCCCGCTAAATAAAACTTTATAACTAAACTAAAGGAGTGTAGAAAAACAAAGCAACTCTTTGTTTCATTCGTTTTTTGGTACGACCAGTTACCAAAAATACCATTGCACGATTGATTGCACAAGCCATCCAATTATGCCACGAACAAGCTGGGCAACAGTTACAAGGAGCAGCTCATGCTCACTCAACAAGGAAGAAAGGAGCTACAGTTGCGTTTCTAGCTAACACACTGATTTAAGACATTTGCCAAGCTGCAACATGGTCTTCAGTGCACATATTCACTAAGCACTACTGTGTGAATATCCAAATGAACAAAGAAGCGCAAGTGGGACAGAAGTTCTTGCAACACATATTCAGTAACCAGTGTTCATCTTCCATCCAGCCACCACAATAAGGACAAACCACTACAAAGTCTATGCACAGCATAATGAATCCAGAAACATTCATGCTGCAAAATGTATAGTTTTGCAGCGTGAATCTTTCTGGATTCACTATGCTGTGCATTATTCCACGGTCTAGTGGTTGGGTCCGGAATCGTAGTCGTTTCTCTGTTTTTTTTTTTGTAGCCCAGGTGGGCGTCGACGTCCCACCTTTTGGTGTACTTCCTGTAACGTCGGAACGCTTCCTGCGAAAGCTTCCACATTTGAGCGCCATCTTCAGATTATTTTTTCCGCCGTTGGGTCTGGATCGTCATCGAGAGGTTCCAGAGTTTTTGGAGAAAAGAAGAAGGAACAGACTGATATCTTCCGAAAAAGTTTAGAGAATACATCCAGGAACAAGACCACTGAGCCGGCACGACGAAGAAGGAGGAGAACATCGAAGACTTCGACATCCAACGGAGAATGCGCACACAGGGGAGCCCTCTGAGCGCAGGAACGGACAAGACTCCGTTCAAATTCTGCTGCAATTTCTACCAGAAATGCGCGCAGAAGGACCAGCACCCGGTCTGCAACTCCCGCCTGCCGGTCGACCACGAAAGCCAGGATTGCAAAGCCTGATCCGTCTTCACCCCGAAGACTCTGAGGATTAAAGAGAAGCAGGGGATAGCCAACCACAGCATGCAGGGCAAAGGCCAACCTCCGTCGCTTCGGGACATGGGCTTCTAAAGTGATGAAGAGGAGAACATCGCCGAGGGACCAGATGACTTCACGGTCGTAAAGACCGATAAGAAAACGAGGGACCAGATGACTTCACGGTCGTAGAGACCGATAAGAAAACGACAAAAGAGGTAGGAGAGACGTCGACCCCTAAAACCCCGACAGACTCTCGAAAGCCTGAGTCAGACTCTCGAAAAACAGAGTCTAAGTCCACGAAAGTAGCACTGGCGCCGACCATTTCTCCGGCCTAGCTGCATCCAGGGACAAACAGCCCAGCGGATCCTAGGAAAAGGACTCCCAGACGGGGAAAATGCAAGACAAGCCTAGGTCGTCGAAGCACGTCCCCAAAAAGGAGCACTCGACGCTGAAGGAAAAGGACCCGAAGGCTACTTCGAAGTCGACGTCTACGTCGAAGAGATCGTCCTAAACACTCTACGCCGAACAGGCCGCCGAGATGGAAAGGAAAAAGAGAAGGCTTGAGGCCGAAATGGATAACACCCTGCAAAGGAAAAGAGAATTCGAAGAACTGATGAAAAGGTTCACCATCCCGTCGAAGCCGGTGACAACGATCGTCGAAGTCGAGGATGAAGAGGAGTTCGACGCCGAAGAACCGCTGAAAAGTCTCGAGCCTCAAGAACACCAAGAGGAGGAGGGCCTATACTATGACGAGGAAGGCGAGGAAGACCAGCGCACACGTTTGGACTCGGCATCCTCTGTGGCGCAGGACCTGGATTGGCAGGACCTCGACGACGAAAGCCCAGAAGAGGCCTTGGAGACGTATCCTTCGAGGCCTTCGCCGCCAGATGACATTGGTATCTACAACATGGTCATCAGGAACGCGGCAACAGCTTATGGAGTGAAACTGAAGGAAGAAAAACCAAAAGCCTGCTTCCTCTGAGAGACCCTGCTCCCCACTCAAACCAGGAGTCAGTTCCTCCCTATGCTACCAAGTGTCTTGGACCAGGGGAAGGAGGCATTCAGGGAACCAGCAAGCTGCAGGTCTGTCACACCTAGGACAGAGAAGAAATACAAACACTCCTCTAAGGATCTTCCCTACAGCCAGGGATCTGTCACGGCTGGCTCCATCATTGCAGCAACAGCCAGGAAGAGGGCCAACGTTCCCACAAACTCAGGCCCACCACCAGACAAAGAAAGTAAGAGGATAGACCTCACTGGAAGGAAAATAGAGAGGAATGCAGCAGTACACTGGCGCATTGCCAACTCTAATGCTCTACTCAACAGACACACGTACCAGCATTGGGAGGAGGCCGGACAGCTGCTCAAACACCTCCCTGAGCAGTACCAACAGAGAGCAACACACCTGGTGGAGGAAGGCAAGAATATAGCTAACTCATGCCTGAATAGGCCCTGGATGCGGCAGACACATCCAGCAGGCTCATGATGATCGGGGTCACAGAAAGAAGGCATGCATGGCTGAGGATTTCAGGCTTCAAGCCGGAAGTACAGAATAACATTCTGAACACCCCTTTCAATGGAGAAACCCTGTTCAGAGCACCAGAGGATGAGAAACTCACCCAACTGAAAAATGAAAATGAAACTGCAAGGTCCATGAGGGCCTTGCAATTGAGAGGAATGAAAAGAGGCACCCTGACTCCAAGGCCAAACGGAAGGGGGGTGGACCAGCCGGGAACGTCACATCAGACATTCCAGCAGAACTACCAGGACGACAATCAAGCACAGCAGGGCCAGCAAAAACAAACCTGGCAATACCAGCTTCGGGCCAGTCCTTTCGCCGGAGCGCGAACGGATGAGGGCAAACAAGAAGAGGGGCCAGCATCCCACCTCAAAGTGACTCCGCACCAGCAAGCGTGCCCACCCACACAACACCTCTATGGGAGGGGCACAACAAAGTCAACAAAAAAGGGTTACACCGACTAAGGATCAATGAACATGTAACACCAGTAGGATGCAGACTAAAACACTTCTTCCAGGAATGGAAGAAAATAACAGACAAATGGATCATGAACATCATACAGTTAGGATACCGCATAAAACTACCAAACAGGAAACCAAAAGGAAGGCGCGCTCAGCAAAAGAACTAGAGCTACTCCTAGAGGAGGCACAATAACTCCTCCACAAAGAGGCCATAGATACGGTACCATTCAAAGAAAGAAAGAAGGGAGTGTACTCAAACTACTTCCTCGTACCAAAGGTGGACGAAACGTTAAGACCAATCCTGGATCTATGGTTCCTAAACCAATACATAAAGACACAAAAATTCAAAATGACATCCCTACAAGAAGTCATTCCTCAAATAAGGGACGGAGACTTTATGCCCACCATAGACCTCAAAGACGCCTACCTACACATTTCCATGAACAGGCAGCACAAACATCTACTGAGATTTGCTATCGACAAAGCATACTACCAGTTCACAGCCCTGGCCTTCGGACTAAAATCCGCACCAAGGGTCTTCACCAAATGTCTCGCAGCCGTGGCAGCCCACCTCCGGAGGGAAGGGATTAATGTAGACCCCTACCTTGACACTGGCTAATAAAATCAAGTTCCTACAAACAATGCAAGAAACATGCACAGCGGGTCACAGAAACGCAGACAGACCTGGGATTCTCCATACACTGGGGGAAATCCTCAATGGAACCAGAAGATCTTCCTAGGCGCAGAGATAAACACCATACAGAACAAGGTATTCCCCAGCGACAAGAGAACACTCGCCCTGCTGAAGGAGACACGTCAGTACAAGAAGGGGCGAGCTCTAACAGTGAGGACAGCTAGCAAGATCATGGGGATGATGGCGTCCTGCATATACCTAGTCCCCAATATACGGCTCCACATGAGACCATTCCAGGAATGGCTGCAACAACAATGGTCGCAGGCTACAGGGAGTTGGGAAGATCTAGTGGTTGTAACGCACGCAGTGCAAGAGGAGTTAGCGTGGTGGAACAAAGAGAACATAACAAAGGGGAAGCCTTTAACACCACAAAACCCAACAGTGACCATCACTACAGACGCGTCCCAGAAGGAATGGGGAGCACACATGAACCAGCTCAAGTTCCGTGGTCTGTGGACTCGGGCAGATGCGATCAAGCACATCAACTACCTAGAACTAAAGACAGTGTTGCTTGCCCTAAAAGCCTTCCAGAAACAACTGTACGGGCAAAGGGTGTTGATACAAACCGACTACACCACAACAATGTTCTAAATCAACAATTAGGGAGGAACACAATAGGTTGCACTATCCAACCTAGCACAGGACATATGGAGCTGGGCCATCACACTCAAGATAGACCTCCTAGCTATACACCTACCAGGAAAAGACAATGGGGAGGCAGACTGGCTCAGCAGACAAACATCGGCATCCCACGAGTGGGAGCTCAATGCACAAGAAACACAAAAGCTATTCAAGAAGTGGGGAACACCAACAATAGACCTATTAGCAACACACCAGAATGCAAAATGCCGATACTTCGCATCCAGGCAACCAGGGGAACAATCCCAGGGGAATGCCCTATGGATAAGCTGGTCGAGAACATTTGCCTACGCTTTTCCCCCGATACCACTGATACACAGGGTACTCAGCAAATGCAGAACCAGCAACCTGACGCTGATTCTGGTGGCACCACATTGGGCCAGACAGTCATGGTTCTCACAAATAGTGGAGATGGCGCAGGGACCACCTCACAAGTTCGGGAAAAGAAAGGACTTACTCTCCATGCAAAACGAAGAGGTACTCCACCCAGAGCCAGAGAGCCTATGCCTAGTGGCATGGCTCCTGAAGACATAGAGTTCGCACACCTGAAACTGCCTGAGAACACACTGCGGGTGCTACAAGAGGCAAGGAGACCTACCACACGGAGGTGCTATGTATCAAAATGAAAAAGAATCACACAATGGTGCATCAGGGAAAAACTACACAAGAAAATGACGAGGGAATCAACGGTGCTAATATACTTAACACACCTGCTAAAATCAAACCTAAGTTCTACCTCGCTGAGAGTACACCTAGCAGCGATAGTAGCATACACAAGGGGAGAGACAGGAAAGAGCTTCTTTACATCACAAGTAGTAAAAGGTTTTCTGGAAGGGGCTAAAAGGATCGCACCACCAAAGAGGGTGCCGCCACCGGCATGGAACCTTAATTTAGTCTTAACAAGCTTATGAAGCCGCCTTTTGAACCGATACATAAGGCCTCACTGCAATTGCTCACGATGACAGCCATTCTAGTGGCAATCACCTCGCTACGCAGGGTGGGCAAACTGCAAGCACTAACGCTACAAGAACCTTACATCCAAATACACAATGACAAAGTGGTGATGAGAACGGACCCACACTTTATGCCAAAGGTGGTGTCAAGGTTTCACATGAACCAGACAATACAGATACCAAGTTTCTTTCAGAAACCATCCACAAGCGCAGAGAGGGCACTGCACACTCTGGACGCTAGAAGGGCAGTAATGCACTACATGGAAAAAACAAAAGAGTACAGAAAAACAAAACGATTCTTTGTGTCCTTTGCAAGCAGTTTCCTGGGAAGACCAGTAACAAAGGGAACCATTGCACGATGGATCGCACAAACGATACAATTCTGCCACAAACAGGCAGGTCTAAACCTACTCTACCAGGGAAAAGGGAGCGACAATAGCTTTTAGATTCTTACCTGTCGGTGTAGTTTTGCAGCTTGAAGATCTTTCTGGATTCACTAGCGAAACCACCCTCCTCCGACAGGAAGATGAGACAGGAGTAAAGGGATTGAAGATGAACAAGACTTAGAAATTAAAAGGGAAAACAGAATAACACAAGAAAAGAAAAAAAGAATTTGAAGATGCCAACCAAAGGTGGGAGCTTCCGGAGGTAGCAAGTTGACGTCACGAAAGACACCAAATGGTGGTATGCCGACGCCCACATGGGCCACGAAAAAAAGAGAGAAAAAGACTACAATTCCGGACCCAACCACTAGATTGTGGAATAATGCACAGCATAGTGAATCCAGAAAGTCTTCAAGCTGCAAAACTACACCGACCGGTAAGAAACTATACGTTATCGCCTAAACCTTGCAAAACTCACCTGAAGAGTGAGGTAAAATGGGAATCCACATCTAACTCCAGAGAAATCCCCTTCAACTGGAACAAGATAAATATTACTCCCTTCTCAAAGATAATTTACCAATACTACTCCTACTTGTAAGTAACCATTTTGTTTTTCCATTAATTGGGAAAAATTCTCTCTCAAGACTAGAAATGGAAAAGATGTTCATTGAGGCCAGACTGAATGCCAAAGAACGGAAAGCATTCCCTGTCGAAAAGAGAATCCTGGCATCGTTCTCACTCAAGCATCAGATTGAAGTCTAGTGCAGTTCGACAAACTCTTTATGAGGATTAAAAACTCATTAGCTAACAATACAACCCCTTTGCGACAAGATCTAGCGCTAGCAACCACAAGGGGACCCCAGAACGCTGTTCCCAGTTCCTCTTCGGATACACCTCCCTCCTTGCCCTCCAATCGACCTTCGGCCCTGCTGGGTGGCGGGTCGAATTCTCCACCCATTGCACTGCCAGTAACCCACTTACCATTGCCAACCTCTCTATCAAGGCACCCTGGAACACCACAAATCCTCAGTGACCAACTCTCCCCTCTGGAACCTCTCAATACCGCCACTGACACATCTGGCACTCAATGAGACCCTTCCCCCTCCAGTTCTCCCACACAACTTCTACCCCTTCCCCAGCACCTTGACTTGGTGGCACGCCTCGACAATATATCCCTCAAGCTGCACCTTCTCACCCTCGAACTTCATGATCTAAAAGCCCTCTCATTGGAACATCTCCCCCGGATAAGCTCCCTCCTCTCCTGTATGAATCTGCCCAGAGCCCCTGCTAGCGCTAGCGTTGGAGCTCGCCTTGACCAAATCTCTCCCCTCTCTAGCTCTTTAACCGTACCCCCACCTAAGTGGGCATATTACCGAATCTACTCTCACTCACGTTATGGGTGACATTCTGAAAATGCTTGATCAAAATGAATCGTGCCTCCTTATCCTTTCCTCTGCATTTGACACTGTTAATCACGACAACCTTCTATCCATTCTAGAGCACAGGATGGGCCTGTCTGGTTTGGTGTTGCAATGGTTCACATCCTTCCTCCAGCACAGATCCCAAAGAGTGAAGGCGAATCACTCTCTCACTCTCAGCCATTTCCAGTATCCATGGGTGTCCCCCAAGGGTCCACCCTAACTCCCATACTCTTCAACTTGTTCTTGGAACCATTAGCTAATGCACTAAATTCCATGGACATTCTCTTCCACATGCATGCTGATGACACCAAACTCCACCTGAAAATATCCTCCCTGGATAACATCACCTCACTCAACACTACCCTACTGACTACTCACAACTGGTTAACTGTGAACCACCTCCTGCTCAACACCTCCAAAACTGAATTCCTTCTCATCTCTCCTCCAAAGCACACTCTTATGCCAGAACTCTGGATGAATTACCTCACTGCCTTCAACTGCTCCCCTCCTCATTATCGACTCAGCTAAATCCCTCGGAATTACTCTGGACAAGCGCTTGAACATGAAGACTCATTAGCAATGTGTGCAATGGAGCTAACCACCTGTTGAGGATACTCGGGAATCTCAAACCTTTCCTCCCACGAACTGACTTCAAACATGTGGTCCAAGCGCTTGTTTTGCCAAGACTAGACTATTTCAGTGCTACGGTCTGTGGTCTCCCCAAATGTACCTTGGCCCCAATAAGGGCCTCATTGAATGTGGCGGTCAGACTGGTTACGGGTACCAAAAGAAATGCGCACATCTACCCAGTCTTGAGATCCCTAAATTGGCTGCCGTACTAAGCAAGAATACAGCTAAAGATTGCTTGCCTATCACACAAAGCCCTCCATTTCAAACCCCCCAGTTATCTGGCGCAAATGCTAGAACTATCCGGAGGAGGTAGACCTTCTAGGAGTGCCAACTCTCTCATCCTGAAACTTCGGATCTTTCGCAAAAAGAGAACATGCCACTGAGCTTTCTCCGGCTCAGCTCTGAAGATCTGGAACTCTCTCCCACTGGAAATACGTAGAATCTCCTCCAAGGTTACCTTTAAATTGGAAGTAAAAAGATTCCTTATGAATAAGTTCTTACCTCAATAGTTTGTTGGATCATCTGCTCTAATGCATTGGACTGACACCTTTAAACCCTGCGCTGGATGCCATTCCATCTCGATATGTACCAGTTATATTTGTATTATTTTGCTGACTCTGTGTACTTGTAATTGTTCTTTTCCTGTGAGTTCTATTTTGATATGTGTTTCTGTCTGTAATCCTATTTGACACTTGTTCTGCAACTGTTACCTTCCTTTTCCCCACAATTGTAAAGCGCTCTGATATTCCTCGGGATCATGTTCGCGCTATATAAAACTTTATAACTAAATAAATAAATTGAACAAGCAAGTTGGCCTTTACCAGAAAAGACTGCCTCAGACATCGAGGACCATGAGTAAGCATAATGGCCTTATGCATAACACCATATGTCATGCTACACTTCAGACCGCTACAGGAGTGGCTGCTGACAGAATGATCAGAGGCAACATTAAGTTGACAAGATGTAGTAGTTGTCACAGAGTACACAAGGATGTACAGTCAAGATTCTGACCTGTATAAAATTATTGATAAACTAATGCATCTGGACCAGTCGGGCTTTATTCCCTATCACTTCACGAGACAAAACCTTAGGAAACTTTTCGAAAGTTTGCAGATAGCACACACTGTCTGAAAATCAATTGACAACTTCACTGGATGCTAAAGAAGCATTCAACTCTCTAAAATGGCGGTCCTAATAGTGGTCCTACAAAGAATTGGATTTTGCCCAAGGTTTATATCTTAGATTGTACTCCTTTATACAAAGAAAGCCTAATGCGAGGGTTCGAGACAGTGGGGACATCTCAAGGGATTTCTTCCAGGGGGAGGAGGACAAGACAGGTCCTTCCTGTTTCCCCGTTATTGTTCACATTGTCTATCAAGCCTCTGGCAAATTGGACCCAGAAGGATGCATTATTATTTAGGGGTTGAGATGGGACCATGGTTGGGATTTTCATTTAGGTCTATGATATCTTGTTATATTTGGCAGACCCCATACATTTGTTAATCAGATGCTTTACATTAATCAATTGCTTTGGTGAATGTTTAGGCTTGCGCATAAACTGGTCAAAAACCAGTTAAACTCCCTCTGATGGATTGGGACTATGTGTGGGAATCCAGACAGGGTGAGATCTCTGAACTTCTGAGGGTTTCACAGAAAGGCACTTACTGGGAATCTCCAAAATTGGAGAGATATGGAGCTCAACAAGTATTAAGACCTTCGGGGAGCTCTAGAAGGAGTTCGACAACACACAGTACTGTAAATGCTTACAAGTTATACACTAATTTATAAGATGCACACATGTTGAAGAAGAATTACCTCTAGAATATAAAGTCTTTTCAAGCCATATCACAGTTGCACAGGACATTGATTGATAGCTGTCAGGAAACAACCAGACCCCCCTCAAAGTTAAATGGTAAAGTGGATAATGGAATAAGGGAGAAAATTGTGTATGACACCAGCAGATATCTAAAGGAATTAGCAGTTGGGACAGAATCTAGATTGAGCAAATTGGAAACTTTGGACCAAGTCTATTGTACTAGAGCATCTGATAGATACATCTAACTGCAGATTCTTTGCCTTAGAATATCCCAGGCATCAGGCTGGATCTGGAAACTTTTGCTCAAGCAATACCCTTGCACATTGGTAGATGCTATCGGTCGGTAACATGAGATGTCGTCTGCGCCAAAATTGATGTCCCCGTCACATATATAAGTGCTGCCTGGGTGTGCTGATGTCAGTTCCTTTTTTCTGTGCCATCTAGTGCAGATCCATGAAGAGAGCTGCTCTCTGTCACTTTTTGACAGGCTTTTTTCGACGTTATGTCAACAATTTTTGTTGTGTAGGGTTTTGCCTCGATGTTGAATAAAAGTTCTGGATTCAAACCATACTGCCAATGCCACCGCACCATGTTGGTGACGGATCCACACTTAATTTTTCTCTGGTGCCTGGAGCGCGAGCACAACTCAAAGTCGCGCTCCGGAGCACAACTCAAAGTCGTGCTCCGGCTGCCATGCCATGGCTCCAAAGGCTTTGAAGAAGTGGTCCCAAAAGCTGCTTGCAGGCCTGCGATGGGCTCCACGTTGCTCACCCTGAAAGGTCTCATTCCTGGTCGAGAGGAAGGTCTGGGTACCTCTCCGGGAGTCTTAAGTCGTCAAGTCGATCCGGTAAGAGGCAAAAGAAACGCAAGAAGTCGAAGTGTGCTTCCTCTTCTCCCCAACCGTCGGCCGACGTGACAGAAGAGCCGCAGTGTTCTGGGCCTCATTCTGCGGAACCTGCGCCTGTGTCGGCTCTGTGCTTCCCTGCATTTTCAGTAGCCGGAGCTACCCTCAACCAGCTTAAAGATTGTGCCTCATGTTTGTGCGACCTGACCCTCCCTGCGCGCCTTCGGGCCCCGGAGGCTTAGGAAGGGCTCCATCGGGTTCTCCTCTGGTGGTTCCAGCCCCTGCGCTAATGGTTCCCAATGGATCCGGTGGTGGATCCGGACCGGTGCCGGTCAAACCCCTGCGTCCTTTATTGGCTCTGGCCCATGCGCCAAGACTCTCACCGGCACCAGTCCCATCATTATTCCTGATCACCCAGAGCCGGATTGACGCCTTTTGATACAGTTTGGTGGTCTAAACCTCTACCTCACAAGGCGCGTTCCCGTTTGCACACCCAGACTGGGAATCCAAGAGACTGAATAGTTGGGGCAAGAAGATTTTTTCTTCCGCCAGCCTTGCATTGCTGTCAGTGAACACTGCATTCCTGTGTGGGAAACTGTTGTGCAGGTGCTGCCACAGATGCTGGAGGAGACCCGGGCCTTTCTCTTCCAAGTGGTATCAGAAGGGCGAGATTCGGCCAAGTTCCCCTTTTTTTGTGGGCTTTACACCACTGACTCGCTGGGCAGAGCAATGTCGTCAACTGTGGCTCTTCAACCACACCTGGCTGAAGACTTCCGGCTTTTCTGGGAATGTACAGGCTTCCCTTATTGACATGCCCTTTGATGGCACCTGTCTCTTCGAAGACCAGCCAGATATGCCCTGGATACCTTTAAGGAAGTGGAAGAGGTGTGGCGAAGCGGCCAGGGTGCCTGACTCTGGAATACGGGGTTTACGGTTCGATCCCCGGCGGCAGGTTAGCCCAGCACCATGTGACTCTGGGCAATAGCTCTTTTAATCTTCCCAGTGGCCCCCAGCACCGGGACACTACTTAGGAGATAATTAATTAATGTTTGAGCTTGTAAAGCGCACTGCTACCCGTAGGTTTCCTGGCGCTGTATAACGCTGGGGAACCCGTCCTGGCTTTCCCTGTGGGATGGTCCCTGCTGGGAGTCCCCAGGGTGGAGCCAGGCATCCCCGGCGTTGATGGGGCCATTGTGGAGATTAGGCAAGCTAATGCCCAGAGTTGCCGAGTGGGACCCCTGATTTGAGTAGGCACCGAAGCGAGAATTATTGAGTCCGCTGACCCAAGTCCACGACCCTGCCACGTCTGGAATTGAACCCTGGTCCCGGCCGACTTCTACTCCCGGGTGTGCCGCCCCTAACCAGTGAGCCACACCACTCCACAATAGCCCTGCGCTTTGCAAATACTGGTATTCCATTTCTCATGGGGTAAAGCCAAGTCCTTGGGCCTCTCAGTTACCAGCTGTCCCCAGTCTGCTCTTCGTCCCTTTCGTGGCCACGGAAGAGTCATTGTGACGCGCCAGCCATACTCCAGCCACAAGACCATGCAGGTTCTGTAACCTCCATGCAGTCGCAGCTCCTTTCGGCCCCATGGATCAGACAGCCACAGGTCTAGTCAGTCCACTCCCCCCCTGCAGCCTCTAAATGTCCCTAGTCCGGCCCTTCAGGATCTTAGGCGACCGATTGGTGGCAGTATCAGCGATCACCTCCACAACTGGCATAACATCACATCAGACAAGTGGTTCTTCAGATAGTCCAAAAGAACTACTACCTTTTGAGACTACGCCTCCTTCCATGCTGCCTACTTACGGCAGGCTGATGGAGGACCACCTGAACTTGCTTCAGGAGGAAGTCAGGGCTCTCTTGGCCAAGGTAGCCATAGAGAGGGTTTTGGTGCCCAGAAGTAGGCTGTGGTTGCTATTTCCACTACTTTCTGGTCCTGAAAAAGAACTAGGGTCTTCATCCTATCCTAGATCTTCGAGCCCCAGCTCAGTTTAAGATGCTCACCTGGGTCAGGTCTTGTATGCCTTTGACCCTTAAGACTGGATGGTGGCGTTGGACTTGCAGGATGCCTAATTTCATATTCCCTTCCTGTATGCTTATCGGCGTTACCTGCGGTTCACGTGAGCCACAAGCACTTTCAGTTCACGGGGCTCCTCTTTGGCTTACCAGGCCCCTCGGGTGTTCACCAAGGTGATGGTGGTTGCAGATCAGGGGTGCCAGGCTTCTCCTATCTCGATGATTGACAGTTGAAGGCAAGCTCCCCCAGGCTGTCATCTTTCACCTCCAGACTACGTAGAGCCTCCTGCTTTCTCTGGGGTTCACTATCAATGTTCTGAAGTCACACCTGACTCCCTCTCAGATGCTTTCTTTCATCTGAGCTCTTCTAGACACTGTGCAGTTTCGGGCCTTCCCTCCCGAGCGGCGAGTCCAGGATATTTGGGCTATGATACCGATGTTTCAGCCTTTATCCTGGATTTCAGTGAAAATAACTCTGAGGCAGCTGGGGCTCATAGCCACCGGCATCCTGCTTGTAACTAATGTCAGATGGCATATACCAGCTCTGCAGTGGGATCTGAAGTTCTACTGGGTGCAGCATCAGGGGAATCTCTCTGACATGGTCTAAATCTCAGAGGGAACTCCTCAGGACCTTCAGTAATGGATGACCAACCACGATTGGGTCAGAGGCACACCCTTGTCCCTTCCCCACAGAGATGACACAAAGGGACAGATGCGCTCCTCCTGGGTTGGGCTGGCCATCTGGGAGAGGTGGAGATCAGAGGGCTCTGGTCTCCGGCAGAATCTGGACTCCACATCAACTTGCTGGAGCTCCGAGCCCTTCACTTGGCGTTAAAGGCTTATCTCCCTTCCATCAAGGTAAAGCTGGTTTAGGTGTTCACAGACAACACCACTGCCATGTGGTACAGCAACAAACAGGGTGGTGTGGGCCCCAGGATCCTTTGTCAGGAGGGCCTGCGTCTCTGGACATGGCTGGAACAGCAGCAGGGCATATCCCTGGTGGTTCAACACCTGGCAGGTTCCCTGAACGCCAGGTCGTACAAACTCAGCTGTCAATGTCTAGCAGATCACAAATGGCGTCTCCATCCGGTGTGGCTCAAGGTCTCTTTCAGCAATGGGGAGAGCCTTGATTAGATCTTTTTGCCTCCGCAGAGAATGCTCAATGTCAGCAGTTTTGCACATAGGAGTTACCAAAGCTGCAGTCGCTTGGTGACACTTTTCATCTCGAGTGGAGCTCAGGCCTGCTATACGCCTTTCCGCCCATAAAACTCCTGCCCAGAGTGCTCAAGAAGATCCGGTGTGACCGGGCCCAAGTCAAGTGTGAAATATTGTATGGAATGTTATTTGATTCTCTTTCTGCTTCCATATCTCAGGACACTTGCCCAGCAGGGCTCTGGTCTGGGCACTCTTAAGGGGCACCTTTCTGCTGTGTCTACCTTCTTGAGGATGCCAGACCAACTTTCCTTATGTCTCCTATTGTAAAGAGGTTTCTCAACTTGCTTGTGTATAGATGTTCCCACCTGCCCCATTCATCATGCCTCAGTGGGACCTTAATTTGGTTCTCAACTTCCTGATATGTGCGCTGTTCGATCTTTGCAGGACTGCCACCTCTAGCTGCTTGCCATCAAAACACCCTTTTTGGTGGCAATCGCTTCTGACAGGAGGGTGAGTGAATTGCAAGCACTGTCATCCAAGCCTCCTTACCTGACCATACTTCGCACTAGGGCCTCTTTCTTATGGAATGTGGTAATGTCATTCCACATGGACAATCTGTCACCTTGCCCACTTTCTATGCTCCTCTGCATCCCTCTAAAGAGGAGTGCTTCCACTGTCTGTACCCAAAATGAGCATTGTGGTTCTACCATGACCACACTAAAGATTTCTGGGTGGGCGACCATCTCTTCATGGGGTATGTTTTATAGAAGAAAGATTGTGTGGTGCGGAAGAGTACTATCTCACTGTGTATTGTCCTCTGCATCAGAATTTGCTATGCTCTGGCCAAGAAACAGCCCCCAGAGCTAAGGCTGCGACCACGACGATGCAACGTGGTGTTCCAATCCTTGCCATTTGTCAGGCAGCAACGTGGGCATCACTGCACACGTTCACTAAGAATTACTGCCTGGACAGTCAAGTCGCAGTCCCTTCCCTGGGGATGGTATGGCTAAGGTATCGATTCTAAGGTAAGTAATCTGCGGTTTGATGTCTCTATCAGATTGACAAGTTACTTACTTTCAGTTAAGCCTTATCTGGTAGAGACACAGTGGGACACAGTCCTGTATCCAACATGGCTAGACGAACAATAAACAGTGTACAAGGGATAGGGAGTTTCTCAGGCAATTTACAAATTGTGAGCAGCTGGAAAATTTGGTGGAATCAGTTTAGCTTGACTCATGTAGAACAAACGAAAATATGCCACATAATAGTGAACTAATGTTTAGACTACATTTACTGTCGACGGCGTTTCGATCCTGTCTAAATCAAGGATCATCATCAGGACAACCAGTGTATTGCCTGGATAGAAAGCCTGTAATTACAAGGGGGAGACAAAAACATATAGAAAACATGGATTACCCACTCTGAACTCTAGCAGAGGGCAGTTACAGTTTTCAGGCCATGCTTTAAGGTGGTACCTGTCATACGTGTAGGTGGGTGCCAAGGGTCAGTGCCAAACATACACAGCGCAAGTGTCCTAAAAACACGTGTGATTTAGGGCAGGGACTAGGATGTGTGTTGGTGCTTGCCCAAAAAAACAGTGTTAACCATGCAGTAAGGGAGCCCAATTGGGTGTGCATGATATGGACTAATTCGGGGCGGGGGGCAATGTGAAATTACCAAGGCTGGCGAACAGAAGGGCAATCATGTGTTAGCCTCTGACAGCTGCAGAGTTATGGACACCGGAAGATTTACACGTTCCAACACCTAGTAGCAAGGAACCAACACGTAAGGGACGTTATACCCAAGGGATGGACATGCCACGGTGCGAGAGGATATACGGGATTGGGCTTACCTCAAGGGCCCGGGGCTCAATGGCACGGAGTTAATCTGCAGCAGAACCCGTGCGGTGAGTTATGGAGGGTCCAGGTCGGGAACACTGTCGGGAGGACAGGGAATTACAGCAAGGAAGGACCAATAAGAATTAAAGAAGTGCACTAAAACGGAAAGCGCTTACCCAAAATCCAAGAAAGTTAATTTTAAGATGAAGGAATTGGTATCGCAAGCGGTGAATGCCTGCAATGAGGCAAAAGAATAGCTGCACAAGCTACCAACATATGGCGTACAACTAACACACAAGCCCTCCTCTCAGGATATGATAGGGCTCATTATGATCAGTTATAGAAACTACTAGACCACCTACCTGATCAATATAAGGCACAGGCAAACAACCTTATACAAGAAGGCAAGCTAATTTCTAATGCCTCAATCAAGTGCGCACTAGATTTAGCAGACACTGCATCTAGAGCTGTAAATACTAATGTCGTACTTAGGAGACATGCGTGGCTACGCATTTCAGGATTTAAACATAAAGTGCAAACTGCCATTTTAAATCAACCATTTAATCAAAACCAATTGTTTGGACCAGAAGTAGACACAGCACTTGAAAAAATGAAGAAGGATACAGACACTGCCAAATCTATGGGAGCTTTACAGTCCACACAAGCTAAAAGTTATTTTCGTCGCTCCTTCTACAGAGGAGGCTCCAAACAAACTGGGGCAGACAATACAACATCCTTCAAATCTAACACACAAACATCCTCTCACAAGGGATACTTTAGAGGAGGATATAGAGGGAATAACAACAAAGGAAAAGGTTGGGGTAACAACAATAATCAAACCTCTTCCACCACAAAACAGTGACTTCCCTCTGCTCCCCCAACAGCATTCCACCCCTGTGGGGGGCAGATTAACATAATTCCTGCCTGTCTGGAACTCCATCACAACAGACAAGTGAGTAAGACAGATTATCCAGTATGGCTACTGCCTAGAACTCACAGCAACTCCTCCACACATACCCCCCAGGCAGCGCCCAATGTCTACAGAACACCTTACTCTGCTCAAACAAGAAGTTCTGTCACTTCTACAAAAGGACGCAATACAAATAGTTCCTTTACAAGAACAAGGAACAGGGGTTTACTCGCTGTATTTTCTAATTCCCAAGAAGGACGGGGCACTAAGACCAATCCTCGACCTCAGGCCCCTCAACTATTACATAGAATCAGGTCATTTTCATATGATCACTTTACAACAAGTGCTCCCACTGCTGCAACAAGGCGTTTTCCTTACAACACTAGACCTAAAGGACGCCTACTTCCACATTCCTATACATCCTGCTCACAGAAAGTATCTAAGGTTTGTACTGGAAGGACAACACTATCAGTTCAAAGTCCTTCCATTCGGAGTGATAACGGCACCACGAGTATTCACAAAGTGCCTAGCAGTAGTAGCAGCACATCTCAGGAGACAACAAATACATGTCTTCCCTTATCTAAACGATTGGCTCATAAAAGCCAAGTCATTCAATCAGTGTGTCCAACACACACATCAGACAATTAAATCGTTGCACGACTTAGGGTTCAATCAACTACACCAAGTCACAGCTGCAACCCTCTCATATACATCAGTATCTAGGGACTACAATAAACACGTCTACAGCTCTAGCGTATCCCAGTCCAGCAAGGATACAGAGCATTCAAGCCTTAGTCACAGCCTTTCAACACCAACAATCTCTGCAAGCCAGAGTGTTCATGAGACTAATAGGCATGATGGCATCTTGCATCTTCCTAGTACCATATGCAAGACTGCAAATGCGTCTGTTACAGGAATGTCTAGCACAACAGTGGAACCAGGCTCAAGGTCAACTAACAGACCTGGTGTTGGTAGACAGCCCACACATCGCTCTCTGCAGTGGTGGAACACCAAAAACGTGACAAAAGGGCGGCCGTTCCTCGAACCTGTTCCACAACTAGTGCTCAAAGCGGTCGCATCTCTCATAGGATGGGGAGCCCATCTCCCACATCATACAACTCAAGGACAATGGAAAAGTCAACAGAAATTGTTCCATATCAACCATTTTGAGCTGCTAGCAATATTCTTAGCACTCAAAACATTTCAAGTACAAGTACAAAGCTGTCTTAATCCGGACGGACAGCATGACAGCCATGTATTATATACAAAAACAGGGGGGGGGGACGACACTCTCTACAACTGTCCCAGCTCGCACAGAACAATTGGAGATGGACCATTCCACAAAACATATATCTGTTGGCAGAGCACCTTCCAGGAGTTCACAATCAGATAGCAGATCTTTTGAGTCTGCAGACACAACAAATTCACGAATGGGAACTACATCCGCAAGTTTTCAACCATTCCTCGACAAATGGTGTCATCCAGACATAGATCTGTTCGCCACACACAAAAATGCAAAATGCCCAACCTTCGCCGCCAGGTTTCCACACCCGATGTCCAAGGGCAATACGATATGGATGAACTGGTCAGGCAGATTTGCATACGCTTTTCCGCCACTACCACTAATACCATTAGTAGTACGCAAACTCAGACAACAGTCTCTCAAATTAATCCTGGTAGCTCCCACATGGCGCGCCAACCGTGGTTCACCACACTGCTAGAACTCTCTCTAGTTCCACACCAAAAGTTACGACTGACTCCATCCCTGCTAACGCAGAACCATGGAGACATCCGACATCCAGACCCAAATCAACTGAATTTGGCGATCTGGCTCCTAAAGTCTTATAGTTTGGTTATCTTAACCTTTCCACCAGACTGTATGAACATCATTAAAGAGGCCAGGAGACCTACTACCAGAGCTTGTTATGCTGCTAAATGAAGAGATTTGCCATCTATTGCAGCAATACCCAAATTGATCCCCTGGATGCTTCCATCCAGAATATCATTTGCTACCTTTTACATTTACAAAGGTGTAACTTGGCATATTCATCCATATGCCTGCACCTTGCAGCAATTGCAGCATATTTACAAAACAGACAACATCTGTCTCTTTTCAGAGTACCTGCAATCAAAGCATTTATGGAAGGATTAAAAAGAATCATCCCACCCAGGTTGCCACCTTCTCCAGTGTGGAACCTAAACGTTGTTCTTACAAGACTCATGGGACCCCCTTTCGAGCCTTTACATAAATCTGAACTGCAATTCCTCACGTGGAAAACAGCTTTCCTTATTGCTATTACCTCTCTTAGAAGAGTAAGTGAGATACAAGCTTTCACAATACAAGAACCATTTTTGCAACTACATCGTAACAAAGTGGTTCTAAGAACTAATCCAAAATTCCTTCCAAAAGTCATTACTCCTTTTCATTTAAACCAATCTGTAGAGTTACCTGTGTTTTTCCAAAACCCAGACTCTGAGCAGAAAGGGCTCTACACACACTAGATGTTAAAAGAGCTCTTCTCTACTATATAGATAGAACTAATTCTTTTCGCAAAACAAAACAACTGTTTGTGTCTTTCTCTCTACCTCATAAAGGCAACCCCATCTCTAAAGGTGGAATTGCAAGGTGGATTGTAAAATGTATACAAATATGCTATCAAAAAGCAAAATGTACATTAACAGTTCCTCCTAGATCGCACTCCACAGGCAAACTGGGAGCCTCTATGGCTTTCTTAGGAAACATCCCCCTAGAGGACATATGCAAGGCGGCAACATGGTCTACAACACACACCTTCACTAAACCCTACTGTGTTGATGTGCAAGCCAAGCAGCAAGCTGCAGTAGGCCAAGCTGCCCTTAAAACTCTCTTTCAAACTACTGCAACGGATACAGGTGACCACCGCTAAGGGAGACACTGCTGCACAATCGATGCTAAGTGTAGTATCTGCAGCTCATATGCCTCGAACAGAAAATGCTACTTACCAGTATGCATCTGTTTTTGGCATGTAGAGCTGCAGATTACTACACGCCCTCCCGCCTCCCCGGGACCTGTATGCTTTCCAATTTTATCTTACTTAGATGCACACGCATGGACATCCTTTTCTTTGCTTCTACTAACTCTATCATTTCCCATCATGGTGAAAAAAACAATCTAAGGATGGAGCCGATGCCCATGCGCACTATCGTCCAAGGGAGGAGTCACCTATCTCGTTACTACAAAGACTTCTTCCAAGACGATAAGAACATGCAATCATCCAAGCCCAACACCAGGTGGCGATCTAATGCTAAGTGTAGTAATCTGCAGCTCTACATGCCAAGAACAGATGCATACTGGTAAGTAGCATTTTCCTTCTTCCCAAGGAGCTACTCCTACCTTACCAATGTTCAAAGGCATGTTAAAACACACGGATGAGGTATTTAAGGGCCCTGTAAGGGCGAGGATAATTACACCTAGGGTGGACAAAAAATATAAACCCTCTCCTACCGACCCTGTTTACATTAGAGTCCAGCTGCCTTAGACTCTCTTGTAGTCTCCAACGCTCGCAAGAGAGCTAACTCACAAAACATAGGTGAGGCACCTCCTCCTGATCAGGAGTCTAAGCTTATTGATGCATCTGGTAAAAGAGTGGCTTCACAAGCAGCAAATCACTGTTGCATTGCCAACGCTCAAGGTCTGTTGGCTCGTTATGATAGGGTATAATGACTAAGTTGAAGAATCAGTCGCACTCCTGTTTGTGGAAAAGTAGGTCTTCTGAATAAGTTAAACTTTTTTAGGGCACTTCGTTAGATCACATGCACAGAGCTGCTTTAACCAGGGGCTAACACTTTGACCTATTGAGTTAAACATGCTGACATTACCGTTTAACTCTATGTGCACTAATTTGTAAGCGCCAACTTCTATGGCTCTCATGTTCGTTTCTTCCTTGCTATGTATGCATGTTATCTTTTCACCCACATCCTTTTTCACCCGCTCCCTTTTAAATTACACAGCACTATTTTTCTTTACATTCATAAAGTTCTGAGATTTACACCCATTTCGTTTTCTTTCCAGGGATTATCCCCTGACGAAGGGCTGGTCTCGAAATGCATTGGGGCTATATAAAAGTTCTGTGAAGCAACAGTAGTTCATACATACTCCTCAAGGATGTACTAGAACGTACTTATGATATGCATTATATCACTATGAAGTCATAAAAATGGATGATTTAAACAAAGACAGAATACATTTATTTCGCAATTCAAGAATTGTGTGAAACAATCCATAAAAAGCGACTGGCTCGCTCAGGAGTGCTATAGATTTGGCTCTTTCCAAGTGAAGGGCAGTCTTTTCAGTCATTATGATAGGGCTCATTACGATGAGTTAGAGCAACTCATACAACATTTACCTGATGAATACAAATCTAAGGCTAATGACCTTTTTCAGGAAGGTAAACTTATCACCAATACATCCATTAGGTGTGCCCTGGACGCAGCAGACACAGCTGCTTGTGCAGTCAACACCAGTGTACTCTTACGCAGGCATGCTTGGCTGAGAATATTGGGCTTCAAGCCGGAGGTACAAACCTCCATCCTTAACCAACCATTCGATAAGGAGCATCTCTTTGGCCCAACTGATGATACTTCACTGGAAAAGATAAAAAAGGACACTGAGGTCGCAAAGTGCACGGGGGCTTTGCAGTTAGCGGCCACTAGGAGTTCCTTTCGCCGCTCTTTTTACAGGGGTGTTTCTAAAACTGTATCCACCAAAAATCCCTCCTCCTCTTACAAAGTCAACAACCAATCCCCCTCTTCAAGAGGTTATTTCAGAGGGGGTTTTAGAGGAAACAATGGTAAGGGAAGAAGCCGAGGTAACTCCACACGCACTCCCCCCGCAAATAAGTAGTGACTTCTTTCCGCTACCCACGATCATTCCACCCCTGTCGGGGTATGTCTCTCCCAATTCCTACCTGTCTGGAATTCAATCACTTCAGACAAGTGGGTACTAAAAATTATCCATTAATGGTTACTGCCTGGAGCTTACAGACACTCCCCCAAATATTCTTCCATGATCACATGCAATGTCACCAGAACATCTCACCCTCCTAAAGCAAGAGGTTATCTCTCTATTGGAAAAACACGCTATAGAGCCAGTCCTCAATACCAGGGGACCGGGGTATACTCCCTGTATGTATTAATTCCCAAAAAGAACGGCTCTCTCAGGCCTATACTAGACCTCAGAGAACTAAATCTGTACATTCAGTCAGACCACTTTACATGGTCACACTCCAATAGGTGCTCCCACTCCTTCAGCAAGGCGACTTTCTTTCCACTCTGGGCTTAAAGGACACCTATTTCCTTCTTCCCATTGACTCGGCTGACCAGAAATACCTCAGGTTTGTGGTTTACGGACAACATTATCAATTCAAAGTTTTCCTTTTCGGAGTATCTACAGCACCCAGAGTTTTTACCATGTGCTTGGCAGTAGTCGCAGCTCATCTGAGAAGACAGCACATTCACATCTTCCCCCTACCTAGACGACTGGCTAATAAACTCCTTCTCACAACAGAGCTGCCTATGCCACATTCCAAAAACAATCCAACTTCTTCACAACTTTGGGTTCACTCACTGTAAACCTCACCAAATCTCATCTCAAACCATCCAACACACAAGTGTATCTAGGAGCCACAATAGACACTCAGAAAGCTCTAGCGTGTCCCACCCAGTCAGAATCCGCCACATGCAGACTCTAATATAGCAGTTTCAGCCTCAACACTCATTTCCAGCTCGAGTGTTCATGCAATTACTAGGAATGATGGCATCTTGCATTTTAATCGTTACTTGCACAAGACTCTAAATGCGTCCCCTACAGGAATGCATAGCACGTCAGTGAAATCAGGCTCAAGGTCAGTTATCAGATCTAGTGTTGGTGGATGGCCACACCCATTGCTCTCTGCAGTGGTAGAACATAGAAAACCTTTCCAAGGGGCGGTCATTCCTCGACCTGGTTCCACAGATACTGCTAACAGCAGACACATTGATCACTGTTTGGGGAGCTCATCTTCAAAAACATACCTTTCAGGGCATGTGGGCTCTGCAACAAAAACAACTCCACATAAACCATCTAGAACTGCTAGCAATTTTTCTACGTTGAAAACTTTTCAACTTCATCTAGTAGGCAAAGCTGTCCTGATTCGCACAGACAACATTACAGCAATGTACTACATACAAAAATAGGGGGGATACACTCTCTCCAGCTCTCACAGCTAGCCCAGAGCATCTGGAGATGGGCCATACCTCAAAAAATATAACTCCTTGCCGAACACCTTCCAGGAGTGAACAATCAGATTGCAGTTCTGCGAAGTTGTCAACGACAGCAGATCCACAAATGGGAACTCCACCTTCAAGTTCTCCTCCCATTCTTCCAAATGTGGGGCTTCCCAGAGATAGATCTGTTCGCCGCCCACCTAAACGCAAAATGCCCAAACTTCGCATCCAGGTATCCACACCCATTGTCCAAAGGCAATGCACTATGGATTAATTGGTCAGGGACATTTGCTTATGCTTTTCCGCCTCTCCCACTCAATCAATTAGTGGTTCGGAAGCTCAGATAGCAGTCCCTTACACTAATCCTAGTTGCTCACACATGGACCAGTCAACCCTGGTTCACAACCCTGTTGGAGCTATCAGTAGTTCCTCACCAAAAACTACACCTTACTCCCAATCTTCTCACTCAGAACCATGGAGAAATAAGACATCCAGATCCCAGTCATCTCAACCTTGCGATCTGGCACCTGAAATCCTAGAATTTGGCTATCCTAATCTTCAGGCAGACTGCATGAATATTATCAAAGAGGCTAGGCACCCTACCACAAGAGCATGCTTGCAGCAAAGTTGAAACGGTTTGTCATTTACTGTAATAACAATCAAATCAATCCGCCAGATGCTTCAATCCAAAACATTATCTTCTATCTTTTACATCAACAGCATTCCAATTTAGCGTACGCTTCCATACACTTACATCTTACTGCAATAGCTGAATATCCACAAAACAGACAGCATGTGTCTCTTTTTAGAGTGCCGTCTATTAAAGCGTTTATGGAAGGACTTAAAAGAATCATTCCCACTAGACTTCCACCTGCTCCAGTGTGGAATCTCAACATAGTTCTTACAAGACTCATGGGTACCCCATTTGACCCATTACACAAATGTGAACTACAATTTCTCACTTGGAAGGTAGCATTCCTCATAGCCATCACATCTCTGAGAAGAGGGAGTGAGCTTCAGGCACAAACCATAAAAGAGCCATTTTTACAAATACACCAAAACAAAGTGGTCTAACTCCAAATTTTTACCTAAAGTAATTTCTGCCTTTCATATCAACCAATGTGTTGAGCTGTCTGTGTTCTTCCCTCGACCAGATTCAGTGGCAGAACGTGCTCTCCACACCTTAGATATCAAAAGGTCATTACTATACTACATAGAAAGAACAAAACTTTTCAGGAAATCCAAGCAACTTTTTCATTGCTTTTGCTCCACCACATAAAGGCAATTTAATATCAAAATCAGGTATTGCAAGGTGGATAGTTAAGTGCATTCAAATATGCTACATTAAAGCTAAACGCACATTAACAATTCCCCTAGAGCGCATTCTACACGCAAACTGGGGCTTCTATGGCATTCTTAGGAAATATACCCATAGGTGATATCTGCAAAGCTGCAACCTAATCTACACCACACACATTCACAAAACACTATTTTGTAGTTGTGTTAGCAAGACAGCAAGCTAGTGTGGGCCAGGTAGTTTTACGTACACTATTTCGGACCACTGCAACAGCTACAGGTTAGCCACTGCTTTGGGAGATAACTGCTATGTAGTCTATGCACAGCATATGATCTACAGCTCATATGCCTCGAACGAAAAATGCTACTTACCCAGTATGCATCTGGTCTTGGCATATAGAGCTGTAGTCATATGCGCCTTCCTGCCTCCCCGGGTACCTCTACCTGCTGCAGTAACAGCTTACTTAGATTCAATATTCATGGACATCTTTCTTTACTACTTTTACTAACTCCATCATCACCCTTTACGGCAAAACAATCTAACAATGGGATTGATAACCATGCGCACTATCACCGAAAGGACCTACCTCATGACTAGAAAGACTTCTTCGAACAAAAACAAAGTGCAAACATCCGGACCCAACACTAGATGGCGACCTATGCGCGGCATATGACTCTACAGCTCTATATGCCAAGAACAGATGCATACTGGGTAAGTAGCATTTTCCTTCTGGTTTGCTAGGTAGTTTTTTGTGTGCAGTTGTGTTTATGCAGGAAGAGGAGGTTTTGGAGTTCTCTATTAAGTTTTATGAACTTTAAAACCTGTGCTTGCTGTCGTCCATACATGTTAGTGGTCTATTTATAATTTAGACAAACCTGAGATGAACCTTGTTGTGACATTTGCTGGATCTTTCCAAATCTTCAGGTCTGTAAGTCAGAAAAACGTGTCAACTCTGCATACTCTAACAGCTTTTTCAACAACGTTTATCTGTTTCTCCACTTCCCCTCAACCTTTCTTGCTGCTAGGTCATCCGTCTTGCCTGCAGTTCACACCAGTGATGATGGCAGCAGTGAAGACGTATCGCTGGCAGTGCATCGAGTGCAAGTGCTGCAACATATGTGGAACATCCGAAAATGATGTACGTGCTATCCTAACTTTTGAAAGATCTTTCCACATGATGATTTCTTGAAAAAAAAAGGTGAAGGGCTCTAGAACCTTGGTATCACACTGTGTAGTCAGTTTGATTTAATTAAGCTAGAGGTTTGGTATATGCATGCATTCCTTATCGATATAGGCAAGGCCCTCTATCCCAGAGATACACAAAAAAGCAAACACTCAGTTTCAAGGTAGGAACTTCTGCTTAATTAATATATAACACAGACCTACAGTAGTTAAATGACAGAAATTCCCATGATCATTTTTGTTAGATACTTTTTTCTTTTTTTATTCGCATTATTCAGACCTCAGACGGTATGTTTCTTAGGTCATTCTCAGCAATAAAAGGTATAACATCTTACTACTGAGACCATATTAGGATACATACCCTAATTGTGCATAAACACCATTTCTTTTAGTCTCACGCTCACCAAACAGAATGTACATCTCCAGACTTCTTTAATGTCCTCGTACACACCGATATACTGTAAACGTTCCAATGTTGACTATAATTTATCTAATTGTTCCAACCTTTGCCACTGTTCACATCATTATTCTTCACCTGCACGATGCACTATGAAATCAAACTATTTCAAGATGGCCCCCTTAGAAGTAGTTGCTGGCATACTCGATCCTTCTTCGCATATATGCTGGTCTTTTAATGCCATACAAGTTTTCTGTCTTCTTTCAGCGACTGATATTGGCACTTTTTTGGCCTTGGTTCTTTTTCAGTGTGTCTTTTAAAACTTGACCCATCTCGCTACGTTGGGCCTTATGTAATAAGATACTTCTGCCCATTCCCCTGCATGTGCAACGTCTTTAATTTCCAGTGTTTGTTGGCACTGCACTTTCCACAGCCACAACGTTGCTTTAACCTTCTATTCTATAACACGGTGCTCCAGGTCATTACTGACCACTTTTACCTTGATGCGCACATTACCTTCTCCCTTGAATACAAACTTTCCGTCTTCAGAAATAACTTCCACACAAAGTTGGGACCACCTTTCTCCTAATATAGGTTCTTGGCTTTGAAGTCAACCTGACTTTATGCTGCCCTCACCACTTTGAACTCCTACTTCACAAGTACTTGTACTCACCAGATCCTTGACCTCGATGGACCTCTCTGACATAATTATCCCTATTAGTCCCAGTTTTGTAGTGTGAATATCCCTATTTTTTGTTTTCGTTTTACACTTGTTGACAATTCGGTGCTATGTCTCTCCATTGATGACACCAGATTTACGCCATTGAACCCTATCTGCATGCTCGCTATTGTTAGATTCTTTTTTTCCCACTATTGGATTTGAAAGCATGGACCAGAGCTGTGGATCAGAGAGCGTGGAAAAGCAGTTTTAGAGGAAAAGCATGAAATAAATAAGTGCTGAAATAATGTGAAGATCCTTCGACTACAAATGGATGTCAAGTGAAAATGCAGAAAAGCAATCTAGTGTGTTTGAAAGGCTGACAAAGACATCAACTGCTTGGGTCAGAGACTGTAAAGAGGGTATGGAGCACACACCCTTTCTGATTCTGCCCCAACTGCTATCACACATTCTCCCAGAAAGGCAGCCAAGAGGTTCGCAGCCTTTTTGCTGAGAAACCATCAGCTGGGGGATTGCACAGCTTGTTTGGAATTTCATCTTAAAACACTGAAGTAAAGGGAAAACAAATGTGGGCTTGCCACACTATGACTCCGATGCAGAAATATGTGCCCTTGAAAAGGTGGAACTCTCCAGCGAAAAAGAAAATCCTGAGGGAACCGAACTGGTGCAGGGGGACTATCTTTTGAGCTGGAAGAAAGAGAAGACACCTAAAAAAAATCAAACCATGAGGGACATAAATGGCAGGTAACACTGTGCATGGGCTCCGAGACAAAACTGAGTCAAAACAGCACTCCCAGACTTACCTTTTGCAGAACGTTTCGCAGTCGAAGGAAAGCAAAGGAATATAGAGTCTCAAGGATCCAAGACAAAGGATACCACTGATGGCAAACCCTCTAAACCCAGTATAAACAAGAGGTGATTGAGGGCACAGGAGGGAGAAGGAAGCCTGTTAAACTGAATCTTCGAGGACGAGGCAGTCTATGATCGACATTGAATAGAAAACTCTTGAGGTAAAGAGAAAGAAATAGAGACTCATAACAGAAATGAAAGCATTGCTTTGGTGGAAGATGAACTTCGTTGACTACTTGAAGGGGTACAAAATTCCCAGACTCCTTGAGCGAAAGTTCTTCTTGAGAAAGAACCGTAGAACTAGAGGCACCAGCCAGCTGAGAACCAACAGGGGTTCTAGAAGAAAAGATCTACAAATATGAGGATTGGCCTGGTGGAGGTTAATTTGGGCATGAATTCTTCAACAGCAAAGTCTTCATAGATGAAGGGGTGTTTTTTTTTTTTTTAAATAGATACTCCTGAAGAGGGAATAGATGCATACCTCCTGAGGCAATACCTATCAGACACCATTGCCACATACAATGCAGTCATAAAAGGGCGGGAGACAAGTATGGAGTCAAATTAGAAGAGGATTAGCTAGAATCCTATTTTCTCTTGGAAACACTCATGCCACCTGAAAGGAAGAATTAGTAACTCCTGACGCTACATAGCATTCCATTTTTTAAAATAAATTCTGTTTATACATTTTCTCAGTTAAAGTACGCTTATTCAAAACTATAGCCTTCGACATAGTTGTGAACACTCTGATACTTAGCCAACTCTCCCGTCTTGTGTCCCCAACATTTGGTATCATCTATGAACCATACATTATGGACTTTGTTTGACACAGTGCAGGTAAACGTAAAAGGTTCCATTCACGTTGCATCCTAGTATACCCCACACTTGGTCAATACACCCTATATTCCTCCCATAGGCCCAATTACTTTTCCTACTTTTTCAGATCAGCTCTGGTATACGAATTGCTTGGCTTTACTACACCAGTCCAAGTCCTTTTCCCAGTCAAACCCTCTTGGCAGGAGGTTTGCTCCCTTGGCCTTAACTATGTTCCTTTTGGCTACCACTGCCGACACCATGAGCCAAATCCTGTGGTATTTGGGCCTATCCTATCCAGTTACATAAAGGATGCCTGCATAGTATTGTAGATCAAGGGAGGCCATCAGGGAGCCAGCCATTGCTAAGTTACTGACAACCAGGGTCAAACGAAAGTGCAAGCAACCCGCTCAATAGTGTGCCAACTTGAAAGAAAAGATTTACAAAAAGGGGGTGGTGATGAACAGAGTGTCTGAGTTAAACAGACCACTCTTACCCAGTCCAAAGATCAGGGCTTGATCCATCACCGTTATTTATCTCACTGCCCCATCCCAGCTCAGAACCTGGCTATATGCAAATCAGTCTGTCCCTGGCCCAGTGCATCATGGGAACAGGGCAGACTAAACTACCAAGCCAATTCTTCACCAGAAAGGAGACAAGCTACCGGGGACCGGTTTCTGGCATTTCAGCCTTCTTCGGCCCGGCTTGCTTGAATCCTGATGGAGCAGTGAGAAAGGGACTCATGTCTGAGTATACCCTGCCACACCTATAGTGGCCAAAAACGATTTACAAAAAGGGGGTGGTGATGAACAGAGTGTCTGAGTTAAACAGACCACTCTTACCCAGTCCAAAGATCAGGGCTTGATCCATCACCGTTATTTATCTCACTGCCCCATCCCAGCTCAGAACCTGGCTATATGCAAATCAGTCTGTCCCTGGCCCAGTGCATCATGGGAACAGGGCAGACTAAACTACCAAGCCAATTCTTCACCAGAAAGGAGACAAGCTACCGGGGACCGGTTTCTGGCATTTCAGCCTTCTTCGGCCCGGCTTGCTTGAATCCTGATGGAGCAGTGAGAAAGGGACTCATGTCTGAGTATACCCTGCCACACCTATAGTGGCCAAAAACGATTTACAAAAAGGGGGTGGTGATGAACAGAGTGTCTGAGTTAAACAGACCACTCTTACCCAGTCCAAAGATCAGGGCTTGATCCATCACCGTTATTTATCTCACTGCCCCATCCCAGCTCAGAACCTGGCTATATGCAAATCAGTCTGTCCCTGGCCCAGTGCATCATGGGAACAGGGCAGACTAAACTACCAAGCCAATTCTTCACCAGAAAGGAGACAAGCTACCGGGGACCGGTTTCTGGCATTTCAGCCTTCTTCGGCCCGGCTTGCTTGAATCCTGATGGAGCAGTGAGAAAGGGACTCATGTCTGAGTATACCCTGCCACACCTATAGTGGCCAAAAACGATTTACAAAAAGGGGGTGGTGATGAACAGAGTGTCTGAGTTAAACAGACCACTCTTACCCAGTCCAAAGATCAGGGCTTGATCCATCACCGTTATTTATCTCACTGCCCCATCCCAGCTCAGAACCTGGCTATATGCAAATCAGTCTGTCCCTGGCCCAGTGCATCATGGGAACAGGGCAGACTAAACTACCAAGCCAATTCTTCACCAGAAAGGAGACAAGCTACCGGGGACCGGTTTCTGGCATTTCAGCCTTCTTCGGCCCGGCTTGCTTGAATCCTGAAGGAGCAGTGAGAAAGGGACTCATGTCTGAGTATACCCTGCCACACCTATAGTGGCCAAAAACGATTTACAAAAAGGGGGTGGTGATGAGCAGAGTGTCTGAGTTAAACAGACCACTCTTACCCAGTCCAAAGATCAGGGCTTGATCCATCACCGTTATTTATCTCACTGCCCCATCCCAGCTCAGAACCTAGCTATATGCAAATCAGTCTGTCCCTGGCCCAGTGCATCATGGGAACAGGGCAGACTAAACTACCAAGCCAATTCTTCACCAGAAAGGAGACAAGCTACCGGGGACCGGTTTCTGGCATTTCAGCCTTCTTCGGCCCGGCTTGCTTGAATCCTGATGGAGCAGTGAGAAAGGGACTCATGTCTGAGTATACCCTGCCACACCTATAGTGGCCAAAAACGATTTACAAAAAGGGGGTGGTGATGAACAGAGTGTCTGAGTTAAACAGACCACTCTTACCCAGTCCAAAGATCAGGGCTTGATCCATCACCGTTATTTATCTCACTGCCCCATCCCAGCTCAGAACCTGGCTATATGCAAATCAGTCTGTCCCTGGCCCAGTGCATCATGGGAACAGGGCAGACTAAACTACCAAGCCAATTCTTCACCAGAAAGGAGACAAGCTACCGGGGACCGGTTTCTGGCATTTCAGCCTTCTTCGGCCCGGCTTGCTTGAATCCTGATGGAGCAGTGAGAAAGGGACTCATGTCTGAGTATACCCTGCCACACCTATAGTGGCCAAAAACGATTTACAAAAAGGGGGTGGTGATGAACAGAGTGTCTGAGTTAAACAGACCACTCTTACCCAGTCCAAAGATCAGGGCTTGATCCATCACCGTTATTTATCTCACTGCCCCATCCCAGCTCAGAACCTGGCTATATGCAAATCAGTCTGTCCCTGGCCCAGTGCATCATGGGAACAGGGCAGACTAAACTACCAAGCCAATTCTTCACCAGAAAGGAGACAAGCTACCGGGGACCGGTTTCTGGCATTTCAGCCTTCTTCGGCCCGGCTTGCTTGAATCCTGATGGAGCAGTGAGAAAGGGACTCATGTCTGAGTATACCCTGCCACACCTATAGTGGCCAAAAACGATTTACAAAAAGGGGGTGGTGATGAACAGAGTGTCTGAGTTAAACAGACCACTCTTACCCAGTCCAAAGATCAGGGCTTGATCCATCACCGTTATTTATCTCACTGCCCCATCCCAGCTCAGAACCTGGCTATATGCAAATCAGTCTGTCCCTGGCCCAGTGCATCATGGGAACAGGGCAGACTAAACTACCAAGCCAATTCTTCACCAGAAAGGAGACAAGCTACCGGGGACCGGTTTCTGGCATTTCAGCCTTCTTCGGCCCGGCTTGCTTGAATCCTGATGGAGCAGTGAGAAAGGGACTCATGTCTGAGTATACCCTGCCACACCTATAGTGGCCAAAAACGATTTACAAAAAGGGGGTGGTGATGAACAGAGTGTCTGAGTTAAACAGACCACTCTTACCCAGTCCAAAGATCAGGGCTTGATCCATCACCGTTATTTATCTCACTGCCCCATCCCAGCTCAGAACCTAGCTATATGCAAATCAGTCTGTCCCTGGCCCAGTGCATCATGGGAACAGGGCAGACTAAACTACCAAGCCAATTCTTCACCAGAAAGGAGACAAGCTACCGGGGACCGGTTTCTGGCATTTCAGCCTTCTTCGGCCCGGCTTGCTTGAATCCTGATGGAGCAGTGAGAAAGGGACTCATGTCTGAGTATACCCTGCCACACCTATAGTGGCCAAAAACGATTTACAAAAAGGGGGTGGTGATGAACAGAGTGTCTGAGTTAAACAGACCACTCTTACCCAGTCCAAAGATCAGGGCTTGATCCATCACCGTTATTTATCTCACTGCCCCATCCCAGCTCAGAACCTGGCTATATGCAAATCAGTCTGTCCCTGGCCCAGTGCATCATGGGAACAGGGCAGACTAAACTACCAAGCCAATTCTTCACCAGAAAGGAGACAAGCTACCGGGGACCGGTTTCTGGCATTTCAGCCTTCTTCGGCCCGGCTTGCTTGAATCCTGATGGAGCAGTGAGAAAGGGACTCATGTCTGAGTATACCCTGCCACACCTATAGTGGCCAAAAACGATTTACAAAAAGGGGGTGGTGATGAACAGAGTGTCTGAGTTAAACAGACCACTCTTACCCAGTCCAAAGATCAGGGCTTGATCCATCACCGTTATTTATCTCACTGCCCCATCCCAGCTCAGAACCTGGCTATATGCAAATCAGTCTGTCCCTGGCCCAGTGCATCATGGGAACAGGGCAGACTAAACTACCAAGCCAATTCTTCACCAGAAAGGAGACAAGCTACCGGGGACCGGTTTCTGGCATTTCAGCCTTCTTCGGCCCGGCTTGCTTGAATCCTGATGGAGCAGTGAGAAAGGGACTCATGTCTGAGTATACCCTGCCACACCTATAGTGGCCAAAAACGATTTACAAAAAGGGGGTGGTGATGAACAGAGTGTCTGAGTTAAACAGACCACTCTTACCCAGTCCAAAGATCAGGGCTTGATCCATCACCGTTATTTATCTCACTGCCCCATCCCAGCTCAGAACCTGGCTATATGCAAATCAGTCTGTCCCTGGCCCAGTGCATCATGGGAACAGGGCAGACTAAACTACCAAGCCAATTCTTCACCAGAAAGGAGACAAGCTACCGGGGACCGGTTTCTGGCATTTCAGCCTTCTTCGGCCCGGCTTGCTTGAATCCTGATGGAGCAGTGAGAAAGGGACTCATGTCTGAGTATACCCTGCCACACCTATAGTGGCCAAAAACGATTTACAAAAAGGGGGTGGTGATGAACAGAGTGTCTGAGTTAAACAGACCACTCTTACCCAGTCCAAAGATCAGGGCTTGATCCATCACCGTTATTTATCTCACTGCCCCATCCCAGCTCAGAACCTGGCTATATGCAAATCAGTCTGTCCCTGGCCCAGTGCATCATGGGAACAGGGCAGACTAAACTACCAAGCCAATTCTTCACCAGAAAGGAGACAAGCTACCGGGGACCGGTTTCTGGCATTTCAGCCTTCTTCGGCCCGGCTTGCTTGAATCCTGATGGAGCAGTGAGAAAGGGACTCATGTCTGAGTATACCCTGCCACACCTATAGTGGCCAAAAACGATTTACAAAAAGGGGGTGGTGATGAACAGAGTGTCTGAGTTAAACAGACCACTCTTACCCAGTCCAAAGATCAGGGCTTGATCCATCACCGTTATTTATCTCACTGCCCCATCCCAGCTCAGAACCTAGCTATATGCAAATCAGTCTGTCCCTGGCCCAGTGCATCATGGGAACAGGGCAGACTAAACTACCAAGCCAATTCTTCACCAGAAAGGAGACAAGCTACCGGGGACCGGTTTCTGGCATTTCAGCCTTCTTCGGCCCGGCTTGCTTGAATCCTGATGGAGCAGTGAAAAAGGGACTCATGTCTGAGTATACCCTGCCACACCTATAGTGGCCAAAAACGATTTACAAAAAGGGGGTGGTGATGAACAGAGTGTCTGAGTTAAACAGACCACTCTTACCCAGTCCAAAGATCAGGGTTTGATCCATCACCGTTATTTATCTCACTGCCCCATCCCAGCTCAGAACCTGGCTGTATGCAAATCAGTCTGTCCCTGGCCCAGTGCATCATGGGAACAGGGCAGACTAAACTACCAAGCCAATTCTTCACCAGAAAGGAGACAAGCTACCGGGGACCGGTTTCTGGCATTTCAGCCTTCTTCGGCCCGGCTTGCTTGAATCCTGATGGAGCAGTGAGAAAGGGACTCATGTCTGAGTATACCCTGCCACACCTATAGTGGCCAAAAACGATTTACAAAAAGGGGGTGGTGATGAACAGAGTGTCTGAGTTAAACAGACCACTCTTACCCAGTCCAAAGATCAGGGCTTGATCCATCACCGTTATTTATCTCACTGCCCCATCCCAGCTCAGAACCTGGCTATATGCAAATCAGTCTGTCCCTGGCCCAGTGCATCATGGGAACAGGGCAGACTAAACTACCAAGCCAATTCTTCACCAGAAAGGAGACAAGCTACCGGGGACCGGTTTCTGGCATTTCAGCCTTCTTCGGCCCGGCTTGCTTGAATCCTGATGGAGCAGTGAGAAAGGGACTCATGTCTGAGTATACCCTGCCACACCTATAGTGGCCAAAAACGATTTACAAAAAGGGGGTGGTGATGAACAGAGTGTCTGAGTTAAACAGACCACTCTTACCCAGTCCAAAGATCAGGGCTTGATCCATCACCGTTATTTATCTCACTGCCCCATCCCAGCTCAGAACCTGGCTATATGCAAATCAGTCTGTCCCTGGCCCAGTGCATCATGGGAACAGGGCAGACTAAACTACCAAGCCAATTCTTCACCAGAAAGGAGACAAGCTACCGGGGACCGGTTTCTGGCATTTCAGCCTTCTTCGGCCCGGCTTGCTTGAATCCTGATGGAGCAGTGAGAAAGGGACTCATGTCTGAGTATACCCTGCCACACCTATAGTGGCCAAAAACGATTTACAAAAAGGGGGTGGTGATGAACAGAGTGTCTGAGTTAAACAGACCACTCTTACCCAGTCCAAAGATCAGGGCTTGATCCATCACCGTTATTTATCTCACTGCCCCATCCCAGCTCAGAACCTGGCTATATGCAAATCAGTCTGTCCCTGGCCCAGTGCATCATGGGAACAGGGCAGACTAAACTACCAAGCTAATTCTTCACCAGAAAGGAGACAAGCTACCGGGGACCGGTTTCTGGCATTTCAGCCTTCTTCGGCCCGGCTTGCTTGAATCCTGATGGAGCAGTGAGAAAGCGACTCATGTCTGAGTATACCCTGCCACACCTATAGTGGCCAAAAACGATTTACAAAAAGGGGGTGGTGATGAACAGAGTGTCTGAGTTAAACAGACCACTCTTACCCAGTCCAAAGATCAGGGCTTGATCCATCACCGTTATTTATCTCACTGCCCCATCCCAGCTCAGAACCTGGCTATATGCAAATCAGTCTGTCCCTGGCCCAGTGCATCATGGGAACAGGGCAGACTAAACTACCAAGCCAATTCTTCACCAGAAAGGAGACAAGCTACCGGGGACCGGTTTCTGGCATTTCAGCCTTCTTCGGCCCGGCTTGCTTGAATCCTGATGGAGCCTGAATCCTCAGAACCTGGCTATATGCAAATCAGTCCCAAATGAGTCCCTTGCTCATTGCACCATCAGGATTCAAGCAAGCCGGGCCGAAGAGGCTGAAATGCCAGAAACCGGTCCCCGGTAGCTTGTTTCCTTCCCAGTGTAAGAATTGGCTTTTGTAGTTTGGTTTGCCCTGTTCCCATCATGCACTGGGACAGGAACAGACTAATTTGCATACAGCCAGGTTCTGAAACTGGGATGGTGCAGTGAGCTAAAAAACGGTGTTGGATCTAGCCCTGATCTCTTGACTGGGTGAGAGTATTCTGTTTAATTCAGAGACTCTGTCCCTCACCACCCCTTGTTGCAAATATTTTTGTCCACCCTAAGCGTGGAAGGGTATACTCAGATGTGAGTCCCTTGCTCATTGCACCATCAGGATTCAAGCAAGCCGGGCCGAAGAGGCTGAAATGCCAGAAACCGGTCCCCGGTAGCTTGTTTCCTTCCCAGTGTAAGAATTGGCTTTTGTAGTTTGGTTTGCCCTGTTCCCATCATGCACTGGGACAGGAACAGACTAATTTGCATACAGCCAGGTTCTGAAACTGGGATGGTGCAGTGAGCTAAAAAACGGTGTTGGATCTAGCCCTGATCTCTTGACTGGGTGAGAGTATTCTGTTTAATTCAGAGACTCTGTCCCTCACCACCCCTTGTTGTGAATATTTTTGTCCACCCTAAGCGTGGAAGGGTATACTCAGATGTGAGTCCCTTGCTCATTGCACCATCAGGATTCAAGCAAGCCGGGCCGAAGAGGCTGAAATGCCAGAAACCGGTCCCCGGTAGCTTGTTTCCTTCCCAGTGTAAGAATTGGCTTTTGTAGTTTGGTTTGCCCTGTTCCCATCATGCACTGGGACAGGAACAGACTAATTTGCATACAGCCAGGTTCTGAAACTGGGATGGTGCAGTGAGCTAAAAAACGGTGTTGGATCTAGCCCTGATCTCTTGACTGGGTGAGAGTATTCTGTTTAATTCAGAGACTCTGTCCCTCACCACCCCTTGTTGTAAATATTTTTGTCCACCCTAAGCGTGGAAGGGTATACTCAGATGTGAGTCCCTTGCTCATTGCACCATCAGGATTCAAGCAAGCCGGGCCGAAGAGGCTGAAATGCCAGAAACCGGTCCCCGGTAGCTTGTTTCCTTCCCAGTGTAAGAATTGGCTTTTGTAGTTTGGTTTGCCCTGTTCCCATCATGCACTGGGACAGGAACAGACTAATTTGCATACAGCCAGGTTCTGAAACTGGGATGGTGCAGTGAGCTAAAAAACGGTGTTGGATCTAGCCCTGATCTCTTGACTGGGTGAGAGTATTCTGTTTAATTCAGAGACTCTGTCCCTCACCACCCCTTGTTGTAAATATTTTTGTCCACCCTAAGCGTGGAAGGGTATACTCAGATGTGAGTCCCTTGCTCATTGCACCATCAGGATTCAAGCAAGCCGGGCCGAAGAGGCTGAAATGCCAGAAACCGGTCCCCGGTAGCTTGTTTCCTTCCCAGTGTAAGAATTGGCTTTTGTAGTTTGGTTTGCCCTGTTCCCATCATGCACTGGGACAGGAACAGACTAATTTGCATACAGCCAGGTTCTGAAACTGGGATGGTGCAGTGAGCTAAAAAACGGTGTTGGATCTAGCCCTGATCTCTTGACTGGGTGAGAGTATTCTGTTTAATTCAGAGACTCTGTCCCTCACCACCCCTTGTTGTAAATATTTTTGTCCACCCTAAGCGTGGAAGGGTATACTCAGATGTGAGTCCCTTGCTCATTGCACCATCAGGATTCAAGCAAGCCGGGCCGAAGAGGCTGAAATGCCAGAAACCGGTCCCCGGTAGCTTGTTTCCTTCCCAGTGTAAGAATTGGCTTTTGTAGTTTGGTTTGCCCTGTTCCCATCATGCACTGGGACAGGAACAGACTAATTTGCATACAGCCAGGTTCTGAAACTGGGATGGTGCAGTGAGCTAAAAAACGGTGTTGGATCTAGCCCTGATCTCTTGACTGGGTGAGAGTATTCTGTTTAATTCAGAGACTCTGTCCCTCACCACCCCTTGTTGTAAATATTTTTGTCCACCCTAAGCGTGGAAGGGTATACTCAGATGTGAGTCCCTTGCTCATTGCACCATCAGGATTCAAGCAAGCCGGGCCGAAGAGGCTGAAATGCCAGAAACCGGTCCCCGGTAGCTTGTTTCCTTCCCAGTGTAAGAATTGGCTTTTGTAGTTTGGTTTGCCCTGTTCCCATCATGCACTGGGACAGGAACAGACTAATTTGCATACAGCCAGGTTCTGAAACTGGGATGGTGCAGTGAGCTAAAAAACGGTGTTGGATCTAGCCCTGATCTCTTGACTGGGTGAGAGTATTCTGTTTAATTCAGAGACTCTGTCCCTCACCACCCCTTGTTGTAAATAACTTGAAAGAAAAGGGCAGTCTCCATTATTGTCACCACAGGCTGGAAAAGAACAAACACACTGGCAACCATTGGACCACTGACAACCATGGAGTCTGACAGGGAAAAGGAGCAGTTGGAGATGATAGGCAGGAAAATTGAACATTTAGCTGCTTCTCAATGGCAAAAAGCCAATTCACATGTGCTACTAAACAGGTACAGTCACCAGCAATAGGAAGAAATTGAAAATCTGATACAACACCTACCAGATCAGTGTATGAAAGGAGCAAAAAGTGTAATTCAGGAGAGAGAGAACATTGCTAAACCCTGTTTAAAATTAACACTGGATGCAGCAGATACTGTCAATAGTCAGTTATGCAAAGATAATGATAGGTGTGTAGTTTCAAGCCGTAGAGGTACAGGCGGCAGTCATCAATATGCCTTTCACTGGAGACACCATGTTTGGAAACATGGTGGCGGATGCACTGCAAAGCATGAAAAATACAGTGACACAGCAGGATTGATGGAGCTCTCCAATTCTAGGGATCCGTCCAAGGGGCACCAGCCCCAAAGGAGAAGGCTATCTACAAGGGGAAGACGCAACCAGTAGTCGGGCACTCTTCTTTCACTCCATTGATAGAGTCCCATAGTGCTCCATCACAGTGGCACTATAACAACATGTCAAACCAGGCCTTTCGGGAACAGTACAAGGTAGAAATCCAAACTATAGGAGCAAATCTGCACTAGCGGTCCCCTCTTATCTAACATGATTGGGATGGAGAAGTAGAAGATTCCTTCAGCAGAGTGCCGTCACCTCCAGCAAATGTGAGTCTAAACTTTATCCGACTTTGACACTCTATCGAACTAATAAAGCAACCAACCAAAATTAAGGATGGTCAACTACAAAGAAAAAAGTTGTTTCTGAAAAGAGGATCTATTGCACAAACTGATGTTAGAAATAGTTCCTCCTAAGGGTATAGTCCTGGGGGTATATTCAGTTTACGTGTACCAAAGCTAGACAAAACTTTGAAATCTGTCCTAGACTTGTGGGGCTTAAACAACTAGGTCAAGACTCAGAAATTCAGAATGGCAACTCTGCAAGAACTTTTCCCTGAATTTACTGAATAAGGACAAAGAAGGACCAACAAGGCGAGAAAAGAGGACCTTCGCTAAAGATTAGTGCCAAACCATGCCACGCTTCTTACCCTCGACAATCCTGGTGACTAAGGGCCAGATGTATTAAGCTAAATTGCAATCGCAAACACTGAAATTCGCAGAATTTTAGCGTTTGCAATCGCAATTTAGCTGTGTGCAATGTAGGAAAGAAAAACCTACTCACAAAATAAGGAATCGCAACATTTGCAATTCCCTACTTTGTGCAAGCATTTAGAGAATCGCAATTTGCAATTCCCTAAATGCTATTCTAATAGCCATCGCAAATTGCGATATTGCTGTAAGGAATCGCAAATTACCACTAAATTCAAGTTGGTGGTATTAAGCGATTATCGTGAAAAATTCACTTTTGCATTTTTCAAAGTGTCATGTGGCACTCATACATGCCCTTTGGGCATGTAGGTGCGCCACATGTGCACACATGCACATTTCAGGAGTGTCCTTTAGTAAACCCTTCCACCCTTAAAATAGCTTGCGCAATTTGCGAGTACCTATTGGGTACTCGCAAATTGCGCACACAATTCCCATTCATTCCTATGAGCCTCTTGGCCCATAGAAATGAATGGGAAGACATTCCTTATTTGCGAGTCGCAAATAAGAAATGTGTAGGAATCGCAAAATATTAGCAGATTCATACATTGCATTTTGCGAGTATATAATAGCGAATCACAATTCAATAAAATTCACTATTATAAACTAGCAAAATGTAATGTTGATACATCTGGCCCTATATCCAAAAGCTGCATATCCTCTCTAAAACCCTTGGAGAACTAACCAGCATCCCAACAACCAGCAGAAATCTCCCTTTAAGTGGAGAGGCCACTTCCCTGCACTCTGCAGGCTCTGACCACATCTGCCCGGTACACCGTTCTGCCGACCCCTGGGTCCACCAAGCGAGCAGCACCCCAGAAAAGAGGCCTGCCGGCTCCAGGAAGTCAGATCTGTCTCCCTGATTATTTTGGAGCTGCCAGGACCCCCAGGAGACGCCCAGCACCAATACCCTGGGTACCAGTGCAGTTGCAGCAACCAATGCTTTATAAGTGTCCAGACCAGACACCTACTCTGCCAAGACCAACCTACAGATGAGGCACGTCAGCATCACTGAGGCCAGCACAAGAGTGGCCCTGCTGTCCTGTTCTGTCCCCACCACTAGGTCGACCTCAAGAAGTGAGAGCCTCTAACGCAAGTAACCCACCGGGCAAAGCACCTCTGCACCCGAGCTACACAGCCCAATCCCTGCCCACCATTTGTGCCCCCTTGCTCCAGAGACCCTCAAGAGCCAAGTATTTATTTGAGATCTGCCAGACTGGTCCCTCAGTCCCCACTTGCAGCTTTTTTCTTACAGGTAATTTTCCCCATTGACTTCATCTGTAGCAATCGAGGCTACCCATGCAACCAGCACCTCTGCACCCGAACACACTAGGGCAGGTAAACGTAAACTGCTGGTGGTTCTAAGAACCTTGGCCCCTACTTACTTTAGGTCCAGAAGAACAGTCCTGTAAGTCTTTGGCGAGTGACCATATGCAGTTTATGTTCCTCCCTTAGAATAACATTACTAGGTTTGAGCCTCATGCCTCAAGTCTGACAGCTCTTATTTTCTACTGTTTCGCCTGTAAACTTCTAAAACGTATAAAGTACTTATCCGATACCGAAGTTCTTGGTGTCTTAAAATATGTCAAATATGTTATTTTTCTAAATTGGTCTTGGGTTTCTTCTTGTGTGTGTGTGTCCCGTTTATTGACTCTGTGTGTACAACAAATGTTTAGCACTACCCTCTGATAATCCTGAACTGTTTGCCCAAAGTACCACCAAAGACAGGCTTTGGGATTTTTAAATTGAGCCCTATAAGACAATAAGGGTTGTCTGGACTTTCTGCATAGTGTACCTCATTTTAGTAGCACAGTATAGAAAGCCAGCTTCCTACGTTGGTGGATCAGCAGTGGGATACAAGACTTTGCATTTGCTGATACTACTTTGTCAGTATCCACGAGGAAACCCACAATTGACATTAGTCAAAAAAAATGTTGGGACATTTTTACAATTTTTTTATTTTTCTTTATTTTCTAATCTGAACTGTTGGGGCCTTGTATTACATCCCCCAGTTCATTGTATTAGATGTTTTAAAAGGTCTGGCCCAGAGGAGACATTTCAGGAGCTCAACCTGACTCCTTAAATACAAATTAATTTTAATGAATTAAAGAACCGCTGTAAGGTTTGCAAATTTGCAACTGGGCCTAAACTAACCAAAGCACAACTCCAGGAGCTGCTTGCTGAGTTTGATAGAGCCCAAGCAAAAGAAGAAAACACTGACAATACCGAAGACGAAGTTGTCAGTGAAGATGATTCCGTAACCAGCCACCATGGGGATAATTCCCTTACCAATGGTACAGGTGATGAGGTATCCCCTTACATCTGCCCTAGAACTGCACCTAGAGTATCTGTTCCCTATTTGGGGGTAGGTCAGCCAACTTAAGGCATAGAGCAGTACTAGAGAATCAGAATGTGTATCTTGAGAGACTAGCCATAAGAACATCCCATGAGGCCAAAATCCTGGCCATAGAAAGAAAAAGAGCTACAGTGGGTATAGCACCCATAAATTGTGGCAGGAACAACTCAAATCGGGAAAGAGATTAGACTTTGGGTTCCAAAATCCCCAAAGAAATTGCCCCCAAATATTTCGAGGATGATGACATTAATAAGTGGTGCACATGCTTTTAAAGGGCTTGTAGAATGAGGATGTTACACCAGAAACACTGGGTCCCTCTACTTTGGAAGCTCTTCTCAGGAAAGTGTAGGGATATACTCCTGACACAGGATGAGGAAAGTGCTCAGTCCTGTGGCCTCATAAAGGATACCCTGATAGAGGGCTTCGGAATTCGCTACTCAGGAGTACAGAATTTAGTGCTGGGAGACTCGCAAAACCTCGAATCAGACTTGGGTAGACTTTGTTGACTTCTCAGTCAAGACACTAGGTGGCTGGTTGAAAGGTGATCATGTGCAGGATTATGATGGGTTTTATGATTTTATTATGAAAGAACACATTTTGACAAACTACCTCAGACAATTCATACATCCGCATTTGTTAGAATCATCCTTTTCTAGTCCCAGAGAGCTTGCTAAGAATGCTGATGAGTGGGTAAGGACGAGGATACTCAAAAAGTCCCAGGGAGTTACTCTAAAAAGCAGGGATCAGACCCTAAAAAATCCAAAGAGGTAGACGGTAAGACCACCAAAGAAAATTCCTCTGGACCTCAGATCCCTAAAATAAGAAAAAACAATCCCATCCCCCCTCTGACAAGCAGAGACAGGGGGCCCAGAGCTTAAAACATTTCTGGATAACAGGTTGTGTTTTGACTGTCAGCAGCCAGGTCACTACAAGGGTGACCCAACCTGTTCCAAGAGTGTCGTTAGCAGTGGGTTGTCCAGTGTAACCATAGGAGAGGACACCTCAGTCGAGGAGGCCCTAATTGCAGTTAACTGGGAGACAGGACCAGATGGTAAGCTGGTGATCCCTGTGGATGGAAGTAGGAATTTCCAATTCATTCAGGTGAATGAGATCCCTACCACTGTCCTTAGAGAGACATGTGCCAGCCATACCATATGGTGGACAGGTTGGTGTCACCAAAACAATATGTGCTAGGAGAGACAACAAAGTTAAGGGTAGTCCCTGGGGAGATCTCAATTAGGCCTGTAGCCATACTGCCCTGAGAAAGGGAGGGTACCCTTGACTGGCATTAGGTGGTGGTCAGTCCTGACCGCCACTTAGATTGTATACTAGGCAATGAGGTCCCAGAGGTGGTCTGTTCCCAGATGAGGTGGCTGCCCAGGTCGACCCCAGTCCCCATATCCCGAGGATCCAGTTCCTGCTCCTAGGGGACTGGACTCCAAAGGGAAAGGGAAAAAGAGGAGTAAAGAGTAGTCACTCTTAAGAAGAGAGCCAGTTTGCCAAGGACCTTCCGACAAAGTTGGGGTGAAGTCAAGAGTTGGCACCGGAAAGGCTTCCCCCTGTTCCTAAAGAGGTCCTGAGTAGTCAGGCAGCTGTGCAGAACCAGGTGTTGTCACTGCTCTGACAGAAGGGTGTCTGCCACAGGCTGCAATAGCCCCCCACTCAAAACAGCAAGAGAGGTTCAAAGAACCCACAGTTGCCCCCAGAGCAACTCAGCCACCTGTCATTGGTGAGCTTAGATTATGTTTTTGGATACTGATCGCTCTGCTGGGTGCTAGCCTTCATGGCAGCACTGTACTTGGCATGGGAGGCAAACCACAGGGCCCAAAGCAAGTTAAGCCCCCTGACCTTGTTGGCCATTGTGAGGTTGGTCAAGTGTTGGGTAACCTCTTTGGGAAGGCTAACATTTGCCTTGGCAAAGTTAGGGTTAGAAGGGAAGGGCACCTCACTACCCAAAGTAAAAGGGGAGGGAGAAAATGTATCCGCTGTAGGGAAGGGTCACTTTAAAATGGGTCCTTTCACTGTTTCGATGGGTCAGCTCCCTAGAGGAAGTGACCGTGACAGTAGGATGTCAGACAGAGTAGGGCCTGCAATAGTACAGCCAACTTCCTTATTTCTTCCTTGCCTTGCAAACCAGGAAAACTCTCACAGGGGTGGGCTGAATCTCCTGGCGTTTTGGCAGGGGGTGGGTTGTGTTTTGTAGGAAACTTGACTTCTTTGCAGATATCCCCCACTTTTTGGCCCCCTTTGAACTACTAGATGCTGGATTTTTGACTCTGACACTGAACTGAAGCCTGCCAACTAGGGTCCAGTACAAGTGTTCTTTCCTCTAAAACTGACATGTTCAATTGTAACCTCATTTGCAAGGTCTTTAGCATCCTTGTAAGTCTCTAGTAATTGGTACCCCTTGTACCTAGGGCATGGGTACTTAACACCTTGGCTGCTAGGCGTTTCCCCCCCCCCTGTGCTGGAAATTGCCATTTTGCTGGTGTCATGACGAGCTCAGCTCGTCATCAGCACAGCTCAACTGTGCATCATGACGAGCTGAGCTCGTCATGAGCATCGAAAGGGTTAAGGGGGTCCCTAAGGGCTGCAGCATTTCTTTTGCCACCCTAAGGGACCCTCACAAAAATTATATGCAGACTGCCACTGCAGGCTGCGAGAAAGGACACACGCCCTTCTGAAAACACAATGCACACTCCATGTGTAATTTTCATGCACTGTATGCACTATATGTAAGTCACCCCTACAGCAGGTCTTAACCCTTTAATTGCTGCCGTCGGCCAATGGTTGTCGCGAGCACTACCTTGCCAGTGCTGCGCACAACTGTTGGCCGACGGGCCAGCACCCGTTATTCGAACGTTCAGCACTGGGCGCTGAACGTACGACGCTCTTAAGGAGTTAAGAGCCCTAAGGCTGGGTGCATTATATTACATGTGAGAATATGTCTGCATGAACAGATATGCCCCTGTGATGTCTAGTTCTATTATTAGATATTGCAAGTGAACAGCATAGCCATCTTAAGTTTATTTACTGTGCACTGGTCATTACGAGCTACCCAGCTACATGATGGCTTCACTGAAAATCCACTCAACAGAAGAGAAAGGGCCCCTTTACAACAATATACAGAGAAGTTAGTACCAGAGGGAAAACAGCATGTAGCAACCAAAATTGCCAAATCCACACAATTTGCATGGCTATAACTCCACAAATATTACTGGAATAATTCCACTTACTTAGTTAATTCAAGGGTCAGACATTCTCAAAATTAATTCATTCTGATGATAATCCCATTTTTTACATATAATGTTTACTTTTACAATTTTACAAAGGTTAAACATACAGCAAAAGTTTTCAAAACAGAAATACCAAGCATTTCCCAATTCAATATATCAAAGGGAGATGTGAGTACTAAGATACTTAGATACAAACAATTTCGTGACAGGATCCCAGTCACTCCACTCAGACTAAAATATCACACCCATACTGACATCTGCCAAACTACAAACACTTTCACTCAATCACATTAAAAACATAACATGTTATCACACTGGATTATGGCTTGAGATGCACATCAGAGTGCCCAATGATTAATTAGAAATACTAATACATTGATATATACTCTATAGTTGTAAGCCCTGGTTTTCAATCCAGGTTGAGATGTGCGCCAGCAAGCGTTTCTGTGGAGCAAAAATGCGGGCCACCTCCTTTAGTGCGCTGGACGATGGGCTGAGAAAATGGCAGCAGCCATATAGGTCAAAGGGGACATGGGGTTAGTCCTAAAGAATGGAGAATGTCTAAAAACAGAAACAAACTCAATGAACACCAGACACACATTTCTAATATCTTGACATCTGGCTGACCTATTGGTTCCTAACAGGATCCATTGCTTTATAGGCTGTTTATTGATTGCTGCTCCCTCAATCGCATTCCAAGAGGGCATCCCTCAGGAGTCTAGAGAATTAGAGATTCTACCTCGAGGGACGCCTCTCCAGTATGGCTCCCACCTAGTTAGCGGTATAGATGTTATTTCCACATGAGGAATTATTGAGGCTCACTTTCACCATTTTGAGGCTATTTTTGTTGTTTTCTATATTCACCCTCGTGTTTATTTCCTTTTATAATCTGACTGACCTTTGACTTTCAGTCAGACCTTGTGTTATTCTCGACATGTCTTTCCAAGATGGTGCCTCCCTCCTTCTGAAAGAAACATGGTGGCATTAAGAGAAGCTAGAAGACCATTCACTAGGTTGCACTATGGCATAACATAGAATGCATTCAGGCACAGTTGCACCACAGTAGTGCCCGATTTAACTCGGTACACAACACAACAATTTCTGATAGAGACTTTCAGCAGCAGTTTCCTTATTTTCCCCAGGCATCAGAGTGAATCTGGAAACTTTTCCCTATAACTGTGCGCCAGAAGGTAGTGCTTGGTAGCTCTGCACTGATGCTGTTCTGCTCCGGAAGTGAAGTGCAGGGAATATATACGAGCAACTCCTGCTCACTTTCTCTCCATGGCATCAGATGTGAGTCTGGAGCTTATCTCGTCTCTCAAACACCCTTTCTTTACAAATCTTCTTTGAAAATTCATCCAGTGTGCAAGGGATGTCACCCCCCCTCCTAAGACGACAGGTTTTAACCCTGTGAGGACTGTCGAAAGCAGATTTCAGTGGCAGATACTCACCAGGTTTGCCTGTGGCGTCTTGGATTGCGCCCAACTCCAAGATCTATGGGGACTGCATGCCAGTGAACCGAAGGCTATCAGAAAATGCATGCCAGTGAACCGGAGGTTAACAGAGAAAATGAGGCAAATCTCTACATCGCCAAGCACAAGAAGAGGCAGCATCGGAACCACTCCAAGTCCCACTGCAAGTCCATGGCTCGATTCCCAGTCCTGTAGTCATTGGAGCTGCTCTAGATGCCGGTCTTCTTTGTGCTCGTCCCTCGGCTAAGCAGAAAAAACACAAGAAGTCTAAGTGGAGTTCTGCTTCTTCCAATCCCCTGAAGATGTATGTGGGCGGTGCCATCTGTTGTGGTTCCAATCTCAAAGTGCTGTGACTTCGAATCCGATTCCACAATTTGTTACAGCACGAACCAGGTTTTTGGGGATTTCTGTCATGCAGCGCCAGATCAAAGAGTTTCGCACAGCTATATTTGGCTCTTACGAACTAGTACATCCTTTCTACCTAAAGTTGTGACGCCATTCCATGTTGGTCACACTGTCATCCTGCCGGCGTTCTATGCCCTGCCTCACCCCTCTAAGAAGGAGGAGATTCTCAAAAGGTTGGACCCCAAAATGGCACTTTGTTTCTACATCGATCATAACCAAGATTGGATGGACAACCGGTTGGATGATCAGCTCTTTGTGGGGTTCATGGGAGAGAAAGATGGCCCAACTTTAGAGAAGCCTGTCATACACGCTTGAATCTGCTTTACATCAAGATCTGCTGCACATTGGCAAAAAAGCAACCTCCAGATGGATTGTGTGCTCATTCTATCAGTGCCAACGCTGTTACCACTGCTCTAGCTCACAGGTCCCTGTCCTGGACATTTGCCAGGCTGCTACTTGGACATCCTTTCATATTTTCACAAAGTACGATTGTATAGATATCCAAGTCTGCCAGAAAGGGCACTTTGTCCCCTCGGTCCAGCAGGATTTGCTGGTTTAAATCTTTTCCCAGCCTAACTCCAATTAGATACTAGTTTGGCATCCATTCAAAAGGTGAGGAATTTGCGGCTAGAAGTGTTGCACCCGGACCTTGATTCGGCCTGTGATGCTGCCTGCTTCTTTTTTGCGGGCCACGATACACCCCGCGTCGCCTCCCTCTATTTTTCGGGCACGTTACGGTGCTGCGCGGTGGCCCGCTGTTGATGTTTTGGGGTGAGTCCCCCGGCGCAGGCTCTCTTTCTGTGTCGGGCATGCCACATACCTACGCGGCCCATTATCTGACAATTTGCATGACCGGTATGCTGCAGCTGCAGTTTTGGAACTGTGGCTTCCTATTTACCCATGTAGGAGCACTATACTCTTACCTTCTTTCGCTGGATATATATTTCTTTTTTCAATTCTTCTTGGGGTCATCTTGCCTTCCCTTGTTTCCATAGTCTTCTTCCCAGAAGGCCTTGGGAAGTATCTGCTCTACCAATTCAAGATGGCGAACTTCCTATTCCGTCCACTATCCTTTTCCTTGTCCAGGATGGTGGTTACTTATTTCCTGTTTGGTCACTTCCTGTTTGGTCACTTCCTATACATGGGTATTTAAAGGGCTGACTCCTTCATTTCTTTGCGTTGCAACACTCTTTGCTCCTGCTGGTGTCTCCTTGCTCCTGTTGGTATGATGTGCTCCTGCCTGGTGTATCTGTGAATCCTACTGGTGTACCTGGTTCCTGATGATAGTCTTCTATACCGGTTTACATTCCTTGCCTACTAATTCCTCCTTACTGGTAGATTCTTTCCTTCCTTTTCATTCCTCGAGTCCCCACTTCCATCAGAGGTTTTCCCTATTGTCTTTTTTTTCCTCGTAGGACCCCTTTTGGAAGGCACAGTCTTCTTTGGTCTTTTTCCTTGTTGGAAGCACCGTGGCTTTTAGAAGGGGTTGCCCTAACCTTGGACAGGCCAGAACCCTCAAGAACCAAAGTCAAGGATCTCTCCAACACGCCAGAACCGGTAAGCACACTACAAGTCTTGAAAAGAAGTCTCCATCAGAAGCAGAAGTTATTTACCTTTGGTAACACTCTTTCTGGTTGAGACTTTATCTACCGGCAGATTCTACATTGACCATCCCATCCTCCCTGTTCTGTAATTAGATTCTTCTCGTTAATAAGATACCAAGTCTAGGAATCTACACACAGGTCTACCAGTTTTTTTTGGGGGGGGCTCCACTTCTGGGGGTGCAGATAGTCTTGAAGGCAGCTGACGTCAGCACATAGTACTGGCACCTACAGTGGCATTAGTACGGAGCTGCACAACGTCACCTTCCAACGTGCAGAGGTACTATGGAAAAGTTTCCAGATCCAGTCTGATGCATGGGGAATGTGCCAAAGGTGAGGAATCTGTGGCTAGATAGTCTCCATCAGAAAGCTGGCTACTGAAGATAAGTAACTTGTTCAGTAAGATACCTCACTTACCTACTCAATAAAGGTCTCTCGTGTCTCACTTAAAGTACTTTCAGCAACCATAGTAGCTTACTCAAGAGGTGTAAAAGTTAGAAGTTTATTTTAAACACCAGTGATAAAAAGATTTCTAGATGGTGCAAAAAGACCAGCCTCACCAAGGTCTGCCCCTTACCAATGTGGAACCTTAATATAGTACTCATGAAACCACCCTTCAAGCCGATGCACAGTGCAAGACTAAAAGTTTTTTCCCCCTTGAGGTCTGCTTTCTTGGTATCCCTTACATCCTAACAATGTGTAAACTACAAGCACTCACAGTGCAAGAACCTTATCTACAAATCCACAAGGATAGTGCAGCAGTGTGAACAAATCCACTCTTCATGCCAAAGATGGTTTCATCCTTTCACGTCAAGTCAAATAATACAGGTACCAGCTTTTTTCCAGCACTCAAAATTTTGAGAGGATCAAGCCCTTCATACACTAGACGTCAGAAGAGTAGTCATGTACTACATTCAAGAACGAAATCCACTCACGAACGGAAACCAGTTTCCACTGTAAGCAAGTTGGACTTTCTCAAGATGATTAGTCCAGACAATACAAGAATGCCGTATGGCAACAGGAGTTGCGTTAGATGTGAAACCACAAGCAGACTCCACATGATATTACAAATGTATGCAAGGCTGCCACATGGTCCTCAAGACACACCTTTACCAAATACTACTGTGTAGATGTACAAGCAAACAAGGACGCTCAAGTGGGACAAAAATTACTAAAACACATACACATTTATGGTAATAGAGTCCCTCAAGAAGATTCAAGCTGCTTCAAAGTCAACACACTGCATGTAAATCCAGAAAAGATTCACCCTGCAAAGCCAAATGGTTACTTACCAGTAGGAGTAGTTCTGCAGCTTTTCCTGGATTCACTTGCAACCTTCCTTACTAAAAATGACCGATATTCGCAATCAGGGAGAGAGAAGTTTTCACATCAAGAAAAGAAGCTACAGGATATAGCAATAAACAAAAAAGATTTGAAAGTGGTGACAAAGCACACAGGGTTCTGGAGCGTACATCGGAAGTCAGCTAAGAAAAGGCATCGCTCTAAATAGTTGGCACTGATGTTATTTAAAAAAATAAAAGTGAGAAAAGAGACTATTCCACGCTAAACACTAGATGGCAGGATTATGCACCGCATGTGAATCCAGAAAATTCTTCAAGCTGCAGCTGCAAAACAACTGGAACAGGTGAATAACCGTTTAATTTTTTATGGCCTTTTCTCTACCAAATAGTGTTCTTGTTTTATAATGAATCTCAATATCATTACTTTTTTTCCTCCGCATTATTTACCTGGGATGTTCTTTTCTGAAAAGATAATCTCACTGTGACTGCTACAACTCTCCCCCCTGTGTCTTTACCATCAATCAATCAATCAATCAATCAATCATAACACTTGTATAGCGCGCTACTCACCCGGCAGGGTCTCAAGGCGCTTGGGGGAAGGGGTCTGCTACTGCTCGAACATCCAGGTCTTGAGTTGTCTCCTGAAGGCGAGATGGTCCTGGGTCAGCCGAAGATGGATGGGGAGAGAGTTCCATGTCTTGGCCGCCAGGTAGGAGAAGGATCTGCCACCAGCGGTGGCTCTTCGGATGCGTGGTACGGCAGCGAGGGCGAGGCTTGTTGATCGTAGCTGGCGGGTGGGCGTGTAGAAGGTCAATCGGTCGTTGAGGTACTTGGGGCCCATGTCGTGGAGAGATTTATGTGCGTGGGTGAGGAGCCTGAACGTGATCCTCTTGCTGACGGGGAGCCAGTGCAGGGCCTTCAGGTGGCCGGAGATGTGGCTGCGTCGGGGGATGTTCAGGATGAGTCGGGCGGAGGCGTTCTGGATGCGTTGGAGTCTTTTCTGTAGCTTGGCTGTGGTTCCGGCGTAGAGGGCGTTTCCGTAATCCAGTCGGCTGGTGACGAGTGCTTGGGTGACCGTCTTCCTGGTTTCGGTCGGGATCCTTAGGAAGATCTTGCGAAGCATGCGTAGGGTGTTGAAGCATGATGAGGAGATGGCGTTGACTTGTCTGGTCATCGAGAGGGAGGAGTCCAGGATGAAGCCCAGGTTGCGTGCGTGGTCTGTTGGCTTGGGGGTGGCGCCCAGGGCGGGGGGCCACCAGGAGTTGTCCCAGGCGGAGGGCGATGGTCCCAGGACGAGGACTTCTGTCTTGTCTGAGTTCAGTTTCAGGCGGCTGTTCTTCATCCATTCGGCGACGTCTTTCATCCCTTCGTGTAGGTTCGTTCTGGCAGTGGCGGGGTCTCTGGTGAGGGAGAGGATCAGTTGGGTGTCGTCGGCGTAGGAGATGATGTTGAGGTTGTGCTGGCGTGCGATGGCTGCAAGAGGTCTCATGTAGATGTTGAAGAGGGTGGGGCTGAGTGATGATCCTTGCGGGACGCCGCAGATGACTTTGGTGGCCTCGGATCGAAACGGGGGGGGGGGGCGGACTCTCTGTGTTCTTCCGGTGAGGAATAAGATGATCCACTCCAGTGCCTTCTCTTGGATACCGATGTTGTTGAGGCGTTGAACTAGGGTGCGGTGGCAGACGGTGTCGAACGCTGCAGAGAGGTCCAGGAGGATGAGGGCCGCTGTTTCCCCTTTGTCGAGCAGTGTTCTGATGTCGTTGGTGGCTGCGATGAGGGCGGTCTCGGTGCTGTGGTTGGCTCGAAAACCAGACTGCGAGGGGTCGAGGGATCCGTTCGTCTCGAGGAAGGCTACAAGCTGTCTGTTGACGGTCCTCTCGATGACTTTGGCAGGGAACGGGAGGAGCGAGATGGGGCGAAAGTTCTTGAGGTCGGTGGGGTCTGCTGTTGGTTTCTTCAGTAGGGCGCTGAGCTCGGCGTGCTTCCAGCTCTCTGGGAAGGTGGCGGTGTTGAAGGAGGCGTTGATGATGTCCCGTAGTTGGGGTGCGATGATGGAGTCGGCCTTGTTGAAGACGTGGTGGGGGCAGGGGTCGGTAGGAGATCCGGAGTGGATGGTGTTCATCGTGCGAACTGTGTCTTCAGTGGTCACCGTGGTCCAGGAGCAGAGGGTGGTGGTGGAGGTCGTTGGTTCGGTGGTTGGGTGCGTCGATGGTGCGCAGAAGCTGTTGTGGATGTCGGCGATCTTGCGGTGGAAGAACGAGGCGAGAGAGTCGCAGAGGTCTTGTGAGGGAGTGATGTCGTTGTTGCCGGTGCTGGGGTTGGAGAACGCCTTGACGATGCTGAAGAGTTCCTTGCTGTCGTGGGTGTTGTTGTCCAGTCGTTCCTTCAGTGATTTCTTCTTGGTAGTGCGGATAAGCTGGTGGTGCTTGCGGGTAGCGTGTTTGAGGGCGGTCATGTTGTCTGTGGTCTGGTCGAGGAGCCAGGCTTTCTCGAGGGTGCGGCAGTTTTTCTTGGAGTCCTTGAGTTCGTCGGTGAACCAGGAGGCTTTCTTGCTTCTGGGTCTGCTGGTAGGGTTCTTTAATGGTGCGAGGTCGTCGGCGCAGTAGGTCAGCCACTTTGTGAGGTTGCGTGCTGCTTCGGTGGGGTCCGTTGTGCTGGCGGGTGGGTTCTGACTGAGGGAGGTGGTGAGCTGTTCGGCGGTGATCTTGCTCCAGCTCCTGTGGGGAACATGTTGCGGGTGGTGGTGGGTCGTGGTTCTTTTGAAGCTGAAGTGGACGCAGCTGTGGTCGGTCCAGTGAAGTCCTGTGGAGTGGCTGAAGGTGATGTGCTTGCTGGATGAGAAGACTGGATCAAGCGTGTGGCCGGCGTAGTGGGTGGGGGTGTTGACCAGTTGCTTGAGTCCGAGGTTGGCGAGGTTGTCCAGCAGGGTGGTGGTGTTGCGGTCGTTGTTGTTCTCCAGGTGGAAGTTGAGGTCCCCGAGGAGGATGTAGTCAGCGGAGGGGAGGGCGTGCGGGCTGATGAAGTCGGCGATGTCTTCGCTGAATTGTGTGCGGGGTCCTGGGGGTCTGTAGATGAGGGTGCCTCTGAGGGTGGTCTTGGGGTCGGTGTGGATCTGGAAGTAAAGATGTTCGGCCGCCGTGAGGGTGTCGTCGGAGTTGGTCGTGATGCGGATGGTGTTCTTGTGGACGATGGCGATCACACGTTTGAGGTTCATTTGATATGATGTAATGTTTTAACTGCACAGTGAAGCCTTGAGCTAGCCCCAGACCAGCGTGCCATTCAAGGGGTGAAATACATGCTGGCAATCGTATTTCCAGTATGCTTGTTGTTGAAACAATTGATAGGAATTCAAACCGAATACAGTGCATAATGGGGGAAAAAAGAACTTTAAGGTGCCTCCCAGAAATAACCACTGTATCTACACATGTATGTCTTTCAATTACTGTTAGTCTGTGTTTGTTTAATTAGGCAAAATTTGCTACCTTTTCAGTTTGCAAACGCACATCTGTTGAGTTATTAGGAGAGGCATTGTTGGCCAAGAAGCCTGATTTGGGGGCTCTGTTGTCTTTAAGAGGTCCTCGCAGGTCCTGGCCAATCTCCTATACGAGTAGGAATGGAAACACTCCAGTCAACAACATAGTTGGTGATGAATCCAGCCACAAAACAAATGCTCCCCAAGAAATAACTTTTAAACGAATAATCTAACGCACATCGACGGCAACACATGGTGCGAGTCTCAGCATCATGTCTGCTGTGACGCCATTTTTTCATTAGTTACAAAACTCAAAACATAAGGGCGTGCAGTCTGAAAACACAATACATGTATTAACATATTCTTCAATTCTAAAAACAGAATATGTTTTATTATAGAGGCTCGTCAGAAAGCACTCACAGATAATAATATACGACCTCATGCTTTTTGGTTTTTTTAGTTATTGAAATAATTGAGTCATACTCTATATGATGCAGGGTCGCATATGAGTTTTATCAGTCAATGAGTGATTTGTTGTATGAAAATAATTCAGTTGGGAACATTTGTTCCGGTGGTAAATAAACTGATGATGAGACTTGCACTCTAGTCATCATGAGTAATATGTGGCCCTAAGTCAGGCGTTAATTGTTCGTAAGATGCTTTTGCACTCAGAAGAGAACCCCACTGTTCTGGTCCTATGACGACTCCACTTCATTAACAGGTTCAAAAACAAAAAAATAACGAAAGTAATTCCGTAGGCAGGGTGGAATTGTAGACCTACTGTCTGAATGCCTTCTTCCCCGAACTTTGTTTTTCACTCGCTCTCTTTTTTTTAGGACCAGCTCCTGTTTTGTGACGATTGTGATCGTGGCTATCACATGTATTGCCTGAACCCACCAATGGCAGAGCCCCCCGAAGGTAAGCCTTTTTTTTAGGTCGAACCTGGGCAGCGCATGCTCTGCTCTGTGAGGCATGCTGTATTCAGATAGGGACTAAAAGCTCCGCCCATCCTCCACCCATATTTTTCATTGACTTGTGTCATTGACCACTATAAACTGTGGCTGTTCATTGGTCAATAGGCTTACTAGTCCCTCCTTAGTACAGTCTTGTCTCATTTTGTTATCTCCCATGGCGACACCCCCTGTTACGAGTGTTGTTACTCTATACGATTTAATTACAGCCTCCGAGCACAATTTTTTCAAATAGCAATAGATCTGGCATTTGCTAGAGTTTAAGCTATTGGCATTGTAAAATACAAAATCTATTTTATTTATCTGTTTTAAAAACACATAAATACAATTCCAATAGATCAAACTCTCGTAAATGCAAGACCTATTGCATTGCAAATGCTTGTTATGTAGTGACCTCAGTGTATTTCTCAACTTGTAATTACCTGGACGATAATGACCCTTTGACTGTCTTATGTTGTGTCTATACATGCCCTGCTAATGAGAGCAAAAATGACACAGAAGCTCACACCTACTCATTGCCTTTGCTGTAGTAAGCAAACCTGCAGCTATTATGACAAAAGTAAATTCACCACGTTGGTCTGCAGTCTCAATTAATTCCAGGTGTTTACAATGTGGCATATGTATTGCTGTTCACTCTTGTCTTTTTGTTGAGCAAAATTATCTTCATGTACTACTAAAATGGCCACTCTAAACTTCAGATTTTAATTCAAATTCTTGTGACATTTCAAAGCTATGACCCATTAGGTCAGCACCTAACGCATTCTGGGCATGGTGTCTCTGGTGGCCCTTGTACAAATATTTTGAGTATTTCTTATATCCGTCCTAGTCATGTTATTGGCTGATGGTCTGGAAACCTTTGCTTTCTCTGTAAGGGCCAACCCTAGAATTGAACATTTATGAGCAGAACACTCATCAATGATTGGTCCGAATATTAAATAAAATGAAAACATTTTTTTCTTTTCAGGGAGCTGGAGCTGCCACCTTTGCCTCGATTTGCTGAAAGACAAGGCCTCTATCTATCAGAACTCCTAATCTGGCTCTGGGGGCAGCAGTGGTTTGTGAGAGGGAGTTGGGTTGGGAGTGTGTAAGGGCAGGATCACGGGAAGCAGTGTTGTACGCCGCACCACACAGGGCTTCTGTTAACTTTCATTTCAGGGAGTAAGAAGAGAGCAGATGAGTTATTTTTTGTTTTAGTAGGATTTTTATTTTTTTTTAATAACCAATAGTTTGTTTTTATTAATTTTGTTTTGGAAATATTGAAGCAACGATTGTAGTGTTTACTGGAGATGTTTATTTATGAAGGCTGAGCAAACTGTTAGGTATGTGGATTTAAAAAGAACACTCAATGTAGAAATGTCGATCTCTTATTATGCGGTGCATAAATCTTCCTATATCCAGTTTACCTAAGGGATGTATGAATGTTACAGAACAACTGGGCTTCTGGTCAAATTTCATCCCCCTCGTTTCTGCCTGAACTCATTTAAATGTACTCTCCTTTCCATCTTAAAAAGTCACCGACACCTGCCTGACGTGCTCAGTAGTATCTATTTTATTGTCCTTTCTTTCACAAGTTGGCACAGTTATCGTCTGCACTACTATTAGTTCAGATAACAATCTTGAAACATGCTCAGGTTTGTCCTTCTGCACTAAGAGTCACGGACAGTGATGGTGCCTGATATGTGCTTATTGGTTATGCTGGTGAATGCCAGTCAGACGTGTAATTCCCTTGACAAATCAGACTTATTGAATACAAAAGGACGCCCCCATGTTACTTTATCCATTCAGATTCCTCAAGTTCTGCTTGACCTGTTCCTGCCACCCACACTAACGTCACTCCTGTGCCATCCTCTCTGGTTACAAAATTGAGCCTTCTCCCTCCCTCTACTACATCCTCTTTTCTCAGCTTTCATTTGCCTCTTCCTTGCTCTCTGCCGAATACTACATTGTTTTCCTCCTCCCAACCTCATTCAGTTGCCTCTCATGCCCCATCCTTCACCCCAGCTTTTATCTGCCAATACTTTCGTGCCTTCTCTTTATTTGATGCAGCTTTTCTTTGTTACCGTCACCGCCTCCCCATGTATCGTCCCAATTTGGATTGGTTTAAGTATTGAAGCACTGCTACAACAACCTTCATTTTTATATTTCTGTAATATTTTTTTAACCTAGAAAAATAGCTATTTATACAATTCATAAGGCTATGGGAATTGTAAGAAACTTTTACTTCTGCCGCACCCTGCCATACTAGGGATTCTTTATTGGGTTCGTAGTGTTACTCTCATCAGTTCAACTCATATTTTATTAAATGTAGTTTTCCTCTACCAACATTCCCATTCATTAACTAATCCTTAAGTCAATTTATGGTGGCCAGCTATGTATTCTGTAATTCTAATATTCGTCAGAGTATTTTAGTTGCTGACCGTGCCATTATTTGGTTATACTGGTGAAGAACCAAGGAGTTTATGTAAGGAGAAGTACAAATGATCTTTGCATGCAAAACAGTTTTTGTAAGATTGTCAAGCGAGCTATGGCGGTCACCAGAAATTGTCATCACCTTATCAAGAGCCTTGAGCTGTTATGTGTTTTGTCAGATTCTGACACTTTGTATAGTTATTGGGAAGTAAATTGAACAAAAGACATTTTTCAAAGTACTGTACAGTTGCACTCCAGGACCAGATAATTCGATCTGTGTGCAAATCGCCTTCTGGGCTGCTTACCCCATGATGGCATTGATGGGTAATACACAAGAGGGCCAGTACATCTTCTTGGATTCTGCGTGTGCGCTTTGTTTTTCATAGGCCCAGCTTCACAAGAGATTCTTGCCTCTTTTGCCAGGATATGATGCCAGGCAGCCAAGGAGATTTCAATGCCAGTGCACATGCTTGGTAATACTGAAGCAAATTCACTGGCAAAGAGGCGATGTTGTTACCTACTGAATGAGTGCCACCATGGAGTTGGCACACACATAGTGCCCTCTAAGAGGAGGCAATGATGATCGCAAGGACTTTTTAGAGAAACTCTCCCTGCCGACTTCATCCTAACTGTACTCTGGTCACCAAAGTGAGGGTCCATATCTTCTTTCCAAACGTGGCCAAGTGTGTGCCTGTGGAGACTCTGTGTGCCATGGGCTGTGATGTCAGTGCTCCATGGTCGCTTTATCATTATTTGTGCAAAAACACCTTGCATCCGTACCCTTGGGGAGTCTGTGAATGCTTCCAAAAGGGTGTGTGCAGTCTGGATCTTTATTGCACCCACCCACCCTCGTTATGATTTTTAGGATGCCCACAAGCTAGCTCACTGTGTGAGTGTCTGGCCCTGCTATGGAGGAAACAATATATCTTTGTCAATGGGGAGTATGGCCCAGATCTGTGTGGTGCACCTACATTCACATGTTCGACCGCAGAACAAACAAATGCCCATCTTTGATAATGTACCCTTAAAGCTGTGCTTGGAATGCTGCTCTCTTGCTATTTTTCTGCCATGTTAACTCCTAAGCTTCATGTGTTTCCAGCTTTGGCCAGTAGTAACCAGAAAGATTTTAGTGTTGGGCAATGTTTTTCCAGATGCAGCTTACCCATGGTGATCGGTTTAATGTCACCACTTATCTCCACTGCCTTGTACAGTAAGGCAAAGGGATTATCTGTCAGCAACACCTCAGCCCGTGGTTTGATGTTGCTACTGTTGAATTTTGTTTTCAGAGGTGAAGTGTGAAGAATTGTGATCTGCATTTTTAATTTAAAAATTATCTCTGGAGAGAAATACGAAGAGGTCCTATTCCGGCTATCTCTCATCCTAACTTCCCCAAAAATATTTTAACTGTGGGGAGAATCTGGTTTCCTGGGAACTATTTGGCATGCTCTTGGGCAGTACATAATGACTGACAATAGATCACTATTCTTGACCCATTGTTATTTCTTAGACCCTGCAAACTTGAAGGAAACTGCATAAAATGTCACACTAAGGCTTTTAAACCCTGTTGTGTCTTCTCTGATTGACATTCTAATTTCCGTTTTCAATTTGACTGCTGATATGAACAAGATTAATTCTTCAAAGCATCACTTGAACACTTCTTCAGAAATCTGGAAGAATAAGGTTGTGAGACAATTTCAAAGTTCTTCGCCAGTTTCATCTTCGGTTAAAGTTTCTGCTGCTGGGTTGGTCTTGAATTTGATTTTGACGGAACTCATGCCTAAATTGTTTGAGCCAAAGTCTTCCTTCAGACAGACTTGCTGACGACCACTTTTGACAGAAAATGGATGTCAATCTCCTTTGTGCTTAGAGCTTGACAATGTCTCCCAAAAGGACAAGGTTCCCTTTTTAGCAGACCCCTACCTTCATACCCACTTAACCAGCTGAATTTTATTTAAATCGATAAATTGCCTACCAGGGTGTTTAGATTCAGTGCTGCTTTACCTGCAGAAAAATTAAAAATGGAGATGCCTTGAAAGCTTAGAAATCTTTCCTGTCGAAGATAAGCAGATTTAGACTGGCATTAAGTTTGTCATGTAAGACGCTCTTGATCTAGGCTACATACCAATTAAATCCACTTTATATTCCCTCTTGTAATTCCGAAACCCTAAGCTTTAATGGTTTGAGCTTCTCAAACCCTTAATGCTCATTTCACCAAAGCAAGAGCTCCGTGGCCTGCCTTTTCACAAGTATTCCTGAAAAAAGTTGCTTACTTCCAGTACCTTCTGTGTAACTAGTAGGCTTGAAGCCTGAGCAGTGACCTTACCAGTTAGAGTTTGCAAACAGATAATCAATTAATTGGGGAGAGGGAGCAGGACGACGTGGACAGTTACCTTCATAGCGATTCTTGTATTTTTTTTATTCCTTGTGTTCTCTCCTTCATTACTCACCCAGCCATCTCCTCAGCACCGTTTCCTTTACTACATAAATCTTTCCAGTGGGAAAACCAATGCAAGAATTAGGTTTGGTTGTGACGTAGAGTTAAACATTGGAGATCATGCTTGAATAGAGTCAACCAATTATTGAGGGCTCTGAAATACCATAAATAGACAGAATCTATAATGGCATCCCCTGCAGAGTTGCTTTGATGGATCTCCTTGAAATATCTTGCACTCCCTCTTTATGGACCTCAGCTAAATATATACTGTACTGTTAAATGGGAAACACTTCTCCGACTCTGCCCAGGATAAGTCAAAGCTTGCCGCTAGTTATGAGAGTTCTCCCTGTGAACCCAGAAAAAGGATAATGCCCCTAATACAGTAGATCTCCCTTAATGACACTCCATTTTACTGATTCGACATCCTGTTATGTTGTTGTGGGCATACAGTGCATTCTTGATGAGTCCTTCTGGCATTGCTTCTTCTGGTAGACCAGGCATATTTCGAGCATAGACATCCAAACTATAGTATGTAATTGACCTAATTCTTGAAAAGTTGAACAGCTGAAAGTCCTTAATTGGATTCTTATGAGTGCCCCAAATTTGCGCCAGTGATAAATATGTTTCATTATTGATAGGCATACAATTTGTCAGTATAGCCGTGCCCTTTTTGGCACCACATAATGCATTTGACAGCAGTAAAATCAACACCGTAAGCAAGCTACATCAGTCTCTGACTTAGGTGAGGCCTGATCATTAGGGAAAATTGTCATCCATTAATTCTTGGTTCCTGGTGCCCACCTCTGGACATCATAAGAAACAGAAGAAGAAAGAAAAAATATATATGATGCTTTTGTTCACCTGAAAAAAGAAAACATGAGCAGATTTGCTCAAAAAATAAAAAAGGATATGGGGTGAATTGGCGAGGAAAAGCTTCGGCGATCGTGGGATTGAAGTCATATTGTCTATCGTATCCTGTACGTTTGTGCACTGTGTTGTGGTTCTAACCTGTGCGTCAAGTGGGAAATAATGTAAAGAAAAGGCAAATAAATCTCACAAAACAGCAAGTGCGCAGAGCTGGCCTTGATTGTGCTTTAGTCCATCAAAGCTATTACCCCATTTTTATAATTATGTTGTTTTTGAAAACCAGGATGTACTGAGTTATTCACAACTTTTTAATGTACGTTTCCAGAATGCTGATCTGCGGTAGTAAAACCATTGCTTTTTCCTACTTTGCGTTGATGGGATTTCATAATCCGCAGTGACAACCGACATATTGCGAAACTCAGAGCTGTAGGGTTGCTGAGCTCCCTTTGTTATAGCATGGTTAGCATTCTAGAGAAGGACTTCTAAAATAGCTATGTTCAACAGTCTGGTGGCGCAGGTTATTTTCTTATAGCATGTGTTTATTTTAAAAGTTTTAGCAAACATCAGAATATTATATTAAAGGGCTGATAGTTTGAAGTAATTGCAATATACAACAAAGTTGCACCTTTGGTTCAGACCAAGTCTTTGCTTATTTTCTGTTTAAATCGCACATTAATTGGTAGTTTGGCTTATGCCCAGAAGTTTCTAAATCACTAGAATCTTAATAGAATTAGTTTATTGAAGCTATCTATTATGTTGAATATTAATATTTTTATGAGCTGAAAGCAAACATAACAATGAGGATTCCAAAGATATTCAGAACTGTATAAAAGTAGGAAAGGTTTGCACACCGCTAAGTGGTTTTGTGTAGCTTCTTCATTCTTTTAAATGTGCCATACAATATCCTGAGGATGTCTTATTAAAGTAAAGTGCTAAAATCCCTGATTGCTTCTGTTGCTGTTGCATAGCTCGTAATCTGAAGAAACCTCACCTGCTTGAGTGGGTTCCAACGTGGCCGCTAATTTTTGTGTACTGCATTCTCTGACAGTTTGTATTGTTAATTTCCCACAGCAACTTTTTAAATATTGAAATTCCACTCACCTGGAAAATATGTTCAATGTATAATTCAAAATTGTCAAAAAAACCTTCAGAACGTTACAGTGGCCAACAGCAGAAATGTTTTATTTCACTTAAGCCCATTGTCTGGGTAGGGAAAAGAAAATGCATATCAATGAACCATAAAAAGTGCAGGTGTTCTACTATTTCAACATCAAAATATTAAAGTTTCGTTGGGAAGAAGCAATTTCAGGGAATTGTCATGGTTGAAGAGTCTGAATATGGGTGGGCTTGCCTGTCTCACAATATTGTGACGTTGGTAGCCAATTTGTCAAACTTTATTTGTAATATTGTGTTTTCCCAGGAACCACAGCGTGTCTTTTTATGGTACTGTATTATTACATAAGTAAATAAAGCATTTTTATATAGATTTGTGTCGTTGTTTGATTTTTGAAAAAAGAACTATTGATGGACAGAATGCAGAACAATGTCATACATTCACCCCAGTACAGAGATCTGGGCCTAAATCCATCGTTTTTTTGCTCCCAATGCCTTTCCAGTTTGGACCCAGCCATATGCAAATCAGTCTTGACCCTGCGCTCAATGGGAACAGTCCAGCCCGAACTGCCAGGCCAGGTCCTCCCTGGACTGGAAACAAGCATCCTAGGACCGGGTTCGGGGTTTCACCCCTCTTCAGCCAGGATAGCTTGATTCCAGTGGCATGGAGAGCACGGGACTCACGTCTGAGCATACCCGTCCCACTCGGGGTGACAAATGCAAAAAGAACTAGTGATGGACAGAATGCAGAACAATGTCATACATTCACCCCAGTACTGAGATCTGGGCCTAAATCCATCGTTTTTTTGCTCACCATGCCATTCCAGTTTGGACCCAGCCATATACAAATCAGTCTTGACCCTGCACCCAATGGGAACAGTCCAGCCCGAACTGCCAGGCCAGGTCCTCCCTGGACTGGAAACAAGCATCCTAGGACCGGTTTTGGGGTTTCACCACTCTTCAGCCAGGATAGCTTGAGTCCAGTGGCACAGGGTCAGACTAATTTGCCTATGGCCATTTCTGACTGTGGTGGCGGAGTGAGCTAAAGAATGATGATGGATTAAACTCAGATCAGTTGACTGGGGGTGAGTGCTTGCAATGTTCAACACTCCGTCCATCATGCCCTTTGGTTTTGCTTTGTTCGCCCTATGTTGGCAGGGTATGGCCAGACGTGGGTCCCTTGCTCACTTTGCCACTGGATTTAAGCTAGCCTGGCTGATGACGGCTGATTAGCCAGAAATCGGTCCCAGGATGTTGTTTCCGGTCCAGGGAATACATGTCTTGGCAGTTCGGGCTGGACTGTTCCCATGAGGCACAGGGTCAGACTGATTTGCATATGGCCATGTCTGAACTGGGGTGGCGGAGTGAGCTAAAGAATGATGATGGGTTAAATCCAGATTAGTTGACTGGGGGTGAGTGCTTGCAATGTTCAACACTCCGTCCATCATCCCCTTTATTTTTGCGTTGTTTGATTTTTAGCACACTTATGCATATTCAAAGGCAATTTATTGCTCAAAGAGGTTCACTAGTGTCTGCAAAGTTATTACAGGCCATGTTCCTTTTAAAAGGGAGGAAATACATTAGTACTGTTTTTGTGTATGTACATTTACATGCGTAAACAAGTGTATTGCATTTCTGTTGGAATTCTAACAGCATACAAGTTGTCAGCCAGACTGAAATTTTTCCAGAAGTTCTTGTGTGCCACCATGGATCCGCAGTGACTTCATACCACCCTGGAAGTTATGGAGTAGAGCCACATTTAAAGGGCCATTCTGTGAGCTGATGTCAGTTCCTTTCTTTCTAATTCTTTTAACATGGAGCCATAGCTCTGTTTCCAACTTTGTCAGTTTTCTGATGACTCCGAAATTCTCAAGATGGTGTGCCAGGGAATGCTTATCTCTTGAAAACAGCAATCAAGCCATTCTGCAACTGCAGGAATCTGAAATCAGTCATGGCCCCACATGACTTGTGTCTTTGGTACTCCAGTCTCGACTTAGACATGCGTTAAGTATGCCCTCATGCACGTAAACGTAGCAGAAGCGAAGCTTTCCTCACCATGCATAAGAAATGGTTGCATTTGAAATAGATGTTCCACTCATTCTCCAAGTCATGGGCCATTCTTAGTTCTGAAGTTGTTCCTGCTCAAAGAAGCCAATATCAAATAACATGGCAGAAGTCCAAGAAAACCAAGCAGGACTCGTCCCACCGGTGAAATTCGGGTCTGAAGTTGCAAGGGTAGCAATCAATGGGTCCGGTATCTTCTGACTCAGAATTTGTCCTGCTTTTGGTCTTGGGATGATCAGAATTTCCCAGGCAGTCTTCAAACTAATTGCAAATAGCAGCTTTCAAGATGGCCATGTAATACATTTTCTAGATGCTACTGCTCGCTGTGGCACACCTTTAAGCATCATGAAGACACAGGGGCCTTCAGTCTGGACTGCCAACTGCAGGCGCTCCTCCAATGCAGACATTCACCTTGGGCATGGTGCAGAGTCCTGTGCCAAATCTGTCCAAACTTTCACTCTCTTCTCAAAGTCCATGCCAGTACCGGACTGACTCCGGATTCAGTAGCAGCACAATTTTCTACCCCGAACCAATGCTGACTCGCACCAAATCAGTTTTTGGTTGCCTTCCACCAAATGGGGATTACTCAGTGCCTAATTAGAAGAGCAGAGTAGATGTCGGCTGGCAGACCATGAGTAGTGTATCCATGCTTAGATGGCACAAGGCATGTTTGATCAGTGGGGCACACCATTTCTGTTAATCACTGTTGAGACACTCTGTGTCAAAGCTTCTGCACTCTGGAGTTTCTCCCAAAAAAATGATCGGGAGATGCATTCTGGCCGAGTTGGGACATGAATCTCCTATACATATTCCTTACGACGCCTCTCCTGTCTCACGTTTTGATGAAAGTCAGAACAGACCAGGCCTAGGTCATCTTCATAGCTCTAGCCTGGGCCAGGAGAGCATTGTACTCATAGCATCTGAGTATGTATCCTCTGATCCGGCTAGTGTTTTGGGAGGATCTCCTGTCCCAGCAACAAGGGAGAGTCCTACACCAGAATCTCAACAACCTAAGAAAGCAGATTGAGCAATGATAGTTAAATTCTTGTGACTTGACTTTGAAATGGTAAATGTAGTTTTTGCAGCTGGATGCATCTCCATCAATTCTGAGTGCCACATGAGTGAACTACTAGAAAACTTTCTGTTAAGGTTTTCTAGTCTACACCACTTACTTCCCACACAAGTTTCTGCTGAGGACTTGGACTCCCTTCATACAAATGAAGTACCATTTTTCCACATCGGTCAGTTGATTACCCTGCCTACATTTTTTTGCTGTGCAACAACCCCTAAAGTGGAGAGCCTCCATCGGTTTTTTAAACCTTTAATGAGTTTTTAATCTTCATTGATCGTATGAGAGATCATCGTATGGGTGATCAGCTCTTTGTGGTGCTTACTAAATGTAAGAAAAGCAATGTGATGTGAAAGAGGCCTCTGTCCAGGTGATAGTCCTCCTGTGCACTGGCCATGAATGAACCCCAGGCTGATTTGACCAGGGTACATGGACATATGCCATTGTGACATGAGCGTTGGTGCAACCTTTGATGAAGCACTACTGCCTAGACCATTCCGATGGGAGGACCATTTTGCCACCTTGCTTATGTGAGTCAACTCCTCATACCCTCCACCTTTTGGGAGAGTATGTGGGATCTATTCCAAAGGTGAGAAATCTATGGTTGGAAGGATCCATCAAAAGAACAAGTTACTAACTTTCAGAAACATACTTTATGCAACCAAGATTTCTCACTGCCCTTCCTCCCCCTACGTTCTTCGAAGTAGACTCCTCAACATCATAATAAAGTTCCAGGTTAGATTTTGATACACTCACTTGCAATTTGTTAGAAAGCTCTGCATCTGAGGGTGTAGAAGAAGATCGATGAAGAATCTGACGTCAGCGTGCAGGGGTGGTGCTTAAATGCAGTTCAGATCCACCAGTTCTGAGGCAGTATGAAGCCACCACAGAGCCATGTGGCACCACCTACTGGCTCGCAAGGAGCATTGCTGGAAAAATCTCTAGATTCCTTCTGACTCCTGGAAATTTTCCAAAGTTGCGAAATCTGCGTTTAAATAGCGTATCCACAAGTAAAAGTGTCACTGAAGGTAAGTAGCTTGTTTGTTTGGCTATTGTTTTTACTGACATTCTGTGAAACCAATGTATTTTCAATTATCTTATGGTATGATAAAATTGCAGTGAATTTTGGATTACTGTTAGTGTGGAAAAATGCTAAATACACAATATGTAATGTGAATTATAATCTGATGATGTATTCTCTATTGCTGGTTACATTTATATACCAATCTAGCTCACAAAGTTAAGGTTTCGATTTCTGAATAAAACTTTAAAAAGCCAGGTCATATTCCAGCTCAATGAAAGCAACACTCTGCTTGTCAGCATCTTGGGAGTTCATCGGAACCTTTGGAGCTCGTCCTTCAGGTGCGGCTCAATTGGCATGGGACTCATTCATCACAATACCTCTCGTGTAGTTCCAGGGTATTTACCGTAATTGGTTCATTAATTAATCTATAAATGGTCATACAGTACGTTAATTTTCTCTTTGAAACTTCAATATACTTTTTAGAAACAAGGTGCAATATATACAGTGTGATAATAGTGAAGACCATGCAGTGCTCGATAGTGAAACTTATATATACAAACACATGAACACTGTACAACACCCGCAGTTGTAAAGTAATTCCAAACAATAGAAATAAATCTCTATTTGAATACAATCTCTCTTTACGTATTTGAATAATACAACAACCAGGGGAGGGCGGTCGACGTTTCAACCCATTTAAAACTTACTGTGTCTCATCAGTACCAGTGTCATCTGACTAATACACTAAGTTCTGTCCAAATACGGAGGCACTCGCAATGTCTCACTTGGGAATTTTAAGCTTTCTGATTTGTAACCTTCCCCATTAACATGTTACCCGAACGACAGAAGGCTTTTAAACCTCCCCATTTAATCTAACAAAACAGTTCCCCAGCATAAACTTGGCATCTCAGTGGGACCACCAGCACCCTGTCGACTGAGGCGTAATAACACTGCCCCCTAGGTATACAGCAATTAATAACATATGCAGCACAGTTACTGAGCATGTTAATTCCAGCAAGTGTTTATTTTAAGAGTAGCTATGGTCCTATATACTAACTGGCACCTTTTAGAACACAGACGGCAAGATCGGGAAATAATACTTCGTTAAACGGCCGCGGATTGAATGTCAAAGTGCAGACAGCGGTGAGACACTACCCACTCACCTTGCCTGCACATGTGCAGTGACCGCACGTCACATACGCGTCAGTACAACACTAACTGACTTTATCCGGGACCGGCTGGCAAACTAACTTACGGCCCGGATAGACCATATTTGGGCAGGCCTCACTCTTCCGGTTTCCAAGCAATTAACGCTTAATTGACTCCAGGATTGGATATATAGCACGAAATTCAGTCCTGTCCTCATTCACAGCGGAGCCGCGTCGGGGCAACAAGGCATAGGAATTCCCCTCGTAACAGTGAGTACAATAGCTGGTAACGGCGTGCAGAACATCAACTCTGTAAGTAAGCGATCTGAGCATTATACCTTACTTTTCAGGGTGCATAATAGCACAACAGTCCCCCAACAATAGGAGGCTCATGATGCAAACCAGATTGTGGTAGCAAGTATGCACTAAATATATCTTTATCATTTTTCTCATAATGACAGGTCCCTAGAACTGTTAAGGTTAAGCTAATAGAGCGTGTGCTTTGTGTCAGTGTTTTGTATGTCCTGTCTTCGTCCTTTTTTTAAAGGGCACACCTTCACTATTAGGATGACAAATCTTGAGTAGCAGCTGCTGCTCGTACACCTTTTTAGGTCGAGCTATTTATAGCTTTGACATATTGTAGGGGAAACAACACTCTTGAACAAGCGGATTCCTCCCAATGCATGTGATCTATTGAAGCGTGATGCTTTGCCAGCGCTCTCATGGCCTCACTCACACCCCATATGCTCGTTCCCTCCCACTCGCTCACTCCCCCCCCCCCCATCCGACTTGCAAGTAAGCCTCGCACACCACCAGGCTCTTGAAGCGCGACGCTTCGCCAGCACGCGCTTGGCCTCACTCACACCCCATATGCTCGTTCCCTCCCACTCGCTCACTCCCCTACTCCCCCTCCCACCCCACCCCACCCCCATCCGACTTGTTTCGCTCTTATGGTTACCTCTTGCCTGTATCACATCACCTCATTATATATTTTACCTATCTTTCTCCTGCCCCTGTAACTTCTGCCCTTCATTTCTCCATCTTTGCCTTTCCATGTTTTCCATATGTGGAGAAGTGTGGCTCAATGCTTAGAGCGATTCAGAAAAGGGGTGGTGATGAACAGAGTGTCTGAATTAGGCAGACCACTCTTACCCAGTCCAAAGATCAGGGCTTGATCCATCACCGTTTTTTAGCTCACTGCACCATCCCAGCTCAGAACTTGTCTATATGCAAATTAGTCTGACCCTGGCCCAGTGCATCATGGGAACAGGGCAGACCAAACTACCAAGCCAATTCTTATACTGGGAAGGAAACAAGCTACCGGGGACCGGTTTCTGGCATTTCAGCCGTCTTCGGCCCGGCTTGCTTGAATCCTGATAGTGCAATGAGCTAGGGACTCACATCTGAGTATACCCTTCCACGCTTATGGTGGACAAAAATGATTCAGAAAAGGGGTGGTGATGAACAGAGTGTCTGAATTAAGCAGACCACTCTTACCCAGTCCAAAGATCAGGGCTTGATCCATCACCGTTTTTTAGCTCACTGCACCATCCCAGCTCAGAACTTGGCTATATGCAAATTAGTCTGACCCTGGCCCAGTGCATCATGGGAACAGGGCAGACCAAACTACCAAGCCAATTCATATACTGGGAAGGAAACAAGCTACCGGGGACCGGTTTCTGGCATTTCAGCCGTCTTCGGCCCGGCTTGCTTGAATCCTGATGGTGCAATGAGCTAGGGACTCACATCTGAGTATACCCTTCCACGCTTATGGTGGACAAAAATGATTCAGAAAAGGGGTGGTGATGAACAGAGTGTCTGAATTAAGCAGACCACTCTTACCCAGTCCAAAGATCAGGGCTTGATCCATCACCGTTTTTTAGTTCACTGCACCAATCCCAGCTCAGAACTTGGCTATATGCAAATTAGTCTGACCCTGGCCCAGTGCATCATGGGAACAGGGCAGATCAAACTACCAAGCCAATTCTTATACTGGGAAGGAAACAAGCTACCGGGGACCGGTTTCTGGTATTTCAGCCGTCTTCGGTCCGGCTTGCTTGAATCCTGATGGTGCAATGAGCTAGGGACTCACATCTGAGTATACCCTTCCACGCTTATGGTGGACAAAAATGATTCAGAAAAGGGGTGGTGATGAACAGAGTGTCTGAATTAAGCAGACCACTCTTACCCAGTTCAAAGATCAGGGCTTGATCCATCACCGTTTTTTAGCTCACTGCACCATCCCAGCTCAGAACTTGGCTATATGCAAATTAGTCTGACCCTGGCCCAGTGCATCATGGGAACAGGGCAGACCAAACTACCAAGCCAATTCTTATACTGGGAAGGAAACAAGCTACCGGGGACCGGTTTCTGGCATTTCAGCCGTCTTCGGCCCGGCTTGCTTGAATCCTGATGGTGCAATGAGCTAGGGACTCACATCTGAGTATACCCTTCCACGCTTATGGTGGACAAAAATGATTCAGAAAAGGGGTGGTGATGAACAGAGTGTCTGAATTAAGCAGACCACTCTTACCCAGTCCAAAGATAAGGGCTTGATCCATCACCGTTTTTTAGCTCACTGCACCATCCCAGCTCAGAACTTGGCTATATGCAAATTAGTCTGACCCTGGCCCAGTGCATCATGGGAACAGGGCAGACCAAACTACCAATTCTTATACTGGGAAGGAAACAAGCTACCGGGGACCGGTTTCTGGCATCTCAGCCGTCTTCGGCCCGGCTTGCTTGAATCCTGATGGTGCAATGAGCTAGGGACTCACATCCCTTCCACGCTAATGGTGGACAAAAATGATTCTGAAAAGGGGTGAGTAAGAGTGGTCTGCTTAATTCAGACACTCTGTTCATCACCACCCCCTTTTCTGAATCGTTTTTGGCCACTATAGGTGTGGCAGGGTATACTCAGACATGAGTCCCTTGCTCACTGCACCATCAGGATTAAAGCGAGCCGGGCCGACGACGGCTGAAATGCCAGAAACTGGTCCCCGGTAGCTTGTCTCCTTTCTGGTGAAGAATTGGCTTGGTAGTTTAGTCTGCCCTGTTCCCATGATGCACTGGGCCAGGGACAGACGGATTTGCATATAGCCAGGTTCTGAGCTGGGATGGTGCAGTGAGCTAAATAACGGTGATGGATCAAGCCCTGATCTTTGGACTGGGTAAGAGTGGTCTGTTAATTCAGACACTCTGTTCATCACCACCCCCTTTTCTGAATCGTTTTTGGCCACTATAGGTGTGGCAGGGTATACTCAGACATGAGTCCCTTGCTCACTGCACCATCAGGATTCAAGCAAGCCGGGCCGACGACAGCTGAAATGCCAGAAACCGGTCCCCGGTAGCTTGTCTCCTTTCTGGTGAAGAATTGTCTTGGTAGTTTAGTCTGCCCTGTTCCCATGATGCACTGGGCCAGGGACAGACTGATTTGCATATAGCCAGGTTCTGAGCTGGGATGGTGCAGTGAGCTAAATAACGGTGATGGATCAAGCCCTGATCTTTGGACTGGGTAAGAGTGGTCTGCTTAATTCAGACACTCTGTTCATCACAACCTCCTTTTCTGAATCGTTTTTGGCCACTATAGGTGTGGCAGGGTATACTCAGACATGAGTCCCTTGCTCACTGCACCATCAGGATTCAAGCAAGCCGGGCCGACGACGGCTGAAATGCCAGAAACCGGTCCCCGGTAGCTTGTCTCCTTTCTGGTGAAGAATTGGCTTGGTAGTTTAGTCTGCCCTGTTCCCATGATGCACTGGGCCAGGGACAGACTGATTTGCATATAGCCAGGTTCTGAGCTGGCATGGTGCAGTGAGCTAAATAACGGTGATGGATCAAGCCCTGATCTTTGGACTGGGTAAGAGTGGTCTGCTTAATTCAGACACTCTGTTCATCACCACCCCCTTTTCTGAATTGTTTTTGGCCACTATAGGTGTGGCAGGGTATACTCAGACATGAGTCCCTTGCTCACTGCACCATCAGGATTCAAGCAAGCCGGGCCAACGATGGCTGAAATGCCAGAAACCGGTCCCCGGTAGCTTATCTCCTTTCTGGTGAAGAATTGGCTTGGTAGTTTAGTCTGCCCTGTTCCCATGATGCACTGGGCCAGGGACAGACTGATTTGCATATAGCCAGGTTCTCTTCCAGGGGATCCTCATCAATAGTCATAAGCATTAGAATATTCCCGCCCATGTGCGGGACCCCGGAAACACTATATTATATGTGCCCCACATATAAATACACATATATATATAAATAATATATATATAAAAAACAAGCAATAGCAGCCAAATCACATTAGAGCTGAAATATGCTGTGAAGAATTTCCACCATACATGAATAATAAGCATTAGAAACAGGAGAAAACAACACCAAAGTTTGTTTAGGAATTGTTTTAATGCTCAGAAAGCAGTAGAAATTCTCAGAACTCACTGGAAGCATAGGAAGCTCCCAGGCTGCATTGCAAACACACAGTCTAACAAGACTGAAAAGCTAACCTGTAGCTAAATAACAAAAAACTGACACTGTGCCTTTAAGGCACTCATGACCCCCTGAATCCCATCATGCCTCAGGAGTGGCAGTTAGGTCAGTTGTTCTTTCCGGCTCCTTCAGTGAAGGACCCTGGTTACACAGCTCCACTAATTTTCTGTTTTTTTACAGAAAAATTGCTTCTTTTTGACAACTTTTGCTCTTACTTCGACGTCTTACATCTGGTCAAGTAAGATACTGCTTGTTTTGAGCAGTTTGGAGGGCATTTTACTCTGAAAATGCCTTCACTCTTTGATAAATGTCCTTCTTGTAACAGCAAGAAGGCCAAGACAGACAGCCACGAGGTCTGTATCGTTTGCCTGCCTGAAGACCATGATCCAGACACCTGTCCTCATTGTGAGAACCTGTCAGGAAGGACTCTCAAGGACAGGGAGAGAATTCGAATTTATGGCCTGGCTCACAGAGCTTCGAGAGGGAGATCTCCAGTGAAGAAGGACTGCAAGAAGACCCATTCCTCTTCAAAGAAGAAGTCTTCACGCCCTTCTACTTCAGCGTCGAGCTCGGCGCTGAGAAAAGATCCACAAGTGGGATTTTCCTCTGAGAAGCTGCCGTCGACGGCGGGCTCGCCGTCAGGAGGAAGACCAGGTACGTCGACGACATCAAAGGCACCGGCGCCGTCGTCGAAATCCCCTCCGCCGTCGTCAACCGGGCGGCGATCGGCGTCGAGGAAGGCTACTCCGCCGCCGTCAACCGGGCGACGGTCGGCGTCGAGATCCATTGCTCCTCCGCCGTCGTCAACCAGGCGACGACCGGCGTCGAGGAACGTCACCTCGCCGTCGTCAACCAGGCGACGACCGGCGTCGAGAAGGGTGACTCCTCCACCGTCGACAGTGGCTCGTCGATCGGCGTCGAGGACGCGGTCTCCGTTGGTGCGGCAGCAGCGCTCGGCGTCGAGGGTGCCCAATACCCCTCCGCCGTCGTCGCACAGGCATTCGACGTCGAGACATGGCTCTACGTCGGCGACTGACCATCGCCGTTCGACGTCGAGGCAGAAAGCTCCGTCGACGACAGGGCGAGACCATTCGACGTCGAGAGAGAAGCCTCCGTCGGCGACAGGACATCGTCGTTCGACGTCGAGGCTGAGGTCCCCGTCGACGACCGGACACCGCCGTTCGACGTCGAGGCAGAAAGCTCCGTCGGCGGTTGCTCATCGCCGCTCGACGTCGAGAGACTACGAACACTCTCATGGACATTCGAGGTCAAGATTGTTTGATCCTCCGACTCCTCGGAAGCGGTCGGCTGCGAGAAGTGAGCGCTCGACGTCGAGGCACTCGGATACGATCATGGTGACAGAATCTGCTTCTCACCATTCATCTTATCGGTACTCGGGCTCCTCTACTGCGCATTCAAGATCCAGAAGCCCTATACACAGGACTCCTGAACGTCGTCCAGATCCTTCAACGGGGCGCATCAGATTGTCACCTAGATGGTACAGGTCCTTGGACCATTGGAGAGACGATGGGCCTACCAAGCGTATGCAGGAGTATGCCAGCCCACACCACAGGTCACCTCTCCAAAACCTGGTGGAGGAGATGGACAAGCGTAGCCCTCCCAGGCGCTCAACGCCTGTGACGCTGCCCACCAAAGCGCCAAGGAGGTCCCGTTCGCCTACAAGGGACGCTAGACGGGATGGTCGGGGAAGATCAAATTCGCCTGCAAAGGATCCTAGATTGGAACGTCGGAAGAACTCTGTCCCTCCCCGGGGCAGATCTCCTGTGCGGTCGCCGACCAAATCCCCCAGGGCGTCCCGATCCCCTAGAAGAGAACATCGGACAAGAGATCGGGTCAGGTCTCGCTCTCCTAGACGGGAGGAGCGCTCCGGGAGGTCGCGGGAGCGGGGACGCAGTTCTCACCATCGACATAGACGTACTCCGTCTACCTCCTCCACTTCATCTACCAGATCGTCCAAGAGGGACTACTCACCGACTTTGACGGACAGTCCAACGTCCAGGTCCTCCCCAGTGGATGATATTGGCACGTACCTGGACGTGCTGCAGAGAGGTGCGCTTAAACTGAACATCGAAATGTCTGTCCCTCAAGTGACGACGACAGTCATTTTCGAAACCTTGCACAAAAAGGCCATCTCCAGACCTCTGCTGCCTTTGGTTCCGGGGATTATGGACCCTGTCAAGGAAGTTTTCCTAACCCCAGCAGCAATCAGAGCAGTGCCAGCACGCATTACCAAGAAGTACAAACCGGCGGCTTCTGACCCTGTGTTTGTGAAGTCTGACCCTCCGGCGGACTCTGTCATCGTGGCAGCGGCGAGGAAGACACATGCGGTTGCTGGTTCATCTTCAGTCCCACCAGATAAGGACAGCAAGACCCAAGACTCCTGGGGTCAGAAGGTTTGCAACTCTGCTGCTTCCACTCTTAAGGTCGCCAGTGCAGCTGCGCTCCTGGGTCGGTATGACAGAGCCTTATGAGACTCGATGGAAAGATTCAAAGCCAAGCTGCCGAAAGAGGACCAGCAGGACTTTGAGGAAACTGTTACGGAGGGGTGTCTGGTGGCTAACCAGATGATCAGCACGGCCGCGGATGGGGCGGTGCTTTCGGCTCATTCCTATTCCCATGGAGTTTGTGCCAGAAGATCGGCCTGGTTGCGCCTTACAGGTCTAAAGCCGGATGCTCAGCATCGGATTCGAAATCTCCCCTTTTCGGGTTCCGCTCTCTTCGGGGAACACGCGGACGAAGAGATGACCCGAATGAAGACTGAGCTGGACACGGTGAAGGCGGTGGGCTTGGAGAAGAAAAAGGAATTCAAGCGCCGCTTCAAGTCCAACAGGGGGAGAGGGGCCCAACAGAGGGTTCAAACCCCTCAGTGGTCCCAGAACAAAGCTCAGGGAAAACCCCAGTTTCGTGGTAAGCCCAGCAGGGGCAGAGGGGGCCACCAGCAGTCCTCCAACACCACGAGAGGAGGAAAGGCCTGAACAGTGGCTTCCTCTGACGCCGTTGCCCACTCCAGTGGGAGGAAGTGCTTCACAACACCTGGCAGAGTGGGTCAGCATCACAAGAGATCAGTGGGTGCTGAATATACTGCGAAATGGATACAGGATATGTTTCCGTGCTCTTCCAAAGAGCATCCCTCCGAAGAGCTCTTGCCCTCACCAACTGAGCTTGCTCCGACGAGAGGTAACAATCCTGCTGCAGAAAAGAGCGATAGAAGAAGTTCCTCGCGCTCTAAGAGGCAAAGGAGTTTACTCCAGATATTTCCTTGTCCCCAAAAAAGATCAGGAGGACAAGTTCAGACCCATACTCGACCTACGACTCCTAAACAAGGTTATCGTCAAGGAAAAGTTCCGCATGTTGGCGCTCCACCAAATATGTCCTCATCTACAAGCCGGAGATTGGATGTGTTCGGTGGATCTACAAGATGCGTACTTTCATATCCCGATTGCGCAGCAACATCGAAAGTACCTGAGGTTTGTCGTGGGACACAAACACTACCAGTACAAGGTGTTACCCTTCGGTCTCAAGTCCGCACCACGAGTCTTCACCAAATGCATGGCAGTGGTGGCGGCTTTTCTTCACAAGAAGGGTCTCTTCGTTTACCCATATCTGGACGACTGGCTCCTAAAGGGTCCATCTCCGGTACGGGTAACGCAAGATCTGCATCTGTGCCTGCAACAGCTTCACAGGCTCGGCCTCCATGTGAACCTGGAGAAGTCAGTCCTGCGGCCTACGCAATCCATCCACTACCTAGGCTCCGTTCTGGACACAAGCGTGGGAAGAGCGTTTCCTTCGGAGGAGAGACTTTCTTCCATGAACCTGAAATGCGGGATTCTGCTAGAGTCTCGGCCTCCAACGGCGCGACAGGTGGCGTCTCTGCTGGGTTCCATGGCGTCCTGCATTTTTCTCATCCCACACGCCAGGCTGAGAATGCGTCCTCTGCAACAGACCCTGGAGGATCAGTGGGACCAGGCAACAGGTCGTTGGGAGGACCGTATCCATCTTTCCCAGGCGACAAAAGAGTCCATCAGATGGTGGACTCGGAGACACAATGTGATGGTGGGAGTGCCGTTTCATCAGCCCATTCCGTCCCAATCTATAGTGACAGATGCCTCCCTGCACGGCTGGGGAGCACACATGGGTCCGCTTCAGATTCAAGGCCGGTGGTCTGCACAGGAGCAGACATACCACATCAACATGCTGGAACTCAGAGCGGTATTCCAGGCTCTCAAAGCTTTCCTGCCAGCGATCACCTCCAACTCGGTCCTGGTTCAGACGGACAATACAACAACCATGTTCTATCTGAACAAACAAGGAGGCACAAAATCTCGCCCACTGTCTCGAGAGGCTCAGACAATATGGCATTGGCTCCTCGCTCGAGGTCTCACAGTGGTGGCGGTGCATCTTCCGGGCGAGTTGAACGTCAAAGCAGACGCACTCAGCAGGCACTTCGAAGATCAGCCAGACTGGGTGCTAAACGACGAAGTGGTGGAAGAGCTTTTTCGTTGCTGGGGACGTCCGTCCATAGACTTGTTTGCAGACGACGAAAGCGCCAAGTGCCACGCCTTCGCGTCCAGGTTCCACAGGCCGGGGACGCAGGGGAACGCTCTTCTGTTGGATTGGGCAGGGATGTTCGTGTATGCGTTTCCTCCCCTAGCTCTGATCCCGAGGGTGGTTTCCAAGCTCCTCAGGACGAACATGGAGATGATCCTGATTGCTCCAGACTGGCCTCGGCAGTGGTGGTATCCGGACCTTCTACATCTGTCAGTGTGTCCACACAAACGACTCCCTTGCAGACCAGACCTGTTGAGCAAAATGAACGGGAGGATAATGCATCCCAACATTGAACCTAACAGCATGGCTCCTGAGGTCCTGCAATACGGACATTTGAACCTGCCTCCAGACTGCATGAGCATTTTGAGGGAGGCTAAGAGGCCGTCCACGAGAGCATCCTATGCCTTCAAGTGGAAAAGGTTTTACTTGTGGTGTAGGGATCATCATTTGGATCCTATTAAAGGGCAGGAGGACGTCATCTTACCATACCTCCTTTCCCTCGCAACAGCTGGTTTGAAGTACGCTTCCATTAGAGTACATTTGTCAGCTATTGTGGCCTATAGGAAGTCCCCTGACCAGGTGTCTTTCTTTCAGGTTCCGGTGGTCAAGGATTTCCTTCAGGGTTTGAAGAAAGTGTATCCCCCTGTGCGAAATCCTTCTCCTCCGTGGGAATTGAACCTGGTTCTATCTCGGTTAATGTCTCCACCTTTCGAGCCCATCCACAAGGCTTCCTTACAACATCTCTCTTGGAAGGCAGCTTTTTTGGTGGCAATTACCTCTGCACGCAGAGTCAGTGAGATACAGGCGCTCTGTGCAAAGAAACCTTATACGGTATTCCACCATAACAGGGTAGTTCTAAGGGCTCACCCTTCTTTCTTGCCTAAGGTCATCTCTGATTTTCATATAAATCAGTCTATTTCCCTCCCTTCTTTTTTTCCAAATCCGACGACCCCGGCCGAGCGGTCACTTCACTCCTTAGATCTTAAAAGAGTGCTGAAGTTTTATTTGGAAAAGACGAAAGGGATTAGGAAAACGGACCAACTGTTTGTGAACTATGGTGCAATGAGAACTGGCTTTCCAGCGGCAAAGAGGTCCATTTCCAGGTGGATTGTCTCTTGCATTAAGTTGGCCTATCAACTAGCAGGAAAACCTTTGTTGATGTCTCCAAAAGCGCATTCCACTAGAGGGAAGGCGGCTACAGTGGCTTTCTTGCATGACGTTCCCATGTCGGAAATATGCAAGGCCGCGACCTGGAAATCAGTGCATACCTTTACGAGGCATTACTGCCTCGACTCTGATTCCAGGACTGACACTCAAGTAGGGCAAGCCTCCTTGAGGAATCTGTTTGGGTAGTCTATTTTGTCTACTCACGCTTATTGATGAGATTTCTGTCTTATCTTTCCTTTGCCCGCAGGGATGAGGAGAGGCTCGCTATTCTATTCTAATGCTTATGACTATTGATGAGGATCCCCTGGAAGAGAAGAATTAGTTACTTACCTGTAATCCTAGTTCTCTTCCAGGGGTATCCTCATCAAAGTCATAAGCAACCCTCCCGCCTCCCCGGGCAAAGGATACTCTTTAATAAGGAGATATTGTTAACCTATGTGTTATTGGGTTTGGTTTTCAGTCTCCGAAAAGAACAACTGACCTAACTGCCACTCCTGAGGCATGATGGGATTCAGGGGGTCATGAGTGCCTTAAAGGCACAGTGTCAGTTTTTTGTTATTTAGCTACAGGTTAGCTTTTCAGTCTTGTTAGACTGTGTGTTTGCAATGCAGCCTGGGAGCTTCCTATGCTTCCAGTGAGTTCTGAGAATTTCTACTGCTTTCTGAGCATTAAAACAATTCCTAAACAAACTTTGGTGTTGTTTTCCCCTGTTTCTAATGCTTATTATTCATGTATGGTGGAAATTCTTCACAGCATATTTCAGCTCTAATGTGATTTGGCTGCTATTGCTTGTTTTTTATATATATATTATTTATATATATATGTGCATTTATATGTGGGGCACATATAATATAGTGTTTCCGGGGTCCCGCACATGGGCGGGAATATTCTAATGCTTATGACTTTGATGAGGATACCCCTGGAAGAGAACTAGGATTACAGGTAAGTAACTAATCCTTCTGAGCTGGGATGGTGCAGTGAGCTAAATAACGGTGATGGATCAAGCCCTGATCTTTGGACTGGGTAAGAGTGGTCTGCTTAATTCAGACACTCTGTTCATCACCACCCCCTTTTCTGAATCGTCAATGCTTAGAGCAGCAGACCCTGATGGAGAGGTCTGGCCCGGGACCAGGGTTAAATTCCCGCCTCGGAGGGTCTTGGGCTCACTTTCCTCGGACCTGATCATTCTCGCCTCGGTGCCTTTTCTAATCATGGGTCCCACTCTGCAACTCTGGGCAATAGCTTGCTTAATCTCCACAACGGCCCCAACAGCGCTGGGATGCCTGGTTTCACCTTGGGGGTGCCATGGGGTGGACTTTTCACAGGGAAAAGCCAGGAAGGGTTCCACAGCGGTATGCGTTACAGCGCCAGGACACCCCAGTTGGGGTATTAGTGCCCTTTACAAGTACAAATTACATTACATTATATTACATAGTTCCCTTCCTACCAACACTTTCCCCTCTAACTTGGGACTCTCATCTGCCTTTGGCAATTTTTTCTCGCAGTGCCTCTCCCTTTTGCTTCACTTACCTGTGTTTTTTGTTTGTTTCATTTTATTGGTAAATCACTCTTTTTTCCTTCTGGTTCTTTTTCCGCTTTGTCTCCCCCGTTCTCTTCTCTCTGTTCCACGCGGTCCCCCTCTCTCTTGCCTTCCCCCTAACCCCAGTGCTCTCTCCACGTCTCTCCCAGCTCGCCGCAGCCTCACTGCCAGTCTCACAAGAAGATCGAGGCCACCCTGGTGATCCAGAGCTGATGGCTCTGCGCACAGTTCAACTCAATGCCACAGCACCACACAACGCCACAGAACCACTCAACACCACAAACCACTCAACGCCACAGCACCACTCAATGCAACAGCATCACTCAACGCCACAGCATCACTCAACGCCACAGTATCACTCAACGCCACAGCATCACTCAGCGCCACAGAATCACTCAACACCCCTCAATGCCACAGCACCCCTCAATGCCACAGCACCCCTCAATGCCACAGCGTTACTCAACTCCACAGCATCACTCAATGCCACAGCATCACTCAGCACCACTCAATGCCACAGCACCACTCAACACCACAAAACCACTCAATACCACAGCACCACTCAACACCACAGCACCACTCAACACCACAGCACCACTCAACGCCACAGCATCACTCAACGCAACAGCATCACTCACGCCACAGAATCACTCAACGCCACAGAATCACTCAACACCCCTCAATGCCACAGCACCACTCAACACCACAGTGTTACTCAACTCCACAGCATCACTCAACTCCACAGCATCACTCAGCACCACTCAACGCAACAGCACCACTCAACACCACAAAACCACTCAACACCACAAAACCACTCAACACCACAGCACCACTCAACACCACAGCACCACTCAACGCCACAGCATCACTCAACGCCACAGCATCACTCAAAGCCACAGCATCACTCAACGCCACAGCATCACTCAACGCCAGAGCATCACACAGCACCACAGCATCACTCAGCACCACTGACCGTCCTGCCTCCATCTGCAGCGGTCGCTCCCACCACGCTCCATCGCTTTATCACCAAGCCTCCTGCAGTATCGTAGCTTGTGCCTGCGCTTGCCTGTACTTGTAATCCAGCCAATCGGTAGCGCTACTGTGCCTGCGCTTGAATAGTAATATTGTTGTCTGCGCTAGTATTGTATTATCGTTTTGTGCGCTTGCATTGTTAAAACGTTACGCTAGTTGCATATTTGCTGGCTTCTTTGTAAATTAATCAGATCACATCTGCCTGACTGTACCGGCGACTCTGCCCACCCCAACCCCGTTGTCCTTGCTTCCGTTTTGGCTGCCATCTTGTTGTTGTGCCGTCCCAGCCTGCAGCTCCACCCCGCATCCCGCCTCCCAGCTGACCATCCCTCCCACAATTGAGTATAGGATTGCATCCCCCAAGGAAGCGCTGTGACCGTCCTGCCTCCATCTGCAGCGGTCGCTCCCAGCACGCTCCATCGCTTTGTCACCAAGCCTCCTGCGGTATCGTAGCTTGTGCCTGCGCTTGCCTGTACTTGTAATCCAGCCAATCGCTAGCACTACTGTGCCTGCGCTTGAATAGTAATATTGTTGTCTGCGCTAGTATTGTATTATCGTTATGTGTGCTTGCATTGTTAAAACGTTACGCTAGTTGCATATTTGCTGGCTTCTTTGTAAATTAATGAGATCACATCTGCCTGACTGTACCGGCGACTCTGCCCACCCCAACCCCGTTGTCCTTGCTTCCGCTTTGGCTGCCATCTTGTTGTTGTTGTGCCGTCCCAGCCTGCAGCTCCATCCCGCCTCCCAGCTGACCATCCCTCCCACAATAGAGTATAGGATCGCATCCCCCAAGGAAGCGCTGTGACCGCCCTGCCTCCATCTGCAGCGGTCGCTCCCACCACGCTCCATCGCTTTATCACCAAGCCTCCTGCGGTATCGTAGCTTATGCCTGCGCTTGCCTGTACTTGTAATCCAGCCAATCGCTAGCGCTACTGTGCCTGCGCTTGAATAGTAATATTGTTGTCTGCGCTAGTATTGTATTATCGTTTTGTGCGCTTGCATTGTTAAAACGTTACGCTAGTTGCATATTTGCTGGCTTCTTTGTAAATTAATCAGATCACATCTGCCTGACTGTACAGGCGACTCTGCCCACCCCAACCCCGTTGTCCTTGCTTCCGCTTTGGCTGCCATCTTGTTGTTGTTGTGCCGTCCCAGCCTGCAGCTCCACCCCGCATCCCGCCTCCCAGCTGACCATCCCTCGCCCCGCCCCCTCCACTGTCTACTTATGGTAGAGCAACTGACACGCAGCGTTCACGCGCAGCGGACGCGCCCCATGACCCCCTGGTCCCCGCCACTCCCAACCTACTAAAACCACTTATGATGCCGCCACTCTCCTCGCCCTCAACCCCGGACGCACCCCACTATGCTGCGAAGCTACCCCAGGACGTACCAACGGCTAATTCACCTGCCTCTCCTGCAAGTTCAACTGCATCAGGACCCTCACCAAACCCACTTCCTCCACACACATCTCCGATCCCAACCGCCTGAAATGCATCCTACTGAACACCCGCTCGGTCCACAGACACGCAACAGAACTCTGGGACCTAATCGGCACTGCGTCACCTGACATCGCCTTCCTTACTGAAACATGGATGAACGCATCTTCTGCTCCCGACATCGCCATAGCCATACCGGACGCTTACAAGATTATTCGTAAAAACTGGAGGAGGCATCGCCATCGTCCACAGAAACACCATCAAAATCACAACCAGCTCCGACGACAATCTTGCAACCGCCGAACACCTCCACTTCCAGATCCACACCGACCCTAGGACCACCCTTAGAGGCACCCTCATTTACAGGCCTCCAGGCACCCGCACTCAATTCAGCAACAACATCACAGACTTCGTCAGCCCACTTGCCCTCGCCTCCGAGAACTACATTCTTCTAGGAGACCTCAACTACCACCTTGAAAACATACTCGACAACAACACCACCACCCTTCTGGACAACCTGGCCAATCTCGGACTCAAACAACTTGTTGACACCCCCACTCACACAGCCGGACACACGCTCGACCCTATCTTCACCTCCAGCAAGCACATCTCCTTAGATCGCTCGACAGATCTACACTGGACGGATCACAGCTGTGTTCACTTCTGCTACAAAACCACCCTGACCCACAACCGTCCACAACCCACCCCCCGGAGAAACTGGAACAAAATCACCACCGACCAACTCCTCACATCACTCAACCAAAACCCTCCCACCCTCTCAATGAACCCAGACCAAGCGGCCACCAATTTCAGGCAATGGATTACCCACAGTGCGGACGAATTAGCACCCCTAAAAAAGCACCAGTTGAACTCAACCAGCAAAAAGGCTCCCTGGTTCAATGATGAACTTAAAAAATCCAAGAAGCTATGCCGCACCATGGAGAAAAATTGGAGAAAAAACCCAACCTCAGACAACATGGCCTCTCTCAAGACAGCCACCCGCAAACACCACAAACTGATTCGATCCGCCAAGAAATCAGCATTCAAGGACCGTCTCGACAACAATTCTCATAACAGCAAGGAACTCTTCAATATCGTCAAAGAATTCACTAACCCCACCGCAGCATCCAACGACATCACTCCCTCCCAAGACCTCTGCGATGCGCTATCCTCCTTCTTCTACAACAAAATTGCCGACATCTACAACAGCTTCAAGAATACTCCCTGTGATCAACCCGCCCCACCCCCTTCAGATCCCACTCCTCCAACTAACAACCTCAGTGCCTGGAACCCAATCACCACTGAAGACACCATTCGCCTCATGAACTCAATCCACTCTGGCTCGCCTTCTGACCCCTGTCCCCACCACATCTTCAACAAAGCTGACTCCATCATTGCACCCCAACTTCGCGATGTCATCAACTGCTCTTTCAAATCTGCCACCTTCCCAGAAATCTGGAAACACGCCGAACTCAGCGCCCTTCTGAAAAAACCCACAGCAGATCCCTCAGAACTGAAAAACTACCGACCCATATCCCTCCTCCCTTTCCCGGCCAAAGTCATCGAGAAAGCCGTCAACAGCCAGCTCGCCGCCTTCCTTGAATCCAACAACTCCCTTGATCCTTCTCAATCCGGATTTCAAGCCAAACACAGCACCGAAACCGCCCTCATTACAGCGACCGACGACATCCGAGCACTCCTGGACAACGGAGAAACAGTGGCCCTCATCCTACTCGACCTCTCCGCCCCTTTCAACACAGTCTGCCACAGCACCCTTATACAACGCCTCAGCAACATCGGCATACAAGGAAAAGCCTTGGACTGGATCTTCTCGTTCCTAGCTGGGAGAACTCAGAGAGTCCGACTTCCTCCATTCTACTCAGAGGCCACCGAAGTCATTTGCGGCGTACCTCAAGGATCCTCACTCAGTCCCACCCTCTTCAACGTCTACATGAGTCCTCTCGCCTCTATCGCGCGTCAACACAACCTCAACATCATCTCTTACGCCGACGACACCCAGCTAATCCTTTCCCTCACCAAAGACCCCAACACCGCCAAAACCAATCTTCACGAAGGCATGAAAGAAGTAGCCGAATGGATGAAACAGAGCCGCCTAAAACTCAACTCAGACAAAACGGAGGTGCTCATCCTAGGACCCTCCCCCTCAGCTTGGGACGACTCTTGGTGGCCTTCCGCTCTGGGCACAGCACCCACACCCACAGACCATGCACGTAACCTTGGCTTCATTCTAGACTCCTCTCTCTCAATGTCCAGACAAGTCAACGCCGTCTCGTCCTCCTGCTTCAACGTCCTTCGCATTCTCAAAAAGATCTTCCGCTGGATCCCCCTCGTGACAAGAAAGACTGTCACCCATGCACTGGTCACGAGTCGTCTGGATTACAACAAAACTACAGAAAAAACTCCAGCGCATCCAAAACGCGTCAGCGAGACTCATATTAGACATCCCGCGCCAAGATCACATCACCGGACACCTAAAAGACCTCCACTGGCTTCCCGTCAACAAAAGAATTACTTTCCGCCTTCTCACCCATGCACACAAGGCCCTTTATAATCTAGGACCCGAATGCCTCAACACTCGACTGTCCTTCTACAAACCCACACGCCAACTAAGATCATCCAATCAAGCCCTCGCCGCAGTCCCGCGCATCCGAAAATCCACCATGGGTGGCAGATCCTTCTCCTTCCTGGCTGCCAAGACCTGAAACTCACTCCCCACCCACCTCCGCCTCACTCATAACCACATCTCCTTCAGAAAAGAACTGAAAACCTGGCTATTCGACAAATAATGAACCCCTCCCTCTAGCGCCTTGAGACCCTCTGGGTGAGTAGTGCGCTATATAAATGCCCGAACTTGAATGCCACAGCACCCCTCAACGCCACACCACCCCTCAACGCCACAGCACCCCTCAACGCCACAGAACCCCTCAACGCCACAGAACCCCTCAACGCCACAGCACCCCTCAGCGCACAGCATCCCTCAGCGCCACAGCCCCCCTCAATGCCACAGCCCCACTCAACGCCACAGCACCACTCAACACCACAGCATCGCTCAACGCAACAGCATCACTCAGCGCCACAGAATCACTCAGCACCGCTGAATGCCACAGCACCCTCACCGCCACAGCACCTCTCAACAACACAGCACCACTCAACACCACAGCACCACTCAGCACCACTCAATGCCACAGCACCACTCAACGCCACACCACTCAGCGCACAGCAGCCCTCAACGCCACAGCATCACTCAATGTCACAGCATTACTCAACGCCACAGCACCACTCAGTGCCACATAACCACTCAGTGCCACATCACCACTCAACGCCACAGCACCACTCAACGCCACAGCACCACTCAGCGCACAGCAGCCCTCAACGCCACAGCATCACTCAACGTCACAGCATTAGTCAACGCCACAGCATCACTCAATGCCACATCATCACTCAAAGCCACAGCATCACTCAATGCCACAGCATCACTCAGCAGCACTCAACGCCACAGCACCACTCAACGCCACAGCATTACTCAGCACCACTGAATGGCACAGCATCACTCAGCACCACTGAACGCCACAGCATCACTCAGCACCACTGAAGGTCACAGCATCACTCAGCACCACTGAAGGCCACAGCATCACTCAGCACCACTGAAGGCCACAGCATCACTCAGCACCACTGAAGGCCACAGTATCACTCTGCACCACTGAACGCTACAGCATCACTCTGTGCAACCAATCAACAACTGGTTCTAATATGTTCTCTCAATGTTTCAAGCTTTATTACAAATGTCACAAAAATATGTTAATATTTCACTTCTGTTCTTGGATTTTCATCCCAATAAAATACACTGAACATCATCTTCCCAAAAGTTATTTACAAAAGTTTAAGCTATTGCCACTATAAATTACAATAACTTTTATTTAAGTATTAATTATTAAAAAAAATAAAAGCCATTGTTAATTGTAATATTAATACATCTAAGTCATGTAAATACAACACATATTGCATTACAAATGCTATAGGTGTCACGTTTGCGAAAGTTAAAACTATTGGCATTGTAAATGACAAAGCTAATAATTTAGCTATTTTCAAAACCAACACAGAAATAAAAAATGTGTCATTTACAATACCAATAGCTCAAACTTTCATAATGCGAGACCTATTGCATTGCAAATGCTTGTTCCCTAGGTCACTGAACCAGGAGTAATGGATATAGTGAATCACTATACAAGTATATATTATCCCTTTTTTTGTGTTCTTTCCCCAGGTTCGCTAATTGCAGAAACCTCCATGAAAAGTAACTAGGCACATATTAGCCTTGTCTTAAAATATCACTTTTCTGTTAAATACAGTCTTTTTGTAAAAAAAACATGAGTAAGGTGGGGATTTGTGCACCCCGTACTCAAGAAGGAGTTCCTCTCCGAAACATGTTGACACACACACGAGGTTATGTACATTGCACTACATAAAACCTCAGAAATCACCCTTTTTAACAGTACCAGCTCGGGGGCCCATTAAAAATTTCTTTGAGTTTACCCCATGTGCCAGGTACTTTTTAAACTATCACTTAAGTCACTTCGAACCCCACCACTCACTCACTTTTATAAATACCTCACATGCACCACACATAGTCATTGTGAAAAAGTGCTCCTGCGTAATCGTAGGTAGCAGCACGCCGCATCCCGTAGAGGGCTGCGAAGACCCCAATGATGAAGCATGACACCAAGGGTCCTTTTGGTGTGTGTGGGGTATTCAAAGAACACTGCGTGCTCCCCACCATTGTAGGGACCACCCACACACCCTCCTGTGGATTCTCTTTGTGTATCTTAATCTACTAAGGGAGAACAAATCCACCAGGTCTCTCTCTCCCCTTGTGTTATTTTTGGCACTCGCAATGTCACCATCTCAATGTTAAGAATGATCAAAAGGAAAAATCCAGTGTGCCTGCACCATCACTATCAGGTCCCACTAATTGGAGAGAGTCAGTCAAGTTTTGCTTACCCCTTTCGCTCTGCCTCCATCAATGCCAAGCTAATGAGGACGTTTTACATTGTGTTACTGTCTATCAAAGACAGTCACTGAATATTTCTGCCCACCTTCATCTTCAAAGTATGCAGCATCACCTTCTAGTTGTGAATTTAAATACTACACCATCATAGGCAAAAGAATAAAAATCTATGATGCACAGTGCAACTTCCACAGAAGCAACATTGTTAGCTTTGGATATAGTACTCATCTCACTCTTAAATATAAGTCAAGGCTTCATCTCTCTAGGCAACACGTTATGCTTGAGTAGCCCTCCCTCAATGTTGGCCTGGAATCTCCAGTAATTTTAAATAGCAATATACAGTCTGAAGATGGCCATATGTTCAATCCGTTGGGTTTGTTTAGTGGCACATCCACCTCTTTTGAAACAACCCAAATTTCAGCTATGTGGTGGTGGTGCTGAGCTATTTTCTCCCCTATAGGCCACCACATTTCAGATTTCTACTGTATGTTGTGAGTGAGGCGTTACCAAGAAGGGCTCTGCTCTAACCTTTGACCTTATTACTACATCTTGACTACTGCCTGGTCTTCCGTGGACTTCAGCTAGCCATAACTCAGCTCCCACATCCTGAGAGTTATTTCTAAGGATTTTTTTGACTTTTTATCTTCTGATCATGGAGCACGATCAACGGTCTCCATGATAAAGTAAACCATCTCTCTTACAGTCCTCAGGCTGTGGAAAAAGGAAGACTTAAATACCCAATCCGCACAGTTATTGCATGTATTGTCTTAATCCATAAGGCATCATGCAGTGCCATCTTTAAGTCATTTCCCTCCAAAACACTTAGGGACCGGGAAAGGAGGTTATCTATCTTCTGGAAAAGAAGAAAATCCACCTTTCCAAAGGGGATTCCTCCTCATCTGGGGATGATTTAGTGAGAAGTTCTTCTCTAGTTTCTTCCACGAAAGAGGCGCAAAAAAGAAAGCTTGTATTTATTTATTTATTTATTTATAACAACATTTGTAGAGCGCAAACGAAGGCCCTAGGGCATCTCGGCGCTGATAACTGAAATGTTTAACCCACAAGGGGTGCTAAGGTAAGAGTCAGGATCATAAGTTAAAAAGCCAGGTTTTCAGATTTTTTCGGAAAGACCAGAGGGAGGTGCTGGCCTTGATAGAGAGAGGGAGAGTGTTCCACAGCTTCGGTGCCGCTACAAGAAATCGTCTGTCGCCCCAATGGACCGTTTTGGTTCGGGGGACCACCAGATCAAAGGAGCTGGAGGAACGCAGTGTTCTGGAAGGGCAGTAGGGGGTCAGGTTCTGAGTGAAGAACACTGGTCCAGCATTATGTAAGGCCTTATAGATCAAACACAATGACTTGAACTTGATCCTCTTCTTCACTGGGAGCCAGTGAAGTTGCCTTATGATGGGGGACACCGATTGGTATTTTGTGGTTCGCCCTAGTAGCCTGGCAGCCGCGTTCTGGGTGGCCTGCATTTTCGATAACACTCTCTCCTGGGCACCTAGGAACAGAGCGTTGCAGTAATCTAGGGTGGAGAGAACCAGGGCGCTAACCAATGTTTTGGCGGCATTTTCGGGCAAGAAGGGCAGGATTTTCTTAATAAGCCGTAGCTTGTAAAAGGATGAGGAGGAGATCTGGTTGGCATGTGGAAGGAAGTTCAGACGATTGTCGAACAGAACGCCCAGGTTCCTCTCCTTGTTGACTGGTTCTGGGGGCTGACCCATGGGTGAGGGCCACCATAAGGGGGACCACTCCGGGGAAAGATTGCCAAAAATAACGACTTCTGATTTATCAGAGTTTAATTTCAGGCAATTATGGGCCATCCAGCTCCCAATTGCCTGCATACCCTGATTGAATATGTTGGCTTTTTGAGGCCCATCATTCTTGACAGAGAGGACCAGTTGGGTGTCATCTGCGTAGGATGTTAGGCTCATCCTGTGTGCTCTGATGACATTGGCAAGGTCTGACACATAAATGTTAAACAGTGTCGGACTAAGGGATGAGCCTTGGGGAACACCACATGGCAGTGACAAGGGAGAGGATTCAAACGGTCCTACAGTAACAGCCTGGGTCCTATTAGCCAGGAAGGAGGCAAGAAGATTTTTTGCGTTGCCTCGGATACCTATACTCTCGACACGGTCGACCAAGGTGGTGTGGTCGACCGTGTCGAAGGCCGCCGATAGACCCAGTAGAATCAGGACAGCAGTGCCTCCCGCATCCCGAATGGATCTAATGTCATCCGCCGCCTTGACCAAGGCGGTCTCGGTTCCGTGGAATCGGCGGAAGCCGAACTGAGATTCGTCCAGACATTTGTTTTCTTCTATAAAGAGGGAGAGTTGTGCGTTCATGATTTTCTCCACTATTTTGGCTAGTAGTGGAAGACTCGCAATGGGTCGGTAACGTTTAAGTTCTTCTTTATCCAGGGTGGGCTTTTTAAGAAGCGGTTTTATGAGTGTTTTCTTAAGGGTATCCGGGTAAGTGCCTGTAGAAAACATGGAATTGCAGATTTCGGTTATGGCAGGAAGAACTGCTTCCATGATAGGCCGTAAAACCTTCATGGGACAGGGGTCCAGGGCTGACCCCGATTTGATGGTGGAAGTGATGTTTAATACCTGAGAGCAGGACACTTCTCTGAACTGATGAAGCGTAGGTCCGTCAAGGTGGGTGGGGGGCCTGTGGGAACGGGTTGAGGAATTGGCAAAGATCCGATAAATGTCGTCAACTTTGCTGAAAAAGAACTTTGACAGAGCATCGCAGAGAGCTTGGGACGGGGGAGGTGTGAGATCCACAGAAGAACCTGCTAGTTGTTTAGTAGTCTCATAAAGGCATTTATGCGAGTTTTGAGCGGCTTCAATTTTGTTACAGTAGTGCTTTTTCTTGGCGTCAAAAATAAGATTTTTGTGTATAGCTACCGACTCTTTATACAAGGATTTAGCTTCCTGATTGTAGTCTTTTTGCCAGTGTCTCTCTCTGTGTCGGCACTGTTGCTTTTGTGTACGTAGTTCATCCGTATACCACGGGGCCGAAGGGGTGGATCTATTGCGTGACCGTTGTTTAACTTGAACCAGGTCTTTGGCTGCGGAACTGATCCAGTTGTGATATTGGGTAGTAGCAGTGTTTGGGTTAGGAGATAAGGTGGGGAGGGTATCGTTGAGCGTGGTTTTTAGCCTGCTTTCATCTATGTCATCCCATGCCAAATAGGGTTGGCGAGGGTTGGGGTTTGATTTGTTGGTCAGGGAATCGCGTATTAGTAATGTTGTCAGGATGAGGTGGTGGTCAGACCAAGTTAAAGGAAGTATTTGTGTGACTTGAAAGTCCGTGGCATTGGAAAAAATGCCATCTAGCGTGTGACCTCCTTCATGCGTGGGAGAGTGAACCAAGGGAGTAAGGCCGAAGGTAGCCAGGTCGGCTGATAGCCGACCTGGCTACCTGGCTTGTAGAGCTTCCTTAGTTCGAATTTATTTTGGAAACACCTGCATTCATGTCCACCAAGGACAAGATGAAGCCTTCGTCAGTGAAGGAATTAAAAAAAGTTAGCAACAATCTGTGTTCAAAATGACACAAAAATATCTAATGATTGGATTTGTGGTGTATATTAACCTGTATCATATTGTGATTGTTATTTACATGTTTGGCAAAAGACTTGTATATGCCCTTTTCTCTGTAATGCCCATCCCGACATCGGTCGATCAAGTATGTTATTGTATACTGAGCAATTGTTTAATAAAAATATATTTATTTTTTTAAATAGCAAAAGATCTAGCTCCTCTCACACCCTGCCAGGAGGGTCAGACTCTTGTTGATAAAACCACTCTAGATGACAGCAATCCTATTTGTGGAACCGTCAGCGGGACCCTTGTTGACTATATCTGCGGTGACCATAGTCAGTGACAATTGTACCGTTGGTAGACCTGTCTGTGACTCCTTCATTAATGACTGAATTAACTTTTTGCAAGCGTTAGAAGCACAGTCAGCCTATTGGTGTTCACCTTTGAAGTTTTCTGCCCAATTACCAGAGCATGGAATCTGAGCTAGAGGTTCACATCAGTGAGGAAGGACAAACCCCGGATAGGACGTACAGTCTTGTGTAGTTTAATGTGTGCTGTGTTCCAGAGTACAGGGAGGAGGCATTTGAAAGGGGGGAGGAAGCACAGATTTTCAGCAGGATAATGATGTTCATGAGCCCCTTAATTTCGCATATGAAGCTTGTCCAGGAGGCTGTGGGCCTCCATCCAAACCCAGGTTGCCAGTACAGTCAATCTCCTGCAATGCAGGTAGCAGTTGCATTCTTGTATGCATTGGAACAGATGATAAAAAAATTCTAAAGGCTTTTTTCATCTGCAACATCCCTTTCTACTTTAAATAAATAAAACGAATAATCAAAAGTAAGCCGAACTTAGCAACACTGACTCACCCCATCCTCCCTGCCCTGCTGACTCCAGTGCAGCATATAGGCGGAAGAATTTCCTGTTTTGCTCTCACTTGGAATCAGGAGACCATGGATGTTTATAATACTGATCTCCAGGTACACCCTAGAGTTTCTAGGAAATTCATTCGACAAGGTGCATTTATAAAAACTTGCAAAACTATAAAAGAAGCATCAGAAAACATGCTGAATTATCATAGATGGCAAGACGTTGTGCATCCAAGACTTGATAACCCATAGCAGAAATATATGTCTTCCGCATTGATCAAACTGAGCCTTAAAGGGCTGTGGTCTGCAGCAGTTTTGCCTGCAACCTTTAAACGTATGGTCAACAAGAGTGTAAAACCAGTTCCGCATTTATCTGACAAGGATGCTTCCGCGAAAAAGCACATGACTGGATTAATTCGTACTCCCTCCCTTGTTCCCAACAATATCTTAATTTTAGATATTCTCTTTATTTAAAGCGGAAGTTCCATTCAGAATGGGCAACCTTCCTACAAAAGACTTTCTTCCCAGTTGGAAATCAACTTGAACTGATGCAAAATGAAGACTCAGTGGTTTTAAAGAAGAGACATTGCTGTACATTGTATGTATATCCCCAATCTTGCTGGAGGCTCTCAGGAAGTGGCTAAGGACATGTTTTGATCAATTTTATATAATGACGTGTACTTAGGCCCTGATTCAGAGCTTAAATGGTCCGCATATTAACCTGAACTGTAATTTGATTACATTTAAGGACTATTTTGTAAAACTATTTAAATATCGATTCTGGAGTTTAAACTGAATTGTTGTTTGTACTGTTTTTGACTGATGTTTTTTTTATACACCTGTTTAATTGGTGTCTTGTATCATCTATTGTAACGGTTTTAATTAACCACATACAATAAAGGTAACTGGAGTAGGCCTAGAAAAGCCACGTAGTCATCCACCCAAGAATAAACACCGCCTGCACTTGCACAAATTGCAACAAGAAATTCTTCTCCTAAGTAGAGCAATTGAAAAGTTGTGAAAATCTCAAAGTAATCTGAGCTTCTATTCCAGGTTCTTTAAGTTGGGGAGTTGAGACCAATTCTAGACCTTTGAGAAGTGAACATATTTCTGAAGAAACAGTCCTTTTTAATGGTCACCCAGCAGGAAGTCGTGGTGGATGGGAAGGGGCGATCATTAGCTTCTAATCTTCAGAGTGCTTACTTCCATATCCCAATACCCATGAAGTACAGACAGTATCTCTGATTCTCTGTTTGGGGGCACCACTACCAATTCAAAGTCAAAGCATTTGCTTTTGGACTAAAGTCAGTTCTTCAGGTATTCATGAAGTTCCTGACACCATGGCCACCTTCCTAAACAAACAAGGGCGCCTGCTGTATCCATTTATTTATTTATTTATAAAGTTTTATATGCTTACTTGAACAACTGGTTTGTCAACGCTTCATCAAAGGAAGAAGCCTGTGCCTCTACATTATTTCCTTTGGTTGGATCTTACATTAAATAAACAAAAATCATCCAATCTGTCCTGTGACAAAGCTTCAGCTTCAGGAGCTATCCTGGATATGCAACTCAGATAGGTTTATTCCTCAGCAGAGCAAGTGGCAAACCTCAAGCATTTGTGAAGACCTTGTGCTTCGAAGAGCCAATTCCAGCCAGGATCTACCAAGCATTGCTGGGCTTAATGTCGTTATGCATCCATTTAGTGTCCTGCTGGTTGCGGATGAGGCTGATATAGCCAGAGCTAGCAATAGCGAAAGGTGTCAGACTCTTGTAATGGCATGGTGTTGGTAAACAAAAAGCGCTGCTGCTGGTGACATTTCCCAGCAATCTCGATGCAATCCTTCCATTTCAACCCACCACAGGCAGAATTACTTTGACATTAGGTGCATTATTGGAAGGATGAGACTCTCACAGGCAGGAATTGTCTAAAAGAGGCCCCTGGACGGTAGAGGAAAAGTTACTCCACATAAACATCTGGGAGCTACAAGCCATTAGACTAGACCTAAAGCATTTCTGCTGACTTTGTTGATCAGGACAGACAGCACAACCTTGACATACATCTTTGCCAAACAGGGATACACAAGGTCTTGGTCTTCTTCGTAGGAGGCATAAATGCTATGGGACTGGGCCAGTGAAATAAGTAGCTGCTCCAGTTCAGCTTCTATCGGGAGTCCAGAACAACCAGACAGACACACTCTGTCATGCTGTATCAGGAGTGGGAGCTGCATCAGGATCAGCTATAGTATGTGTTCCGAAAATGAGGTCATACAACTCTAAACCTACTTGCCACCCTGTTGAAAAAGAAATACAAATACTATGCCAGCAGGAAGTGCAGTTGGGGTCAGCAGGCAATGCCTTCTCAATAAGATGGTTAAAACCCTTTGCTGGGCTCACATCTGGAGGGATATTCCAAAACATAACAAGTCCATGGTTCTTTGAGAAGCTCACTACAAAACACTACATGACTGGTACCTATACCTCCGACGAATTTTCCCTGGCACTTCAGATCTCTGCTTTCGGGGATGTGGGCTTCAGGGGGACTTCAGGCATACATGGTGGGACTGACGGTTTTTAGGTTGCCGAACCTCCTTGAGTTATGTTCTCTTTAAAATAGCATCACTCGTTTCGAGAGTGGGGTGGGGTAGGACCTGGGGACATGTGAAGCTGAACCCACCATAGCTGAATGTCTTGCAACCGGAGCCTGCGCGCCCTCGGGTAGCTTTGGTGTCATCGACCTTTTTGTTATGCTCTGTTTGATGCTCAATAAAAAGAATTTTGAAACAACCCTTTGCTTACGCCTTTCTGACGTTTTTTCCTAATTCCCAGAGTGTGGAGGAAGGCTTGTGGCTCCTCCAGTTCTGGTACAGCGACCTTTTGAGACTGCCACAACTTCCACCTGTAGAGTTCAAGTTCCAGTCAACCTCCTCTCTTGACAGGTTTTCCTACATGGCTTGAAGTCGCTCAACCAAACAGCTTGGTTCCTGACCACTTAGTGTTTGGTCGTGTCAATAGATCACCTGATCGTAGAGAGATATTAGTACAAGCAAAAGCACTTGCTTCAACAAAATGTTATATTGCTAAATGAAAGCAGGGCTGTATATTGTGCGAGGACAATGGACTTAATCCTATATAGATACAGCCACATTATTTACTACTGTAGTTATTGTTCCTGGCCCAGAACTATCTCAAATAGTTATCAGTCAGGTGTCACTTGGCTGGTTAATAGAGAGCAACAATTATCTTTTAAAACCAGTTTTCTAGTGGAAGCCTTAGATTATTATAGACCACAAAAAAATTCCAGCACATATTATGTTGTTAGATGCCAGGAAGTCTTTCGATTTGGTCTGCTGGGAAAGTCTTTTTTATATTCTGGAAGAATTTGGTGTCATGCCAAATTAATTTGTATAATTTCTAAATACTACAAAGGAGCATTGGTGCTAAACATTATTATTGCAAATAAAATTGGTAATTGTAAAGTTAGTAGAGGAATGAGACAAGGTTGTCCATTGTCGCCGTTACTCTTCGCTTGTTTTATAGAACCTTTGGCTATTGCAATTCGTTCCATGTCTAATATCAAGTTATACGCAGATGATATCGCCCTATGTTTAAAACCTGACATAGAAGTTCAAAAACGAATATTTGGTATTTTTCATGGTTAGCAACAAAAAATGCGGGTATAAAATAAATAAATCTAAGACAGAAATCCTGATCTGTAATACTGATTTGGATACACTGTTAATTAAATTTCGCCAAGTGGTTAATGTTAGAGATATCTTGGTATTCATGTTTCCGTAAATGTAAATGACCTGTATGTTTTAAATGATGTCCCTCTAATAAATAAGATTAAGGGACAGTTCGCTAAGTGGAATTAAATGCCCATTTCAATACTAGGCTGTGCAGCTCTTATTCGTATGATGTGCAATTTTCTATTTTCAGCCATCCCTAGTGCAAAACAAATGACATTTTTTAAAGACATGCAAGGCTTGTTTTCTACTTTCCCCTAGGCAATTAAGGTATCGAGACAAGCTATAGATATTTTATCAAGGCCAAGTAAGGAAGGTGGTATTGCCCTTTCTGATTTAGAAGAGTATTATTTTGTACATACTATGTATAGATCACCAAAGTCTCCAAATATAAAAACGTATGACAATTATTTTTTAGATTTTGAATGAGACTTGATTTTATGCATTTAAAGAAAAAGAAAAAAAGTTATATATATAACACTACAATAGAACCTTAAGCGCAAAGAACAAATGCTCCTCTACTATGCGATCCCCTATATCAATCCTGCAACATTACGGTCAGATATCTATATAAGAGCAGGTTTATTGCTAGATAAGATTGAAATGCTTAAATGGATGAGTCAGGGTAAAATAGGGGATTTCTAAGAAGTAAACTGGGAGAATTGAAATTAAATAGTGCCCAATATCATACACTACAAAAAATGTATGCAATGGTCCTTTATTAGGATTAAATATTTTCTGCAGAAGCTGAATCTAATACATTTAATGGAAACAAGGGAGTTAGCGGAGCAGATATTAAACCCTCAAATTCGCAAAACAATCAGCAGTTGGGTTTTGATATTACGCAGCTATAAACCTGTTAACCCTTATATGAAAACACAAAAAATGACAATTAAAGTAAGGACTCCAGATACTGCTTGTAGCCTGGGACCAGATTCATAAGTTACACATTTTTCCCTATTGAAAGCGGCAAATTTAAGACGGATGCAATACTACACCAAATGGCTCCTATATAGAACCCCTGATTTTATCCACAAAATGAATCCCTAGATATCTGCTAATTGTTTATGTTTTAATCTGGAAGGGGTGGGAACTGGACACATATTGTATGCAGTTGCTCCAGGCTAAGTATATTTTGGGATGAAATCAATCAGTACTGTGTTAATAAAGTGAAAATACAGCCGACGTTAGAAATCCAGGCTGCTGTTTTTGGATATTCACTTGATTTAACTACGGATTTAGTGCAAAAAATCCAAATATATAAATAGTGGTGTTATTAGCATGATCCCTAATACTTTAGAGGTGGCGGACAGATGAAATTCCGACCTTCCAACACTTATATTGCAAATTAAATCAGATTAGAGAGTCGTAAAATAATATGTATTAAGATCTGGATTGAATAGGGAGTTTAAGAAATTATGGAAATCGTTGAATTAAATAGGTGTTTTTACTGTTTCATGTCTTAAAGATTGTGAGAATATGAATAAAATAGGGGGGGGTTATACTTTTCTCATATTTTATGTATTTGGGAGATTGGGTATAATGATTACAGTTTAGAAATTTCTTATTTTTGAGAAGATCTGGATTGTGCAAGTATGTGAATAATTTTCTATTGTTTCCAAATGTTCTGGTGTAATAATTTATTATGTATTATCGTATGCATGAACTACTCAAAAAATCGTTTTCTTTTTTTTTTTAAAAAAAGGTGTCACTTTTTCCCAAAGAGTCATCAAATAGTTTATAAGGAGCGTTTTCAGATTTCTACCTCAAATGAGACACCCTCCTGTGCCATGGTAATAATTAGTCAGTTGATGTTACCTCCTTTTGGCCTAATTCACAGCACACTTCTGAAATTCATTTCTTTGGAAATCTGTGCTGTTGGTGGCTTGCACTTAAGCATTCACCATAAAAGAGCAATATATCTGTTTTGCAGAGGACATTGTCATCTTGTGCACTAATCCAAAGATCATATCCAAGGCCCCATCAGATTTTCACCTCAATGAACCTGACATTCTTTAGTCTTTCTTTCCTTATCCGTCCTCGTCAGCAGAAAGCTCTTTGCATTTGTTAGACATCCACAGATGCACTACCTTTTAAATGGCTACGACTTAAGACTTTTGTACTTCGCATTAGCTATCTGTTACGTTCAGGCACCATGCATGTGCCTTCCGCTGTCTAAGCAAGGAATTCCATATTGGCTGTCCACCTGTATTATGTTTTTCCACAATTAAGCTAAGTGCCTGCTTCAAGGTAGAGCGAGGGTGTATTCCACGAGAAGCAAGGTGAGAATGTGCTGCTTCTCATTACCCTCAAGAGAGCGAGACACTGTCAATTTGAGACAGTAAAGTGTTCCACTGTCCAGGATTGCATATCAGATAGCCTAGAAAGTATCCATATTCTGGTTTGCAGAGCTATAACTCATGGAGCAGAACAACACGTTGAGCTTATTTTCCTAAGAAGGTAATTTTATTGATTCACTCAGCACTCAAGAATGTCTGTATCAAAGTCCTGTATGCGCTTTACAGAGCGGTAGCTGACTCCCATTTTCTTTAAGTGTTAGAATCTGCTGCAGAAAGCCAGTGGGAGGAAGAATCCCTTAGGAGGCGGGAAATAAACCAAAAATGGGAAATGAGAGGGATTAGATTGCCTTTCACCTAGGCAAAGAAGACAAAATAATGATACCCAATAATGGGGATCACAGGAGTAAAATACAGATAGTATCTATTAAAGCGATTTGAATGTTGTGAGAATGTGGGTTATTAATTGTGGTTGATAGAAGTGCACCACAAGTATTAATGTCACTATTCTTGTGAGGTCCAGTAGCGGTTTCAGTAAATTAAATCTGAGAACAACCCTTGGTAACTGTGGCACAGCTTGCACATGCTTAAATTAACAAAATGCTAGTCTTGAGAAGTAACAAAATATTTGAAAAGTAGATAACACAGCACAATACAAATCCCACTCCAATTTATAAAAATAGTGAATGTTTTAATCAACAAAATGACACCAAAACAATAAGAATCCAATAAGGGGAATTGAAGATAAAAAATGTTTAGGTTTTAAATAAAAATAACACCACAAAGTTCAATCGCAGGTAAGTTTTCAGGCAGACTAGGGCAGAGGTAAGGTTTAAGGCCAACAGTGAAGGAGCGTATGTCTGATTCACAGATTGGATTTTGCCCTGGCCAAAAAGTTACCATCACACTTATACATTTTTCATTAATGCCGAGTCCTCAAAGGGGCAGGAATGCAGGCTGGATCCAAAGAGAGGCTCATTGACGATGGGTTGACGAAGAACAAGGTCTCAATGAAGTTGTCGATGGGAAGCTCAGAGATGAAAAAGTCTGAAGTTCATGCCCAGGAAACCATCAATAACAAGCAAATGCTGCTCAGCGTATGGCCGGTTGAAGATCTGTACTTCGGACTTGGACTCATTTCTGGAAGTCAGATTTCCTCAGCAGGGCAAGGCTGCAAGGTGTAGCTGAAGAGGTTTTGTTTTCGTTGACTACAGGTCAACATCTGTTATGATGAATGTGATTTATTGCTGCTGAGTAGAACTCAGGTCCACTAGTAAAGCATCCTTTGCGTGTTGGTAGGCCAGCCAGTCCCGGTCCTATGGCAGTCTCAAAGCAAAAATGTAGCAAAAAGTTTCAAAGTCCCAGCTTTTATGTTTGGGCAGGAGGAGTACACTCTGACACCAGTCAAGGGTTTCAGGACTCAAGAACAGGATTTGGGGGTAAGGACTCAATCCACCAGTACCCAGCAGCAGTGTCCGGGGCAGGCTGAGTTGAAACTGTTCAGCTGGGCTCTTTTGTGCCTTTCACTAATCAGTAGGTGGTGGTGTCTCCAGCCCACCCCAACCTACAGGGACAAACTTCCCAGAGGTAACCTTACCCACTTTTGCAGCAGTTTCACTGTTCCCTACTGTAACAATTTCCCACAGTGCCTCTTTGTACCTAAAACCAAGACAGCAGCACCTTTCTTTTCTCGTGCAGAGCTCCTGTCCCCACCCTAGAGGTATGGCCAGAGAAATTAGCAACCCCTGCCATCTTTAGATCTGGGGAAACAGGTTCAAGTGCTGTAGCTGTCTCTGGAGGAATCAAATCTCCTGTGCATGAATGTGACCGTATGTAATGTAATCTGGTGCTCATGTAAAACGGTCCAGTGGCCTTGGAGAGTGTTTGTGCTATATTAAACTGATATATTTATTTCACTGAAAAAACAAATGTCAATTCAAAACCACTGAAACTTTCCATATATATATATATATATATATATATATATATATATATATATATATATATATATGTCAAGTAATTATAGCTCTTGCCCTATGGTAACTATAACTCACCCCCCCACCATGCACAGTTTTGTCTTCAATTATGTAATTTCAGATGTTGAAATGATGTTATCAATGGTGTCATAGAACATGTAATGAGTGATGTAATATTTGTGATAATTAGCAGTGCATTGTGAGGGCGCGAGTTATAGTTACTGGAGATAACTATCACGGATGAACTTCAGAGGTTTTGTTTGTTTAAGACTGTATGTTTTACCGGACATTTTCACCAAACTATATCAGCCCTTTCAAATTAGTTTTTTGTGGTGAATTTTTAAGTTTTTTTAATGCAAAGCCAGATATTATTACCATATCTAACTATAATTTCACTTTAACCTTTATTTTTCTGTGAATTTCTAGAATTTTTTCAAACATAAAGTGATATTCTATTGCCATATGTAACACCAATCCCGCGCAACACACAGCAGTGCGCAGCATGAATTTGGCCTCATGGCTTGGCCTTTGGCAGTGCATGGCTTGGGTTGGCTGCAAGCAGACAATTCCTCATCGCACACAGCCGAAGACCGCATGGCCAACTGCCTGTTTGCAGGACCCACCTCAGACACTGACCTATCCCCAGGGCGATAGGTGTGCGTAGCAGGGTGTGGAGAGGAACTGGCTTGTCCACTGACACCTCTACCCTGGTTGACGGGCGTGCATAGTAGGGTTTGGGGATGAACAGCCCTCCTCTGAGACCTCTCCCCTAGGCGACAGGTCTGCATAGATGAGTGTGAGGAGGGACTGGCTTCTATGCTGATACCTCTTCCCAGGGTGACTGATGTGCATTTTAGGGTGTGTGAAAAGACTGGTCTCTGCTGAGGCTCCTCCCCAGGACAGCAGGCTTGCATAGTAGTGTGTGTGGAGGAACTGGCCTCTCCACTGATATTCCTTCCCAGGGCGACTGGTGTGCGTAGTAGGGTGTGTGGTGTGCGGGGACTGGCCTTTCCACTGAGACCTCTCAGCAGAATGACAGATGTGTATTAGGGTGTGGGCATGGACTGGCCTCTCCACTAACTCATCTCCCCAAGGTGAAGGGTGTACGTAGAACTGTGTGGGAACAGACTAGTCCCTCCATTTTCTTTTTGTAATAATCCCGCAAAAGGTTGTTTATAAAAAAAAAAAGAATTTACAGTTTGATTTACCACACTACTAGTGCCTCGTAGATCTCTCAATTACTCGGCAGTCTGGATGCATTTACCCCTCCCCCTTATATGGCCTTTTCTGATCATTTTCACAACACCAGGAGTTTTTCACCATATTCAGTAGTGGCGGCCTGATCATTTTCACAACACCAGGATTTATTCACAATATTAAGTAGTGGCAGCCATTTAATTTCTGTTTTTCCATCAGTCAGCCAATCAGAGCTCCCACGAGAGCAAGACGGCCGGTGGGGTAAGATAAAGCTTTCTCAACCAATCAGATAGCTGCATTTTTGATTTTACGTGGCCACGGGACTCTCGCAAACCCAACTGTCCAGATATATAAATATTTTGTAACCTTAATTTCTCAAAAATGACTAAATGGATTTACACCAAATCACAAATCTGATAGAGACTTCCTGCCACAGATTCCTTACCTTTTACATTTCCCCAGACTTCAGATTGGATCCGGAAGATCTTGCGTGAGCAGTACCACTGCAAGCCGGAAGGTGGCGTTGATCAGCTATGTGTCCGTCATTTGCATCGTGCGTGCCAGAAATGACGTTGCAGTACCTATATTGTCGTGCTGGTGTTCTTCGTGCCAGCCACTTCTGATCCATATAAGAGTTAGCCCTCTGGTTTTTTGACAGGCTTTTTTTCTCTACGTTTTGTTGACTGGTTTTGAGATCTTCGCGTGTGTCGAGGCTGTTGTTGCTCAAGTCAGGTTTTAAGCCCTGCAGTGCCTGTCACCGACCCATGTCAGTGATGGACCCACTCCTGGTTTGTATGCGGTGTCTGGAGCGCGACCACGACTCTAAGTCATGCTCCGATTGCCAGGCCATGGCCTGAAAGCTTTGAGGGAGCGGTCCCTGAAGCTGCTAGTGGCCCAGCGTGCGACTCAGCTGAAGTTGTGGTCCTGGTTTAGAAAAAGGTCCTGGGATCGCTTGCGAAGCCCAAAGTCCTATTTATCCCAATCGCAGTCCTCTTGACATTCAGGTAAGAGGCACAAGAAAAAGAGCAAGAAGTCAAAGCACTTTTCAAGAGTTCCTTGGCCAACGAGACGAGAGAGCCTTGGTGTTCTAGGACTCATTCCCCGGAACCTTCGTCTAAGTCCATTCTATGCTTTCCAGCTTTTCTGTGAGCCAGAACAACCCCTGCCCAACTTAAGGAGTTCTTTGAGGCCATGTGCCTCATATTTGGGCGACCCGACCCCTCCAACACTCCTTCAGGCACCGTAGGGTCAGGAGGGCCCCTTCTGGTTCTGTGCAGGCAGCTCCAGCCCCTGGTCCAGAGGGCCCCAAGGATCCGGTCCGATGCTGGTTGTACCATCTCGACATTCCCTGGTGCCGGTCCCGATGCCGCCTGCGATGCCATCCTCATTGTCATCACTAACTCTGACGCACAGCTTAATGGGCGTCGCACATGTTGACTGACGGCATAAGCCTTGCCTCCTGGATCAGAGCCTAAGTCTTATTCTCATGGGCTAGGCCTTGGGGAAGACTGCGAGGGGTCACTGGACTCTTTAGAATACCAGCCCTATGCAGAACTGAGTATGGACTGGTGTCAAGAACTGGGTGAGGCCAGTGGCCTGCATTCTTCTCCAGATGCTGGACTACTTTCTCCCCCTACTGTGGCTTTGAAGGAGGAAGCTTCCTATGCAATTGTGGTGCAGAGGTCCAAGCCCCTTCCTCCCAATGCTCTTTCTCTACCGCTCCCTCAGGTAGGGAGTTCAAGAGGCTGGACTGATTTGCCAAAAATATGTTTTCTTCCACCAGCCTGGCATTGCGGTCAGTGAACACTGCTTGCGTTTTGGGACAATATTCCCACAGTTTGTGGGATATGGTTGTGCAAGTGCTTCCACAGATCCCTGAGGAGGCGTGGGCTTTCACCACCAGGAGAGCTGCAGCAAAGTTTCCTATTCGATGCAGACTTGACCCGATCAACTCGCTAGGCAGAGCGGTTTCCGCAACAGTGGCCCTGAGGCTCCACACCTGGCTGAGGATGACTGGCTTTTCGGGGTATGTCCAAGGTTTCCTTATGGAAAATCCCTTCAATGGCACCCATTTCTTAGGACACCAGGCAGATTTGGCACTCGAGCGCCTTAAGGATTCTCGATCTGTGGCCAGGTCCTTAGGCCCCTCTCAGGCCCCACCTTCACCTCAATCTGCCTTTTGCTCCATTCGTGGCTGCCAAAGGGGCTTCTAACTGCACCAAATACCACTCTGCCACTATTCCGCACATGCTCCCCATCCTCTGCGTGGACGAGGGTGCTGTACCCACAGACCTTGTGGGGCGGGTGACCAGCAGTCTGGTCAGACCATCAAATACCCCCCCCCCCCCGCAGGTAACAGTCTCCAAACCTTCTAATCTGCTCCTTTACCACCATGGGCACCCAGTTGAATGTAGGATTCGCCATCACCTTGCCAACTGCCAGTCCATAACTTTGATTCTGCCTTCTTGCGTTTGCCTGATCAACCCTCTTTGTTCAAGTGCCCTATTGTACATAAGTTTCTTAAAGGTCTGGCTCAACTCTTCCTTCCAACCCCATTGATTATGCCTCATGGGACCTTAATTTAGTTTTGACTTTTTTGATGTACTCTCCTTTCGAGACTCTACACAATTGTCCCCAATGGATTCTCACATTGAAAACAGCCTTCCTTGTTGCTGTTACATCTGCCCGCAGAGTGATTGACCTGCAGGCCTTTTCTAATCCTCCTTACCTCTCAGTCTAGCCTGACAAAGTGGTGCTTCGCACAAGGGCCTCCTTTCTGCCAAAAGTGGTCCCCCATTTCATATCGGGAAGTCCATCACCCTGCCCACCGCATATGTGTGAGAAGTTGGCCTGGTATATGCTGTCCACTAATTAAAGTGGGCACTTTGTACCAGTCCAAACGACCCTTATGATGTATGAGGTCAAAGATAACCTTTAGAAAGCTATCCTAGTGCTATCCGTGGGGAGCAGCCTTCAGGCTTAGTCTTGAAGGAATGTAAAGCAGCTTGTATTACCAGAATATCACCTTTAGTATTAACTAAATGAAAGGAGAACCACACAGTGGTTATAAAAATATGTATTTATGTATTTACCACTCTATAGTATCCTCTACACGAGGAAACAACACAAAGTGCACAATACGTTAGCAAATAAACTGTTGTAAGTAGCACAATACACAGTGGGCTCCAGGGGGACCCCAAGGAACCACCCAAGGTGAGTAGACAGGTACTCAGATGGGGACGGGTGCAGTGTGTTAACACAACCGTGGGGTCCGTACAATTCTATGGGGAAGTTGCGTTCACAATTTTAAAGTTTAAGGACCCTTCTCGGTGGACTTCGAAGGAAACCATTTGGAGCTTAGGAGGTTGGAGAGCCACCCCACCTGTGGATTCTGAGTACCTGAGTTACCCATCCCAGGGGAGACAGGTGCATAGGTCTGGAGTGGTGTCGGAAATCGCTGTCGTTTTCAGTGGAGGGCTTCAAAGAAGACCTGCTGCTGTGAAGGAAGAAAGTGTCCGTGGGAATCCAAGGGTTGATTCTTGATGAAAGGAACCTGAAAGCAGAGGGGACAGAGTCAGGGTCACTTCAGGGTGACCAGGGGCTTTGCTAGACGAATGCCCACTGATGTCGGCTGCTTCATGTGCGAAGAAGGATGCTTGACTCTGCAGACATGAGGTCCAGGAGATGTCAAAGATGACCAGGAGCCGGATGCGAGCTGTCCCACAAAGGCTGTTGAGTGCTGAGGGGGTCGGTGTTCGCTGGAGCACCAACAAGCCTTGGCAACAGCAACCCTTGCAGGAAGGTCAAGCAGGTTACAGTGTGGACCACCAAGGTCCAGGGGACTCACCAAGCAATGGGGAGTCAAGGCACGTCTGGAGAAACCAGGGAAGCCCAACAGAATTCAAGATGACCCTCAATAGGACCCACAGGCCGAGTGGCCAGGAGTTGCGAGGGGACCTTGAGCAAGATCACATAGTACCAGCCCACGGAAACTCGGTGCAAGGAGGCTGGAGTTCTTTGGTGGAAATGCTGCTTGGGGTCAGGACTACACGAAGTCCAATGCATAGGCTCTGGAATCACCAACAAGCATATGCACTGCAAAAGTATGCGGTGCACAGGGGTTCGGGTTATGCGGTCCCCACTGGGGATACTGGCCTCAAACTCAGTGAGAGGGCATCTCGGCCTCAAGGAACATTGGAACCCACCTCCTGTGTTGCTGGAGCCTTCAGAGTCCGCAGGAGCTCTAGATCAGCAGACCGGTCAGTTGCGTTACGGTGCCTGCGATTGCAGGGGAGGGACTCCTTCACCCCAAGGGAGATTCTTCAGATGTCCTTAATGCTCCACAGGTCTTGCACAGAGCCTGTATGGTGTAATGGTACAGACAATGCTTTGGACTGAGAGGGCGACGTAGTCGAGCCCAGTCAAAGTCCAGCAAAGTCCATGTCCTTTGTCCAGTCCTGCCCAGGAGCCAACGGCTCCCAGAACTGGTGTGAGCTGGACTATGCACAGGGACACCAAGTGTGCCCCAGATGCAGACTTTCAGGCACTTTGGAAGTGCACCCACCCAGCCACAATACACTAAATCCTGTCTGGGAGTTGGTCACACCTCTCAGTAATAGGATGCCTATTGTCCTGCCTTCCCCTGTTCGAACTTGGCTCATCAGCAGGGGGGCAGAAATGTGTCTCTGGTCGGCAGCAACCATTTTGTGTTGCCCGGGTCGGGAAGGCTGGCACCGGAAAGACCAGTGACTCCACGAAGCTTGCTTCAGAAGGGTGGAATCATACCTTGGTGTGGAGATAGGATTCCAAGGTGTTTGATAGCAAACACAACACGTTTCTTTCCAGCCATTTTCGAGATAGTATTCACTATGAGGTTATAATGCACCTTTACCTATATGTCTGGCTGAGTCACAGACAACTCGGAGAAATGTTCTCCCAAGGCTGCAGAGGAGCTCTACTCATGCAGGGAAACCTCTCACGTAAAACCCAGCACCCTGCTTTCAGGATTGTCAGGGCCTGCTCTAGGAGTGACTAATAATTTTTAAGTGTAGTGGCCTATAGATATAGTGTCTATATAGCTAAAGTAAGTGGTGCAAGCACCAGCTTACACAGGCTGCAATGGTAGACCTGTAGTTCCATTTTGCATAGCCTCTCATGGGTGGCATAATACATGCTTCAGCCCATGAGAGGCCTTTGGGGTACCTATGCCCTTAGTTCAGGGGTACCATATACTAGGGGCTTCTAAGGGTACCCCAGTATCTAATCTACAGTGTACCTAAGTACATGTCAATATATATCTGAAAGAAACAGGTTAGTATTAGATTCCTTAACTTAGAATATCCCCAGGCGTCAGGCTGGATCTGGAAACTTTTGCGTAGCAGTACCCCTGTGCATCAGTAGGTGTCGTCTGCGGCTCCGCGTTCGTCATTGGCGTCGTTTGCGCCGGTTTGACGTCGCCGGAGTACTTAGACGCCGCCCTCGCGCGCTGACGTCAGTTTTTTTTTCCGTGCCAGCTAAGCGCAGATCCGGAGAAGTAGTACCCTTTAGTCCTTATTTGACTAAACTTTGATCTTTTTGATCTGTTTTTCGAGTCGATTGACTCCGACGGTGCCGGTAGGGATGCCTGGGTTCAAACCCTGCTCCAAGTGCAGCCGATTGATGTCGGTTACCGACCCCCATCGCCGGTGTCTTCCGTGTCTAGGCCTCGACCACGACGACCGAACCTGCTCCGACTGCCGGGCCCTGACGTCCAAGGCTAGGCGGGAGCGGTCACGCAAGCGGCTTGAGCTCCCGCAGACGGCCCACGCCGTTCAAGGTCCCGGTCCCACAGGAGGTCGAGGGACCAGTCGCGGTGTCGGAGCCCTCGTAGCTCTGAGAGTCGCATCGGTCTTCGGGATCAAGATCCTCAGGTAAGAGGCATGAGAGGTCCGAAAGGCGTCATCTCTCTTCTGACCCACTCCGACGCTCGCGCGACGCGGCCGGGGGTTCGGGTGACACCACCCACGCGGCTCCGACGGAGTCGGGGGCGTCGCGGCCTGCTCCATACCTTCCGGTCCCTGGGCATGACGCGACACCGGAGGAGATCGAGCGCTACCTCATGGCCATGAGGTCTCTCTCTCCTCCTCCAGGTTCCGTGCCGCTTTCGGGCCCAGCGGCCCCGGCTGGAGGGGCCTAGCGGGTCGGGTGCTTCGGCTCCGACGCCGTCGGGTGCTTCGGCCCTGGGGCTGCCGGCGACTTCGGTCCCGGCGCCGCAGGCCCTCACTGGATCCGGTTCCGGATCCGGGTCTTCGCCGGTCGACCTCACGACCTCACCGGCGCCGGCCCCTAGGGTGTCGCCCCCGGCGCCGCCTCCGTGCGACGTCGTCCCTGATCCTACCCTCGATTCGGTTCCGGCGCCGCTCCCGACATCGTTTGGAGATTTTTACTTCCACGAACCGGCCCTATCCTTTGAATCTGGATACCAGGAGATGGGTGACGAGAGGGATTGGGAGGGGTCTGAGGACCCTCTGGCACGGGAGTGTCAGTCTCAGCAGGACTGGACAGGTGAGCTTGGGACTGCCAGTGGGCTGGACACTGGTTTTGTCTCCCCTCCCACCGTGGATTCGGAGGAGGGAGCTGCCTACAGTGTGCTGCTGATGCGGGCAGCCAAGGTCTTGGGCCTGGAGCCCCCCATCGTGGCCGTGATGACTAACCTCCTCACTGAGGTCCTTAAACCGGCTGAGCCTCTGCTGCCATTTAATGATGCCTTGTCAGACGTTCTTTTGGGCACTTGGTCCAAGCCCGCTACAGGTCAGCCTGTAGATAGGAACGTGGCCAGACGCCACCGCCTGGCTCTGGGCGAGCCTTGCTTCCTGTCCACCCACCCCACCCGAGAGCCTGGTCATCCAAGCCTCCAACTCCCAGACCGCATTCCCCACGGCTCCGCCTGATCGGGAATCCATTCTCCTCCCTGAGTTTGGGGCTGCGTTCAGTCAACACAGCGTGCCTCTTGGGCCGCTACACCCACTCTCTGTGGGACATGGTTGCGGGCGTGCTGCCAGAATGTCCAGCGGAGGTCAGGACTAAACTCACCCAAGCCCTTGCGGAGGGTCGAGATGCAGCACGGTTTTCTATCCGGTGTGGGCTGGATACCACCGACTCACTGGGCAGAGCGATGGCAACGACGGTGGCGATTCGTCGCCACTCCTGGTTTAGGTCTGCCAACTTTTCGGCCGATGTCCAGAACACTCTTATGGACATGCCGTTCGATGGCCGACGCCTTTTTGGCGACAAGGCAGACCATGCACTTGAGCGCTTTAAGGACTCCAGGGCTACGGCCAAGTCCTTGGGCCTCTCGGCCCCGCGCCAGCAAACGGGTGCCGTTCGCTCCTTTCGTGGCCTAGGAAGGGGCGCTCCCACACGTGCTGCCAGCCACGCACCACAGACTAACATCCAACACGGTGGCGGCCGTGGAAACCGCCGTAGCGGCGGTCGGGGACAACGACGAAGCCAGTCCACACCTTCCCCACCAGCATCCGCCTCTAAAGCCTCCTAGTCCATGCTTTCAGGCCCATGTGATGCCAATGGGGAGCAGGGTTCGCCATCACCACTTCCACTGGCGCACTGTCACTTCGGACAGGTGGGTGTTGCAAATCGTCCGAAGGGGCTACTCCCTCCCCTTTGAGACGACCCCTTCAGCCATGCCACCGCAATACCACTGCGTGTTGGGGGACCACTTGCAACTTCTGCAAGAGGAAGTTACGGCCCTCTTGGCCAAGGGGGCCATCGAGCGAGTTCCTGGGCCGGAAGTAGGGTGTGGTTGTTACTCCCACTACTTTCTGGTACGAAGAAGGGCAAAGGGGGCCTACGCCCTATCTTGGACCTACGGAACGTCAACGGTTTCCTCCGGAAAGAGAAGTTCAAGATGCTGACACTGGCTCAGGTCTTAGCTGCCCTGGACCCAGGAGACTGGATGGTAGCGTTGGACTTGCGGGACGCTTATTTTCACATTCCCGTCCTGCCGGCCCACCGGCGCTACCTGTGGTTCACGGTAGGCCACGAGCACTTTCAGTTTACCGTGCTCCTCTTCGGCCTTACCAGCGCCCCACAGGTGTTCATGAAGGTGATGGCGGTGGTCGCAGCTCATCTGCGCAGGTTAGGGGTTTCCGTCTTCCCCTACCTCGACGACTGGTTGTTGAAGGCGGGCTCGCCCCAGACAGTCATCAGCCACCTCCAGACAACGGCAGACCTCCTGCACCAGCTGGGGTTTTCTATCAATGTGCCAAAGTCACACCTGTGTCCCTCTCTAAAGCTCTTCTTCATCAGAGCGGTTTCGGGTTTATCCTCCCGAACAGCGGGTTCGGGATATTCAGGCTCTGATTCCAATCTTCCAGCCTTTATCCCGGGTGTCGGTCAGGTTGATACTGCGGCTTCTGGGGCTGATGGCCTCCTGCATTCTTCTGGTGCATCACGTCCTGTGGCGGATGCGGGCTCTGCAGTGGGACCTGAAGTTTCAGTGGGCCCAGCATCAGGGCAACCTGTCCGAACATGTCCTGATCTTGGAGGGCACTGCAAGACAGCTGCAGTGGTGGCTCACGGACCGCAATTGGGTCAGCGGCAGGTCCCTCTCCTTACCCCAACTGGAGCACGTAGTTGTGACGGACGCGTCCCACCTAGGTTGGGGAGGCCACATGAGAGAGGCGGAGATCAGAGGCCTCTGGTCTCCGGCAGAGTCCTGGCTCCATATCATCCTTCTGGAGCTGAGGGCGATTCGTCTAGCACTGAAGGCATTCCTCCCCTCTGTCCGGGAGAGTGTAGTGCAGATGTTCACGGACAACACCGCCACCATGTGGTACTCCAACAAAGAGGGAGGAGTGGGATTGTGGACCCTCTGCCAGGAGGCTCTGCATCTCTGGCAGTGGCTGGAACATCAGGGCGTGACCCAAGGGGTTCAACACATGGCAGGTTCTCTGAATGCCAGGGCGGACGAACTCAGCCGGCAGTGCATGATGGATCACGAATGGCGTCTGAACTCAGATGTGGCGCAAGGCCTCTTTCTACAGTGGGGAGAGCCTTGGTTAGATCTATTCGCCACTGAAGAGAACGCGCAATGTCATCAGTTCTGCGCGTTGGAATTTCCAAGGCGGACCAGGCTCCAGAAGGATGATATGGAGCCAGGACTCTGCCGGAGACCAGAGGCCTCTGATCTCCGCCTCTCTCATGTGGCCTCCCCAACCTAGGTGGGACGCGTCCGTCACAACTACGTGCTCCAGTTGGGGTAAGGAGAGGGACCTGCCGCTGACCCAATTGCGGTCCGTGAGCCACCACTGCAGCTGTCTCGCAGTGCCCTCCAAGATCAGGACATGTTCGGACAGGTTGCCCTGATGCTGGGCCCACTGAAACTTCAGGTCCCACTCTGCGGCACTTGCTTTGAGACGGTTTTCGTCGCGAGGGGAGTTGCGGTCTGTTGTACGCCTTTCCGCCTATACCACTTCTGCCCAGAGTGCTGAAGAAGAACAAGCGCGACGGGCACAAGTTATCCTTGTGGCTCCGGATTGGGCACGAAGGTACTGGTATCCCGAGCTACTCAGTATGTCTGTCGGTCCCCTGGTTCGTCTGCCTCTTCAGGAGGACCTTCTGTCGCAGCAGCAGTTGACGGTCCTCCACCCGAACCTGTCCAGTCTCCACCTACATGCTTGGAGATTGAGCGGCGGCAGTTGAGGCCATTTGACTTGCCTCCTGAAGTCTGTACTGTGATTCTGGCAGCCAGGCGTCCCTCCACGAAGTCGGTATACGCCTGCAGGTGGAACAGATTTGTAGCATGGTGCACAGCAAAGGCTGCGGATCCTCTCTCTTCCCCTCTTTCCGAGGTTCTCCTCTTCCTTCTTTCTCCTACCCAGCAGGGCACTGCTCTGGGCACTCTCAAGGGCTACCTTTCTGCCCTTTCAGCATTTTTAAGGCTACCTGATCAGCCATCTTTGTTCAAGTCCCCAATTGTAAATAGGTTTTTGAAGGGCATCACACACACACGTTTCCCCCTGTTCCATTCGTGATGCCTCAGTGGGACTTGAACCTTGTTCTTACCTATCTGATGTGCGCTCCCTTTGAGCCACTTCATAACTGTCCTCTTCGCCTTCTTACTCTGAAGACTGCTTTCCTGGTTGCCATCACCTCTGCCAGGAGAGTGAGTGGGCTCCAGGCTCTTTCTTCCAAACCTCCTTTCCTTTTTGTCCATCCGGACAAGGTTGTGTTGCGGACAAGACCCTCTTTCCTGCCCAAGGTTGTCACAGCCTTTCACATTGGGCAGTCCATTACCTTGCTTACCTTCTTTCCGCCTCCGCATTGCTCAAAGGAGGAAGAGCGGCTCCACCGTCTGGACCTAAAACGTGCGCTCTCGTTTTATCTGGATCGCACCGCCAAGTTCCGGGTGGATGACCAACTCTTTGTTGGTTACGTGGGCGCTAAGAAGGGATGGGCGGTACACAAGCGACCATCTCTCAGTGGGTCGTGTTGTGTATCAAGGCATGCTACTCCTTGGCTAAGAAGGAACCTCCTGTTGGGCTGAGGGCCCATTCCACTCGGGCTACGGCGGCTAATACTGCCCTGGGTTGGGGAGTCCCCTTGCAGGACATTTGTCAGGCAGCTACATGGGCCTCGCTGCACACGTTTGCAAGACACTACTGAGCCAGCCTAATTAGGGCAACCAAATTTATTTTTTTGTTTTTTGTTCTTTCAGGTCATGCAACTGCAAGGACCAATACCGCTGTAGGCACATTATAGCCTTAGTTTATCACTGTAAATAATCTTTCACTTTTAGGTATTTACACCTTTAATAGAGAAACGTGAGTAAGGTGGGGAAGTTGTGCCCCCGTCCTGAAGAAAGAGCACAAGCTCCGAAACATGTTGACGCACACCAGAGGTAATGTCCATAATTACGAGAATTAACTACCTCATACTGCACTTCTTTTATTAGTACCAGCCCGAGGTTGTGAATAAAGTTTTTTCCTGATACCTACGAGCCAGGTACTTTTTAACCTTCACTATACCCCACCACTCACATTTAAAATACCCAACCACTCCCATCACACGCACCACACATAGTCTATACTTTCAGTGCTCCCGCGTAGTCGCAGGTCGCAGCACGCCGCATCCCGTTAGAGGGGTACGAAGACCCCGATGATGAAGCATGACACCAAGGGGCCTGTTGGTGTGTGAGGGGTATTTTACAAAACACTGAGTGTCCCCCCCATCCGTGGTCTACACTCTCCCTGTCCACTATAATTATTTCTTCGCCATGAGGGCACTCCCTGACAAACTCCGGTGGCCCGTCCTTTTCAGCTAATAGGATGTCATAGCCTTTTGAGAGGTTATCCCAAAACAGACCCCTTACTTTTCTAGTCTTATCTCCCTCTATACGCAATGTTATTTCCTATATTTTATGAGGTTCGCTAATTCTGGTATCAGCAGTTTCCACCTGAATGTATTCATTCGTGTCCACTGTCTCCAGATGATTCATCAGGATCTTGCGAGCTATGGTGACTTCTGCTGCGCTGTCTAGCATTGTCTGTGCCCACTCTCCGTTTTTCAGCTGTGTCCTCAGTATCCTCGGCATGTTTGATTATTTTAATACTGGCTACCTTCTTTCTTGGAAATTGTAATTTTTTACTTTGAGCAGGTTCCTTGTCTTTGGACTTGATGTGCTCTTCCCTGTGTTCTGACCGTCCTCTTCTTTCCGATTTCTGCGAAAAAGATCGAGAGGGACATGTATCAATATCTTGATATCTATCAGGCTTTTTCAAATTATCCCTATTTCTAAGGTTGTATCTTTTCTCAGAGGGCTCCCTTTGGGGAGACTGTGGATCTCGGTTCGGAGCTTTTTCCCTCCACTGAGGAGACCTTCCTCTGGACTGGAATCTTTTTTCTGTGGGAGTGGATTGTTTATTTCCATCCCAGCTCTTTTTTGGAGTGTTTAGATTATTTTTAATAAATATCTTTTCAGGATTTTCAAGTAGTTGGGGTTTTACCGGTTTCCCACCCAAACTATCTCTACCTAGTTCTTCATAGGATTTTTCTATGAATCTGGCAAGTTCAGTTGGATGTCTGCTATATCTGTTTCTTTCAATTTTTGGCGGATCGCCACAGATGCTGCTTCTCCTTTTATGTTGGCTAATAATATAGCCGAGACCTGCTTGAAGTCTTTCAGTAATTTCATACCAAGAGTTAAAGCAGGTTCTGGACCGTATTCATTTTGAATTTGTCTTAGCACATCTGGTATTACCGCCAGAGAGGTAACACCATGTGTTTTTGTGTAAATGGAAGCAAAGACTGTACCCCAAGTGTCACAGTCCTCCACATGTGGTGCGACCCCCCATTGGAAGGCAGATAGTCAGAATTCTGTGTTTCTCACCAGGGGTAGTATTTGGGAATACTGCCTCTATTTGAGTTATTTTCTGTGCTAGCCAGAATGGAATTTGTTCCCGTTTTGCGGGTGTTTTACCAAGACATGATTGTATGTTCTGTGGTGTAATTTTATTTGTGTTCCCCTGATGAGGGGTCAGCTGTGGAATGTTAACAGCTGGTTGGACTGTTGCAGTCCGCATTACATATTGGACTAATTGTCTATGAATTTTAATTAGAAATTTTAGCTGGGCTAAAAGTTCCTTGTCTGACATTTTATCAATGTCAGGATGTGGTGTGTAGCTGGCTAGAACCGGCCATGTTGCTCCTGGCCTACCTAGTGGACCGAGCCTGGTGATGTGATCATTATGTTTTAGGGCGCCTTTAAACCAGAGCAGGTGCTGTTGGTAATTTAGTGGAATTTCCAAATCCTCGAAAGGAATGTATTCATCCGGAGGTTTCTCTATTTTGTAATAGTGGAATTTGTGTGTTGTAGCGTTTGCCACTGGAAAGTTTATCCATGAATAGAATACCTCTGTCTGCCGATATTCGTGTGTCTCTATCACGAAAATGACTGTACCACCTCGTGATGTCAGTCCGTTTTCTATAAGTTTTAAAGTTATAGTTTTCTTATGTTGACCGGAATGAGGATAGCATTCCGGTCATTCTGTAGGAGACTCGTGTCATCATCCATTAGTTGGGCTGCTAATCTAGCTGCATCCCTTTAGTCTTCACTATCTGGCATTTTTACTGGCAGAAAGGTTTTTGTGCTGCAGATCAAGTTTCAAGGAGACAAAAGATTAGGTGCACAATATTTACGAACACTGTATCCTTCAACGTTGACTAAACCAAAACTCTATATAGGAATCTCTTCCTACTAAGTTCCGGCGGATTTTAACCTTTCACCCACTCCAGACGTCTATTGGAGTATTTACGGGAAAAAGGGTCTGCGTGAAAAAGCACGACTGAGTTACTCTAACGTCTTGCTTTACTTTTATCGCCTTACTAAACGTTGGGCACCATGTAGTGTAGTTCCTATTTTCCCTATAGGCCCTGCGCATTGGAATAACATAAACAACAGTGTAGACGTAGGACTGAGGTCATCTAGGTCTCTACTGACTATGTTAGACTTAATTTAGGTTTGCGCCAGCTAGCTCAGAGGTCACAGGAAACTTTCTTGACTGAATAGGAAGGGATCAGCTTCCCTGGCTCAGACAAGAAGGGATTCAGCTTCCGACAACCGCATAAACATGACAACTTTGCTCCCTCAGGATAAGAGTAGATCTCTAGAGTCGTGTGAAAACAATAGACAGCTCTTTCACTCAGTCAGATGTGCATTCTTAGTTTCACCAGAGTGCAGAGAATAGAGAGACGGGCGTTTTCAATAAAAGGTATTATTTTTTGAGCAGTCTTCCTTCTCATGCAAGAGAAATGAATTGCCACAATTGCAATACTTAATATAAAGTGAAGTACGTACAGTAAAAGGAGTATTATGAAATAATACTGTAAAAGCATTGATATGGTTTCTTAGCCATAAGACACTTTAAAATGGATAAAATATATACATACATATATACATAGGCTAACGTGCTCAACTGGTGTTTCTAAAATACGCCTACCCCGGTGTACCTGACCTAAGCCTTATACGTGGGAAGGAGTAAGTGAGTAAGTTTTAGTTAAGTTGGTTTTGCCAAGAATCTGATACAAGAATTCTCTCTAAGGGTTTAGTCAGCACTGTACATTGGGAATAGAATGTAGGAGGTCTGGTATCTCTCTCTCTCAGGACTCGATATCCCAGTCACCCGCAAGGGTAGGCTGGAAACGCCGGAGCTGGATTTTCTCGGCAGGAGAAAAGACAGCGTCTTTCTCAGCGCGTCAAAGAGGAGGGGCAGCATCCGTGGGCTCTTCGCATCTGCTGGGCTCTCGGCAGGTAGATTAGCTGCTCTGCTCCAAAACCACCACCGTGTGTTTGCTTAAGGCAACGTTGGTATATTTATACCTGAAAGGTGCTGAGTTTGACGTAAGGTTTGGACATAAGACGTCAATAAAGATGTCAGTAAGAACTGGCCTTTCTTACAGTGCTCGCAGGACTTCTATTACAAATCAAAACAAAGCAAGCAGGGATTTCCCAGGTTGCTGGAGGTTTGGTGTGTTGAAAGAACTTGTTGTGCTTTCTAGGAATCTAAGGAAGTAGCTTTTGCCATGCATTGGGCTGCAAGGGCGATTTACTGAAATATGGATCTGATTCTTATGCCATTATAGGGATATTTATTGATTATAGCTGTGTAAGGGCATAAAATGGTAATATTGATTCAGGTTCCTAGATAAAAACACAATAGTCACTGTTCTTAATGTCTGCGCTTCTGCCGTGGAAAGTTGTGAAAAAACTCATGTCAAAGCGCCTGGGTGGCGCCTATATAGGTGCCTCAACGTCACTTCTGACGCAGACAATGCTCGCAATGGAGGCAGAGCTAATCAACGCCACCTTCCAGCTTGCAGGGGTGCTTCTCACGAAAAAGCTTCCAGTTCCAGTCTGACGCCTGGGGAAATTCAAAAGATAAGGATTCTGCGGGTAGGTATAGTCTCTCCCAGATAAGGCATTACCGGAGGTAAGTAACTTGTCCAACACACGTTAGCTTCCTGCCAAATTTGCTGTACTTCCTATCAGCCATTTTGCCTGTAGCGTGTTACAAATAATCCCTATGTCAATTGAATGAGGAATTTGTTTTTTAATGAGCCCTGCTTCACGGATCACGCCAAAACTTTCCAGGAAGATGCTGAGCTCGATTAACTTTTTTTCGTGAAGATTGTCATACAGAGCCAAAGTTATCAGCAAACCAGAAAGGGTTTTTTTCATGGAAACGTGCTCGTAACTACAACTACCGCCACTGGGTTCTACAGATATTCACTGAAAAAACAAAGGTTAAAGGGACATTATAGTTAAGGGAAAATGGTAGTTAAAACATACCTTTTTAAAGTAACAAAATCGCTGAAATTCACCAGTTATAATTATGTCTCATAACTATAACTTGCACCCCCCACATGTCCACAGTCAGGTGTTGCACTCATGTTATCATTTATGTTAAAAAAACAGATGATACCCTTTTTATCTCAAAAACACCAGGGGGCATCTTAGCAATTGCAATCATTTTTTGCTGTTCTGTGTAGACCGTGGGCTAAAGCTGAACATCAGCAAAATAAAATATATGGTGCTCAATACCTAGGTCTTTCCAAGCCAAATTACAGGTACAGAATACACCACTTTACTTACTAAAAGATTTTGTTTATTTGGGGGTGACATTGTCCCATACTTTCAGCTGGAGAGCTGCAGTTAATAAGAGTGTGCTCAAGCTGCGGTGAGAGACTGGGGTAACCATTAAAATGGCTAAAAAGCTCAGCTTTAACTACTTAACCCTAGCCTTAGTCCTCTGCAAAGCAATCCTTGTACTGCACAGAACTTTGGGACCACTCTGGCATTAATGAGCTGACTGTGGTAGAGAATAGATTCCTCAGTCACCTAACTAATCTCCCTCATTGCACTCCCACTCGTCCCTTGCCTCAAGATATGGTTCTCTTGCAATCCAGCTGAGAAATGTAGTATTTTGGCACACACTCTGGTCAACCCCTGAACTGGAATCCTATAGGCAATCACTTAAATGTAAATGTATTTGAGCTTGTATAGCGCACAGCTACCCGCAGTGGGTTTCCCGGAACTTGCTTAGGGAACCCGTCCTGGTATTCCCCTGTGAGATAACCCCGGCAGGGTATCCACAAGGTGAAAGCCAGACATCCTGCCGCGAGGGGCCGTTGTGGAGATTAAGCAAGCTATTGCCCAGAGTCGCAGAGGGTGAACCCGTGAGTCGAGAAGGCACCGGAGCGAGAATTATCGAGTCCGTGGAATTTTTGAGCCCAAGACCCGCCGAGGCGGGGAATTGAACCCTGGTCCAGGGCCGATCTCAGATTCCAGGTCTGCCACCTCTAACCCCTGTGCCACACTTCTCCACACTTAGGGAGCTTCTAAAATCAATGGGCCACACAGGAATTCCCTGGCTGGCCTACCTAAAGAAAATGTGTTATGCTTTAGCCGTTGAAACTCTCTGGGATAATCCAGAAGAAGCCTTGATTAAGGACTGGTGTAGGGATTACCTCTGGGGAGAAAAGATTAAAAATAGTTCTGAGGCAGTCTGTCGGACCAATTCCTAGATCATAGGATTATGCCATTTTATAAAGCTTCACGATTTCATAAAAGGCTTCCTTCCAAGGCAGCCGTGTCTGAAGTTCAGGTATGGGAAGCTTCCATTCCTACAGTTTACCACCAGAAGGGAAAACCATTAATGGTCTTTCCAAAAATTGCCCAGCATGTAACAATGCTCTTGAGACCATCTCCCATGTTTTTATTTGTTTGTGTTATCTGTTGATCATCTTGCAAGAAATGGATTATCCCCATGTGTCAATCTTCTAGACCTTGGAACAGAGTTAGCCCTTAGGATCCTGAAGACTGACACCAAGGAAGTGATTGTGATTGTGATCAGTATGCCTAAATTTCTCCAAGCTGCTTGGTTGATTCGCAAGCATCAAGGAGAATCAACTGTGTCCATGCCTGAGGTGTAGGATGTGGGACTATGCAATAGTGGGTTGTGTCCCTTTTTTTTCCCCTTCCCTGCCGTAAGATAGCCCTCATATTAAGATTCAATCTTTCTGATATAGGGCATGGATTGTTAAGGAAACAGCCCACTATAAAAATAGCTTTGTTGGAAGGCTACCAATCTCTTAACTTTCACCGGGTTTTAACAAGCTGACGTGTATTGTATTGGAAACCTCCCAACCAAATTTTAATAAGATATCTGATGGACTGCTAATCTTGCATGGAGCGGATGATTTTACTAATTGATGTTTTTATGTTGTTTTAAATTCTAGAATGTACATTATGTACTATTACTATGAGCTAGCAGTTATATTATACTGTATGTTTTATGAATTTTTAATATGAAATAAACTACTATGAATTATAAAACATGTCATGAGTGATGTAATATGTGTGATCATAAGCACTGCATGTCAAGGGCGTGATGTATAGTTACTTGAGAGAACTATAACTGGTGAATTTCAGAGGTTTTGTTTGTTTAAAACTGTATGGTTTAACTACATTTTCACCTAACTATAATGTCCCTTTAACCTAAGGTTTTAAAAAAAATGCAAAGTAAGATATTATTATTAGTATTAAAAGTCACTTTAACTTTTGTGTTTTTTTCTGTGAATTTCTATTTTTTTTATTAATGTAAAGTAAGATGTCCTTTGAGTGTGTGGCTTTAGGAATGGCGCCCAACCCTCCACTATGCACAGCCTTTGGCGGTGTGCGAAGTGGGGTTGGGCACAGTGCCCCAAAACCACTGCGGGCACCCAAGGCTGACTATGTGATGTTAAAATATAAAGGGTTTCATTTTAAGTAAGACAGATCTACTGAGTTTGTCAAAGGGTCGTAACACCAAAATTTTAAAAGTGGATCTATTGCTTTATGAAGGGGTCAGCATATCAACATATATAAAGCGGATCTATTGTTTTTGTATAAAAATCTCCAATGATTGTAATCAAATGTACATTTCATAAATTCATACATTGAAATATTAACAAGTGATTGTTCCCACCGGGAGCAATGTGCAGGAGTGCGGGCAGGGAAACCGAAGTATGCTCCGATCCGGTGGGAACATTTTTAAAGCTCCTGCTGAGTAAGAGCAGGCATACTTTTCGTGCCTGCACTCCTGCAGGCAGGAAAAGCATGTCTGCTCCCACCCGGTGGGAAAACATTTAAAGTTCCTGCTGAGTGAGCGCAGACATACCTTTCCTGCATGCACTCCTGCAGGAAGGGATGGCATGTGTGCACCCACCTGGCGGGATTTTAAAAAATGCTCCCCCAGGGTGGGAGCAGATAGGTTTCCCTGCCTGTGCTAATATGGGCAGGAAAGCTACTTGACCCGAGGTGGACTCCCCGGGGCATAGTAATTGGGACCCTTACAGGCTCGGGAGGGGGCCCTGCAGCCTTTCTCCCTTTTTAAGTTCAGTTCGGCCCCAGGGAATGCAGTCACCGGGGCCATTAATGCTCCTCCCTCCCCATTTTGCTGACATTCAGTCACTGGCAAGGGGGTTGCTGGGGCCTACTTAGACTCGGGGAAGGGGCCACAGGACCCCTCACCTAGTTTTGAATAACTGCACCTGGGTTTGAGATGCCAGGGGCCTTCCTGAGGCTCAGAAGGGGCCACCCATCCCATACCCAAAGTAGTGTTTCCACCTCCTCTCAAGCCTAGGCCCACCGCAATGACGGTTTTTAGGTCTTGCGCCTAGCGCGATACACTGCGCAGTGGTGTTCGCGCAGGCGAGAGTCCTTTTGTACAGGTTTTCAAAATGGACCTGGAAATTCCACACGCTCGTGCATGTTCATTTCCTATGGTCCATTTTGATTGGGCTTTGATTGTGTTGTTTTTTAACAGAACACGCAATTGGCCATAGGCGGTCGCGTAGCTCCGCCCATGGCCTATTGGTGTCTGTTACGCGCACCAAAGCCCATATGTCTTCAATTATCGTGCCCAGACACGGGCGTGATAATTGAAGTCATATGCCTCGCAGTGGCGCGCGCGCGCACCACTCGCTGGCTTTTTTTTTTTTTACACATTACTTTCATGGATCGGAATCTGCATTTCAAATGCCCCTCACTGATGAGACCTAGTGCTCAGAATCCGCTAGAGGCAGCAGTGCTGTTTATAAAAGATACTTTGCCTAAATGAATGCTGGAATTGGCTTAAAATGAAGGTATGTACTGCATTTCTTGTTTTGTTTTTGCAATATCGTTTTTTCTGAAGAGAGTGGGAGCGTGGAGCAAGAGACTGACAAGGGAACTGCGTGTCCTGGGTCAGGGTCAGAGACGGGCATTAATAATCTTTTTGATCACTGTTAATAGGCCCTCTTCTTCAGCTGGGGGTCAAGAAGTGACAGATCAGCGATTAATAGCCCGTCCTGCCCTCCGCAGAGGGCTGTAACGAGCATGCACCGTTCAGAGATGAGCTACTTTGAGAGAGAATTGTAGGACAAGAAACCTGCCCTGGGAGTAATTACTTAACAGGACGAAAAAAAGCTGAGCTTTGAAAAACAGTGGCCTCAATGTGGGATATTCTCCTTGGTGAGACTGTGTACCAGACATCAATGAATCGGTAGCCTAGACGCTTGTGTTACAAGCACTGGGAAAGGCAATAGATATTGCCTGTCTTTGCCAATGACTTTTAGCTATGTTATCAGGCACCGTGGCTGCTGGTAAGTATGGTTATTTGTTTTATTTTTTTTTAAGCTACAGAAGTTCTTTTTTTTAAAAGTGCTTTGTGCAATTCGATAGAAATCTTCAAAGCTTCAGGTTGATAAAGTCTTCAAAATTACCCCATATTCGTGTGAACATATTGGCTTTTGCAACAGTTTACGGTGGAAGAGGTAAACTTGAAGTGAATAAATATCTATGTGCATTTGTGAACAACTATAGAAAAGGTGCGCTTGAGGAGGAAATGTTATGTTAACATATTTATAATGCGCTTGGCTGCCCCAGCAATGGGTCGTCCCAGCGCTTTCAAGTCTACATAGATTCTGATTTGAGTGAAAATGATCTCGCAGGGAAGGGACAATTATATCACAAAGGCCATACGAACTCTGTTTGGGCAAAGGCGAACTTAAATCAGCAAAACTTTGCATGCTCTAAAATTTGCTACAAAAAACTTTGCACTTCTGTACTCCCCATGTGAATTCACTGCAGTGAGTGCCCCTCAATTTGCTGTCAAGGCAGAGAGGGCCACTCCCAGAGTGATATCACTGCAGCGAGGGCTGCTCCCAGTGTGATGTCACTGTAGTGAGGGCCGCTCCCAGTGTGATGTCACTGCAGCGAGGGCCGCTACCAGTGTGACGTCATTGGAGTGAGGGCCACTCCCAGTATGATGTCACTGCAGAGGGCCGTTCCCAGTGTGATGTCACTGCAGCAAGGCCTCTCCCACTGTGATGTCACTGCAGCAAGGGCCGCTCCCAGTGTGATTTTACTGCAGCGAGAGCCGCTCCCAGTGTGATGTCACTGCAGAGAGGGCCGATCCCAGTGTGATGTCACTGCAGCGAGGGCCGATCCCAGTGTGATGTCACTGCAGTGAGGGCTGCTCCCAGTGTGATGTCACCGCAGCAAGGACCGCTCCCAGTATGATGTCACTGCAGTGAGGGCCACTCCCAGTATGAAGTCATTGCGTTGAGGGCCGCTTCCAGTGTGAAGTCACTGCAGCAAGGGCCTCTCCCACTGTGATGTCTCTGCAGCAAGGGCCGCTCACAATGTGATTTTACTGCAGCGAGGGCCGCTCCCAGTGTGAAGTCACTGCAGTGAGGGCCCATCCCAGTGTGATATCACTGCAGCGAGGGCCGCTCCCAGTGTGATGTCACTGCAGCGAGGGCCGCTCCCAGTGTGATAACACTGCAGCGAGGGCCGATCCCAGTCTGATGACACTGAAGCAAGGTCCACTCCCAGTGTGATGTCAGTGCAGCGAGGGCCGCTCACAGTGTGATGTCACTGCAGCAAGGGCCACTCCCAGTGTGATGTCTTTGCAGCGAGGGCTGCTCCCAGTGTGATGCCACTGCATCAAGGGCCGCTCCCAGTGTGAATTCACTACAGTGAGGGCCGCTCCCAGTGTGAAGTCACTGCAGCGAGGGCCACTCCCAGTGTAAAGTAACTGCAGTGACCGCCGATCCCAGTGTGATGTCACTACAGTGTGCGCCACTCCCAGTGTGATGTCACAGCAGTGTGCGCCACTCCCAGTGTGATGTGACTGCAGGGAGGGCCGCTCCCAGTGTGATTTCACTGCAGCAAGGGCAGAGCCCAGAGTGATGTAAATGCAGCAAGAGCCACTCTCAGAGTAATGTCACTTCAGCGAGGGTCCCTCCCAGTGTGAGGTCACTGCAGTGAGGGCACCTCCCAGTGTGATGTCACTGCAGCGAGGGCTCCTCCCATTGTGAGGTCACTGCAGCAAGGGCCACTCCCAGTCTGATATCACTGCAGTGAGGGCCACTCCCAGTGTGATGTCACTACAGCGAGGGCCCCTCCCAGTGTGAGGTCACTGCAGCAAGGGCCGCTCCCAGTATGATGTCACTGCAGTAAGGGCCGCTCCCAGTATGATGCCACTGCAGTGAGGGTCACTCCCAGTATGAAGTCACTGCAGCAAGGGCCTCTCGCACTGTGATGTCACTGCAGCAAGGGCCACTCCCAGTATGAAGTCATTGCGGTGAGGGCCGCTTCCAGTGTGAAGTCACTGCAACAAGGGCCTCTCCCACTGTGATGTCTCTGCAGCAAGGGTCGCTCACAGTATGATTTTACTGCATCAAGGGCCGCTCCCAGTGTGAATTCACTGCAGTGAGGGCCGCTCCCAGTGTGAAGTCACTGCAGCGAGGGCCGCTCCCAGTGTGAAGTAACTGCAGTGACCGCCGATCCCAGTGTGATGTCACTACAGTGTGCGCCACTCCCAGTGTGATGTCACAGCAGTGTGCGCCACTCCCAGTGTGATGTGACTGCAGGGAGGGCCGCTCCCAGTGTGATTTCACTGCAGCAAGGGCAGAGCCCAGAGTGATGTTAATGCAGCAAGAGCCACTCTCAGAGTGATGTCACTGCAGCGAGGGCCCTCCCAGTGTGAAGTCATTGCAGTGAGGGCACCTCCCAGTGGGATGTCACTGCAGCGAGGGCTCCTCCCATTGTGAGGTCACTGCAGCAAGGGCCACTCCCAGTCTGATATCACTGCAGCGAGGGCCACTCCCAGTGTGATGTCACTACAGCGAGGGTCCCTCCCAGTGTGAGGTCACTGCAGCAAGGGCCGCTCCCAGTATGATGTCACTGCAGTAAGGGCCGCTCCCAGTATGATGCCACTGCAGTGAGGGTCACTCCCAGTATGAAGGCACTGCAGCAAGGGCCTCTCCCACTGTGATGTCACTGCAGCAAGGGCCACTCCCAGTATGATGTCATTGCGGTGAGGGCCGCTTCCAGTGTGAAGTCACTGCAACAAGGGCCTCTCCCACTGTGATGTCTCTGCAGCAAGGGTCGCTCACAGTATGATTTTACTGCAGCGAGGGCCCATCCCAGTGTGAAGTCCCTGCAGTGAGGGCCCATCCCAGTGTGATGTCACTGCAGCGAGGGCCGCTCCCAGTGTGATAACACTGCAGCGAGGGCAGATCCCAGTCTGATGTCACTGCAGCAAGGTCCACTCCCAGTGTGATGTCAGTGCAGCGAGGGCCGCTCACAGTGTGATGTCACTGCAGCAAGGGCCGCTCCCAGTGTGATGTCTTTGCAGAGAGGGCCGCTCAAAGTGTGATGTCACTGCAGCAAAGCCCGCTCCCCGTATGATGTCTTTGCAGCGAGGGCCGCTCCCAGTGTGATGTCACTGCAGTGTGTGCCACTCCCAGTGTGATGTCACTGCATCAAGGGCCGCTCCCAGTGTGAATTCACTGCAGTGAGGACCCATCCCAGTGTGATGTCACTGCAGTGAGGACCCATCCCAGTGTGATGTCACTGCAGCGAGGGCCGCTCCCAGTGTGATGTCACTGCAGCGAGGGCCAATCCCAGTGTGAAGTCCCTGCAGTGAGGACCCATCCCAGTGTGATGTCACTGCAGTGAGGACCCATCCCAGTGTGATGTCACTGCAGCGAAGGCCGCTCCCAGTGTGATGTCACTGCAGCGAGGGCCAATCCCAGTCTGATGTCACTGCAGCAAGGTCCACTCCCAGTGTGATGTCAGTGCAGCCAAGGGCCGCTCACAGTGTGATGTCACTGCAGCAAGGGCCGCTCCCAGTGTGATGTCTTTGCAGCGAGGGCCGCTCACAGTGTGATGTCACAGCAGCAAGGGCCGCTCCCAGTGTGATGTCTTTGCAGCGAGGGCCTCTCCCAGGTGATGTCACTGCATCAAGGGCCTCTCCCAGTGTGAATTCACTGCAGTGAGGGTCGCTCCCAGTGTGAAGTCACTGCAGCGAGGGCCGCTCCCAGTGTGAAGTCACTGCAGTGACCGCCGATCCCAGTGTGATGTCACTGCAGTGTGCGTAACTCCCAGTGTGATGTCACAGCAGTGTACGCCACTCCCAGTGTGATGTGACTGCAGGGAGGGCCGCTCCCAGTGTGATTTCACTGCAGCAAGGGCAGAGCCCAGAGTGATATAAATGCAGCGAGAGCCACTCTCAGAGTAATGTCACTTCAGCGAGGTTCCCTCCCAGTGTGAGGTCACTACAGTGAGAGCACCTCCCAGTGTGATGTCACTGCAGCGAAGGCTCCTCCCATTGTGAGGTACTGCAGCAAGGGCCACTCCCAGTCTGATATCACTGCAGCGAGGGCCACTCCCAGTGTGATGTCACTGCAGCGAGTGCCCATCCAAGTGTGATGTCGCTGCAGCAAGGGGCGATCCCAGTGTGAAGTCACTACAGTGAGAGCCGCTCCCAGTGTGATGTCGCTGCAGCAAGTTCCACTCCCGCAGAAAAATGTAAGGGATCTGACTTGCCCAGTGCTGGCTATTTTTTTCAGCCCACACCGCTGTCTGTTGTCCAGTCTTCCCCTCACAATTAAGCATGGGCGGAAAATCCGTTTCGCTCGCGGATTTTGCGGATTTTCGGGAAATTCGCAATCCGCGAGATTCGCGAATCTCCCGCAAAATCCGCAAATCCGCGAGCAGCGGATTTTGCTCGCACTGCTCGCACTGCTCGCACTGTTCGCGTGAGTTCGCGGCTTCCCAGTACAACTTCGCGCCCCGCAAATAAGTGCTAAATTGCAGAAATACGATCTTAGCAAAACTGAAACTACTTACCAGGTTCAAAAGTTCAGGCTCATCATTAGTAGCCATTTCCTGTAGTGCTTCCTGAGGGGCCCCTCCAGAGTTCAGTTGCCAGTTGCAACTATTATGTGACCCTGCTCTGAACCTCAGAATAGTTACACATATGCCACAAAGGTCCTGAATTACAGCTAAGGGAGACAAGCAGGAGCCAGGCTGGAAGTTAAAATCCATTAATCAGCCCCTAATTCATTATTGTCAGTTGGGGCAGGGCAGGTGTTGTAACTAATTTTGCAACAATGAAAGCACTTAGCAAGTGCAAAAGATCACTAATCAGGAAGCACTAAGGAAGCAGGTGCCAGCTAAAAAAATATTCTGTGACACATTAATCAGCCCCAAATTAATTCAGGTCACTTGAGGCAGGGAAGGTGTGCTTTGCTTTGCCGAAAATAATGTACACTGGACAACCAGAGGGTGTGGTGATGAAACAGAGGGTGGCATGGGTGGGCCAGAGGGTGGCATGAGTAGTCAGAGAGTGGCAGTGGTGACAGAGAGTGGCAGTGATGAAGAAGAGTGTCCCAAACAGGCTGGACACGTAGAAACAACAAGTTCGCAAAACTTGCGACCCGACAGGTAAGTTCGCAAATTGCGAAATTGTAAAAACCCTCGCGAACTGGCAGAAACACGCGCGAACACAAAAAAAAAAAAATCCGCAAATTCGCGGGAATTCGCGGATTTTGCGGATTGCGAGTTCGCAAATCCGCAAAATTCGCGAACGCGAGATTCGCAAAATTCGCCCATGCTTACTCACAATAGCCCTTGCGGTGCAGGTGGCCCCGAGCTCCAGGGGGCCCCCTCCGCCACTGTGCACGGGCGGCAGCTGAGAGCTCCTAACTGGACCCGGAGCGTGAGGGTGGGCACTATGTACGTTGCGTGAACGGAGGCTCAAGTTTCCTTACGCCGCTGCTCACACTCCCTCTCCATTTCCTCTCGCCGTCCGGTCCGAAACAGAAAACATTGTACCCATACGTTTTGTTAAAAAAAAAAAAAGGCACAATAAGAGGCTGCTTAAACATAGCCCTGTCCTCACGTTCAGATCCGTCAGTACCCATAAATATCTAAGCGTGCCCATGCGGCCCCCGGGGGAATGCAGGTCGGCAGACTAGTCTTCCCCCGGGGTGTTCGCGCGAGGACACGGCAGGCGGAAGTTAGGTCAGGGGTTTAGGTCAGGGGTGGGAGGGTTAGGTAGGAGGCTATTTTAGGGGGGACAGGAGAGGAACAACTTCCTTTTCCTGTCCCCTGTGCCTCAGGGAAGAGTTAGGTTTTGGGAGCTTAGGCGGAGTGCTACTTTAGGTAGGCGGTGTGTGAGTTAGTGTTTGGTTCGTCGTTTTGGTGTCCCAGGACGACGATTAGGCTAGTTTATACGGCGCAATTGGGTTGGGTGTGATTTAGCAATTATCTACTTATATCGGAGCGGGAGCTCCAGGCGGCGAGCGAAGGGTGCTAAACGTCACACATCTCGCGGACGTACTGAGCGGGTGCCGATCCTCACGCATCTCGCGGAGGGCAATTTTGTCGATTTTCACATGGCTGTCCCTGACGCTGAGGCGGTGAGGGCTGCATTGCTAGTACTTGGCTGGGCTGGGAGGGCAGATCTCCTCCAGCCCGGTGTCCTGGACCAGGCTTGGGTCGGAATGACCCGCCCGACCAGGTCTGCGTCAGCAGGGGTGGCGGCAGTGGTGGCTGCATGCAAGGATGAGCCTTCTGGGTCACCGGATGGGGGGCCCAGGAAGGGGAGAGCCAAGAAGACGCAGGAGCCCCCCAAGAAGGGGGGGAGGAGGTTGAGTCTCCCTGCCAAGGTCGGGGCTGGGGGGGAGGTGGTCCCGGAGGAGGATGGGGGGGCCATATGTGGGGGGGCCTGAGAGCCCCGAGCTGGCAATTGAGGAGCACGTGCAGGGCCCGGCTCCACTGGCGTCACAGGCCAGACTGTCCAGGAGCTTGAGCCAGTTGGCGGGGTACGGGGAGAGCAGCGAGGGTAGTGGGGGGGAGGACTCTGATGAGTGGGGGGTGGCAGCTGGGGAGGATTTTGCCCTCCTGCTGTCTGGGGAGGAGTCTGGAGGGGAGGCTAGTTTCACCGCCATTGAGCAGCCGGTCGACCTGTCTGGGGGCCGGAAGGGGGTGGTGAAGTCCCAGGGTTCCAAGGGCAAGGGCCCCATGAAGGCACAGCAGCGCGGAGGGGCAGGGCAGGGGGCGGGAGGTGCTTCGGCACCCTTGCCCAGGAAAGGGGGCCCGGAGGGGCCTGGGCAGTCATCGATGTTCGACCGGTGGGCCCAGATGACTGAGGAGGAGAGAGCGAGGGACCAGCGGCGTGTCATTGAGGAGTATGAGAGGGAGTGGCAGCGCCTATGTGCCGCCAGGGAGGAGAAGGCGGGAGGGGTGCCCATGGGTGATGGGGCCCAGGCACCAGGGCGAGGCAGGTTGTCGGCCGGTGGCCGAGGTAGGGGGGTCCCGGGGGCGCAAGGACAGTGGGTCTGGGTGGAGAGTGCAGGGACTGCCTTGACGGATCAGAGACCTGGTGGCACCGGGGCCTCCCCGAGCGCATATGGCTCGGGGGGGGGTCAGGCCAGCAGGGTCAGAAACGGCCTCCAAACACCGGGACGAAGATGCAGGGGGGTCCGCGGCGGCCTGCCCTCCACCGAGGGAGCGGGCACCGACCATGTTGGAGTGTGAATTTACACCTGGTGTGAAAGGGAAGGGTGCTAAGAGAGTCGTGACTGAAGTGGTGCCGCTGGATGTTCAGGATGAATGGTTGGATTATGAGGATGAGTTGGAAGAGGGTGAGCTGCGTGAGCCTGGACGTGGGTGTAAAGCTAAGGGGGCAGCTACCAAGGTTGGTGCTTCTCAAGAGGCACGGGATGGCGCCAGTCGGGCCAGCAGAGGGATGTCGAGGCTGGCGGACGCACGGCGTCAGGAGCGGGAGGCTCCTGCAACTTTGTCAGGTGAGGGCTCTTGGTGGGACGCCTGGTTGGATGGGGGAATTGGGGGAGAAAGAAGCCCTGCCGGTCGGTGGGGGTGGGGGATGGGTCTGTGCGGGCAGGAGCCCAAGGGGGTGTGGAGCCTGAGAAGGCTAGTGGGGGCAAGCAGGTCGCGACGGCCAGCGCGCAGACGGACAAGGTGGAAGACCTGGAAGGGAAGGAGGAGGGTGTGAGTGGGGTGGAGAAACTGAGGAAGAAGTTGCCGTACATGGGGCTGGGGATGCCCCTGGGGTCTCATTTGTCGGAGAAGACTAAGGCAAGGATTTGGAGGCACGAGTATGTGGATGTGTTTAAGCTTTTGCACAGGGAGATTCAGGCGAAGGAAGGGTCTAAGGAAGAAGAATGGGAATTGACCAGGCGGCCGAGGGTGCCAGTTACAATGGAGAATTGGACATCTGCATTTCTGATTTATGCGAGTATATATTGTGAGAAGCATGGGGATCGGGCTATCGCATTGTTTAAATATATGGACGTGATAAGGAAGGCGCAGCTTCCTTTTGGGGGTTTCGCCTGGTTGAGCTATGTTGGACCTGGGCCTCTTGGCAGGGTCATCCCTAAACTTTTTGCCTTCCTCCAATACTCTCTCTGACCTATTTTGTTTGGTTTAATGACTCTGGGCACTTTACCACTGCTGACCAGTGCTAAAGTGCATATGCTCTCCCTACTGTAAATTGTACATGTGATTGATGTCCATGATTGGTTCATTGGATTTACTGTTAGTCCCTAGTAAAGTGCACTAGGAGTGCCAGGGCTTGTAGATGCCAATACTGCTAGTGGGCCTGCAGCGCTGGTTGCGCCACCCACAGAAGCAGCCGTAAGATGTGTCTGGGGACTGCCACCGCAGAACCCGCGTGCAGTCTCGTACTGTCATGCCGGCTGGGCAAGTGCAACCACTTGCCAGCCCCTGAACCTTCCCTTGACTGCATATTAGTCACCCCTATGGTAGGCCTGCGGGCAGGGTGCATTGTAGGTGTAAGGTAGGACAAGCCCTGATGTGTGTGGCATGTCCTAGTAGTGAATTACAACTAAATTCGTATTTCACTATTGTAAGGCTACCTGCTTCCGTTAGGCCAGAATGGGCTGCTGGAATTGTTACACTCTATAATCCCAGCAGGCTCAGGGAGCATGGTACAGAGTCATGTTTAGTATGCCTGAACTCAGGATGATAAAATACTTCTTTTAGTAAAGTTTATTTTAATATCCTGTGTTTGCAAATGCTACTTTTAGAAAGTTAGCATTTGCTTGCCTAACCATTTCAGCCCGCCTCTGCTGGTATGTGTATCTGACTGTCTGGGATGTGTGAGTGACAGGGCTGGGGGATGACAGGTGGTGAATGCGCAGATTACACCTTAGTGGGAGGTAGGAGTGGCTCTTGACTCTGAATCTAGCTGTGCTCTGCCACCACAATGCTGGCTCCACCCTCCTGGGGAGCGACTGATGACTCAGCCGACACCTGGCCCAGGAAGGGCGAAGCCCTATCAACAAGGTACTTCTGGCTGCCCCTGTCCACACAATGCTGGCTCCACCCCCTGTGGAGCGTCTGATGTGCCTGCCCCTCACACTGAAAGCAGAAGCCGGATTGCACCCAACAAAGTACTCAAGGACTGAAAGTGGCTATGCAAAGGCCCCCCTGGCCTGTAAGAACAAAAGAAATGCAGTATAAAAGAAGGAGCCTTGCTCCTTGTAAATTAGATCCTGTTTGTGCTACAGAAGGAACTCTGCCCGACGAGAAGAACCTGGAAGGACAAGGAAGAGTGCTGACTCTTGCCTGTGTCTGGTGCCTTGCTGCAGAAGGAGAGGAAAAGGAAAGACTACAAGAAGACTTTTGCTTTGAGAAACTTTGTGCCAAACTCTGCTGAAAGATCTCCAAGGGCTTGCTGTTGAACTTGCCCCCTGACCAGCGCCCCAGGACCAGTGGGCGCTACATCCTGAAGAAAGCGACTGTGTGTGCTGCTTATCGCTGCAGTACTGACAGAGGGGTCTGGGAGCGCTGGGCAAGCCTGCCACACTCCCCGTAACCAAGGCATCGACATCCCCCTGAGCACCGTGACCGGGGCCCAAAGCAACAGCGAGAGCAACGTGAGGTCCAGCCGCCGCTGGCCCGAGCACTGTGACCCCAACTGCACCGGGAGCCCGAGAGCAAAGTGAAGGAGGACCCGTCCGGTCCAAGCTCCTGAATTGACTGCGCTTCGAGCCGTCAATCCACCTGCGAAGACGGACAGCTGCCCTGTGATAACCCCCTCTGGTCGGTAGCCTGCCCGACAGCTCAGCTGTGAACGCACAGCCTGCAACCGGTACTTTGGCTGGGTACGTCCTGCACTTGGGGACCGTACTGCCACTTGCCGCCACCACACAGCCGCTGCCTCCGAGGGTCGGAGCGAACGACGAGGAAAGGACCCTGCCGCCACAGAGCACCGCCGCCCCGGATGACCCGTGATCTGCCCGGCTGAGAGCCGCAGCGAACAGCGACCCCGGAAAAGCAACGCGACGTGGGACAGCTCCCCTGGAAGTCGCCCGCTCCACAAGAATTTGAAAGGTACTGTGTTGTATCCTCACGGTGCGAGCGTCCTGCAACCCGAGCTCGCACCGCGCTATCTGCTCCCAACGCGAGCCGCCTCTGAAACCGAGGCTCGCACAGCTCCTGGCCCTCGAGGCCCACGCAGAGAGCGCATTGAGGCGCTACGAGACACTGAACCTTGTCGAACCTGGGCCGAAGGCCCGAAAGATTGCTTATTGCTAAAAGAGAACTGTGGCAACCTGAACTTAAGTAACCTGGAACCGCTATTGAAAGTTTGACAACTGTATTTACAAGCCTGCTTGAGATTTATATAAAGATATATATTTTTACGAATACAGTTTGGTGTCATTGTGTGGTGGGTTGGTTGTGACGGTGTGATATTGCAAATGTTTAACCCTATGTGCCCCAAAGATTAGCCTAAGACTGCTTAAGCCACACTACCTAGAGGGTAAGCAGAGGTTGTCTGGAAGGTAACCCTCAGCCCTGACGAGGAAGAGAGAGTCCCTGCTTGTCGCTAGTGCTACACTGCACCAACTAGAGCCTCCCCCTTCCTACAAGCTACGACGAGGAGTTTAGGGCTAGGGTCAGTGTTAACCCTGATAAGCCGTGGGGGGATGTGGATCAGGAGCTTTGGATCCAGTGGATGTCCTCGACGCAGGCGGCGGCGTCTACTCATACGGCCAGCGGTCTTCCAGTCACGTATCGGTCCTTTCAGCCGCGTCCCGCCCAATCTGGGGCGGGTAACCAGGGAACCCCAAGTGGACATGGGAGCCAGCCTGTGTGGTCTGGCTCAGCGGGACAACAGTACAAGCCGGTCGCTTCGGGGGCCTGCTGGGGGTTTAACAAAGGTTTCTGCAACCGCCCCTCTTGTAAATTCAAGCATGAGTGTTCTAAGTGTGGGGGACGCCACCCGGTCACGCGGTGCCTCACCTTGGCTACGCCATCAGAGCAGTGGAAATTTGCCAAGGGTAGGGGGCAGCCTGGGCCGAAGGGCCCTTACTCCGGTTAAAGTGGAGGCCATGGGTCCATGACTCTCCCGGTACCCTGATAAGGAGGCGGCGTTGCGTTTGTATTGGGGGTTTGTGGAAGGTTTTCGGATTGGCTATCAGGGGCCCACGGAGAGGCATTGGGCTGAGAATTTGCGGTCTGCTAAGGAGTTGCCGGGGGTAGTGGCGCGTAAGTTGGAGAAGGAGGTTTCGGAGGGCAGGATTGCAGGTCCGTTCTCGGAGTGGCCACTGTCAGATCTCATCGTGTCACCGTTGGGGGTTGTGCCCAAGAAGGAGCAAGGGGAATACAGGTTGATCCATCACTTGTCCTGGCCGGAAGGTGGGTCGGTGAATGATTTCATTCCCGAGGAGGACTCGAGGGTGTTGTACGCTTCGGTGGACGATGCCATTGGGTTGGTGCGGTCGTGTGGGAGGGGGGCGGAGATGGCCAAGTGTGACATCAAGTCGGCCTTTCGGCTTCTTCCCATTCATCCGGCGGATTTTCCTCTCTTGGGTATGCAGTTTGATGGGGCCATTTTTGTGGACATGGTGTTGCCAATGGGTTGTGCGATTTCCTGCGCGCTCTTCAAGACTTTTAGCTCCTTTTTGCAGTGGGCTTTTGTGGACCGCAGTGGGCACCGGCTGGTGTCTCACTATTTGGACGACTTTCTGTTTGTGGGATCTGAACGTTCTGGCGACTGTGGTCAGGCTCTGCAGCAGTTTCAGTTGTTGGCTCACAATTTTGGGGTGCCTTTGGCACCAGAGAAGACGGAAGGGCCCAGTTGTTGTCTGACGTTCCTCGGAATTGAATTGGATTCGGTGGCCTGGCAGGCGCGTTTACCGGTGGCGAAGGTGGCTGAGATGCAGGATGCTTTGAAGGGCGCGATCAGGGTTCAGAAGCTGGAGTTGAGGTCTGTGCAGCGTTTGCTGGGGTTGTTGAACTTTGCCTGCAGAGTGGTGAGGGCTGGGAGGACGTTTTGTAGGCGGCTCGGCATGGCCATGTCGGGCGTGGCCCTCCCACATCACAGGGTCAGGATTACGCTGGGGGTCCGGTCGGACTTACGAGTATGGCTGGTCTTTCTCGAGGATTTCAATGGCGTGTCTTTGGATTTTGTGCGGGACAAGATGGTGTGGCAGGTTCAACTCTACTCGGACGCGGCGGGGCGGCTGGTTTCGGAATTTTCTGGGACGGTCGCTGGTGCGCGGAAAGGTGGCCGGATCATTGGCTGCGTCAGGGCAGGAGCATTGCGTTCTTGGAGTTCTTTCCCTTGTTGGTGGCATTGCTGGTGTGGGGCCCGGAGTTCAAGAACAAGTCTGTGTTGTTCCACGTGGACAATATGACGGTGGTGGACTTGGTTAACAATCAGAAAGCGAGAGATCCGAGGGTGCTGCGCTTGCTGCGAAGCTTCATGCTGCTATGTCTGCGTTACAATGTGCTGTTTCGCGTGCAACATGTGCCTGGCGCAAGTAACGAAATTGCGGATGCGTTATCTCGTTCGCAGTGGCTGCACTTCAGGGAGCTGGCGCCGGGAGCGGAGGCTTGCAAGACCAAGGTGCCGGAGGGTATCTGGGCATGGGGGGAGTGAGAGTGGTTGGTCGGGTGGAACAGTCGTTGGCGGAGTCTACTAGGCGGGCGTACAGATTGGCTTGGAGTGAGTTTGGGAAGTTTGTGGGCCTGGGGACAGGGGTGATGGGTTTGCCAAAGGAGGAGTGCGAAAGGCGGGTGGTGCACTTTGTGTTGGATTGCATGGATAGGGGGCTGTCGCTGACAACGATTGCTGGCAAGTTGGCGGGTGTGTCTTTCTACTGCATGGTGTATTTGGGTTTTGATCCGGCTAGTTCGGATCTGCTGAGCCGAATGTTGAAGGATTGGGGGAGGGTGCGGGCAGAGTTGGGGGGCGGGGAGTTGCCGAGAGAGCCGGTCACGTTTGACTTATTGAAGTTGGTTTTGCAGGAATTGTTTTTTTGTTGCTACGACGGGGGGGAGGTGGCGCTTTTTCGCTTATGCATGATCTGGATGTTTTTTGGAGCGTTTCGGGTGTCGGAGCTGCTGGGGGCGCGGGGGGCGCCGGGTAGGTTGTTTACTGATGTGCGGGTGGACGGGCTCTGTTTGGGCATTTGGTCGGGGCGGTCCAAGACTGACCAGGTGGGACGGGGTAAATGGGTGTGGTTGTCGGCGAGTGGGTGTGCAGGTGTGTGTCCGGTGCGAGAGTGGCTGAGCTTTGGGCAGAAAGTGCTGCGAACGGAAGGGGAAATCTTTGTGCATGCGTCACGGAAGCGTTTGACGGCGGGTCAGTTGTTGGCAGTGCTACGGATGGCTTTGAGGAGGCTGGGTAGGGACCCGGCTCGGTTTGGCACGCATTCCTTTCGGATTGGGGCGGCTACGGCGGCGGCGGGTTTGGGTTGGTCCTGGGAGGAGATCAGGAGGATTGGCCGCTGGAGGTCGCGGTGCTGTGAGCGCTATGTGCGCAAGTGAGGGCGGGGGCGCAACGCTTGGACGGCGGCGCTGCTTGGCGTATTTTCTTGTGATGCCTTGGTACTAATACCTTTTTCTTCGTAGGTTGTGTTCGTGGACCGGGGGCCAAGACGGTCACTTGGGTCGTGGGGCACTCTTTTGTGCATTGGGCTTCGAAGTATGCTGACAGGCAGGTGTACGGTCGTAGCCTGGGCCTGAGGAGCAGCCATCATGAAGTTCAATGGTGGGGTAAGAGCGGAATGAGATGGGGTGAACTGTTGCCATGGCTGACAAAGAAAGTGTCGCAGCTGGGCTGCCCGGACATGATCATCGTCCACCTGGGGGAAAATGACTTAGTGAAGCAATCGGGGGTGTCACTGTTGCACTTGATGCAGAGGGACTTGGAGGGGATTAAGAACAATCTGGCTGGCGCCTGCATTGTTTGGACTGAGTTTGTGCCAAGGAGGATTTGGAGGGGTGCACTTAAGCCTGCGGCCGTGGAAAGGGCCCGCAGGAAACTGAACAGGGCTATGAGACTCTTTTGCGCGGATCGGGGGATTAAAGTGCTGGCTCATGTCGGGCTCCAGCCGGAACAACCTCTTCTTTTCAGGGACGACGGCGTGCACCTTTCTCACATGGGAAATGCATTTTACCTCATGGAGCTGCGGGACTTGATTAGTTGTCTGTGGAACGAGTCAATTTGGTGTAGGCGAGTCTGAGTTCGAAAGGTGCACGCTTGGTGGGGCAGGTAACCGCCCTCCGGGGGTTCCCTGGGTGGCGGGAACTGGGAGGGGTGGGGAGTCCATGACGGGCAGAATCACCCTTACAGGGAGGGGGTTACAGGCGCAGGATGGGAGAGAGTGGTAGACGGGAGTGCGATGGATGGAAATGACCGAGGAGTCGGAAAGTGGAAAGGGGAAGTGAATGGGATGCAAAGAGGTTGTGGTGTGATTTGGGAATGGCTGGTGGAGCACGTGAGTGGATGACGGTTGAAAGGCAGGATGTTGGGGGGATTGTTAAAGTTGATAATGTTATGTTTTGTAAGCTGTCATGCCTGTCCTAATAAATGGCCTTTTACGCAAACTGATGCGTGGAGTGGTTTTTGCGCGATGCGTGTTGATGAAATTAATGTTCTTGCATGGAAACAATTATCCAAAATTGTACTACCAGAAACATTTCCTAAAATCATGACAATAAAATAAAACCACCGACGCACACCGCTGCCGTTGAACAGGCTGGTATTCACTTCCGTTATCCCCACTATTTTTTTTATAACTTTCTGAATGTTGTTTAGATTATATACATACACTGTGTACAAACATGCCTTTTTGGCTAACGTGGTCATGATACAAAACATAGACTAGGCATTAACTGTAACCGTGCAAACACCCTGCATGAATGAATCCATTCCTAACGACGAGCTGAACGCGCAGAAGCGAACGCAACCAGCACCGTGATGAAGACAGCAGCGCGAAACCTTATTAGCTCCTGTGATGTTTTTGCCTTGCAGCCTCAATTAGTGCTCCACTTAAAGCCACTGAATGCAGGTGCTCACCAAGAAACCCTGCACTAGTACCCGTGATCTTCAGCTCATCGCTGGGAGCCACCTGACGCATGAAAGCTATCCCGCAGACGTTTAAAATCCGCTGAATAGCCTGCCATAGAAGGCCTGACCTGTTGCACAAATCTAACACACCAAACCATCCGCACCCTGCATCAGAACTCTAGCAGACACTACTGGAAAGTAGAGGCATCCCGCCAGATCCTGGTTCTGGCAGCTATTTCTGGGCCAGCTATGAAATCCGGACGACCACGGGAAACATGCTGAAGTTGTCCTGTTGTCCTTTTCCTGTACCCGTGCAGTATTCAGCAGGGTTGTCTGCATTCTCTTCGGAGCAGCAACCTGCTGGCAGCGAGGGGGTTTTCCTATTTAAAAACATCCAGCCTAGCACAAACATAGATCGGATTTAAAAGTACACCAGCACCTTTTATTTAAGTATTCTCTTGGCGAGGAGCCATCTGGATCCTAAAAGCTAGATGCCAATGGAATGAAACAAAGGCGCGCGACTTCATACCACTTTACAAGTACTTAACAGAAATGACCTGGGGCAGGTTTTTGACTTTGTTTCTCTCCCTTTCTAAGAGATGTGTCTGTGCTGCAACCATGCACGATTTATGTTTGTATGAGTAATTATACAAATGTTTATTTGAAATGGCACCTAAAATGTTCGACATTGTATTATTTTATAGGCTACTCGTCCCAGACTAGGGAGTTGGAGAGCTTTTCATCACACACAGAGGCACTATAAATCATACAAGTGTTTACATCGATGTACAGGCAAGGTTACATAACACAAGGTGGGTAAGGTGTACGAATCACAGATTATCCATACTTGTCGACATTATAAGCTAAGAGTGAATGGTCTGAAGAAACTCAAAGTCAATATATAAAATGTAACGCTACACCCATGACTTAGTTTGCATGCAGCTCCTTGATGCCGATAAATAGAATACTGCTATATTAGAAGGCTTACACGTATTCACTGGAAGTGACAATGATCTTGATGTCAAAAACCCTAGTCCACTTATCTCTCTAAATAAAATACAGCTCTGTGATCTACATGTTACACCATGTGCAATGCAACATGTACATTAACCCTCTAAGCTACTTGGAGTCAAAACTGTGACTTGACAAACCCCAGACCTCACAGACCTGTGCTAACCACTAGAGTTATTTTTCCACTGTTCAAATACCTTCAAATTTGCTCAGCATGCAGTGATCTCTGAAGCAGTTGTCTTAATCCTGTAAGATATATTAAAATTCAGCCTTTGTGACTAGTTAAGTAATCTAGTACAGATTTACTGTCACATGTATCCTTGTTGTCAATTTATTTTCAGCAGATTTTTAAAATATGTACAAGTTGACTTCAGCTTTTCAAGCTCTGCCCCTCATGACTCCACCCACTTTCCTCTAGCACACCTTGACCCCCAATTTATGGGTTCCCGGATAAAAAAAAAAAACAGCACAACTCGCAGAGGGCGGTTATGTGTGCCGCTCACGCCAGGATGCACTGATTCACTAGAGCTGCAAATGTAATGGGCTCACACCCATGCCCCGGTACCAGACATGAACCAGTTTTTAACAGGCCATGGGATGCTGCTTAGAATGTTGGTAACAAATTGCAGTTAGGCCAATCCCAGATCAGGGTTAAACAAGCATTTGCAATGCAATAGGTCTCGCAATATAAAAATTTGTGCTATTGGCATTGTAAATGCAAACAAAACAGGTGATGGACCGAATGTGGATCAATGTCACACACTCACCCCAGTCCAAAGATCTGGGCCCAAATCCATCGTTTTTTTGCACTCCACACCACCCTGGGTTAGAAAATGGCGATATGCAAATCAGCTCTGACCCTGTGCCCCATGGGAACAGTCCAGTCCGAACTACAAAAGCCATGTCCTTCCCAGAACGGAATCAAGCATCCGAGGACCGGACCGGTTTCGAGGTAACACCTCTCATCAGCCCGGCTAGCTTGACTCCAGTGGTGGGTCAGAGCTGATTTGCATAAAGCCATTATCTGACCCAGGGTGGTGTGGAGTGCAAAAAACGATGGATTTAGGCCCAGATCCTTGTACAGGGGTGAATGTAAGACATTGATCTACATTCTGTCCATCAAATTGTTTTTTGTAATTGGCATTGTAAATGACAATGCCTTTTATTCATTTGCATCGGTGCGTAAACAAGCACTTTGTACGTATAGTCCATGCTTATGAGAAGCAAGGCTGGCAGTCTCTTTTATTGCCAGCCTTGCTCCTCGTAAGCAAGGACTATACGTTCAAAGTGCGTGTTTATGCACCGATTGCAGGTTTTAAAAACAAATGAATAAAAGGCATTGCCATTTACAATTCCAATAGCTCAAACTTTAATAATGCGAGACCTATTGCATTTTAAATGCTTGTCATTAATAGGTGCGCTGTTTTTTAGACATTTGCCCAGACTTTTGGCAACATTTTTTAAAACATCTTTTGGCCCCAGGCGGAGTCCCTGGTAATCCTACCTTGCCCTCTTGTATCTTTTTTTTTTTCTAGGACTTGGATTGAGCTCTAGTCCTATGGTCGCTGCCGCCACATCGTTGTTGATGTGATGGCAGCCAATCAGATCTCAGCATGAGAAACGTAGGGTCCACTGAGCCTCTGCGGCGTGATATATACAACGTTTTTAGGCCCTGATTGTTTAAAATTACTGAACGGATTTAGACAAATTACAAAAAGCACTCTGTCTAAATTTCTTATAGACAAATGAATGGTAAAAATGTGTTTTGCAACCCCTCCCCCCATTTTTCTTGGCCCCCACTTGATGGATCATCCCAAAACTTTCCAGGAAGAAGCTGAGATTGGAGAACATTTGTTGTAGAACGTTTTGTGAAGATACCTCAAAGTGCTTTAAAGGTATTAGCAAACCAATAAATGCTTTTTCCAAGAAAACCTGGTCCTAACTATAACTAGCACCACTGGGCCACATTATTTAGTCTCTTAAAAAAAAAAAAGGTTACAGAGGCGTTATAGTTAGTTTCAAATTTTACACACAGAAAAACATGGAAATTCAGCAGTTATAGTTAGTTATCTCAAGTAACTATAACTTGTGCCCTAATGTAACTATAACTATTCACAATTCTCTCATCAATCATTTTTTCAGCAAATGCTGCAGTGCTAATTATGTCATAGAAGATGTTATGAGTGATGTAATATGTGGGTTAATTAGCGGTACAGGGGGAGAGCTATAGTTACCTTAGGGTAAGAGTTATAGTTACATTAGATCACTATAACTGCTGAATTTCTATGGTTGTGTGTGTAAAATCTGAACCTAACTATGACGTCCCTGTAACCTATGGGGATTTTTTCGGTGAATTTCTCATTTTTATTTCTGCTTAAAGTAATATTTTATTACCATATGTCTATCCAATGGCCCGTGCACTGGAGGGGTTGGGCTCAGGGCCTCGCCTGTAGCCAGGCCCTGTAGCCAACGCCCTCATGCAGTCAACCCCACACAGTGCCCGGCATTCGGCAGTGGGCGATGGAGAGTTGGCTGCAGGAACTGGTCTGCGGCCAACCGCCCGCATGGAGCCAACACCACTCCTTGTATGACCTTTAGGGGTGTTGGCCACAAGGTCTGGCTTGCGGCCAGACTTTGTGGCCAACCCCCTAAAGGCAGTCAATCCGTGAACCCCCTCCTTGGGCTGCTTTTAGCCCCTGGGACCTCATCTCCTGAGACCCAGTATAATTTTTATGGGTACTGGGACAAGGGCACCTCCAGGCCGTTTTTGACTCCAGGGACCCTAACCCCTAAGGTCTGGCAACATATTTCAGGGTAAAGGGGCATGCGGCCCCCCTCCCCAGGCCGATTTTTATCCAAGGAGACGCGATCTCCTGGGGCCAGGCACTATATTTAATGGGGGAGGGGGGGGAAGCAGCACGTTTTGTTGTGGGGGGTGCATGCTCCTTCCTGGACCGATTTTGGCCCGAGGAACCCCATCCCCTGAGACCTGGTGCATTTTTCTAGCGGAGGGGGGTACATGGCCCACAGTGTCCCATGTGAGGGACAGAAGAGCATTGAAGGGAGCGAGGTCCAGTGGGGAGCCTTGAATGAAGATTCCCTAAGCCAAGTGTGAGGCTTTACACTGATCTGACCTTTGCCCAAGTGGAGTATCAGCTCTGCAAACCTCATATGCCAGGAGAGCGCTGCGTTGTTCTGATCTGTATTGAAGCCCTTCGCGAGAAGCACCAAGCCGCACCACCATGCAACAGTTAACCATATGCCAGAGGGGATCACCGGTGAACTGAGTTTGGGCCAGGTGCGCAGGGCCTGTGACTGTCGAGATGGGTGACCCGGATTTACCTTGAGGGGTCGCTGTAGGGAAGGCAATCGCCTAAGGAGAGTTTGCTTCCTGATCGTGAGTTCCATGGCAACCGGATACACCAAAGGAGATGCCAGTGCCACTTTAAAGTTCCAGGTGTTGCCCCAGACCGAAGAAGAACTGTTGTGACCAGCGAGTTAAGCCTGCATGCTTTGATTTGCTCTTGTTGAAAATCCCTCTGTTCGCTGAAATGCTACAGAAGGTGTCGCACCCTCGTTGGAGTGCCGGTTGGGAGCCACAGGATCACACCAGAACCCCACCTCCTCCATGCTAAGTGCAAGATCAACATGCCTCCCCACCAAGCGGGAGCTGCTCTGATCACTGGAAACCAAACATCAGTGCAAGAAGAGCCTGCGCTGCAGTGTCCATTGCAAATGGCCTGACTTTGCTGTGCAGGATCTGCACTTGGGAGCACCCGAGGAGAGGGCACTCATTGCAGCATCAAACACTGCCATACTGCCTGAGTAGGTAGGACTGAAACCGGGCCTTAGGGGCCCCAGGGGACTTGCTACTAACTGTGCTGCAGCACCATAGACACTTCTGACTAAGTTGCTAGAAGGTCAGAATGGAGAACTTTTGAGTACAGCTTAATAGTTTTGCATTTCCTGATGCGGCCACCATTAAATCAAGAATTTATAAAGTGCAGCAAATCACTGATGAGGGTCTCAAGGCCCTTGAGATGCTAGCTGCTTCGCTGTGCTCTGTTCATTAGAACAGCCATATGAGCAGTGAAAAATGAGGCGGAAGAAGGAGAAAGCAATCAGATACCCCATATGGTCCCTGATCTTTGGGGTTCTCTCAGTTGTGGTGGGTGTTTTTCCATTCCTCTACACATTCCCACACACTGTCCGGGGTTAAACAAAGCCTATATTTTCCTTTTACATCTCCTTCAGTTTTGCTTGATACAGCAGCATATATTCCAGTTTTATAACCCTGAACTTTTGTTAAAACTCAATGAAGAATTTTGCTGCTATACCTGGGATTTGTGGTCCAGGAAAACACGAAAGCACAATAGAGATATTGTTTTTGTCATGCTGCTTTAAGGATAATTTCTTGGTACACATAGCTCAGCAGCCTTGCGATTATTGGATGTAATGGAGCACACTGTGCGGGGAAAGGGGGGAGGGGTTTGGGAGCCAACACCTGATGTGCTTTTTTCAGCCCAAAGCAGGGAGACAAGTCAGTTTCTGAAATCCACGATCTGAGTCCCATGGTGATGTTTGAGTCTGCTGCCCTCTGCCCATTTTGGGATGCCCACAAACCTCAGGTTGTTCTTCCTGGATCGCCTTCTGCATCTTCAGCCCTCCCTTCCTGCAGGACTGGCTTCTCTCGCGGACAATTCATGTCTCTCTTAAGTGATCGTATTTCCGCTTTCACCATGGAGATACAAATCTCCACTTCCCCTGCCCCTATGTTATCTTTGAATGCCAGTTTTGTTTGCATGATTGCTTGCTGGATAAAAGCTGGGGAGGCTGTCTCCTCAAGGTTGCCTACAGAGTCTGCTACCCCCACATACATATGACTTACCTGGAATGTTGGAGGTTTAGTGAATTTGTCATGCTTTCCAACTACATACCCATCTCCCTCCAACCATAGCCAGAAAAGATCTTTGGGAAACTAATCAACTGATACCTCACTGACCACACCAGCCACCACTAGCTCCTTGATGCCACGCAATCCAGATGAATGCCCAACCACAGTACAGAAACATTATTCATTGCCGCCACTGATGACATTCACTTGATCTTGACAGAGGTAGAAGACCTGGCAGTCCGCATTCTCCTGGACCTACCTGAAGCATTTCACATGGTCTCACACTCCATACTCACCAGGTGCCTGCACGGGATTGGCATCCAAAGGCCTGTTCTCTGCTGGATCGACTCCTTCTTAAGGGATAGAACACAAGCTGTCAGCCTGGCAACTTACTCCTCGGAAGCCTGCAAACTCTTCTGCAGCGTGCCTCAAGGTTCATCGCTCAACCCCACCCTCTTCAATGCATACATGATCCCTTTGGCCAACATCGTTAGGGCAAATAACTTCAACATCCCCTCCTAAGCCATGACACTCTACTCATACTCTATCTCTCAGACAAGACCCCCCGCGCATGAAGCAAGTTTATCGCCTGCATAACCAAAGTTGTTAATTGGATGAAAGCCAACTGTTTCAAGCTCAACACCAAGATAGAAGTAGTGATCTTCGGCAAGAAGACCTCACCAGGGGACTCCAACTAGTGGCTGTCCAAACTTAGACGCCCACCCACAATTAGCAACCATGCCACAAACCTCAGAATAATCATCAACAGCAAACTGGACATGACGGCACAAGTTAATACTGTCACTGCATCCTGCTTCCACACCCTGAAGATACTGAGGAAGGTCTTTGAATGGCTCCAAAGCAACACTAAAAAAGATGTCACTGACACCCTAGAAAAACCCTGAGGGGATGAAATATGTATTCCTTTGGAGTTCGGACTGTAAATTCTCCATGAATCAGCTAGGTCCTTAGAGGTAATTGCATTTTAATAGCTTTTTGAGTTTAGGCTGGTGTAAACTTGTATATGGATTTCTGTGAAGGAATGAGTCTAAAATGTGGTTAGTCACCTGCAATAACTAGATTCTTAATATTCAAAAGATCTATCTTCAATGCAATCTTGTTCTAAAAAGCTAGTTGCACTGTGCAGGTTCATAAATGTCTAGAATAGTTGTGTTTCCTTTATCTAATATATATTCCAATAAGACCCATGTGCCTTCATTATCCTGCTCCTGTGATTAAACTTGAACATTTATAGATTTATGACACAAAATAGCAACTCGGTCTTTGTGGATAACGAGTTGGTAATTAAAGACATCAACCACACTTTGCTTTTTTTGGTCTCGCCTACCAAAACTGTTTCTTTGAGAAAGACTTATTGAGGGCTTTGCAAAAACTTACAGAAGGCTTAGAGATTGCTGATTGGTTGACTTTGTTTTAACCCTCATTTTCTTACCTTCTTATTTGATGATTTGCTTTCTTCATTATGTTGGCCTCTTTGCTAGAGCAATGCCTCTTTATCATCCTTTTGATTGGCTGACTTCTATCCACTGCTCACTTTTTGGGGAACTACTGTTTGGCTAAGCACTCCATGTGATTCCATTGTTTTCCAGCTGTCTTCCTCTTGTGCTCCTCTCCCTGCCAAATACCCACCCCTGTGCTCCATCTAGTTCTCTTCCTTGTGTGCTTCTCCCCACCCTGTGTTGCTCTCTCTCCCGTGCTGCTCTCTCTCTATGTGCTTCTTCCTTGAGCACCTTATGTTCTTTACATTGCATGCTTTCACCTCTCACCAAGGTACTCTCTCATCTTGTTCTGCTTTTCCTCTCCTCCTCCCTTGACCCACTCTTCCACTGCCCCCATCCCGTGGTACTTTTTAATTTTTCACAAAAAATATAATAATTTTTGTGCACAGATCATCAAATGTGTAAATAGAAAAAAGGAATGATGCCTGCGTCTTTCTGTAGCCACACCATTCGTGGTGACTTGCTCGCTTCTAGAAGGAAGCAACCAGCAACAGCGGTGTAGGAAGCTGGCTCTTTGTGATATATCAATAGTTTGATAAATCAAGTAAAGAGTCCAGGGGTTCCTGTACTAGTGGACAGGGCATGCTATTCAATCCCAAAGTGCTCTTTTAGCTGGTAGTGTGGTTGTGCATCCTTAGGCTTAACACAGGGGACTGTAAGACATTTGCAGATACACACAATAATTAATAAATGACAACTCAACTTAAGAAGGAGATCCGCACCAATTTATATAAATAGCAAGAATCTTTAAAAGTGTTTAGGCTTCAGAGAGAAACAGTCCGGGAAGTACGTTTTCGAATATAAATTCTTTTCACTTTAAAAAAGTGGACAGTGCAATTTTAGAGTTCTGCAATGATATCCTATGGAAGGAAAAGCAAGTTCAGGAAACAGGTACAGTACTTCAACTTACAAAACCAATCTCCAGGAGTTAAGGTGAGTGGTGGGGAAGGTCCATGGCAGCACCAGAAGTACACCACCTGTGGCTCAAGGGCGGCCGGGTTGCTCGTGCAAAACATCGTTGGATGCACAATAGGTTTCAAATCAGTCACTTAGAAAAGTGACTGCAGGCTCTGGCTAGGAAGCCAGTGGGGCTGAACTACCAAGTGGGCTCAGGCCTTGCGATGCTCGGGTATGGAGGGGACACCTTTGACCCTCTTCTCCAAGGCACAGGGGTGCCAGGTGCAGAGGTATTTTGGCACTGAGGTTTTCTTACCGGAGCAGTCGCGATCGTGAGGAATGGTGTGCAGATGCAGGCGATGCCGGGGAGTCCAGGAGAGGTGAACCTACAATGGGCTCTGGAGGGCTGAGTAACCTTGTTGGCACCATAGGCCCACTTCAGCTCAGGCTGTAGGCGACAGGTGAAGTGGTTGCTTCAGTTGTCGGGTTTTGGTGGTTCCGGAGGCCTCGGAGTCTCTTCTTTGGTGTTGTTTTTTAACCGGTCGGTCGACTGTTCATGGAAGGTCTATGTCTTTATTGAAGGCAGGCAGCCCTCTCAGGGTTTTGCAGGCTTGGCCGCTGCAGGACAAGACATCTTTGGTGTAGAGGAGAGAGAGAACCGCAGACAGGGCAGCTGGGCTAGGGCCAAGTCAGGATCTCTTCAGTCTTCTCTGCTTTCACAGCTCTTCGTGTCCTTCTTGTTTGTAAGTCATTAGGATCTGCTTTTCTGGTGCCAGGGGCTACCCTAACTACTGAATTTAGGGGTGTTAGGGGATTTTAGGGTAATAGACCATGGGCTACTGACCCTTGGCGTGACTAGTGTGCTTCTCCCCACCCTGTGTTGCTATCTCTCCTGTGCTGCTCTCTCTCTCTATGTGCTTTATCCTTGAGCACCTTATTGTTCTTTACATTGCATGCTTTCACCTCTCACCAAGGTACTGTCTTATCTTGTTCTGCTTTTCCTCTCCTCCTCCCTGTGGGAAGTGGGCATAACCCTGTCCACGAATTCCTAGACAGGACAAAACAATGATGACAACCCCTGAAAAATCGTGTCCAGCATGAAGTTAGCCCACCTTAGGGTTGGTGATAGCCTGGGGTTGGCACGCCTACCTGACTTGCTAGTTTTCCCACCTGTCCAGTAGCCAAGTGGGCTCTGGACTGGGGTGGCTTCCTCTCCTGTGATGGGAGCCAGATTCACATTCCAAAGGCGGTGGCTTCTTTGAAGCTTGCCAGCCCAAGGAGGCTAATCAGCAGGTCATCCTGTGAGAGGGTGTATTACACCCTCTTCCTGGCCATGCTTTTGTTCTGGGTCTCATGAGAGTAAAAGTCTCTCACCCTATGAGGTCAGCACAGTGTCTCAGGTTGTAGGCTGGCAGAATCCAGTCAGCAATCACACCAGAGGCTTGTGGTATTCAGGGTAAACCTCTAAGTTGCCCTCTGGGTGCATGTATTGGCAAATCCAACACGGACATCAATGTGAGTTCACCAATGACATGTTGTACCAAACATGCTTATTTTCCATGAAGCCATCATGTAGCTGGGGAACTCATTTTCACCAGTGTCCAGTACATGGTTTAAAATGGCTTCCAAGGTCACTTGCATAGGCAGTAATAGGACTGACCACCAGAGGGGCATATCTGCTGATGCATGTATGCCCTCACATATAATATTAAACACCCTGCCTTAGGGCTGTCAGGCCTGCTGTAGGAGTGGCTTACAAATATCATATGCAGTGGTAAGGGACATAGCACACAGGGATGTGTGACATGGTGTTTTTCACTTTTGTCTGCAACAAGACACATAGCCTGCAATGGCAGCCTTGCATGTGCTTGGTGAGGAGTCCACTTGGGCGGCATAATTCATGCTGCTGCCCTTAGGGGACCTCTTTAGTATCTCAGTCCCTAGGTCCAGGGTACCATTTACAAGGGACTTATAGTTGTGTTGTATAGCGTTTTAGGACCCTATTGTCATTTTCCAGATTCATGCCCTTATATAGGGATAATTCACACTACCCTTATATAGGCATAGAAATCATACCCATATTTAGACATAGCCCATGCAGTCCAAATACAGGCAAACCAGGCACCTTCAAGGTATAAATATGCCCACACTTGCCCTAGAAAACACAGTGGTTTGGAGCAGTTCGACTATCTATTTGCCCGACGTAGCTCGCTACAGCAAGTGCCGAAGGAAGCCGACCCTCCAGCTGACGCACTGACAGAGAGGCTGCCTTTCTCTCGCTGAGAATCCAGCTCCAGTGTTTCCAAGCTCCCCTTGCAGAGTGTTGGGAAATCGAGTCCCGAGACAGAGATTCCAGACCTCCCTCATTCTAAACCAAGGTACGAAGCTAATCTGAAAGAAACAGGTTAGTATTAGATTCCTCACCTTAGAATATCCCCAGGCGTCAGACTGGATCTGGAAATTTTTGAGTAGCAGTACCCTTGCGCGTCGTAGGCGTCGTCTGCGGCTCCGCGTCCGTCGTCGCCGGGATGACGTCTTCGGAGTACTTAGACGCCGCCCTCGCGCGCTGACGTCAGTTCTTCTTTTTTCCGCGCCAGCAAGCGCAGACCGGGAAAAAGTTGTACCCTTAGTCAATTTTTGACTAACTTTTTCGATCCTTTTTGATAATTTTTCGAAGTCTATATACTCCGACGGTCCCGGTAGGGATGCCCAATTTCAAACCCTGCATTGACTACAACCGACTGATGTCGGTTACCGACCCCCGTCGCCGGTGCCTTCACTGTCTGGGCCCCGACCACGACAACAAGTCCTGCTCCGACTGCCGGGCCCTGATGTCCAAAGCTAGACGGGAGCGGTCCCGCAAGCAACTCGAGCTCCGGCAGTCGGCCCGTGCCGCTCGAGGTCCCGGTCCGCGAGGAGGTCGAGAGACCGGTCGTGGGGTGGGAGTCATCATAGCTCCAGGAGTGGTCACCAGTCTTCGGGCTCGAAGTCCTCAGGTAAGAGGCACAAGAAGTCGAAGAGGCATCATCGCTCTTCTGACTCCCCCCGACGCTCGTGCGACGCGGCCGGGGGTTCAGGTGACACCGCCCCCACGGCTTGCTCCATACCCGTCGGTCCCTGGGCAGAATACAACACCGGAGGAGATGGAGGCGTTCCCCATGGCCATGAGGTCACTCACTCCTTCGTCGGGTTCCGCGGCGCCTTTGGTGCGACTGGGTTCTCACACGGGCCGGGTGCTTCGGCCCCGGCGCCGTCGGCAACTTCGGTCCCGATGCCGCAGGGTCCCGCCGGATCCAGAAGCGGGTCGTCACCGGTCGACATCATGACCTCCCCTGCGCCGGCCCCCAGGGTGTCGCCTCCGGCGCCGTCCCAGGACGACGTTGTCCCTGGTCCTACCCTTGATACGGGTCTGGCGTCGGAGCGGCGCCGCTCTTGACGCCGCTTGGAGATTTCTATTTCTATGACCCGGACCCATCCTTTTGGCCCTGAGTATAAGAAGATGGGTGGCGAGGAGGATTGGGAGGGGTCCGAGGTCCCTCTGGCACGTGAGTGCCAGTCTTCTCAGGACTGGACAGGTGAGCTTGAGGATGCCAGTGGTGTGGACACTTCACCTGACACTGGTTTTGTCTCCCCTCCTACCGTGGCTACGGAGGAGGGGGCCGCCTATAATGTGGTGCTGACGCGGGCTGCCAAGGCCTTGAGCCTTGAGCTCCCCGTCGCGGCCGTGAGGACGAACCTCCTCACTGAGGTCCTTAAACCGCAGGCAAGCTCGGCTGAGCCTCTGCTGCTGTTTAATGAGGCCTTGTCAGACGTTCTTCTGGGCACTTAGTCCAAGCCCGCTACAGGTCTGCCTGTAGATAGGAACGTGGCCATGCGCCACCGCCCGACCCCGGGTGACCCTTGCTTCCTGTCCACCCACCCCACCCCTGAGAGCCTGGTCATCCTGGCCTCTAACTCCCAGACCGCATTCCCGATGGCTCCCCCGATCGGGAATCCAAGAGGTATGAGCAATACGGGAAAAAGGTATTCTCCTCCCCGAGTTTGGGGTTGCAGTCAGCCAACACCGTTTGCCTCTTGGGCCATTACACCCACTCTCTGTGGGACACGGTCGCGGACGTGCTGCCACAATGTCTGGAGGGGGTCCGGACTAAACTCGCCCAAGCCCTTGCAAAGGGTTGAGATGCGGCACAGTATTCCATCCGGTGTAGGCTGGATACCACGGACTCACTGGGCAGAGCGATGGCAACGACGGTGGCGATTCGTTGCTACGCCTGGTTGAGGTCCGCCAACTTTTCGGCTGATGTCCAAAACACCCTTATGGACATGCCGTTTGATGGCCGTCGCCTCTTTGGCGACAAGGCAGACCATGCGCTTGAACGCTTTAAGGACTCCAGGGCTACGGCCAAGTCCTTGGGCCTCTCGGCCCCACGTCAGCAAACGGCTGCCTTTCGCTCCTTTCGTGGCCAAGGAAGGGGCGCCCCCACACGTCCTGCCAGCCACGGGCCGCAGACTACCATCCAGCACGGTGGCGGATGTGGAAACCTCTGTGGTGGCGGTCGGGGACAACGGTGAGGCCAGTCCACACCTGCCCCTGCAGCATCCGCCTCAAAAACCTCCTAGTCCGAGCTTTCAGGCCCATGTGACGCCGGTGGGGGGCAGGGTTCTCCATCACCACCTCCACTGGCGCACTGTCACATCAGACAAGTGGGTGCTACAAATCGTCCGAAGGGGCTACTCCCTCCCCTTTGAGGTGACCCCTCCAGCCATGCCACCGCAGTACCACCGCGTGTCGGGGATCACTTGAATATTCTACAGGAGGAAGTTACGGCCCTTTTGGCCAAGGGGTCTCGGTCAGGTTCACGCTGCGGCTTCTGGGGATGATGGCCTCCTGCATCCTTCTGGTGCATCACGCCAGGTGGCGGATGCGGGCTCTGTAGTGGGACCTGAAGTTTCAGTGGGCCCAGCATCAGGGCAACTTGTCCGACCATGTCTTGATCTCGGAGGGCACTGCAAGACAGTTGCAGTGGTGGCTCACGGACCGCGATTGGGTCAGCGGCAGATCCCTCTCCCTACCCAAACTAGAGCACGTAGTTGTGACGGACGCGTCCCTCCAGTGCTGGGGGGGTCACATGGGAGAGGTGGAGATCAGAGGCCTCTGGTCTCCGGCGGAGTCCTGGCTCCACATCAAAATGAACAACCGCAAAGGCGCACCACGAAGTTCTGCAAACAACAATATTGTAAGTATAATGAATCGCGAAAGATGACGTTTTCTTGTCTTTCAAAGTTCTTTATTTTCAAAATTAGCACCATACAGCCGACGCGTTTCGTCCCATTGGGACTTCTTCAGGGCTTGTAAATTGGAAGAGAGTGCTTCCAAGTGAATCGTCAAAGGAAAAGTTCCATACGGCTCCTTTTACCAAATGCTAACTCATAAGAGATGAGGGCATGAACTAAATGTTCTAAGATGACTATTCTACGTCTGGTCTTGATGAATACTGAAAGTAATACGGAAGTCCTAAAGTGGTGTGCAAACTCAGATGAGAGTCTTGCCACGAAGTGGAAGTGAGTTTGTAAAAGATCAAGGCAATCTGTATTGGCTTATACTGTTCTCTAGGTGTCCAACTCGTTGCACTATCTGGGCAGAAATGTTGGAATTGGTAGCCTGTCAGGTCGATCGTGATACACCGTCCTGTGGCAAAAGTTCTCCAGGAAGCCCCCGTCGTGACCGCGATCCGTATCCCGGCTCCACATCAACCTTCTGGAGCTGCCGGTGATCCGGCTTGCACTGAAGGCATTCCTCCCCTCTGTCCGGGGGAGTGTAGTTCAGGTGTTCACGGAAGACACCACCGCCATGTGGTACTTCAACAAACAGGCCGGGGTGGGGTCGTGGACCCTATGCCAGGAGGCTCTGCGTCTCTGGCAGTGGCTTGAACATCAGGGCGTGACCCTGGTGGTTCAACACCTGGCAGGTTCCCTGAACGCCAGGGCGGACGAACTCAGCCGTCAGTGCATGATAGATCACGAATGGCATCTGAATTCGAAAGTGGCGCAAGGCCTTTTTCAGCAGTGGGGAGAGCCTTGGTTAGATCTATTCGCCACAGAAGATAACGCGCAATGCCATCAGTTCTGCGCGTTGGAATTTCCAAGGCGGCACTCGCTCGGAGATGCTTTTCCTTGCGAGTGGAGCTGCTGTCTGTTGTACGTCTTTCCGCCTATACCATTTCTGCCCAGAGTGCTGAAGAAGATCAGATGCGACCGGGCCCAAGTTATCCTTGTGGCTCCGGACTGGGCACGAAGATACCGGTATCCCGAGCTACTCAGCATGTCTGTCGATCCACCGATTTTTCTGCCTCTTCAGGAGGACCTTCTGTCGCAGCAGCAGGGGATGGTCCTCCACCCGAACCTGTCCAGTCTCCACCTCCATGCTTGGAGATTGATCAGCGACAGTTGAGGCAATTTGACTTGCCTCCTGAAGTTTGTAATGTGATTCTGGAAGCCAGGCGTCCCTCCACAAAGTCGGTATACGCCTGCAGGTGGAACAGATTTGTGGCATGGTGCACAGCAAAGGCTATGGATCCATTCTCTACCCCCCTTTCTGAGTTTCTCCTCTTCCTTCTTTCTCTTGCCCAGCAGGGCTCTGCTCTGGGCACTATCAAGGGCTACCTTTCTGCCCTTTCCGCCTTCTTAAGGCTACCTGATCAGCTTTCTTCGTTCAAGTCCCCGATTGTAAATAGGTTCTTGAAGGGCATCACTCATATGTTCCCCCCTGTTCCTTTCGTGATGCCCCAGTGGGACTTGAACCTGGTTCTGACTTACCTGATGTGCGCTCCCTTTGAGCCGCTTCTTAACTGTCCTCTTCGTCTTCTTACGCTTAAGACTGCTTTCCTGGTTGCCATCACCTCTGCCAGGAGAGTGGGTGAGCTCCAGGCTTTTTCCTCCAAGCCTCCTTTCCTTTCTGTCCATCCGGATAAGGTTATGTTGCAGACAAGACTCTCTTTCCTGCCCAAGGTAGTCACAGCCTTCCACATCAGGCAGTCCATCACCTTGACCACCTTCTTTCCGCCTCAGCATCCCTCTAAAGAGGAAGAGCGGCTCTACCGTCTGAACCCAAAACGTGCGCTCTCATATTATCTGGATCGCACACGCCAGTTCCGGGCTGATGACCAACTCTTTGTTGGTTACGTGGGCGCTAAGAAGGGGTGGGCGGTGCACAAACGGACCATCTCTCGGTGGGTCGTCTTTTGCATGAAGGCATGTTACTCCTTGGTTAAAAAGGAGCCTCCTGTTGGGCTGAAGGCCCATTCCACTCGGGCCACGGCGGCTACTACTGCCCTGGGCCGGGGAGTCCCCTTGCAGGACATATGTCAGGCAGCTACGTGGGCCTCGCTGCACACGTTCGCAAGACACTACTGCCTGGACAGCCAAGTCCGGAGGGATGGCTTTTTTGGCCGTTCCGTCCTCCAGGACTTTCTAGTGTGATTATTGGTTTGCAGACCCACCACCGGGATTGGTATTGCTGGGGTATCTATTCTAAGGTAAGGAATCTAATACTAACTTGTTTCTTTCAGATGCACAAGTTACTTACCTTCGGTAACAATATATCTGTAAGAAACAATAGTTAGTATTAGATTCCTTACCGCCCCACCCATCCTCCCCGTTCTGTGAACCGATATCTAGGGTTAAGGTCATCCCCTTTCAGGGCCCTAGTTTCATGGCACCAGTGTTGGTTTTTATCATGGCTCTGCGTTTCTGGTGCGGAAAAGCTGTGTATAAGAACTGACGTCGGCGCGCGAGGGCGGCGTCTAAGTACTCCGGTGATGTCATCCCGGCGCCAAGGACGCCGACCCGGAGACGACGCCTACCGACGCGCAAGGGTACTGCTACGCAAAAATTTCCGGATCCAGTCTCACGCCTGTGGATATTCTAAGGTAAGGAATCTAATACTAACTACTGTTTCTTACAGATATATCGTTACCGAAGGTAAGTAACTTGTGCATTAGACCCTAAGAGAAATCTTGGATAGATTATTGGCAAAGAATACTAAACCTATGCTACACCTCACTTACTTCTCCCCTCATACTAGACTTAGGTTAGGTACATCTGGGTAGGCGTATTTTAGAAACACCAGTTGAGTACTTTTAGTCTTTGTTATTTATGTATGTATCTTATGTATCTTATGGCTTAGAAACCATACCATGCTTTTACAGTATTATTTTATAATACCTTTTTGCTGTTCGCGTTATACTTTACAGCCAGTATTACGATTGTAGCAGTTCATTTCTTCTGCATGAGAAAGAAGACTGTTCAATAAATACTTTTATTGAAAACGCCCATCTCTCTATTTCTCTGCACCTCTGATGAAACGAAGCATGCATGATTGACTGAGTAAAATATCTATCTATTGTTTCCACAACTCTGAAGATACGTTTTATCTTGGGGAAACAAAGTTGTCATGTTTATACGGTTGTCAGAAACTAATCCCTTCTTGTTTATTCTGGAAAGTTTCTAGTGACCTCTGAGCTAGCTGCCACTCACAATTAAGTCTAATATATTCGATAGAGACCTAGTCGACTTAAGTCCTACGTCACATCTATAGGATATAATATTCCAATGCGCAGAGCCTATTGGTAACATAGGAACTACACTACAGTGGGTGCTAAAAGTTTTGTAATGGTACATTTTTAGGGAAAGAAAACTGGTACTGGGGACCTGTTTAAAAGGAAGCCACTACACTTCGGTCAAAGTTGCATCTAATACCAGGAAAAGTGTGTGCGTGGGGGAGGGGAGGTGGAGTACTGCAACAAAACCCAGTTTCCTTCAAGCGGTCATGCCATTACACCTGTTTTCCTTTTATTTGATTTTTTTTGCTGATGCTTCAGAGCATTGGCAGAGTCAATAGGTCAAAAAAGGCACAATTTATTGGCACTGCCAATGCTTGTTTAATGTCTGAAATCCTATATCACCACAATGAAGTCTTGTCAAAGCATGCAGTTTAAGTGTGATCAGACTTTCGACCTTTTAAGGGGATTTCCAAAGCTCCTTACATCATCATGAAATAATATTAAACATGACAAGTTTTAAACATGTATTTACGAATACAACCATATCTTAATATTAAGAGATAAAATATCAAGAAATATATTGGGACAAACAATGGTAGCATTATTGAAATTACACATATTAGTAAATTGTTAAGGGTGACAAATAAATGTTAACAGTGATTCAGAGATTCACTTGAAGAGAAAAATCTAAGAAGTAAAGTGAGAGTACTGCTGATATGCAGGGATGCGCCAGTTATTGTAAATCTGCCCCAAAGTATTCAATTATTGCATATATTTTGATTTTCCATCTCCTCCACATGATGAAACCTCAGCTTCTAATTTAATCATTTTAGCGGATGATGGTGCGCGGGATTACCAGCTTAGTTCACGATACTCACCTGGGCCATAAACATTGACACCTTGAACCGGTAATCCTGCTTCAACTTCCTGCCTATCAGAATTTATCAACTTTAGGACCTATACCTGTACACCATGACTTACCAAATCCTTGTCACCTGTGCTTTAAGTCGTAAGGATCGAAAAGGAGTTCAGAATAATAAGTCGATTTTAACTTTTACCTTCATAAAATAACCACAGACTCGGGTAAGTTTTAAACACTTTATCTATGCAATATTCTATGAGTCAACAGCCACATCAGTGACACCAAAGAATTTTCGAGTAAGAAAATAATTATTAAAACAATCATTCTACAAGAAATTAAAGACACATCTGTAGACATTGGTACCTGGGAATGGTAAGAAAGGGAAACGGTACAAGGACATCCCACATGGATTATATTTACCTAGAATGGTGTGAGGACCAACCCTGGCACTGGCTAGGTTAAGAGAAAGGGCTCCCGACTGATCAGGTGCCAACGGGACAGGCCAGGTGCAAGACACGACAGGTATCCTCAGCTAAGTGCACCTCCAGCGTCACACCCCTCTCTGCGGCTAACGATCAGACCCTGACTGGGTCATCGATTCTTCTCCCTCAGTAAACTCACAATTTTTCTGACTGAGGGCTCGACTAGCACTCTGCTCTCGATTCTCCTTCAGCATACGTTGGGTCAGTGACAGGTCTGTGACAAGTCGGACAAACTAACTGTCTAAGCCTACCTTAGTTATACCATTTCAGAGTGTGTACCACCCCCTAAATGTTTCAAATTCTATGTGTTCCCTCCATTTGATTGGTCAGAAAGACGAGGAGAGGTCATCACACCATACTAAGATAAGATCATTTTCATTCAAAATAGTTGATCAAAGTTCCCGCCCATAATTTACTTTCCAATGGTTTTATTCCACCCATCAATATTATTTCATTTTAATACACAATGTTATACAAATTTGCAAGTTGTCTTCCTTTTCCCAGGTTATGGGTGAGGTTCCCAGGCGCATTGCAGAAAAGACAGTCTTTTGGCACTGTTTCAATGCCACTGGTCGAGGTCTTTCAATGCTCTTGGTACATGCGCAGAGGGATTTCAAAATGGCGATTCAAGTCACCCTTCAGGGCCAAATATGAGCTATTTATAAAGTCAAAGACTTGGCGTAGCTAGGGGGGGAGGTGGGGGCGGTCCGCCCCAGGTGGCACTATTTTGGGGGCAGCGCAGGCGCGCATCGGTGCCTGGCGCAGTATTCACTTAGCAGCGCCATTTGCATGTCACAAAAGGGACCTCGCCGCGAAATGATGGATGGGCCGGGCCCGGAGAAAGCCTGCTGGTCGCGGAAAGCGCTATCCTGGAAGAACATTTCAAGTGCATGGCAGGTTTTCTTACACCTTTTGCCCCTGGAGGAAGCGGGTGATGTAAGTTTAAATGAGCTCTGTGTTGCTGACCTTTCACCCAGGGCGCTGGTAGAAAGGGAGAACCCGGGAGGTGCGGCCATTTGTATTCATTAGTGCCCAGGCCAGACCCTCCGTTCACAACATTGTATTTCTGAAGGATGGCAAGGGGTTGGGATGACTGGGAGAGGTAGGCAGTCGCCGAAATACGGCCCTGCTTCCTACTGTCTTACTTCCTGCTAGCCTAAACTGCCCATATCCAAGGATATACATGCATTTATTTTATTGCAGGTGAGATGAACTAGAATAAAGGTGTGAAAATAATCCTGCAAATTAACCCTCAGAGGCTGTAGGTAAATTTAACCAATAGGTTGACAATAACACTTAGGAATGAACAAGCACTGAATGACCTAGCTAGAAAGCATTTTTCACATGTTTATTTATATATATAGTGCAAACTTGGCCCACCGCTAGGCGCTCTCGATGTGAGTGGAATCGAATCTGGGGAGACTGAAAATACTGCGCAGGCCGGCACCAGACGGCAGCCGCGGCGCGCATCACTTGCAGCAGGAGTTGTTGCGGCCACGAGGCGGCTCGGCATGGAACCGAACTGCTGCAAATGAGCCGCGCAAAGTAAGTGTGTGTGACAGTGCCCCCTGAAGTCTGTTTAATTTATCGGCTATTTCGTTGGCTATGGTATTGGTTTTATAAATTAGCACCAGTTGTGGCGCGGTCATGATCACCTGTCTGCCTGTGCCCTGTATATGTTTCATAATTAACCACCCAGGCGGCTCTGTGCCCCTCCAAACCCCTGCAGAGAGGCTGCTCCGCCACCCTATCCAGGCAGAGGCGGCTCTGTGCCCTCCTCAGTTTGCTAATGAATAACCCTTTTGTGCGTGTTGAACTTACTACCACCACCCAGCCCTGAAAGCTCTGCATCTGCTCCCAGGGAACGCAAGGATCAAATTCAAAGCCCTCCACTGTCCACATAGCCTACTGGTTCAAAGGGCCAGCCAGGATTCTTCCAAAAATCCCTACCCCAAAATGCTTTGCAGCACCTTGGCAATGGCATGTCAGAATATATTCACATCCTTCCAACACTCACTTTAGTAGTAGATAGACAGTTTTTTTTTCTGACAACAAAACAGCAATTTTTTTTAAACCTGTAGCTTTAAAACGCAATGGGCTTTGATAAATCCTTTTGTAGGTGCTGCTGGGTTACTTATTCCCTGTGCTCATTTGACATGCTGAATAAATATAAAATGTAGAGGTCATGTTTTTCAAAGCATATATATATTTACAACAAGGGGTGGTGAGGGACAGAGTCTCTGAATTAAACAGAATACTCTCACCCAGTCAAGAGATCAGGGCTAGATCCAACACCGTTTTTTAGCTCACTGCACCATCCCAGTTTCAGAACCTGGCTGTATGCAAATTAGTCTGTTCCTGTCCCAGTGCATGATGGGAACAGGGCAAACCAAACTACAAAAGCCAATTCTTACACTGGGAAGGAAACAAGCTACCGGGGACCGGTTTCTGGCATTTCAGCCTCTTCGGCCCGGCTTGCTTGAATCCTGATGGTGCAATGAGCAATGGACTCACATCTGAGTATACCCTTCCACGCTTAGGGTGGACAAAAATATTTACAACAAGGGGTGGTGAGGGACAGAGTCTCTGAATTAAACAGAATACTCTCACCCAGTCAAGAGATCAGGGCTAGATCCAACACCGTTTTTTAGCTCACTGCACCATCCCAGTTTCAGAACCTGGCTGTATGCAAATTAGTCTGTTCCTGTCCCAGTGCATGATGGGAACAGGGCAAACCAAACTACAAAAGCCAATTCTTACACTGGGAAGGAAACAAGCTACCGGGGACCGGTTTCTGGCATTTCAGCCTCTTCGGCCCGGCTTGCTTGAATCCTGATGGTGCAATGAGCAAGGGACTCACATCTGAGTATACCCTTCCACGCTTAGGGTGGACAAAAATATTTACAACAAGGGGTGGTGAGGGACAGAGTCTCTGAATTAAACAGAATACTCTCACCCAGTCAAGAGATCAGGGCTAGATCCAACACCGTTTTTTAGCTCACTGCACCATCCCAGTTTCAGAACCTGGCTGTATGCAAATTAGTCTGTTCCTGTCCCAGTGCATGATGGGAACAGGGCAAACCAAACTACAAAAGCCAATTCTTACACTGGGAAGGAAACAAGCTACCGGGGACCGGTTTCTGGCATTTCAGCCTCTTCGGCCCGGCTTGCTTGAATCCTGATGGTGCAATGAGCAAGGGACTCACATCTGAGTATACCCTTCCACGCTTAGGGTGGACAAAAATATTTACAACAAGGGGTGGTGAGGGACAGAGTCTCTGAATTAAACAGAATACTCTCACCCAGTCAAGAGATCAGGGCTAGATCCAACACCGTTTTTTAGCTCACTGCACCATCCCAGTTTCAGAACCTGGCTGTATGCAAATTAGTCTGTTCCTGTCCCAGTGCATGATGGGAACAGGGCAAACCAAACTACAAAAGCCAATTCTTACACTGGGAAGGAAACAAGCTACCGGGGACCGGTTTCTGGCATTTCAGCCTCTTCGGCCCGGCTTGCTTGAATCCTGATGGTGCAATGAGCAAGGGACTCACATCTGAGTATACCCTTCCACGCTTAGGGTGGACAAAAATATTTACAACAAGGGGTGGTGAGGGACAGAGTCTCTGAATTAAACAGAATACTCTCACCCAGTCAAGAGATCAGGGCTAGATCCAACACCGTTTTTTAGCTCACTGCACCATCCCAGTTTCAGAACCTGGCTGTATGCAAATTAGTCTGTTCCTGTCCCAGTGCATGATGGGAACAGGGCAAACCAAACTACAAAAGCCAATTCTTATACTGGGAAGGAAACAAGCTACCGGGGACCGGTTTCTGGCATTTCAGCCTCTTCGGCCCGGCTTGCTTGAATCCTGATGGTGCAATGAGCAAGGGACTCACATCTGAGTATACCCTTCCACGCTTAGGGTGGACAAAAATATTTACAACAAGGGGTGGTGAGGGACAGAGTCTCTGAATTAAACAGAATACTCTCACCCAGTCAAGAGATCAGGGCTAGATCCAACACCGTTTTTTAGCTCACTGCACCATCCCAGTTTCAGAACCTGGCTGTATGCAAATTAGTCTGTTCCTGTCCCAGTGCATGATGGGAACAGGGCAAACCAAACTACAAAAGCCAATTCTTACACTGGGAAGGAAACAAGCTACCGGGGACCGGTTTCTGGCATTTCAGCCTCTTCGGCCCGGCTTGCTTGAATCCTGATGGTGCTATGAGCAAGGGACTCACATCTGAGTATACCCTTCCACGCTTAGGGTGGACAAAAATATTTACAACAAGGGGTGGTGAGGGACAGAGTCTCTGAATTAAACAGAATACTCTCACCCAGTCAAGAGATCAGGGCTAGATCCAACACCGTTTTTTAGCTCACTGCACCATCCCAGTTTCAGAACCTGGCTGTATGCAAATTAGTCTGTTCCTGTCCCAGTGCATGATGGGAACAGGGCAAACCAAACTACAAAAGCCAATTCTTACACTGGGAAGGAAACAAGCTACCGGGGACCGGTTTCTGGCATTTCAGCCTCTTCGGCCCGGCTTGAAGAATTGGCTTGGTAGTTTAGTCTGCCCTGTTCCCATGATGCACTGGGCCAGGGACAGACTGATTTGCATATAGCCAGGTTCTGAGCTGGGATGGGGCAGTGAGATAAATAACGGTGATGGATCAAGCCCTGATCTTTGGACTGGGTAAGAGTGGTCTGTTTAACTCAGACACTCTGTTCATCACCACCCCCTTTTTGTAAATGTTTTTCAAAGCAGCAGTGCTTTGATGCCAGGCCTCTATGTGCAGCTTTTGTCTGTGGCTGTAAAGCTGTCAGTAGGCAGTCAGGGGAGAGTGGTTTGTTTGGTGTCACACCTGGGGCTCTGCAGTGGTAGACTGCAGGACACAGCAACAAGGTGTCTGAGACAGGTGAAGAAGGGAGGCTTTAAGACCCCGACATGTCATGTGACACTCGGAGAGTGCAGAGGTGTGCCACTATGCAGGAAACTGAACCTTCAGTGACACACCTCATTGTCCAATGTACCAGAAAATGGACAAAGATGATTGGTAATCTAGAGCTTCAGGATGTGAAGTAGACTACATCTATCAGGCTCTGGTGCCTGAGTAGACTAATGTATCCTCTACACGGATCAGTGTTTGACCTCATAGTCACAAGTTTGTATCCTAGTGGGTACGCTTAGCCGGTCGATTAAATGAGAACCATTGAGTTGGATAACAATAAAGATTTGCTGTTCAATGCATAGATGTTCCAAGGTGTGATCATGCACTTGCTATGTTATAACCTTGGCGACTGGAATCATGCCTTTCTGTGGCTGCAACATTTCCACATAATTATTGATTTCCTATACTTGCCACCTAATCCAACTTCTGCTTAATAATTTGTAGATTTTAACAAAAATAATTTTTACCGTAGTTCAAACGGATGAAAAGCTTTTTACAGCACCACATGCAATTGTTACCTGTTTGCTTTTCATTTACTGAGTTCTGTATTTAGGTGTGAAATTGGTGCTAATTAGGTGAAACGTTTTCCCAGATAGAATACATGTCTGACACTGGCGAAGCTAGGGGGGGCGGTGGGGTTTAGAACAACCCCTGAACATTACCCCAAAAGAGTTTTTTTCACTGGGCTCCATTCCTAACTACCTCAGACCAGGTGTCTCTAATTTCAGCAGCAGCAAAATCGAGACTAGGTTTGGTTGGTATATTTAGTTGCAGCAGTTTGCTCCTGTCATTGCTTGACTCTGTATGGTTTGAAGAGGACAGTGTTCTGCTTCCCCATTCCCAAGATGTTAATGGGCGTTTAGTCATATACCAAAGTATTAAACCTTCCTTCACACACGAGTCCTAATTCACTTCTTCTGTCCTGATGATAGACCCGTTCATTGGTTGAATGTGGAAACAAATTCTTAACACCTAAAAGTCGAATATTATTAAAGCTGATTTAAGAATAAAGCAATCATGTTTTGGGAAACCCATAGAAAGAGTAACACCATCATAGTGAGAGTATGAAGGAGCGTGGGCTATTTCCTGAAAGAGGACATGTAGAATAAAAGCAATACATTGGTCATAGGATATCTGAATACATTTTGTTATATATTAAAGGAAAGTAATAGAAATAAACCAAAGATTCTGTGGTAGAAATGCGGTTGGCCCATTACTAACACAGATAAGGCCGGGAGTCAAGTTTGATTGAGTAAAGTATACATCCTGTAGGTTGACAAACAAATTCCAGAGCAAATACGTACACCCCCGCTACCTGCCAGGGGCGACAATGTGAGGGATAGCCCCGGGCGCCAGAAGCTCTAGCTACGCCACTGGTCAAAGAGAGACATTTTAGAATACAAAAATAAATGAATGCACTGTATACCACATATTTCCACTTGTTGCAATCGGCTTATGCTGTTATGTAATTTATAGTGGTACATTCCGCCCCCCCCCCCCTCTGGACCCCTACCTGTTGGTGTGTTCCACTGGAGTCTGCTTCAGAATGTTGAGATCCTCCAGGCAGTCTGGAGAGTTGGGTGACAGAATAAAGGCTGTTCTTACTTTCTCCTGGTGTCAAGAATCTTCTTTTACAACACTGGCGACGAGGATGGGATCCGAACCCACGCGTGCAAAGCACAATGGATTGTGCGTCCTGTGGCACTTTACAAACTCTGTGTTAGTGATACTGTGCATTGTGACTAAGTACAAGTATAAGGGGGTAGTAGTGATAACCTGGTACACTAGGTACTTTCTGCAGTGCAGAAGAGTCATTCCCTATTGTGAGCACTCTGTATTTTTTCCCTTGGTAGTTACAAGATAAGTATTATGTGATATTGTGCATTTGTGACTAATTAATGTACGTGATATTGTGACATTTTGGCACACCAGGTACATTCTGCAGTGTCTGTACAGTGCTTTAGTTATATCATTCGATAATTGTAGTACCCTGTAATTTCTCTTACAGTCCAGTTTGTACTTCTAGTACATTTTCAGAGCTATTTAGCACTTTCTTATTGAGCAGTGGGTACACATTCAGACAGCATTGCATGTACTTTGTAAGGCTTATATATCAGTTGTAACATTAGTGAGTTTTGAGAGCTTACGTTTATTTCTACAACTCTCGGCCTTTTGCCTTTTTCGGAATTTGTAGTAAAGCACTGTATTTCCTTTCTCTTGGCGGCATCGTCCATGAACCCACCCCCTCCTTTTTAAACGAAATCGGAGATCCAGATATCCACTGGAAAGACTGGATCAATTAATTTGATTCATACCTCATTGCAATTGGGGGGGAGAAATTTTCGGCGGTACGTAAGCAACATGTGTTACTCCATAATCTAGGAGTTCAGGGAAGAAAAATTTATGACACCCTTCCTGATCCAGTATTGGAGGATGATGAGATAGACTTCGATGTATTTAAAATTACCATGTTGAAACTAGAAACCCACTTCGGGGACAAAGTTAATGTGGTCCTAGAGCGGCATAAGTTTTTTTCGAGAGTTCAGGGTAAGCATGAGTCTGTCACCAATTATATAGCCGCACTCCGGGGTCTTACTCAGTTATGCGAATTTGGAGAATTGAATGACTCCCTTATCAGGGATCAGCTGGTGAGGTGTACACACAGCCCTCGAATTAAAGAGAAGTTACTTGCTAAAAATCCCTCTTTGAGAGAAGCCATTACTATAGCTCAATCCATCGAACACACGGCGAAGTGTATTCTGGAAATGAATCAACTGAAAGAAACTGCCAGTGGTGTGAACAAAATTAAAGGTTATGTTCTTGAGGATAATAGTGATGTGGAAGTTCTCAAGATCAGGTCTAAGAATAGTAAAAGTGAGAAACCGATCAGTATTACGGAAGGGTTGAAATGTTTCAGATGTGGGAGCTGCAATCACCTGGCCAACAGTGTTCATTGCACTGCACGTAATTCCACTTGCATTAAGTGCAACAAAAAGGGCCATTTTGCAAGAGTGTGCAAAGATGAGGAGATGAATCAGGTAAAAGTGGTACACAGTGAAGATGAACAGACTCCCAAGTTCGTGTTCTAAAGGGATGGCAGGGTGATCTTCTGCTTTTACCCCTCAAGGTTTTTCTAGCTGCGTGCCTAGGAATTTATGCATTATACATTTCTTCCTGTGCAGTTAGATCTTTTTCTTTTGTTACATTAGTGCATGGGTTACTTTGGTCTGCGACATGACAAATTTGTTATTCTTGTAAATGCTAGTACAATCCATATGCCTTTCTTTTCCTACAGGTCCCAGGGACTCTTCCGCTCCCACCCACCCCTCCTGTTGCTGTTGTACATCAAGGGTGAACTTTTTCTGCATCCTTGCCATACTTTACTCTCTGTTTCGCATGTATTATTACCAGACCTTCTCCCATTTTTCCACTCTCCCTGTGCTATCCTTCCCCCCTCCCTCCTCCACTGTTCCCTATTTTTAGCGAAGGGAGATGTGTTGCAATCTGCTTATGCTGTTATGTAATTTATAGTGGTACATTCCGCCCCCCCCTCTGGACCCCTACCTGTTGTGTGTTCCACTGGAGTCTGCTTCAGAATGTTGAGATCCTCCAGGCCGTCTGGAGAGTTGGGTGACAGAATAAAGGCTGTTCTTACTTTCTCCTGGTGTCAAGAATCTTCTTTTACAACACTACTCTAACCCCATTACTTTATTTTAACTATAGCATTAATAGTTAAGCAGAACACATAAGGTTTTGGTTTAAGCATGGCATAAGCATTAGCATATGAGGTTTGAAGCAGCCATTTTGGCACTAGTACGCAGCTGCAAGAAAATCCCACCAAAAGCGAAAGATACGCCACACCACATAGATGTGGCAGATGCATGCGCAGAAAAGTTCCCTGCATTTTCGGCGGCCATTTTAGGACACTCGGGTTACTGTTAGTGAAAAGCACATATGCAAGCTTCCCTTCTTATTAGAAAATGTTGTGTAATGTAATTATTAGTAAAACAAAACATGTTGATTAATTAGTTAAATGTTATTTCGAGAGGGCTGAATACAAGCAAGTTTCGTTACATATGAAACCTTGCTCCATCACGGACACATCCTGTACCTTACGAATTCTTTGTTCGTCTAAAATGCCTTTTTTCCATTGCAAATTTATAACCTATTTGTAACATTTTTTGTTTGTTACATCTGTGAATAGTTCTAACCCTACAATTTCATTAAGCATTTTATCTCAGACAGGATTGGAGAATGATTCTATGGGCACTGGGGGCCATATATAGCATCAATGTAATTCACATTATTTTAGGAGATGAAATTATTTTCTGAAGTGATACTGAGGTCACTCGTTTTCTTTTGTGTTTTACCATGGTGCTTATATTTCTGTCCATATCACGTTTGCACAAAACCATTTGTATACAGGTCTAAATTTAGCCAGTGCAGGTGGCTAGGGCCTAATCCCACAGTTGGCCTAGTAGTCACTCACTCATAGGTCACTAATGAAACACCCTGTCTAAATGTGCACAATCATCATGTAATGACAAATGATCTTAGTTCAAGTGATATTTTGAGCAGAACAGGAACTGACAGTGGACTGATAAATGGCTGGTGTTAATAACCGGATGCAAAATGGTATTTAAGGCTGTTGAAAATCTATGAAAAGAGCAAACAACTATTTTCACACTATGTTGGAATATACTGATGCTATAACACATATAAGATAATACTTGGTTCTTTAGAAACAGTTGCAGCTAAGGAACTTTTTAAGTCTGTCAGAACAGTAGATACAAATAAAGAAGAAACTGCAGGTAAATGTTTATTTAAGGACGAGATGAATCCAAGAACAACATATGTAGTTAAAACAAAAGCTCACATAAAGAATATTTATTTCACATAAAATGACTCTTTATGCTAGACAAATCGAGGTACATTTACTATTTCTTTGCACAAAGCGATGCAGCAAAGAAAATTGCTGTGCTGCATTGCGTAAAAGGGTGAGAGCAGAAATGATCCATATTTACAAATATATGGAGCATTTCTGCCCAATCCTTGTGCGTGTGTAGTGTGTGCTGCCCAGAATGAATGCAGATGCAAGGGTGCCTGTGATACAGGCAGGATGTTTTTTATGGATGAAGGGGCACAAAGCAATCCTTAGAGGCATATTCCTCTTTCTGTGTGTGCAGCAGAGTAGAGCACATATGGAAAGAGGGAGTAATGAGGAAAAAAAGATATTTCTCCTCGTTATGCCTCTCTCTGTGGGGCGCACCATTTTGGCAAAAACCCAAATTTACAAGTCTTTGTAAATCTGGGTTTGCATCACAATACAGGGATGGATGCATGGAACACCCATGCTCAACCCATGTTATGCCTACATGATGCATTACATGACTTCATATGTAATCAGAGGCGCAACTAGAGGCAAATTTCGGGGGGGCTATGAAAAAATTTCGGGGGGGGGGCTGAACCTTTAATCAGTAGGCAGAGTGGGGCTGCAGGGGCTCTTAGAAGGGGTGCAAGGCCTAATTAACATTCAAATGGTCTTTTAAAGACCTGTTAAACGTTCGGGTGCGGCTCTGTGTGTGCCCGGGATCTGTCTCATCCCGGGCTGCCACACACGATGGGGGGGGGGCTGAAGCCCGGTGAGTTCAATGGGTGTTGCGCGCCTGTATGTAATGAACCATGCAAAGCCGCACAAAGTGGCTTTGGATGGCTTAGTATGTGCCAAAAATGATTTTACCAATCAAGGGTGGAGCGACATGACGCTCCTTTCACGGACGCAGGATGAAAGGCCTGTACTGGCAAACTGCAACATTTGAAATGTTGGAAATACATTTACCGTGATTGTTAAAACGAACTTTAACTGTGCAAAGCAAGGTATTCATTTGGAAATAAAAAGATCATGGAAAATGGATAAGTGAAGTTACCTTTTGTTAATGGATTTCAGCTGTGCGTCCGCGAAAGGAGTGTCATGTCGCTCCACCCTTGATTGATACGTCATGCCAGTGGTTGAAGGGCGGAGCTTTGCGTAGTGCGGCAGACTTTTCTTCGCACTTCATCAAGGATAGTAAGTAATAAATAATAGATGGGATTCTGTAATTCTTGTTTAAACGGCAGTCATTAATTTCTTTGTAATCGGTGACTTGTGGCTCACCAAGTTGCTGATTATAAAGAAAAGACAAAACAACAATGGGAGAGGTAGGGAGAATCAATGACACTCTCTCAGTCCCCGGTTAGATGCAAGTAAACAAAAAAAGAGAGGTCGAATCAGTCTCAGAACTGCCACAAAAATGGAGCGAGATAAGGATCACACACTCACTTTGGGTGGATAGGAAGGCCCTCACACACCGACCTAGTCAGTGTCATGCTTCATCACTGGGCCCCACCAAAGAGGCCGAGTGCCCCTTTGGTGTGCTGCGACGCCAGAAAGACTGCGGAGCTGGTTGTGTGAGGAGGGACGTGTTGTGAGGGTGAAAATAAAATTAAAAGTGTCTAAAGGGTATCAGTAAAAAGTTTAATAGGTGATCCCTAGGACACGGATACAGAGTATTATGTGTCTGAATTTATATGCCAAGGTTAAGGATTGGTTAAATTCAGAGGAAATACATTAAGTCAGTCAACATGTTTCTGCCATATGGGTGGTATAAATTTACCAAGGCATTCATCAGGACTAAACCCTGGCGGTATGGACTCTCTAATCGTCCACCCTAACCTGGGGGCGTGAAAGTGAAAATTATAAAAAAGGTGAAAAAAGTGCTATAGAAAAAAGGAAGAGCTGGTTGCTCATTCCAAAATGCTCCAAAATCAGGAGTATCTCAGCACCTGTGAAGTGAAGTACACATACAAACACAAACAAACATAAACATAATCAATTAATATATGCCATTGCGTTTGGTCGTAGTGCTCCTTAGTTTGTGGCATAAGTTGTGTTCCCAAAGTAGACACTAGTTTTATTACCATCCACGTAACCCTATGGGGATGATATCGGTAACTCTGGGAAGTGAAGTGATAAGGGTGTCTTTAAAAACTCAATTGGTGAAAGGAAGGGTTAAAAACATAATATATCCACTCCTTATGAAGGGATCAATGGACCAAAGGTCTGTGACCCCCTAAGATGGTAATTTTGATTGATATCTCACTTTAAAAACTGGCGCTACTTGCACCATGGGTCTCGGGAGGGGGGTTGGAGCAAGCCTGGCACATCCTGCAAAGGAAAGAGGTTAGCTGTTAGATCCCCGTTATACTGGTGGCACTTAGCTTTGTTATGTGGAAGATCGGCGATCTTGTGGTCCGGGTGCACTCACGCCCTCAACGCTCTCAGCCCGCTAGAAACCTGTGTTCTGATAGATACATCTGCTGTGTGGATTCCTCACCTTGTGAATATCCCCCTTGCGCCAGCAACGTTCGGAAAATTCTTCGTAGCACGCCGGCGTGGACGACGTCATAGGAGCACGGCATCGCGCGCGACTCCGTCTGACGTCACCGACTCCATATAAGGCCCACGTCGGCGTGATGACATCAGTTCCCTTTTTTCCGCGTCGTCGACGCTAACGGTTTCTGGGATCTTCTGCGATACTTTTGTATCTTCTCTGTTTAGCTGTTACAGTTTTCTCTGTTGGAATTCACTTCTTCGCCGAGGATGTCGTTGAGGAAGACAGGTTTCAAACAATGTGGTTCCTGTTCCCGGATGATGTCGATCACCGACCCGCATTCCGACTGTCTGTGGTGTCTTGGTTTGGGTCACGATGTTAAGAACTGTAGTTCCTGTGACAAGATGAACCCCAAAGCCTTGCGAGAACGGGAGGCGAAGCTTCTGCTTGCATAGGTGAAGGAAAGAGAAGCCGGAAGGTCTTCGAGGTCGGTATCCAGGCACTCGAAGTCGAGACAGCTGTCGCGGTCGAAGTCGAGGTCGGCTGCGAGGGCCAAGGCGAGGTCGAGGTCGAGAGAGAGATCAAGGTCCAGAGAGAGGTCGAGGTCCAGAGGGAGGTCGAGGTCCGGATCCAAGTCGGCCTCGGGCCATGCTTCGAGCTCCTCGAGAAAGAAGCATAAGAGGAGTAAACATCACTCCAGACGCCACTCTGGCAAGGAGTCTTCGGATTCGAGGAAGAAGTCACGTAAACATCACAAGGACTTCGTGTCTCCCTCTCCGGCTCGATCTCACGTTGGTTCTCCAGTTCAGGAGCCGGAACAGGATCTGGAGTCTCACCATTCATCGGTGCATGAAGAAGAGGTTCCTCGAGCACCGACTCCGGTTGTGGAGCCTGAAGAACAAGAGGGCCAGGGTGCGCCTTTGCCGGTTCAGCCTCCTTCGGAGCGGCCGTTGGGTTCGTACCCACTATTTCCAGGTCCAGGTCAGGATCCCTCGCAGTTTTTAAACGCCATGTTTGGAGTTTACTCGAGGGCAATGTATCCCACTGGTGCGCCTGTTGGTCCCATGGGTCCTTTGTCTTTCAATTTGGGTGTGCCCCAGGCTTATGCCCCGGCCCCCTTTATGCCGTTTATGCCGACGCCTTGTACTCCTTGGCTCGGTACGGCGCCGCCGAGGTCGTCGACTTCGCTTGCGGCTTCGCCGACTCCGGATCGGCTTCGTGGTGATTCGGATCGTGGTGCTTCCCGTCCTCAGGCTCCTCGCTCGACGTCGGCTCCGGCGCCGTCGGAGTCGTTGCCGGATCCATCGACTTCGGTCCGCATGGAATGGTCGAGGCGCAGGGCTCAACGCCTCTTGGAGGAGAAGGAGTATATGGACTCTGAGGTTGAGGAAGGAGAGTTGCAAGATCAGGGGGATTGTTTTAAGGACCTTCAAAACGCAAGTGGCCTGGAACTTTCTCCTGAGTGGGGTTTGCCATCCGTTTCAGACACTCCATCTAAGGACTTGGCACCCTATCATGTTGTTATTAGGAAGGCTGCAGATTTGCTAGGCTTGACTTTGCCCACAGTTGAATACAAGCCCAACATCCTTACGGAAGTTTTGCATTCGCCTTCTTCAATTGTGGAGCCTACACTTCCTTTTACAGAGGCATTGACTGAACCAATAAAGGAGGTCTGGAAGAGACCTTTGTCTGCTCCTGCGGTTACCAGGTCAGGGGCAAGGCGTTACAGGGTGGCTCCTGATGACCCTGAATTTCTTTCCTCGCATCCTGCACCGGAGAGTCTGGTAGTGCAGGCCGCCTGTTCCAGCAGGGCTGCGGGCTCTTTCCCACAGGTGCCGGCAGACAAGGACTCTAAGAAAATGGACCAGTCTGCTAAAAAGATTTTCTCCTCGGGTAGCATGGCCTTGAAGTCCACCAATGCTACTTGCCTTTTGGGGAGATACGTTCATGCGTTGATGGACTCTGTTAAACAACTTTCTCCTAAGCTTCCGGAGGACGATAGGAAGAACTTTAGCGAGGTGGTTGCTGATACTCAGGCTGCAGCTCGTATGGTTATACAGAGTGGTATGGACACGGTGGACTCTGTTGCCAGGATTATGGGCTCTACTGTTGCAACAAGAAGGGCCGCATGGCTTAAGTCCTCCGATTTTTCTCCTGATGTTCAGTCTACATTGTTGGACTTGCCATTTGATGGGACAGGCCTCTTTGGCAAGAAGGCTGACGTAGCTCTGGAGAGATTCAAAGACAGCCGGGCTACGGCGAAGTCTTTGGGCCTTCAGTCAAGGGGCTCTGCGGCTAGGAAGTTCAAGGGTTTTGGCAGATCCAATTTTCGTCCCTACAACCAAGGACAGCAGCAGCAGCAGCAGCGTCAGAATCCTCTGTATAAAACCTACAGAGGAAAGCAAAGGGGCCATGGTCGTGGACGCCAGGCCTCCTCCTCCTCCTCCTCCTCTTCCTCTAATAATCAACCCCCTCCCTCTGCAGCAAAGCAGCCCTAGATCCGCCATTCTGGATCATGTGGCTCCGGTGGGGGGTCGGCTTACTCATTTTCTACGGGATTGGGAATCGGTTACATCAGATCTTTGGGTTCTCAATCTCGTAGAAAATGGGTATGCTCTTCCTTTCCAGGAGTTCCCTCCCAATTACCCTCCTTGCCAGGGTTTTTGTTCGGAGGACCACCTTGTTCGCCTACAGGAAGAAGTCCTGTCTTTGTTCAAAAAGGGTGCGATAGAGGTGGTTCCAGAGCAGGAAAGGGGTCAGGGGTGCTACTCCCGGTATTTCCTGATCCCCAAGAAGGATGGCAGGTTACGTCCAATCCTGGACCTCAGGATTTTGAATCTCTATCTCAAGCAGGAGAAATTCAAAATGCTCACTCTTGCGCAGGTTCTTCAAGCGCTGTTGGAAGAAGACTGGATGGTGTCAATCGACTTGCAGGATGCGTATTTTCACATCCCAATCCTGAAGTCGCACAGGAAGTATCTCCGTTTTACGGTGGGGTCGCAACACTACCAATTTGCGGTCCTTCCGTTTGGTCTTACTACTGCGCCTCGAGTTTTCACCAAGGTGATGGAAGTGGTGGCGGCACATCTCAGGATGTCGGGGATACCTGTATTCCCGTATCTGGACGACTGGCTGATCAAAGCGGAGTCGCCTGAGAGGGTGCTTCATCACCTGCAAGAGACATCGCAGCTGTTGTTCAGGTTGGGTTTTTCGATAAACGTGCCCAAATCTCACCTGGTGCCCTCCCAGCGCAACCTGTTCATAGGTGCGGTACTGGACACTACTGTATATCGTGCATTCCCTCCTCCGCAAAGGATTCGCGACATTCAGGAAATGATTCCTTTATTTCACAATGGAGCGGTTGTTCCGGTCCTGAAGGCCCTTCGCCTGCTCGGTCTGATGGCTTCTTGCATTCTCCTGGTCAACCATGCACGCTGGCACATGAGGGCACCCAGCGGTGCCTCCGCAGGCAGTGGTATCAACACAACGGAGATCTCGGGGAGTCAGTGAGGATCTCCAGAGAAACTGCGGCGGATCTGTCTTTGTGGGGAGTGGAAGGCAATCTGTCACAAGGAAAGCCTTTTCAGCTTCCTCCATCGGTGGCCACGGTGATAACGGATGCATCCACTCTAGGGTGGGGTGCTCATCTGGGGGATCTGGAGGTCAAGGGTCTTTGGTCTCCGGAGGAAAGGTTGCTTCACATCAACCTTCTAGAATTGAGGGCCATACGTCTGGCGCTCAAGGCGTTCCTCCCTTCCCTTCGCGGTCGGTCGGTCCAGGTCCTGACGGACAACACGACCGCGATGTGGTACATCAACAAGCAGGGAGGAGTAGGGTTGCAGTGTCTCTGCAAAGAGGCTCTGCGTCTCTGGTCCTGGGTTCAGGACCACCAGATTTGTCTGATGGCGAATCATCTGGCCGGGGTCCTGAATGTACGTGCGGACATTCTCAGTCGGCAGTTCTCTGCCGACCACGAGTGGAGGCTTCACCCGGAGGTTGTTCGCAACATCTTTCAGATGTGGGGAACTCCTCGGGTGGATCTGTTCGCCACTTGCGAGAATGCTCACTGCCCGTCTTTCTGCAGTCTCCAGTATCCAATGCAAGGAGCATTGGGGGACGCGTTTCAGTTGAGCTGGGGAGGTCAGCTCCTTTACGCGTTTCCTCCCATACCCTTGATTCCTCGGGTTCTGAGGAAGATTCGCCAAGACCGGGCCCAAGTCATATTGGTCGCCCCGGATTGGCCAAGAAGGGTGTGGTACACAGATCTTCTCCACCTCTCCTCTCACCCGCCGCTCCGTCCCCCTCTCAGGGCAGACCTCCTCTCTCAGATGGAGGGGCAGGTTCTACACCCCCACCTCCAGACATTACACCTTCATGCCTGGAGATTGAACGGGGCAATCTGAATTCTTTCTCTCTCCCTCACGATGTGGTGGATGTCATACTTTCTGCCAGGCGCGACTCCACCAAGTCAATTTATTCGTATAGGTGGACTAAGTTTGTATCTTGGTGTAGGGAGAGGGATGTTGACCCGTTAAAGGCTCATTTATCTGATATCTTGTTGTTTGCTCTTTCTCTGGCGCGGCAAGGGTTTGCTGTTGCCACTGTCAAAGGTTACCTTTCGGCCTTATCAGCATTTCTCTGTTTGCCGGATCAGCCCTCTCTTTTTAAATCTCCTGTGGTATTGAGGTTTTTGAAGGGACTTACTAATAGGTTCCCTCCTTCTCCCTTCATTGTGCCTCATTGGGACTTGAATCCTGTGTTGACCTATCTGATGGGTTCGCCGTTTGAACCCTTACACAAGTGTCCAATGAGGCTTCTTTCTTTTAAGACGGTCTTCTTAGTTGCAATTACCTCGGCAAGGAGGGTAAGTGAGCTTCAAGCTCTTAGTTCCAAGTCCCCGTTTTTGTCCATCCATGCTGAAAGAATGGTTCTCAGGACCAGGGCTGCTTTTCTGCCTAAGGTGGTTACTCCCTTCCACCTAGGTCAATCCATTACCCTTCCTACCTTTTATCCTCCCCCACACCCTTCCAAGGAGGAGGAGAGGCTTCATCGCCTGGACCCGAAGAGAGCGGTTAGCTTCTATCTTGATAGGACTAAAGACTATCGAATAGACGATCAGCTCTTCGTGGGTTTTGCTGGCTGCAAGAAGGGCAGATCGGTGCACAAGCGCACACTTTCCAGATGGATTATTCTCTGCATCAAGATTTGCTACTCTCTGGCGGGTAAGGACCCTCCTGAGGGTATTAGAGCTCATTCAACTAGAGCGAAGTCTGCTACTTCTGCATTGTCTAGAGGTGTTCCTGTTGAGGACATTTGCAGGGCCGCGACTTGGGCCTCCCTCCACACTTTTGCGAAGCACTACTGCTTGGATGCTGAGGTGAGGAGGGACGGCCACTTCGCGCGCTCTGTTCTCCAAGATTTCCTGGTGTAGCAGAGTGGACACCCTCCTCCGGGAGTGGGGACTGCTGTGGGACTCTATTCACAAGGTGAGGAATCCACACAGCAGATGTATCTATCAGAAGAACAAGTTACTTACCTTCGGTAACGCTTTTTCTGGTAGATACAATATCTGCCTGTGGATTCCTCACTGACCCACCCGCCTCCCCGTTGTCCACTCTGCTATACCTGGGTTTATGTGCAAATGTAATTATGGTTTTGTATATCTGATTATGTATAGTTTTGCACTTTAATCGCTTTTGATTTGCATGTACTGTGTACATTGTGTATATATATATATATATATATATATATATATATATGTATATGTACTCGTTGGTCCGTCCGGGTGCCTCGAAGGCACGGAAAAAAGGGCGGAACTGACGTCATCACGCCGACGTGGGCCTTATATGGAGTCGGTGACGTCAGACGGAGTCGCGCGCGATGCTGTGCTCCTATGACGTCGTCCACGCCGGCGTGCTACGAAGAATTTTCCGAACGTTGCTGGCGCAAGGGGGATATTCAGAAGGTGAGGAATCCACAGGCAGATATTGTATCTACCAGAAAAAGCGTTACCGAAGGTAAGTAACTTGTTCTTCAGCCTCAGAACCGGACCCCGACGATGGAGAGCGGGGCCGGTGTTTGAGTATAAAAGCTTTCGTGCTGCACGTCGCGTTCTTCCGGGTGGGCGTGTCTTTCTTCTGGGTGGGCGTGTCTAGCCCGAATGAGGCTTGGGACGCGCCCGCCCAGTGTGGAGGGGGCGTGGCTTTGCACCAAGTCGAGGCTTGGTTGCGGAATCAAAATAGAAAGCCTCACCGGCCTCTGAGCCGAATTGAAGCTTAGAATAATGGTCATTTGTGACAAAATATACAAGTTAGACTCTTTCTGTGGTTGTGGAAAATCGAATAACTTTACTATTATACAGACAGTGCATTGGGAGTACTCGGATGCACTATGGTGATTGGGATGGTATACACAAATCTTAATGTATTTGTGGTGAAGGAACAATTTAGCCTGTTGACTAATGGAATTCAATACAGGGCAGCTGGTTACCTTCTAGGTTAATACAGAAAGTTGCAAGGTGCCTAGGAAGGGATATTACTGATAGAGGGCACAGAGAGGTACCAGTCCAAATGGCATACATCCAAATAGCCTTAAAATTATAGAGATATTGTCTTATGAGTACCCAGATATCCTGCTCAAGAAAGCACAGTATTCCACGGGATGTCATCGTTGAGGCCGTTGATATTAGTGCCTAGACGATACACCCAACGCTGCTCTTTTTCAAAGAGTCTACTTGTAATATTTGTTGTGCCATTGATTGCTTCGATAACAGTCCATCTCATATCATTAGGTGTATGGTTCTTGTCTAGCCAATGGCGGCTCAGCTTGGTTGTTACTTTCTTGCACCTGACATTGCTCCGATGTTCGCAGATGCGCTGTTTGACCCTGCGTGTGGTCATGCCAATATAGCGAAGCTGGCAGGGGCAGGTAATCAGATACACTACATTCATTGAGTTGCAGTTTGTGTGTTCTCTCTGTGTCCAGACCTTTCCTGCTTCCAGCGATAGAGTTTTTGTTGCTTCAGTCAGATGGCAGACACTACAGTCAGAGCAGGGGTAGTGCCCGGTAATTCTTGGTAAACCCCATGCTGCAGTTATTGTGGGCAAACTGTCAGGAGGCTTTTCTTTTGGCAGAGTGTGGACCAGGGCATCCTTCAGACTCCGTCCTTTTTTGAAAGAGAAGAGCGGTTTCTCCCAATTCCCTTTACAGGATGTTATGATATTCCAATGTTTATTGATAGTTTTCTTCATTAAGTTGGACAGACTGTTATATGTGGTTACACATGTGAGTGGTATTGAGTCAGGGTTATTGACCTTTTCTTCCAAGAGTGCATCTCTTGGCTGGTTTCTGGCTCTTTTGAAACCCTTGTTCAAGATAGGTGCTGGGTAACCCCTGTCTCTGAGTTTTTCTGTGAGACAGGAAGACTGTTCTTTGAAATCAGAAAGGGTGCTGCAATTTCTCCTTAGTCTGAGATATTGCCCGTAGGGGAGATTTTCTTTGAGTGGGCGCGGATGAAAACTGCTGAATTCAAGGAGGTTGTTTTTAGCTGTGGGCTTATGGTGGGTCTTGGTTGTAAGCCCAGTTCCATTAACAGAGATAACCACATCGAGGAAGACGATGTCAGTTTTGCTTGTGGTATTGGTGAATCTCAGGTTGTGGTCTAGAGTGTTGATCCAAACCAAAAAGGTTTCAAGCTCACTGTCACTACCTGTCCAAAGGAGTAGAATGTCGTCTATATAACGCTTCCATAAAAGCGTAGACGATGAGAAGGCCGCAGTTGATGGCAGAAGTATTTGGCCTCAAAATCTGCGACATACAACCCGGCCACACTAGGAGCAAAAGTACTGCCCATTGAAGTTCCTGAGCACTGTAGGAATAGTTTGTCTTTAAATGAAAAGAAGTTCTCTTTTAGGGCTATAGTGGCACACTCAATGATAAAGGCCTTGGGTGTCTGGTAATCCCATTCAATGGAGTCTAGTGATTTCCCCAGGACTTCAATGGTATCGTCCTGTGGGATGCTTGTGCAGAGGCTTTCTACATCGAGGGTCACTAGAGTGACTGAGTTTTCAGTGAATGTAACCTCTGTTAGTAGTTTGAGTAGGCTCTTGGTATCTTTGAGGTAAGTGGGAGTTGATTGTACTATTGGTTTAAGGAAATAGTCACAGAACTGTGACAAAGGCTCCAAGAGAGAGCTAATCCCTGACACGATGGGACGTCCGGGAGGTGGCAACCGGTTTTTGTGCATCTTGGGCAATGTATAGAAGTATGGTATGACATTGCCAGTATTGTTCAGGAAGTCTGCTTCGTTTTTGGGCAGGTGACCACATTCCTCTGCGTGTCTCACCAAGGTCGTGATCTTGTTGGTAAGGTCTGCTGTAGGGTCTGTTGTGAGTGGGGTATAGTTTCTGATATCCCCAAGCAGGTCATTGCAAGTCTTCTCGTAGTCTCTAGTATTTTGAATAACTATCCCTCCACCTTTGTCAGCCGGTTTTATGGTTATTGAGGTGTCTGACTGCAGCATTTGTAGCGCTTGGTATTCAGCAGTGCTGAAATTTCCAAAAGTTTTGGGGTTATGGCACGTTTCCAAGTCTTTGAAAACGGCCTGCTCAAAGGCGGTGATGGCCCCAGGGACAGTGTGCGGGGGAGGGTTGAAGGTGGAACTCGGTCTTAACCCTGTGTCACCTTTCCTGGTTGCTTCATTGGGGTCTGTTTTGCCTTCAAAAAATGCCTTTAATTTTAGTTTTCGAAAGAAACCGGCAAGTTCGCAGTGTAATTTGAATTTGTCCGGTCTTGCTGTTGGGACAAAACCTAAGCCCTTTTCGAGCACTTGAATTTCGGTGGGAGTTAGTATCCTCTCAGATAAATTCGTCACCAGGCTCAGACTCCGCTCGTCCCCGGTTGTTGGTTGCTGCGGGTCTGGCTCGCTACCGGGTCTTCCTCTTCCCAGGACACTCTGTTGTTCCCTCTTCTTTTGCCTCGGCCCCTCCGGTCGCTCTCTAAAAAAGGCTGTCTGTACTGATTCTGGAAATTTGTGGGAGGCATAAAGCCCGGGTTCCAACCCATAAAGGGGAATTGTGGTTGTTGAAAGGCATAAGGGTGCGGGCCCATCCCCATTTGTGGTGGATACCATTGTTGATGGTGGCCCTGGTTTCCTTGTCTGCCCCTGTTGTTCCTGTTGCCACGGTTCCCTCTTTTCTTTGTTTGTCTGAATGAGCTGTTGCTTGACCCACTACTATTGGAGGAGTCATCATCCGAATAGTTGGATTTGCTATCATTGCGTGCTGGGGGGGTAAAGGTTGCCGCAGAGTATGGGTACACCTTTTCAAAGTCAAACTTTTTTTGGTCTTTTTGGAGTTTAGTTGCTTTTGACTGCATCAGGTTGTCTTTATACTCATTGAGCTCCTTATTTATTTCGTCCAACCGTTTTTTGAACCCCGTGATTGTTGCCTTGAAATGGGACTCAGTCTCTCTAATTTCCACCATTAGTGCTTCAGAGAGTGTGAGTGCTGTTTTTATTATTAAGACCAGCCAGTCACGCGTACAATGCCATGCGATCATGGCCCAGTCTTTTCTAAAGGTTGCATCGTTGAGAAAGATGCGGGGGGCATTCGTAACCAGCAAACCTCTTGGGGCTGTATTGGAGACAAGATACTGCTTGAGGATAGTGCCATGAAGGATGGTACGTATGTGCTCTCTTTTTTTCTCAGTAAGGTTTTCCCATTCGGTAGTGTTTGCTATTGCTTGCGATATATGTGGATCTGCAAATAATGTGGGATCCGACATCAGTTCCTCGATTTCAGTTTCAGAATATGTCAAGCTCAAGTTCGCCATGGTGAGACAGCAAGATAAGGAGATATGAGTGCGTTTGATAAAACAGGCAATGATAATTAGGGTATTATCTTGCTTGGAATAAAAACAAGCTCTCACAGCTGTGCGCTGCTTAGATACAAAACAACAATGGGAGAGGTAGGGAGAATCAAGGACACTCTCTCAGTCCCCGGTTAGATGCAAGTAAACAAAAAAAGAGAGGTCGAATCAGTCTCAGAACTGCCACAAAAATGGAGCGAGATAAGGATCACACACTCACTTTGGGTGGATAGGAAGGCCCTCACACACCGACCTAGTCAGTGTCATGCTTCATCACTGGGCCCCACTGTGGAATTCAAAAACCTTGGAGTCCTTTAAAAGCAATAAAAGGCTGGCACAGAACTCTGAAATATCAAAGGACAGTTTATTACACTCATGTGAGGTGAGGCTGCGTCGCCCAAAAGCCATGGCAAATGAATGAGGCAGTCTGAGGAAGTCAGAAGGCTGATGCCTTATATACATTTCAGACTTACACAGTAAGCATACATAAAAGGGGGCAGTCTTGTGTTCCTGTGAGCACACAAGGAATACCTAATAAGGACATGGGGAACCAAGTGGGAGGAGCTAACAGTTTCAGAACGTAGTGAACACATTCCTATGTAAAACTTAATCAGTAACAGATGCAAACTCTACCAGGCATTTCTGAGCATGCGTGGAAGTGGAGGAGGCTAAATATATCTTGTTACTAGGCAGACTTCAGGCGCAGCTAAAAGGAAGGTAGGACAATACAGATAGTGAGCACATGGCAGCACATGGTAGTCAAGATGGCCTCCAGAAACTAAAATGGCTTCTAAAAAACGGGTAAGATAACTTCTAAATGCGAAATGGCTTCTGCTAACGCTAACCCATTTATGCTAATTTACAACAGATGGCCCTTTTAGCGTTTGCTGAAGACATTCGTATTACTCAGTAGGAACATGGAAAACAGGTGCTCATTAATTTGAACATAATTTCGTCAATTTTCTAATTCATTGCTAGATAACCATTTCCATTCTAAACATTTAAGCAAGAGTATGACCAGGAATACTAAAGAACGGGACATTAGGTCATAAGCATACATACAAACAGTAGGAAGAAATAATGACCACTATTACAGAGAAATTAGCATTTTCACAACCCTAAGCAATAGCAAATCCTAAAATCTTTCAGAAAACACTATATACTCATATAAAACAGTATCAATGCAATCCTTCAATGCTCTCAAGTTGGGTATAGATACTATTCCACAGAGAATGAACTTTTATTCTACCTAAACTAAACAGAACACTACTCTAGAATATTGCAGGCAAGACAATAAAAATTAATTCCACAACACCCAGTATTTTTAACCTTTAAGGAATCACTTTTATAACCACAACTTATGCCCAGAGTCCAATTCCAAGTCCCTCTGGCGGACTATTATTGCTCATCGAATCTCTTCATCCATCGCTGCAAGGGCCTCATCATTTCAGGCCTTCCATAGAAATGTATCTCAGCATCCGTTGGAGTGCCCCTTTTGGCAAACACTCATAGTTCAGTCAAAAGTCTCCATGTCATAAGGGCAGTGCACCAGTGTCTCTCATCTGCGGCAGACACTACGGCAGACACTACAAATGACGTGCTCTTCGTGATCAAGGGCACAAAGCATCTCGTGCAGATCCAAGCACTGTCAAGGAAACTCCTTTAGCAAATCAGCAGCACTTTCAAACTCCAACACTCCTTGTTCGGTGTCAGAGGACGCTCAAGCTGCTCGTTCATGGGCACCATAAGATAGTGCCTCTCGCCAATCTCGAATTCTCCATTTCATTTCTTTTTCGTTGGAGCAAAGGTGAAAAAGGGAACGGTGTGGCCAACTTAGACCAAGGCTCAGGCCAAGACACAGACCAAAGGACTCAAGGGCTTCAGGCCAAAACTTAGGCCAAGGGCTCAAGGGGCTGTACACTGTCAGAGGTTGCCAGTACATAACAGGTACCTTTTTGCGCTTTTTTTTCCAATTCAAATTCTGTTGCAAAACCAAAGGGACTCCTTTTCTTCTGTCGTGGAACGCTGGGCAGTAGTGTGAACAAAGAACTAGGGTATACCATTGATGGCGTGCAGATTCCTTACTGGGTGCTGGGACTATAGACCAAAACTTCCTGCTTTTATCTATGGCTGTCAAGGATAGGAATTCGAATTCATCTTTGTCATTCGTTCTGCAGGTGTCACTCTCCCTTTGACTCTGGAGAATCCTGCAGAACCTATCAATGTAGAAGATATGACACAATTGTTAGTTTCCTTCAATTGTTGTACAAAAAACAATTCAATATTTAACAAGGGGATTGCAATCAGTTACCCTACAATGTTCAAGAGAGGGGTCATACACTATGAGACTATCATAATCTAAAATACACTATCATTCTCATAGAAGGCAAAACAATGACTCTAGCCTCTTCAATTGTGTTTCCATATGAGAGCATGTCTTCTATCATCTAGGGGTAGGCAATTACATAAACATTTTATCCGAGTGGAAGTCCTTACATATAGGGGCATCATCTAATGGGTAAACATTTTCCTAAATGAGAAAATCTGAGTGTTCCTAAATCCCTCACCTAAAACATTTCAAAAACGAAATCACATAAGAGATGGTCAGGGACATTCAGACAATGGCTAATTTATCAAAAATGTGAAAACAGAGAAAAAACAAGAGTACAAACTCCTAATGTTTCCATTATTAGAACACATGTGGTCCATCAAACATTAAAACAGAAGCTGAAAGAACTGAGAACCTAATTAGAATGGGCATTACATTTAATATAGGCCTAAAGAAAAAGTCTAAAGAGAAAGAAACAGTCTGGTCAGGTCATACTAAAGGGAATTATGCATAATGTTGTTGTTCCTATTGCATCTCTGCAGTCTGGACACAATGCAACATCTGGGGAGAAGCGCTATACCATAGACAGTAATCTCAGTTAATTGTCCAGTTCCTCCTTAAAGGGAAAAAATGAAAAATGTAGAAAAAATGAAAAAGTTAGGTCACCTTTTAACAAGAGCCACGAATCTATAATTGCATCCTTAGGTCCAATCAAGGATATGTATATAAATCTAGGCCTGCCTGTTCCTTAAGGGAGAAGGGCAGTATCTGTATTGTGGCTTCCTGTATATCTCTTTTATTTTACTTCAATACTATTATGGTCAAATTTTAACATCCACTGGTGAGGCGAATGTATTTTTGTGATCACAGTATGCAAATATCATATCTGTGAAATTTAGTATAAACAAGAATATTAACCACGTGGTGTAAAGCGACACATACCGTCATACATGTCTCTTCACAACACAGGCAAATTTGTAATAATATCAAAAAGCAGCTAATAAAACAAAACAACATGTCATTACGCTATCATCAAATATACATGCATATATAGTAGGCACAAAAAGCATAAACAAAGCACAATGGTACTTGTAATCAAGCAGAAACACGTGCATGCATGCAACCCAAAACCCAGAATCCAGGCCAGCTTAATTTGTCAAAATCAAAAATTACACCAAAAGTACGCTTTCATTTTACTCACACCCCGCTTTTTGCCAGGTTATCACCAGTTGCTGGTTATCAAAACTGGCAAATACAACTTACAGTGCCGTTTGTGACCCATAGGATGAGCAAGAACCATTCATAAGGGAAAAATGCAAAATCATGAAAAAAACACACAAACATTTCATTTCAAAGAAGTCATAATAAAACCCATCTCTTTGCAACATACTACTAACATAGCGCATAACAGAGTAAATCTCAACTGTTAACCAACCATCCTCATTGTAAAACATGCTAACCCGCTTTCATAGTGACTGTAAAACTTTTTCACAGACACACTGCATTCCTTGCACCAGCCTTTCCATGTGGCCCCTTCAGACCCCCTGCCCTCAAGACCCTGAGAGCCTGCGGCCCCTCATGGCCCTGGGAGCCTGCGCCCCTTCACAGCCCTGGGAGCCTGCGAGCCCCACATGGTCCCCCCCTCTCCAAAGCCCCTGAGGGCCTGCTTTTTGTTCTTTCTTTAGGGCTGGTCAAGAATGCACTACTCAAAAACAAAAACCTTCATGTAACCCATCTAATGTGCAAGCTTGAAATTCTGCTAATCAGAGAAGCTTTTTCACCAAGCAGTCCTTGCTCCATCTGTTCACTTACTTACTCCTAAACCCCCTTCTCACTGACCTTAAGGTCAAATTCTGCCAGGCCTACCGTGTGGGCCCTATATCCTATTTCCTCCCTTAAACTTACAAGACCAGAAACCATTCCCCACTCATTCTAAGCTACAAGATCAACCCTGTTGAAAAACACATGTTATATAAATGACTTCTTTCAGGAATAAAATGCATTTAGTAAAACATTTACTGTGAACAATTTGCAGAACATAACAACATAGCATACCAGCATTATCTTAAATGTTTGCTACCAGCCTATACAATTGCACTCAGTTATCAGCTCCACAAAGATAAAAGACAGAGTAGGCCCTGCCGAAATTTGAATTATCAATCCTGATATTAAACATGAACCTCTACACCGGGCACAGTAGCTCACTGAGCTATGAAGAACAACCTCAAATAATAACAACCCACACGTTTTGTAATAGATACAAACATGCATTCTCTGAAAGCCAGAAACACTGCAAGGCTATGGTAAATGACTAGAATGCTTTTTAAAAGGTCCAGTTTAACCTACTTTCGACTTTTGAGTTTGGGGCACTTAAAATTGAAAATCCTACACTTGCATTACATATTAATCATCCTTAGAATGTGCTTTACATGTTGCAAGGAGCAAACATGAGGCATAGGCATGTAATGCCTTAGAAAAATGAGCCTTTACGCCTGCGTCAAGTAAAACCCTAACATGCAAATATCCTAATTAGTCAGTCACACATTAATTTAATCAAGTTTTAATTTTAGGAGGTCATAGTATGAGTATTAAGCTTTCTAAATATCTAAAAACGATTTTGAAAAACACATATTTTTTTTCAAATAATTTTTTCATGTTTAATAATTTATTTATTGTTTATTTTTTTCAAACCCATTCTGAATTACTAAAACCGCATTTAAAAACCAAACTGCATCTTTTGCCTAACAGTGTAGATGTAATCATGTATGAGCCTATGCGCAAAAAGCCTAAGTTAGAACAAGACATATTTTCGCGCCAGAATTTAAAAGAGAACATTTGAGCCACAAACCCAGAAATATACCCCTATTTCTTTTTACTTGTTTTACTCGTTTTAGGAAATGATCAAAAACCCCAATTGAAATGCCTTCCTGTAATACAAAATAATGCAACTTACTTTTGTAACCCTTTAAAACACTTATTCTGAGTTGCTAAATTCAGCCCGTGTTAAACTACCTTCTAATCTCTGGCTGAATCAACATTCCAATGTTTTATGGCCTGTAAAAAAAACACCATCTGCCGGTCTCAAGGCAGGAAAACAGGAAATGACCTGCACGAAGCTGACCCTAGAGCTTTCAGGAAACAGACATTTTTAGAAACCTGTGTGCCACAAAATACATTTAAACTTAGCAAAAATTCACTTGTAGCTGAAACTTTAACATTTTACATGTATGAAAATGCATGTAAGTAAAGGAAGGCTTCAAATTCGTTTTTCCCCACAGAACCCACAATTTAATTTTCAGGCCTTTCATATTCCCAATAAATGTAAATTTTCAACTCTATCTAATTTAAGCATTTAACATTTTGCACAGATGTGCCTTGTTTAGTCTAAAAAATTACGAGCAGCATATAACTATTTTGGCAAGTAACATGGCAGATTACTGCATTCTTATTTAGTTTCCACCTAATATCAATTAATCCAACATTTTTCTTAACAGACTGAAAAACATCAAGAAATCCACAATCACACATTGAGCTCATTTCACACAGAAACATTTTCAAACATGCAGGACACACAATACGGCGCTTAAAGCATGTTTTTTCATAAATTCGCGCCAACGCTATTCACAAGCAGAAATTACACTAACAAGAACAGAAACCCCACATTTAAACACACATTGAACCCACAGACCAATACATAGGACTGAAACAAAAAACAAGCCACAAACAAATCGTAAACCAAACCAATTTGTAAATGCTAGTTGTACGTCATATTTACAAGGAATGTTTGGCAATGATGTTTCAATTCACAAGTTTTCTGACTGGCAGAGCACCAAAAATCGCTCTGCATTCCCCCATTTATAAAAGTGCGCAGAACAAAAGGATCCTTACATGTATTATGGCCATATTTTAATTCCCTGAAGATACAATATCACCAAGGAAGAAATATGTTTTCACCCTAAACCTATTTAGGTATCCCTTCTAAGGGAAGCCGGCTCATTTACTTCAAATCACATTATGGTACCGTTCACAAAAGCAACACATTTTAACATGTGAGCTTAACCAAGGACAACAGGCATGCCAAAAAATAGTGCAGCGTATACACTACTATCAAAGGTGGAGGAAATATCCTCGCATTACCTGCCTATATGAGTTGCAACACATACATATCAAATCAAATCACATCAAATCATATTCATATCATATTCTTCGAAGATCAAACGTAGTTCAAAGTAGACAAATCTATCTCAAATTCAAAATATGCCACAGTAAGCGTTACAAAGGCATTCAAAACTTAGAACAGGCGCCGCAAAATTACTTTTACCAAACATAAGCTGTCCAAATTCTAACTGCCAAGTCTCATCTAACAGTCTATCTTTTTATGTTACATTTTAATACTCACGCCAAAAGTGTTCTCAGTCAGGGGGGGTGACATCCTTAGGAGGACCAGAGGACAGGAAGGTCAGAAAACACACCGAGCTGCAGACACAAGAAATCAGCAGAAGCGCGCCGTGCACAGCATACCTCCTTGCAGAAACCAGTCCCATGCTGCTCAGCAGTTTTCTGCCTCCTGGCAAGTTGATCACTCCTCCAGATTTTTCACCTCTCTGATGAGTCCCTTCGTGCGGTCGCCAATTGTGGAATTCAAAAACCTTGGAGTCCTTTAAAAGCAATAAAAGGCTGGCACAGAACTCTGAAATATCAAAGGACAGTTTATTACACTCATGTGAGGTGAGGCTGCGTCGCCCAAAAGCCATGGCAAATGAATGAGGCAGTCTGAGGAAGTCAGAAGGCTGATGCCTTATATACATTTCAGACTTACACAGTAAGCATACATAAAAGGGGGCAGTCTTGTGTTCCTGTGAGCACACAAGGAATACCTAATAAGGACATGGGGAACCAAGTGGGAGGAGCTAACAGTTTCAGAACGTAGTGAACACATTCCTATGTAAAACTTAATCAGTAACAGATGCAAACTCTACCAGGCATTTCTGAGCATGCGTGGAAGTGGAGGAGGCTAAATATATCTTGTTACTAGGCAGACTTCAGGCGCAGCTAAAAGGAAGGTAGGACAATACAGATAGTGAGCACATGGCAGCACATGGTAGTCAAGATGGCCTCCAGAAACTAAAATGGCTTCTAAAAAACGGGTAAGATAACTTCTAAATGCGAAATGGCTTCTGCTAACGCTAACCCATTTATGCTAATTTACAACACCACCAAAGAGGCCGAGTGCCCCTTTGGTGTGCTGCGACGCCAGAAAGACTGCGGAACTGGTTTGTGAGGAGGGGCGTGTTGTGAGGGTGAAAATAAAATTAAAAGTGTCTAAAGGGTATCAGTAAAAAGTTTAATAGGTGATCCCTAGGACACAGATACAGAGTATTATGTGTCTGAATTTATATGCCAAGGTTAAGGATTGGTTAAATTCAGAGGAAATACATTAAGTCAGTCAACATGTTTCTGCCATATGGGTGGTATAAATTTACCAAGGCATTCATCAGGACTAAACCCCAGCGGTATGGACTCTCTAATCGTCCACCCTAACCTGGGGGCGTGAAAGTGAAAATTATAAAAAAGGTGAAAAAAGTGCTATAGAAAAAAGGAAGAGCTGGTTGCTCATTCGAAAATGCTCCAAAATCAGGAGTATCTCAGCACCTGTGAAGTGAAGTACACATACAAACACAAACAAACATAAACATAATCGATTAATATATGCCATTGCGTTTGGTCGTAGTGCTCCTTAGTTTGTGGCATAAGTTGTGTTCCCAAAGTAGACACTAGTTTTAACACCATCCACGTAACCCTATGGGGATGATATCGGTAACTCTGGGAAGTGAAGTGATAAGGGTGTCTTTAAAAACTCAATTGGTGAAAGGAAGGGTTAAAAACATAATATATGCACTCCTTATGAAGGGATCAATGGACCAAAGGTCTGTGACCCCCTAAGATGGTAATTTTGATTGATATCTCACTTTAAAAACTGGCGCTACTTGCACCATGGGTCTCGGGAGGGGGGTTGGAGCGTGCCTGGCACATCCTGCAAAGGAAAGAGGTTAGCTGTTAGATCCCCGTTATACGGGTGGCACTTAGCTTTGTTTTGTGGAAGATCGGCGATCTTGTGGTCCGGGTGCACTCACGCCCTCAACGCTCTCAGCCCGCTAGAAACCTGTGTTCAGCCTCAGAACCGGACCCCGATGATGGAGAGCGGGGCCGGTGTTTGAGTATAAAAGCTTTCGTGCTGCACGTCGCGTTCTTCCGGGTGGGCGTGTCGTTCTTCCGGGTGGGCGTGTCTAGCCCGAATGAGGCTTGGGACGCGCCCGCCCAGTGTGGAGGGGGCGCGGCTTTGCACCAAGTCGAGGCTTGGTTGCGGAATCAAAATAGAAAGCCTCACCGGCCTCTGAGCCTAATTGAAGCTTAGAATAATGGTCATTTGTGACAAAATATACAAGTTAGACTCTTTCTGTGGTTGTGGAAAATCGAATAACTTTACTATTATACAGACAGTGCATTGGGAGTACTCGGATGCACTATGGTGATTGGGATGGTATACACAAATCTTAATGTATTTGTGGTGAAGGAACAATTTAGCCTGTTGACTAATGGAATTCAATACAGGGCAGCTGGTTACCTTCTAGGTTAATACAGAGAGTTGCAAGGTGCCTAGGAAGGGATATTACTGATAGAGGGCACAGAGAGGTACCAGTCCAAATGACATACATCCAAATAGCCTTAAAATTATAGAGATATTGTCTTATGGGTACCCAGATATCCTGCTCAAGATAGCACAGTATTCCACGGGATGTCATCGTTGAGGCCGTTGATATTAGTGCCTAGACGATACACCCAACGCTGCTCTTTTTCAAAGAGTCTACTTGTAATATTTGTTGTGCCATTGATTGCTTCGATAACAGTCCATCTCATATCATTAGGTGTATGGTTCGTGTCTAGGAAATGGCGGCTCAGCTTGGTTGTTACTTTCTTGCACCTGACATTGCTCCGATGTTCGCAGATGCGCTGTTTGACCCTGCGTGTGGTCATGCCAATATAGCGAAGCTGGCAGGGGCAGGTAATCAGATACACTACATTCATTGAGTTGCAGTTTGTGTGTTCTCTCTGTGTCCAGACCTTTCCTGCTTCCAGCGATAGAGTTTTTGTTGCTTCAGTCAGATGGCAGACACTACAGTCAGAGCAGGGGTAGTGCTCGGTAATTCTTGGTAAACCCCATGCTGCAGTTATTGTGGGCAAACTGTCAGGAGGCTTTTCTTTTGGCCGAGTGTGGACCAGGGCACATTGCCGATCTTCCACATAACAAAGCTAAGTGCCACCCGTATAACGGGGATCTAACAGCTAACCTCTTTCCTTTGCAGGATGTGCCAGGCACGCTCCAACCCCCCTCCCGAGACCCATGGTGCAAGTAGCGCCAGTTTTTAAAGTGAGATATCAATCAAAATTACCATCTTAGGGGGTCACAGACCTTTGGTCCATTGATCCCTTCATAAGGAGTGCATATATTATGTTTTTAACCCTTCCTTTCACCAATTGAGTTTTTAAAGACACCCTTATCACTTCACTTCCCAGAGTTACCGATATCATTACCATAGGGTTACGTGGATGGTGTTAAAACTAGTGTCTACTTTGGGAACACAACTTATGCCACAAACTAAGGAGCACTACGACCAAACGCAATGGCATATATTAATCGATTATGTTTATGTTTGTTTGTGTTTGTATGTGTACAGTCCTGATGAATGCCTTGGTAAATTTATACCACCCATATGGCAGAAACATGTTGACTGACTTAATGTATTTCCTCTGAATTTAACCAATCCTTAACCTTGGCACATAAATTCAGACACATAATACTCTGTATCCGGGTCCTAGAGATCACCTATTAAACTTTTTACTGATACCCTTTAGACACTTTTAATTTTATTTTCACCCTCACAACACGTCCCTCCTCACACAACCAGCTCCGCAGTCTTTCTGGCGTCGCAGCACACCAAAGGGGCACTCGGCCTCTTTGGTGGGGCCCAGTGATGAAGCATGACACTGACTAGGTCGGTGTGTGAGGGCCATCCTATCCACCCAAAGTGAGTGTGTGATCCTTAACTCGCTCCATTTTTGTGGCAGTTCTGAGACTGATTCGATCTCTCTTTTTTTATAAAGAAAAGACGTCAGAACTCGACTATTAGAAGGTTATTACAGTTAAGTTCTGATGTCATAATGCCTGCTGCCAGAGCCAGCAGCCAAGGAGAAAGGCAGGCAAGGTCACGGAACATAAATTAAGCGGCTGTTTGGTTGCTTTTCTCTCTTCTGCTCTATTTTATTATTTTACAAGAATCTTTGTGCATGTTTCTATACATTCCATGGTACTGCAGCCTTTTTTTAAAAAAAACTAAACAAATATCTAACAGGTTTTTAATGTGTTTAATTTTGCATTAACGTTTTTTTCTTTACACTGTATTCACCTGTAGTGATGCAATTTCTCAAAGGATTTAGCCATTTTTCCTGCTAAGCTCTTTGTTATACTGTAGTGGAACCTTGACTTGGTTTTTACTTGACTTATGTGCACCTCTGATAAACCATTGCACAGTAGTCCTCTTTGTTTCCTGATCCTGAAGGCAATTATTCTCTTTGCTATCATTTTAGCTCATCACACAAAGGAGGTTAAGGCTCAGCCCCCGACACCATGTAGTAAATAGGAATTGAAAATAAATGGTAAATCCAGTAAAATTGAAGTGAAGTTTAATCCATAAGAAGAGCACGTCCTAGTACATCAGCTGACAGGCAGAACTGAACCAAGAGCACACTCCAACATACTAGAACTTAGAACATAGCATTTAAAAGAATACAACAATAAGGTTAAAGGGAAACTACAATAATAAAACACATACTACACACCACCTTCTTTCCAGACAAACTGGTGCTGAGGGCAAGGGACAACTTTATACCTAAAGTTGCGACCCTCTTTCATGTCGGACAGTTGTACCTAACATAGTATATGTAGTTATGGAAGCCTTGTGGTGCTTTTGTCCATTTGAATGGTGCTGTTTGAATTGTTAGATGGAACTGTTTTAGCAGTTACGTGTTTACCTCCTGCCTCTGATGAAGCAGAAAAACTGCCTGAATCCCTATTTGACAGATAAACCTAAATCTTTACACCATATAAAAAAATTACAAGCACGCACAGTTGATGCACATTTACATTGAAGTGTTTTAGACATAGTGATAAAGAAATGTTGTTACTGCATCTTAAAAGCATGAAGAAAAAGATTACAGTAGAAGTCAAATTGAACGTAAATCCTAATTCTGATTTCACTGAAACAGAATCATCTTTATATATGTACTAATGTAATGTACCTAAAACTAAATGTATTGTTAAGATTCCCAAAAGATGAGTCTTCTTTATGTCTCATGACAAGCATCCTATACGAACTAACCAAAGGACTGTGTGGTCTGATCTGATGAAGTAACCCAAGAGGTGCCACCTCGGACCTTTAAAGTTAAATCTTATGTTGGAAATGAGGTTGGACTAAAGTAAACAGTAAAGTCAATTCAGAATATGCTTGATGGTCAAGCTGGGAATATCTAACACGTTTCCCGCATGACTGAGTTTTGAGTGGTGATGCACACACCTTCACATTACAGACTGTGTGGTACTGTACACGCCCCATGATGATATATTTTTTCATGTCAAAAAACACAAGAGGGAGGTAGAGCGAAGGGTTGGATTCTTGCTCCACAGTAATACTTAAATAAACATAAGGAATCCAACTCAAAGGAAGGAAGGGGGGGGGAGTGATCAGCGAATGTTGAAGCACTCAGTGTTCTGTAGAATACCCCTCACACACCAAAAGGCCCCTACGACCTGCGACTACGCGGGAGCACTTATCGGGATGACTATGTGTGGTGTGCGGTGTGTGGGGTATATTGTCATAAGTGAGTGGTGGGATGTGATTGACAACGCACACCAGAGGTCCTGTTCCTTAAATCAACAGGTTCGACCTCAAACTGCACTTCTTTTAATAGTACCAGCCAGAGTTCAGAATAAAAAAATTTCTTTTACACTCATGTGCCAGATACTTTTTAATATTTCACCACATCCCACCACTCACTTATGACAATATACCCCACACACCGCACACCACACATAGTCATCCCTATAAGTGCTCCCGCGTAGTCGCAGGTCGTAGCACGCCGCATCCCGATAGAGGGTTGCGAGGACCCCAATGATAAAGCATGACACCAAGGGGCCTTTGAGATATATTTTTTCAAACATTATCACTGATTTGTGGGCATCCATGATAAAACTTGCATGGTGAAGAGCACACTTTGGAGGATTACATTTTATACAATTTATTCTGTTAGGTGCTTTTTGGCTATTTATCCCGATATAACATACATGTATATTTATTCGGCTAATGTTTTCAGCCATTTTGCTCTGTACATTTTTCCTGGCAAACACTTAGAAGTGTATGAAGCTTCAACATAGCTTTTAAGTATTACACCATCCTAATTTTCTCATTTTTCAGAACTTTTCACCTGAACACAGTGTTTTACCTTCAAGACCCACCACCATGCAATCTATAAATCTACTGCCCCTGTTTCTAAATCTACTGGCGACTTACCAGTTTCATGGGGACAATGGGTTGATTGCTTTGAAACCTATCTTAGAGCCTTAGGTGCATCTAGATTCTGAGGGTTCGATGGAATCTCGACTAGCAAACATCAGCCATATTTGGTTCTTGATGAGGATAAGAGATAAATAAATACCTGTAAGTTGGCAAAAGAACTGCAGATCAGAGGTGACTACCAACCTAGTTCGTTGTCTCACACATTTTTCATAAGAGTACAGAGATGGGGAGACAATGTTGACAAATATATCACTTCACTTCATAAACAAGTTGCTGAATGCCGGTTTGAAAACTTAGTGATCAAATAGTTTGTGGCCAATTTATGAGCCATTGCGGTGACAAAGGCTTTTGCCAGAAACTCCTTTCAACGGCCAACCAGATGTCAGAGGAAACTATCAGAACTGCAAAGAGCATAGGGCCATATTTATCAAAGAGATGCATCGCTTTTGCACGACGCAACAAGGTGAAAAAGAGACACAACCATTGAGATTCAATTCATCAAGCCACGCGAGTTCACCTTGCATGGCCCTTAGTGGCTTGATAAATCTTAAGTAGGCCAGCGCAGATCACTGCGTTGCGTTACTGTCCCCCTGGGAGGCGTTCCCTCGGTGGTGAGTGGGTGTTCCCACCCAACACCTATGGGTTTTGACGCATTCCCAGATTTACCATAAGCGGTAAATATGCGAATGCACCAAAACTGCTATGTCTTTCCCCCAGGTGAGGTGTAACAAAAATAAATATGTTTATTTCTCCCCATCTTTTACTTTTTCTATATGTGCTGCTTTTTGCAACTAATAGTTGAAACCGACTCCCTTTGTCCAGAGCCATTTGGCGCCTGGACAGAGGGGAAAATTAGCTAGTCAGATAAGTCTGCCCATCCTCAGGCCAGTGCCACCCCTACTGTGGACTACCTGAGGTGGAGGTGACTTTTCAAAGCTAGCCATCTTGGTTATGGCAAAATCAAGAATTCTGGGACAAGGTAATGACCACCTTCCCGGGAAGTGATCATATAAGGGGCAAAGTGACCTCGAGGGTAGGTAGCCGCTGGCTACTACTCTACACTCCACTAACGCCCCTAAATTCAGTATTTAGGGGAGCCCCTGGGATCAGAGAATCAAATGCTGCTGACCAAAGGAAGAAGAAGGGCTGAAGAGCCACAAAAGCAAAAACTGCAGAAGAAGCAACTGACCTGGCACCAGCCTCCTCTCGGCAATAGCGCCAAAGTTGTCTCACCTTGCAAGCTGCGGCTCCTCCAAATCCTGGGAGGGCTGACAGCCCTTCTTCAAACACAAACAAACTCCTATGGAACAGTAGAGCTGTTCCCCTGCATCTTGCAGGGACAGGATACTAAGCTGTGAGGCCCCATCTACTGGGCCATAGAGAAAAGGACCAAAGGTGTTCCTTCCTCCTAAGCATTGTGAGGCCTGAACTTCCCTGTTGGGACCACCCGACTGGCCTCCCAGTCCGACACTGCAACATCTGTTCACGAAGGCCGATATCTATCGACTTGCCTTGAGCACCTGCCGCTGTTTTGTACCACTGAGCCCGGCTGCCCTTGTGCCACTAGAGATGACTTGCTGGTGCTGCCTTGGACCTTGCCTGACACTCAACTCATGTCCAGGCAAATTGGTCTCATAAGTTGCTGCAAATAACTTTGCTGTATTTTTTTGCCCTTCCATAGAGTAACATTGCAGCCTCTAAAAAAATGCACTGTCAACTTTTTAAATGAAAAAGTATTTCTCTTGAAAAAAGTAGTTACCTGATCGTATAGTTTCTGGTGCCTAAACATATATAAAGATACTTGTTATCTTTATTAATTGGTGTGGGTCTCCTTATTGAGTTGTATGTATCATTTATTGACTATTGTGTGTATCACACCCCTCTCTGATAAGCCTATGGCTGCTAGACCACACTACCACCTAAAAGAGCCCCTAGGGATTGCTAGAGCAAGTCCCTGTACACTCGTAAGGAAATACCCAGATTAGTTTTGATGTACTACATGAAGACACAGCTTGGTGGTGCGGCAGTGGGGTACAAAACTTGACATCTGCTGTACCACATGGTTAATAAGTGATTCCACTAAGGAATCCAAAAGTTTCTTTAGTTGAAAACATTTTTTCAGAGTCAGATTTTTTTCCAAATTGTTTCAAACCTAGCTGTAAGGGCTTTGTGTTACGTCCCACAGTGAAATTGTTTAGCATTTTTGAAGTATTTAGGTAGGTTGGGCCTTTAGTAAATACTAAGAATTTTTTTGTAGTTTTCTAAAAAGGTGGTAACTACTTTAATACTATATCTGAGACAGGTCCTTCACAGGAGCGCAACTGGCATCCTACAGGAAACTTATGTTGACCAGACTTAAGTCCTTCCGAACAGCATGGAACCTCACCATGGGATCTAGACCCATTAAGGAACACCTGTAAAAACTACTTGCAGAAAATGCTAGATCCCTGGCCGAGTAAGGAACCCCTTATAAAGGAGGGGAATAGGACCCTGAAGCAGATGAAGCTAACAATTCCAGCAGTGGACTTACTGATAACAATACCATGGGGATACTACTGGTAGAGCCCCAGAAAACTTAGGAAGTGAAGATGCTGATCTTCAAAAACTAGCCAAGAGGATAGCCTTAGAGGCCAGACTCCCTCCTGGCTATAGAAAAGGAAAAATCTGAGATGAGCCTAGAACCCATCTCTGATATCAGCAAAATAATAAATAATGAAAAAAATTAAGCATTTGACCCTAAGATCCTAAAAGGTATTGTCTCCAAATACACAGATGGCAATGGTATCACCAAATGGTTTACAGCCTTCAAGAGGGCTTGTAAAATGAGGCAACTCAGTAAAAAGTATTGGGCTCTCTTTTCTGGGAGCTGTTCTCAGGAAAGTCTAGGGATAGGCCCCTGACACTAAATGTGGCAGATGCTGAGTCTTATGACCTCATGAAGGATACCCTGATTGAGGGCTTTGGACTCACCACTGAGGAATACAGGATCAGTTTCAGGGAGACTTGAAAAACCCAGAGTCAGACATGGGTAGGTTTTGTAGACATTTCAGTGAAAACACTAGGTGGCTGGTTAAACTATAACAATGTGCAAGATTATTATGAACTTTGTAATCTTATTATAAAAGAACATCTGTTGAGTAATTGTGTTCCTGAGAGATTACATCAGTACCTGATAGATCTAGATCTACTTTCTCCTCAAAAGTTGGGAAAGAAGGCAGACCACTGGGTCAAGACAAGGGTAACAGAGACAACTCCTTTTTGGGGGTGACCAAAAGAAAGGGGTTGCTAAGCCCTCCATCCGAAAGATGGTAACCAGTCATTAAACAAAAACCAAGAGTCTTCTCAAGGTCCGTAAAAACCTGTTCAGGAGGGTGGGCCTGGGCCAATACACAGTCTAAGGGTGGGTACCAGGGTAAGAACTGTGATCCCAAGAAGGCCTTGGGCTATAATTACAAGGCCAATGGGCACCAAACTAAGAACCCTGGCTGTCCCCACAAAAAGTCCCCCCAGTTCACCTGCAGTAAAGGCAGTGGGAAGTTTCCAAATGGGATCCCAGGTGAGCCCTGACTATGTCAGAGAGCTCATTGAAATAATTTTAGTCTCAGAAGTCTCAACATGTTACGCGCTAAGACTTGGTCCCTAGTGGATCCCGTTGCGTTTCTTCAGGACCGTGGTGTGATATAAGACAATAAAAATAGGAGTCAGAGACGGCGACAGTCTATACTCCTATTGTACCTAGAGTCAGGTTGTTAGGTGCCAATGTGCCTATTTGAACGTCCGATAGGTGTTTCAGCTTCCAACCTAGTGAGAAGAAAAGACAAAAATATAGTAATAGGGTACACTGGCTCATACATTCATGATGGAATTGAGAGTAAGTTACTGTCATTTCCATTTGGAAATGCTATATAGAGGCATTCTGGGTCAAGCATCCCCCTTTCAACAGTGATCATTATAATAGTGCGTGACATCATCGCTGCACTCGTGTGACCTGAACACATTTTCTCATGGACCCCATAGCGTAAAAAGGGAACGTCTATATTATGTGGTAAATCAAGGCATACCAGCCATGGTGAATGTGGCAGTCCACATTTTTTTTAATTTTCACATTTATTTTATTTGTTTGATTAATTAAAATCTTACAAAAAGCAGCTAAAACATTTACAAATTTAAAATGGTAAAACAATCCATATGCTCAAATAACTTTCATAAGTCTTAAATAATTACCATACACATTAGGTGATATAATAGTCAATCATTTAGAATTATTTTTTATGGTTGGGTCGGTAGGTTCATATTCACACTGCCTATAATTTAATCAAGCACAGACTTCCAACTTTTTTTGATCCATATAAAGGAATTTGACGAAGGCTGAATTAATTGGTAGGTCTTCTGGAATTAAGCTTGCCATCAAAGCCTGCCTACAAGTCCTAACACCATGTTCATTAAACAGTTTCTTAAGTGTACTTTTTCTTTCAACTTCCAGATCCGGACAAAGACACAATAAGTGTAAGATGGCTTCTTGTCCTGATTTACATAGCCTGCATAGGCAGTTATCATTTGTTCGTTTCCATGGTGCCAAGTAGCATAAGCCTGGAAAATAGCCAAACCTAGCGTTCATAAAAATGTGTTTTTTTTTTTTCGACCATGAAGTTTCTAGGTAGGTTTGAACCTTTTTTTTCTTTAATCCATTCACAATCGACCATGCATGCTTTCTTTTAACAACATTATCTTTGTCCTTTATCAGGGAGAGATGATCAGTAAGTTTATTTAGTGTTTTTTTTAAGCTCTCCTGCACAACGGTGGTGTTCCAAATAGGTGTTATGCCAAACTCGTCGATTGCTATATTTAAATAGGAGCTGGCAGTTAGGTTCCTATTATTTCTTGTTTCTTGCCACAGATGACAAGACATTTTGTTGTCCTGATCGTTTTTTATTCTGTTGCACACTTTCATTGTGTGCCCTTTCCTTGCATAACATTGATTGTTTAACCCAAATTCCAATCTCACTTGGGCTTGTGAGGCGTTCCTTGGGAGAGAAAATACAATTCTATACGTTTTAGCAACTGCGGTGTTGATGGTCTCTGCGTCTTTCCTGTTGAGCACCTCGCTGCCATATGTTAGAGTAGGCAGTAATTTTGCTGCAATTGTTTTTAATAAGGGGCGATAAGACAAATCTCCAATGGTTTTCTGGATTATTCTAAATGCACCGACGAGGGAGTTCGCATTCCTTGTAATATCGAGTTTTTGAGTCTCGAACTTGCCGTTATCGTTGAAAGTTACTCCCAAGTATTTATAGTCAGCTACTCGCTCTAATTTTTTACCTTGCAGGATCCATTTGTGTGCGTGTTTTAGTCGTACATTTTTTGTAATTACCATCACCTTGGTCCTGGCTTCATTTATGTACATACCATTTTCCTTAGAATACTTAGAGATGCCATCAATAAGTCGTTGCATTCCCACATTAGTATGACTTAAGAGTATGACATCATCCGCGTATAATAGGCTGGATATCTGACTTTGAGCTAACCTTGGGGGGTGTGCGTTGATGTCGTTTAACTCAGTTGTAAGATCAGCTAAAAATAAGTTAAAAAGTAAGGGAGCCAACACACATCCCTGTTTAAGACCGTTTGATGTTGGAATTATTTTGGTTAATGTTGATCCGTTACCCGTCCTCACCCTAACCCAAGTTCCAGAGTGCAAGAGCTTAATCATCTTTAGCAGCTTTTCTAGTATTCCTTGTTTGGTAAGTTTATCCCATAATAGTTCTCTATCAACGCAGTCAAAGGCAGATTTAAAATCTACAAAACACAAGTGTAAGCGTTGTTTAGCTAGAATTGCTTTTTCAATTAATATTGCTAATGTTAAAAGATTTGTTGTCGTACCAAGGCCTTTGACGAAGCCTGTTTGGTTTGGGGGTAATACCCGATTCTCTTTTGCCCAGTCAGTTAGATTCGTCAGTAGAATTCCAGCAAACAGCTTGGCATCCGTGTCCTGTAAAGTAATTAGGCGATAGTTTTCTGGCAGTTGCCAGTTTCGTTGTATCTGTGTCGGTTGTTTTAGATTTAGATGTGTTTTAAGAAACGTCACCCATTCTTCTTCGGATAGACTGGATCCGGTTCCAACTTTATTTGGTCGAGCTAGGCCGTTAATTAATCTCTAGAACTCCCTTGAGTTTGCTAATGTGCTAGCGTGGAATATTTTTGTCCACAGATCTTGTCTGGCTTTGCTCTTTCCGTTCCAAATCAATTTCCTTAGGGTACGGTTTGTATTTCTCAATAAGGTAACTATCTCTTTGCTGTGCGGTGACTCCGTTAACTGTCTCCTCAGCCTGTTTTGCGTACATCTGAGTTTCCTTACAGTATGCGGAAGAAAAATGTAAGGTTCTCTGGCTTCTCTTTTTTCACTTTGGGCCCCTTTCCTCCTTTGTACACCTGTTGTTTTAGTAATGTCATTGACTACTTTATGGGTGAATTTTTCCCATCGATCTATGGCATTTGTCCTTATTTTTTCCTCCATAGATTCTGTCACTAGTTTTTTTGCCCTTGCCATGATCTCATCTGTATTTTCGGGTTTCCATTTGAGTTTCTTGTAATTAATGGAACTGATCTCGCCTGGGTTTGTCTGGAAGATTTCAGATTTTGGACACAATATATTAATCTCAATAATTTGCTGGCTTTGATCACTGTCCGCAACTTTATTCAAGGTATAAGATGTCACCTTGTTAAAAATAGATAATGATGTCAATGTATAATCAATTCGTGAATTACCATTTCTTGAGTGAAATGAGCAAGCCGGTGGAGAGTCCATTGGAAATTTACCGTTTAATATCCTGAGGCCCAGCGCTTCCATGTCCTTCACCAAGTTTATCCCTATTTTATTTTGTTGAATGACAGTTTTAGGTTCCGTTATTAGGTCAGGAATCACCCATTGTTGATTTTGAGATTGGACAAAGTCGCTCCACACTAAGGGCATTAACAAGTTTGTATTGAAGTCCCCTGTTACAATATAGTCGGCCAGTGGCTCTTCCAAAATTTGCTCCAATAATAAGTCATCACTTTCTTTGTGGTCTGTTTCGGTGGTATGTAAACGTTAACTAGAGTTAGAGTTTTATAAGGCATACTTTTACTAGCTGTATAACGAATTTTTATTGCGAGAAGGTTTGAATTGTTCGTATGGATTAGCTCATGTTTTGCATCTAGGTTGTTCGATACAAAAATTGCTAAACCTCCACAGGGGCGTCCAAATTTCTGATATTTAACGGCTGGTTCAAAGTATCCCGTGTGGTGTTTTAACATAAATGGGTCTATTGCCCATGTTTCCTGCAATAGTATGATGTGATTTTGAGTTGAGAATCCTTGAATTTTAGCTTCCTTCCATTGTCCACAGATCCCGTTTATGTTCCATGAGCATATCTTCATTTTAGCCGTAGGCATTTCTTGCAGTAGCTCTTGCGGTAAGGTTTGTCAGTGCTCCTTTGTACCGTGGAGGGATGCCATAATCCAGTGTTCATTTGCCTCTTTTCTATACTCTTTCTCTAACGGGATAGAACAGGATTTGGCATCATGATTTATTTTCCCAAAGGATTATTTAATATGGAGAAAACGGTGTTACTTTCCCCAGACTGGGATTTATTTGTATTGCTTCCAGTATTTAAAAGGGGTGTTGGATAGACCTTTGGAGGGAGTTTACTTATTAATATATCCCAATCAAGAAAACTTCCGTGCTCTTTCAGGATAGAGTCCGCTATTGGTGCTGTAGGTACTGTTATCAGTGTTAGTGGAAGTGTGCCTTCCGGGTTTGGCTGAAAGCCCACTGTTTTAATGTCTTCTGTTGATATCCTTTCAAGCGTTTTTTCCTCTGTTTAAAATGTCGTGTAATCCTCTTGATTCATAAAGTGGCTTAAGGACTAGTTGTATGGACCCCTTTTTTTTTAGGCATTTTGCCACTTATTTTTTCCCTTGTTCTTCCGTTCTCTACATAAGTGATCTGCCTACTCTGACCACTTCTTACAACGACTGGATTATCTTGCATTTTTTCATACATCAAGTCGTTAGTTATTTCTTTTTCTTTGGAACAATTTAACGTTACTCCAATATTCCCCATTTCTTTCCGTTCAGGGAGAACATCTTGTTTGTTCCAAGTTCTAAGTTGGGTGGGCGAGTTTTTTTCATTGTGCTCGGTCAGATTTTGGTTTGATGAACGCAAGTGACTTTGTACATCGTTCTCATTATACGGTATGGTTCCAGACTCCTGTGATGGCCTTGCGATCTTTTCCTTAGTCATAATATGCTTTTGATTGCTTTGGATTTCAGAAAGAGTGAGATATTTTATTATACAGCCGTTTGCATTAGTTTTGTTTGTTGCTGGTACTTCCTGTTCTATTTTTTGTTCGACTTCCCCAGGGCAGGAGGTTTGGTCGGGAGTTTTAGTTACAATGATATTACTTTTGATCAGTCTGTGTTCGGAACTGAGGGCTGATGGTTTAGAGAAGGTATCGTAATATTTGCCCTCTCCTTCACTGTTTTTTGCCACTTTTGTTTGGGTCATCCCATTGACTCCTCCGTATGATGATTTTTTCTTTGTGTAATTTTGTTCTGAAGTATTTGTGGCATGCAGTGATTCTGATTTGAGTTCTGGTGTTCTTCCTCTTTCTTTATAGGGTTTAGATATTTCAATTTCAGTATGCGTAAAGCTTTCCTTATTTGACCTATTTCTTGCTTTCCTCAGTTTCTTGTTTTTGTCTTTTTGTTAGTTCAAAAGCCACCAAGTCCTCGCCTTCTTCGCTCTGTTTATTTGGCGAGTCTTCTGGTGTTTTGCTTGCTTTCTTTTCTTTTTTTTTTTATCCTCATTTTGCGTATGAATGTATAAGGAGTGCATCGGGGAACTTTAAGACTTCCACTTTTATTCCTTCACTCTTTTTCCATACTTTTCCGGCCATATAGAGTACCCCTTTGGTGGAACTGTCAAGTTTTAGTCCTGCTATGTCCTTTACCATATTCAATAATTCATGGTGGAGTGGAAAAGGGAGCTAGCCTTTTTTGGCTACTCGGCGGGAAATTATTCCCGTCTGAATTATTGTCACCGCTTTAATCATTGGACATATTGTTGATTTTTCAGGTTTCCCTTATATGTCAATTAGTATAGTGATTTTCCCAAATTTCCCAGAAATTAAACTTTTTGGAGAAATTTCCCTTCCTATCTAACTTATGAGTAGTTATTATGGAGTTAAGCCAATCTTTATGTAGCGGTGGTGTTGGTTTGATCCAGTTCAGACAAATCTCTCTTCTAGCAAGGAGTATTAAGACGAGTAATAGATTTTCTTGTTTTCTGGGTAACCTCTCATTACTTACATTCAACTCGGTACATATCCCAAAAATAATTAATGTTGTACTTACTTTTAGGTTTGTTCCCAATATCCGACATAATGTGTTGCTTACTTCCTGCCAGAAGGGTTCCAGTTGTGGACATCCATGAAACATGTGTATATCGTCTGCTTTTTCTAGTCCGCACTTGGGGCATCATTTTATGCTTGCTCCTTTAAATTTTGACCGTTTTTTTGGTGTCCAGTATGCCCTATGCAGTGTGAACAGGTGATTTCCCTTTAGACGCGTTGGTTTGATAATAGTCCAACATTTTTCACATGATTTCTGCCATAGGTTATCAAGTTCTGAGTCTATGATGTTTTTACTCCAGATTGATTCCGATATTGAGGCGTTATCCTCTCCTGAAGTGATTATGGCCCAGTACCATATTGAAATTTCCTTTTTTATTGGAGAGGTTTTAATGATTTCTTTCTCTATTTTTGTATTTCCAGTCTTTTTCTCCATCAAGGAGCTAGCCCAGCTTATAAGTTGATAATATTTAAATTTTGAGAGAGTCCCGTTAGTGATTTCTATAAGATGTTCCCAGGACACTATTGAGTTCTCTGTAATCAACTGTCCCCATCTGTTAATTCCTGCCATTCTTAAAGGGGTTGCTAGGGCATCTTTTAAGCACTCAGGGGTGCCTGGTGAGTCCCATATAGGGGCTGCGTAGCTGTAATAAGGGATATTTAATGCGCTTCTTACTTGATACCAGACTTTTAACAAATTTTTTAGTACCTTTAGTTTTATTTTATTTTTTTAATTTAGGATGTCCGAATTTAAACAGGAAATGATCAGTTTTGTTTGTTAGTATTTGGAGGTATTAGGGGTAAAATTCGTATCTGTTCACCAAAGATCTTGCATTCTTAAATTGGAAGGCTCTACAATACTCCACGATGTCTGGGCTAGCTATTCCTCCTTGTTGCTTTCTTCTTCTTATTTTGTTCCAGGCAATCCTTGAACCTTTTGAGGCCCATATAAAGGTCGTTATATCTCCTTGAATTTTTTTCAGATGTTCTTTCTTAAACTCCAATGGTATGACGTTAAAAAGATAGGTAAATTTGGGAAGGATCGACATTTTTACCAAATTAGATCTTCCAATCATGTTTAGAGGAAGCTTGTCCCAAACCTTCAAGAGCTTTTTCGTTTCTGATGAGATCCTACTCAGATTTATTTGGTGGATTTTTTCAAGGTCCTTTACTAAGGTTATACCCAAATATTTTATTTTATCCTTTGTGCATGGATTGTGTTGTTGTGTGTTCCAGCTCATTGATTCAGTTTTTACTTCATTTGTTAAATATCCGGATACCTTCCCAAATTCTGTGATTGCCTTATTTATTTCTAGGGAGGAGGTTTGATAGTTTCCTGTAAAAATCATTAAATCGTCTGCATATAGTGCCACCTTTTTGACCCAGTCCTGATATTTAAAAGGGGTTATTGATTCATTGTTTCTAATTGTGGCTGCCAGAGGTTCAATGTATAGGTTAAAAAGCAAGGGAGACAGCGGGCACCCTTGTCTTGTTCCCCTATGTACACCACCAAGTCCTCGTCTTCTTTGCTCTGTTTATTTGGCGAGTCTTCTGGTGTTTTGCTTGCTTTATTTTCACTTGTATCGTGGGTAGTGTTTTCTTGTTTTGTCGCGTTTGGGATTTTACTATTTTCAATAGATAATTTTGTTGGTTGCTCCTGTTTATTTTCTGTGGTCGATTCCCTTGTATTAGTATGGTATCCATCCTCCTTACAATTTTCCGCTTTCTTTTTATAAATAGCTTCTTTAGCATCCTCCAATATTGTCTTTACAACCTCCGGTATCAGTACTAGTTTGTTTAATATTGGTGCGCATGTGCATTCTATGCTGGTTGGCGCTTTTTCCTTTTGTACTTTTATTATTAGGTTATTTAGGTCAGCGAGTTTGTTCTCAATTCCTGCAACTGCATTGGCCATATGACCCAAAATGTCTATTTGAATGTCTATTTTATTTGACTGTGCAGCTAAAGCTTCCAGAGTTAATACTGATGTTTGATAATGTATATCCCATATTGTTCCAGCGTCCATTTTTTCTGTTTGTTTTGAGTTGTATTCGAGATTTAGTTAATTGATTCCTGGAGTGCTGTTGTTATCTTCGTCATTTCGTTCAATATCGGGAATTTCTTTGTGTGTAATTTCCGATTCGTGATTTGACGATGAAGCACTCCATTTGATAGGAGCGCAATTCTTTATGATTGCGGATTCATTTGCGGGTGATAATTGTTTTTTGGTTGCAAGAGCATTTACAGGCGATGGTTGTTTCTTGCCTTCTATTTCAGTATTTGTACTTGCTAAGGTCTGTAGATGGATAGTATTTTCCTGGTTAGTTGGTTCTTGTGGGTCATAACTTTGCACTATGAATCGTCCATTTACGTCTGTATGTTGGTTTCCTAGTACTTGGACACATTTTTCCCTTCATAGTCATTTTGGCACCCTGGTATAGGTGTCAGTAGCAATTCATTAGGTATGTAAGCTTGATTCTTTTTTATGATCACATTGGCCTCTAGCGGTATCGGGGCAGGCTCGTCAAAACGTACATGTGTAATGTTAAGGTGATTAAAGTCCTCTACGCTTCCTGCGCTTTCCCCTATTCTGCTTATCGTCTCTTGCGTAAATATTTTGTACAATGGATGTTTTAGTCGTAGATCTGTTCCCTCTGATTTTTCGTTAGGTTTGGCAACTATGTCAACTTCCACTTCAACATTTAGCTCCAAACCCCCTTTCATTTCTTTTATTGGTTTAAGGGGGGACTGTAATGATTTTAGTTCTTGCTCTGGTTGCGTAGTCATAAGTGCAGTTGTTGGGTCTTTCATGAAGTCAAATTTCTGTGGGATTTTTGTTGATCTTTGAAACATCCTTGCTATTGGTGAAATTAGCGACTGAGTATGCGCCTTTATTTGCGCTTTAACTCTGGCCTTTTTTTATGGGTTGGATGCTTGGTTTCTTCAGGTTCGTTTCTTAGGGGAGCCCACAGTTCTTTCTTTACCAGAACGCATTTTCTGGTAGCTACCTTTCCTGATTAGATTTTTTGGTGTTGCTGGTGTTGGTGTTGCTACTCTGTTGCTGGTTTAGTTGAATTTCACAGTATGCGTTTGTGTAATAGGTACAGATTTTTTTGGAGGAGGTGTGTAGAAAAAACCGCTACGTTCTACTAAGCCCCCCACTACAGACGCTGTGAAGAGCAGGCTAACGGCTGCCTCCTTAAATAATAAGAGGACCTTACCTTGTCTCAACAATGATCAGCAGTCTCTGACCTGGTCTCAACCCCCTCTCTATAAGCTGAAGCAGGGTGGGGTTTTTCTGTGAGTCCTGCTACTCCCCCTGTCACTTCTCAGGTTCTCCACACACCTATTCCGTGGCACTCAGAGGGACCCGTGGAGCTCAAAGGATCCCAGCTGTTCTCCAAATTTGTCAGAATTCATGCACAGTCTCTATGAGCCCCTATGAAGCCCTGTGCCGTACATTGCGGTAGTTCTAATTTCCTGGTTTTACACAAAACCTGCTGAAATCCTGAAGCAGTTTTACTCCTCGCTTTAATAATATGTCAGTGGGCTGCAGGGATTGCGAGGTCTGCTGCCATTAATACAATCTTCTGCTTCTGCACGATGAGTGAGTAAATGGCAGAAAGGTGGCTTAAGGGTTGAGGATTTGTAGCTCCTAACGCGCTGCAATCGCAGCACATTTGCGGTAAATTACGCTTGCCGAGCCGGAGCCAATGTGGAGCACTTAGGAGGCTGAGCCCAGCTCAACTTGGCTGCCCAATGTGGCCGCACTCTGCCGCGGCTATTCCCGCGGCTATCCCCCGACATTTGCCGCGCAATTACCGTTCCACGCCTTGCCCTGCCGAGGTCCGTAACTGGGGGGGGGGGGGGGGGGGGGGGGCATAGATTACGAAGGGCGGGGATAATGGCGGCAGGCGGCAGCAGCAAGCACTGTCAATGGTCAATGCTATCGAGGGCTCTCACCGCGGCACGCAGCGTCTTATGCAATTAACAACATCTAATGTCTGAAGCAGGATGAAGTCTGATATCTGAAGCAGTATGAAGTAGGATAAGGCGAGGCAGCGGTGCATTCCATTACTTTTAAGTTGTAAAAGTTACGCTTGAAAAGCTGTGGTGAGAGTACACTTAAATGCGGTTCAATAGTAGAGATTGGCCTCATCGGCTAAACCGTGCGGTAATGAAGAAATACACCTGTGGGTAATACAGTCATAAACAGCTCGAGACCAAGGGAAATTTCTTGCCAAATACATGTGTCCGTGAGCAAGTCAGCCAATAAATACTCACTGTGCTCCTCCTTAAATGCAGCCCATTACCTGCCCCGCCGCTGCTTGGTTCGCAGGTGAAGTGAGCACAGTAGCTGGCCCTAGCAACACCCTGAGCCGAGGACTCGTCGTAAATGATGCTCCGTGGGTGGGGACTCCCCGAAGTAGCGTCACAGAGGCGTATTACGTGGTGTGCTTTTTGCGGTTTGCAAAGTACAGGGCACTCTGTTGGCCATCTTATAAAGGGAAAACAAATGATGGAAAAGATGAAGAAAAGCAAAGGGTGCCTCGTACTATTTGCCATATTGTCAATTTGTTAGAGAGGATAAGTTGCTCATTTGGACAAAAGTGGGAGAGCCTGTGTTGTATAAAGGTAGAAGCCTTAGGGAGTCTTAAGACCTTCGTTAAAATTATCGTTTCGTCGTATTCAATGTGCATAACAACTTTATTGAGAGCAGGTGCTTGCACACAGTGATGACCCTTCCAATTCCCACAAATGTCATGGGAAACGGGCACTTAGCTGGTGCCTGTGTTGTGAAAGCTAGCAGGGTGCAGGTCATGCTGTGGAGGTGTAACGTGACTTTTATCTCAGACCAATAGTCCCCCACTTATCTCAGAGATACGCTAAAATGCTCAACCTGATTGAGAATTTCCCTGAACCAGAGACAATCAGCCTTCTGGTGAACCTGGATGTGAAGGCACTGTATACTAATCTCCCCCAGGATGCCACACTTGAGGTCCTAGGAACCATCCTACAGAATATCGACCCTTGGCCACATGAAACTCCGGTCTCGTTCATCCTGGAATGTGAGTCCCTAGTTCTGAAAGAAAACTTTTTTGCTTTCCAGACACAGCTCTAGCACCAAATCCAAGAGACCAGCATGGAGAGCACTTTTGCTCCCTGTATGGCCTGACTATACATGGCCGCATTTGAAGATAAGTATATTGTATGTGAGAACAACCCCTACCGCGATAACATATTAATATGGCGGCGCTATATAGAAGGTATCCTCCTCTTCTGGAGAGGAGATGAAGAACAATGTATATCTATCTGTGAATGGGTCAACACCCTCAACCCATACCTAAACATCTCTGTCACAAGTTCACCAGAAAGCATCCCTTTCCTGGATCTTCTGGTCTCCCTAAATGACGTAGCTCTACTCACCACCAACTACAAAAAGCCCACAGATAGGAACAGGCTCCTCATGTACGAAAAGCTTTGAAGGACAACCTCCCAGTAGGACAGTTCCTATGCCTACGCCGTAATTGCTACACGATGAGAGAGTTTGAAAACCAAGCTAAAATCTATCGGACAACCTAACTGAATAACACTACCCCAAAAAATTGATACGTCAAGCGCACAAGTGGGCAAAAAAAATCACAGAGAAGCTCTATTAGAGAGCAGAGAAAAAAACAGCACTAAGACTCCCACATGTGTTACCGCGTTCACACCAAACTCCAACAGGATTCAGAAAGTGTTTAAGAGGCATTGGGGCATTTTAGAGACTGGTGATTTCACCCCAGTCCCCCTTTTTGCTTCCAAACATGCTCAGAACCTGAAGGACCCACTGGTCCATAGCCGTCTATAACCCCAAACCACTAGACATCCCACCTTATGGGCACTACCTCTGGTTGAGGGCCATTTTCCTTGTGTAGCATGCTCTGTGTGTTTTCTTACATTAGCTTTGAAGCACATTGAACAAGGCCTTGCTAGACCTGGGCATCAAAAGAGACACACAGTGAAGTTTGTTAGTGCCTTTGATTTGACATCAGGGAACTGGCAGATTGGTCTGATCGCAGAAGCAAAAGAGAAATCTGTATTTTCAACCCTAGATGGGCATTATCAGTTTACTGTTATCCACTTAGGACTAAAGATTTCCCTTGCCACCTTCCAAAGGTTGGTTAACAAAGTCCTTGCTGGACCTGAGTAATTTAGTGTGGCATATCCTGACAATGTTGCTGTCTTTAGTTGCACCTGGCAGGATCACTTGATCTACTGTTGTAAGGTCCTTGAAGCTCTGCGAAATCAGGCCTCACTATCAAGGCAAGCAAGTGCCAGATAGGTCAGGGCTCTGTTGTATACTTGGTCACATGGTAGGTGGAGGCCAAGTTCAACCCTTACAACCCAAGATCAAGACAATTCTTGACTCGGTAGCTCCGACCACCCACACTCAAATAGGGCATTCATTGGCTTCACTGGGTATTACAGGAGGTTCATGAATGGGTATGGGTCCATTGTAACCCCTCTCATGGAAATGACCTCCAAAAATGCCAAAAGCAGGTAAACTGCACAGTGAGCTGTCATAAGACTTTTGACACTCTGAAAGAAGCAATGTGCTCAGCACTCACTCTCAAAGCTCCAGATTACTCAAAGCAGTTCATAATGCAGACATGTGCCTCTGAAAATGGGATAGGAGCAGTCCTATCCCAAACCAATTATGATGGCCATGACCAACCTGTTGCTTTAGTTAGCATGCAGTTACTCTCCAGAGAGCTGTGTTGGAGTGCCATTGAGAGGGAAGCCTTTGCTGTGGTTTGACCCCCTGAAGAAATAGAGGCCACACTAGTTTGACATGCACTTCCTTGTTCAAGCCAACCATCGGTCTCTCAGATGGTTAAGGCAAATAAAAGGTGAAAACCCCAAACTGTTAAGGTGGCCCATCGCTCTACAGGGTATGGACTTTACAGTGGAACACAGACCTGGGACTGACTATGCCAATGTAGGTGGCCTTTCCAAGTTCTTTCGCTCAGAAGATGAAGACTCTCTTGGGAAAGGTTAGTTTCATCCTCTTTCATTTGGGTGGGGGTTATGTAGGAAAGTTGAATTTTCGACATGGTCACCCCCAGTTTTTGCCTGGCATTTGATGTGATTTCGACTGGAAGTTTGCCTGGTTCCTGCTACCCATGCCCCCAGTGCCAGATCTGTTGTCCCAAAACTGTACAATTGTTTCCCCCAATTGGCAATACCTTTAGTACCCTCTGAAAGTCCCTAGTAAATAGGGCTCCTGGTACCTAATGCCTGAGGTAATAAAGAGGCTCCCTAAGGGTGGCAACATGAATTGTGTCACCCTAAGGCCCCCCTCACCGAGCTCACAAAGTGCCACAACTGGCTGCAAGAGGTGGTGCAGACAAAATTGAAATTACAACATGACGCCTTCTGTGTGCCATGCCTGCCAACACTGCATGCAGTTTAAATAAGGCACCACTTCCACAGGCCTTACCCCCCTAAGGCAGGGTGCACTATATTACATACGAGGCCATAACTACACAAGCGGATATGCCCCTGTGCTGGTCAGTTTCATTACTGCCAGTACAAGTGATCAGGGAGGCCATGTCAAAAGCATGTGAAAATGAGTTCCCCAGCTACATGAAGGCTTCGCAGAAAATAGGGATGTCTGGTATCCAGCATCCCATATTAATAAACTCACACTGATTCCGGTATCGGATTTAGTTATACATGCACACAGTGGGCACCTTAGAGGTGCCCCCTGAAAACGGTAAACAGTCAAAATATCGATTTTTTAATTTCGACTTACACTTATATCGAGTTGCTAATATCGATGGGACAGAATATCGATGTTCAGAATATCGATGGCCAGAATATCGACCCTAAGGTAAGTAATATCGAAATTACTTATATCGATAGCATATATATCGATGTAAGTAATTTCGATTTACTAATATGTGTTAGAAATTTTAGTTAAGTATTTAAATTAATTGTTATAATATGTGTTTAATATGTTTTTATAAATAAAAAATATATAAAAGTAAATAATATGTTTTACTACCAGAGCGGGTTGTGGGTTTTTAGGGGAATAGGGTGGGAAGTAATTTATTTGTAATTAAATAATTATTTTTTAATGATTAATTTATTTTGCAATTAAATATTAATTAGCAATGAATTATTTTAATTGATTAATTGATTAATTAATTGATAATTTATGTTTATTTTTAAGTAAATTATATGTTTTACTACTGGAGCGGGTTGTGGGTTTATAGGGGAATAGGGTGGGAAGTAATTTATTTGTAATTAAATAATTATTTTTCAATGATTAATTTATTTTGCAATTAAATATTAATTGGCAATGAATTATTTTAATTGATTAATTGATTAATTAATTGATAATTTATGTTTATTTTTAAGTAAATTATATGTTTTACTACTGGAGCGGGTTGTGGGTTTATAGGGGAATAGGGTGGGAAGTAATTTATTTGTAATTAAATAATTATTTTTTAATGATTAATTTATTTTGCAATTCAATATTAATTTGCAATGAATTATTTTCATTGATTAATTGATTAATTAATTGATAATTTATGTATTTTTTTAAGTAAATTATGTTTTACTACTGGAGCGGGTTGTGGGTTTATAGGAGAATAGGGTGGGAAGTAATTTATTTGTAATGAAATAATTATTTTTAATGATGTATTTATTTTGCTATTAAATATTAATTGGCAATGAATTATTTTAATTGATTAATAGAATAATTAATTGATAATTTATGTATATTTTTACCTAAATTATATGTTTTACTACTGGAGCGGGTTGTGGGTTTATAGGGGAATAGGGTGGGAAGTAATTTAATTGTAATATTAATTAATTTTGGGTAAAGGAGTATTTTTAAGGTTCAGGGTCAGTTTTGGGTTTTTGGGTAATGGGGTATTTTTAGTGTTCTGGGTCAGTTTTGGTTTTTGGGGTAAAGGGGTATTTTTAGGATTCAGGGTCAGTTTTCAGTTTTTGGGTAAAGGGGTATTTTTAGGGTTCAGGGTCAGTTTTCAGTTTTTGGGTAAAGGGGTATTTTTAGGGTTCAGGGTCAGTTTTCAGTTTTTGGGTAAAGGGGTATTTTTGGGGTTCAGGGTCAGTTTTCAGTTTTTGGGTAAAGAGGTATTTTTAGGGTTCAGGGTCAGTTTTTAGTTTTTGGGTAAAGGGGTATTTTTAGGGTTCAGGGTCAGTTTTCAGTTTTTGGGTAAAGGGGTATTTTTAGGGTTCAGGGTCAGCTTTCAGTTTTTGGGTAAAGGGGTATTTTTAGGGTTCAGGGTCAGTTTTAGGTTTTTGGGTAAAGGGGTATTTTTAGGGTTCAGGGTCAGTTTTCCCTACTGTTGCACCCACTGGAGTGGGAATAGTAATTATTGTTAAGTAAGTATATATTATATATGATTTTTAATTATTATTTTTTAAATTAAATATTTTACCATTATTACATATATTTAAATATGTTTAAGGAATTAATAAGTATTATTTACAGTATTTTTTATGTTATTTTAAATTAAAAAAAATCGATATATTTAACAACGATATTTTTAACATCGATATTATTTTTTCGATATTTTGGTACTTACCATGTTGTACATAGGGCGTCGATATTTTTGCTATCGATATAATTACGCCGATATTTGTGTAGGTCGAAATTCTGTCTGTCGAAATTCTGTCATAGATCCCCTGAAAACAATCCAGCCCCCGGAGCTGACTGACCTGATTTAGTCAGCCTGCCACCAGAGACGAGTGTTTGACCCCCAAGGATGAGGGCCTCTTCTCTTGGGAGGCCAGAAACCAGGCCTGCTTGGGCAGGGGTGTTTTCACCTCCTCCCACAGACGGACATGCTGATTAACATTCCAAGGCAGGTGAGCTACATGGCACCCACCACCTTTGGTATGCGAATCTGGTTTCTCTCACAGGGGATGAAACTGACCCCCTTTGTCCAGAGTCATTTGGCACCTGGACAGACTGAAAAATAAGCTAGTTGGATAAGTGTGTCCACCCTTAGGCTAGTGTAACACCTAGCATGGGCTACCCGAGGTGGAGGTGACTTTCCATAGTTAGCCATCTTAGTGATGGCAAAATCAGGAATTCTGGGAAAGGGTTATGACCACCTCCCCCAGGAAGTGGTTACAGATCTCGCATAGTGACCTCAAGGGTAGGTAGCCCATTGGCTACTACTCTACATTCCCCTAACACCCCTAAATTCAGTATTTAGCGGAGCCTTTGGGACCAGAGAATCAAATGCTGCCGACCAATGGAAGAAGAATGGCCAAAGAGCAGCAAAAGCAATTACTGCAAACGAAGCAACTGACCTCGCACCAGCCTTGCCAACCTATTCGCCTGCTCTAGACAATAGCGCCAAAGTCGTCTCGCTCTGAAAGCTGCTGCTCCTCCAAAGACTGCCAGCACTTCTGCAAACACACACGAACTCTAGTGGAACAGCAGAGCAGTTCCCCTGCATCTTTCAGGGACAGAAGACTGAGCTGTGAGGCCCCATCTTCGGCGACTGCTCCTGATAAGGATAACCCAACGCCTAAATTCATCTCTGCACCCATTGCTCCTGGGCAATGGAAAAAAGGACCAAAGTTGTCCCCTCATACCTGAGTATCCTGAGGCCTGAACTCCCCTGGTGGTGGGGGCGCCCCAATGTGGACTCCTTGGTGCCCAAAATGTATTTTTTTAAAACATTTTACAGCAGAGCTGCAGAGGAGTGGCAGATCTGGGGTAAAATAAAAGGGAATGGTGGGCTCTAGCCTTTTATAAATAATTACCCCTCTATAGTGGACTGGGGCCCAAGGGGTCATGAATTAGTTTAGTTTTTGCCAGGGGTGTGCGGGCCATCTCCCTGAGCCATTCAATGTCCCAGGATCCCTGTCACCCATGGCAATGATATTTTAATGAGAAGTGGGACACTCCCTGAGCCCACCTCCTCAAGCCATTTAAGGCTAAGGGGTGGAAATGGAACACACAAAAATCCTATAAATAAATGTGTGGCAGAAGCCATTCATTTATTATTCACTGCTCCTGGCCAGGAGCACCCCTTAATGCATTTCAAGGGCTTATTTGCATATTTTCCCTGATTAGTACTGCCCAAATCTGGCCAGATGACCACAAATGTGTTACGAAAGTGTTGTGGGTGGTGCTGCAATGAGTACAGCAGCCCCCCCAGGAATTCAAAAAAATACTGTCAGTCTCCAGGATCTTTAAATGCAGGGCCCTAGGAGAGCTCACCATTATTTTTAAAACACTCTGAACTGGAGCTGAATGCCCTTCAGGTGAAGTGCAGGGCCCTCATGTGCCTGGTTGTATGGCTGCATTTTGAGACCCGAAAATGTTTCAAAAAGACTCAAATGCACATTTGAAGTTGTATGGAATAAAAATGCTTTCTTTTAAATATTTTTTAGAAAAGAATTACTATGCATTGTATTAGCGCATAGGTTAAGAGGATGGTGACTACCAGCATGTAAGATGCTATTGCCTGCTGTCTTTTTTCAGAAAAGACTGGTGTTCAGTTGTCCCACACTGACCTCGACTGTGACATCTATAAAATACATACATGTGGGATGTATTTTGTGTGTTAAAGCTAAGTTCAAATCATTGTTTCCTATGTGTAACATAAATTCTTCTAAAACAACTCTCGGGCCTACTCAGAGGTCCACAGTGTGATATGCTAAGTCCAATCCCATTATTTTGATTTGAACTTAGCTTTCACACACAAAATACTCTTACATTCTGGTAGTCACCATCCTCTTAACGTTAAGTGGAGCATACGCTATAGGGAGTTACTACGGGTGAAACGCAATTGCAGTACGATAGCCAGATTTGAGGAAGAACAGAGAAAAATGCTGGGATGCTTTAAAACTAGAGGTTACTCTGACAGAATTTGAGAACGGCTGTTGATAAAGTCTCCAGAGTGCCTAGGGACAGTGTACTTACTACCAAAAAAAAGAAAAAGACAGAAGAGGGCCAGGCGGATGCCCCGGGGAGGTGGCAGTCCCCGGGGCATCTTATTTAAATATAGCTCCGGGGAGGTGGTGGTCCCCGGGGCTGCTGGGGAGCCATGTGGCTCCCACATTTCAAACAATTATCCCCGGCCGGGGCTGCAGCAGCCCACGTGGGCCACCGTTTTAATTTTTAATTGCCCCAGGACCTGTCCAACCCGAGGGTCTAAATTAAACGAAGCACGGGAGTCCATGCTTCGTTTTTAATAATTAATTTTTGACTGGATTTGTGTATTCAACAGAACTCCTGCTTTTAAATTTGAAATCAAAATTGCTTTTTTTAAAGCCCCGGGGTCTCTGTGGGACACCCTGAACAGGCCTAGAGGGTCAGGGTGTTTCTACTTGTGACTCGGTTTATGAAGTGTTGGCAGCCAATCAGGTCTCATACACGAGATTGGCAGGGTACGTGGATCCTCTGCAGTCACAGTTGTATAGCTGAGAAATCTTTACATTTCTCAGGAACTACAGAATGGATTTACACTATTTAACAAAAAGAGTGCTTTATGAACCAAGAGCTACCTTTCTGCCAAATTTGATGTAATTGCATTCAGCAGTTCACTCTGTAGTTGTGTATAAAGTTTCCTATGGAAATTAACGTGGAGCAAAAGCATTTTGGAACCCCCCTTTTTCTCAGCCCCCTGCTTGACGGATCACCCCAAACTTTTCAAGACAGAAGCTGCAGTAGCTAGAGTATTAGTTTTGAAAATTGCACGAGGACTCGTCAAATGACGCCAAAGTTATTGGCAAATGTAAAACGCTCTTCCTATGGTAACTAGGTCCTATCTATAACTACCTACTGGCAACCGCCAGTAGGTAATATATATCTATATATATTTGCTACTGTCTTCAAAAGAGGAAAAATGCTGTATGCCTGATTCAAGATACTTCTAAATAGGCACTTTATTTACAATTGCAAAGGGCAGCTGACCGCCATACTCTGAGGCGTTTCGTCTCCTTCCTTGAGCCTTAATCATAGACAGGTATGTATAATTACATTCTGTGCTTATAAAATTGACCAGGAAAAAAGCCTCATTATCCATGTGCCCAGTCTTTCTTCAGACCGTCTGAGGCATACGGAAGTCAGTGGCGCATTGCAAGCTAGATTTTGGTGTGCAGATTGTGTGTTTTGTGATTTGGCGTAAATCCGTTCAGTAGTTTTTGAGAAATGAAGCTTTATAATACATCACTCATGACATGGGGAGTGACATCACTCATGACATCTCAAATGACATCACTGATGGCCTTTGATCTGCAAAGGCTGGCTGCGGGAGGTGGTGATCTTGGGGGCCATATATGGCACAGGGGGGGGCCTTGCCCCTCTCCCATTTAAAAACAAACAGTTGGCCTCAGGGAGGCGTTCGTTCCCAGGACTCAGAAGGGGTCCACTGGGCCCCCCATAAGGTGGTATTTAGTCACGGTGGGTGGTAGTCTCCAGGGCTTGGGGGTCTGCACACCACCTCCCCATCTTTAGCTCTGGGGAGGTGGTGGTCTCTGGGGCTTATACAGCCCAAGGGGGGAACCTGCGTGCCCCCCCTCCTTCTTATCAATAACAAACCGGGGAGGAGGTCGTCCCCGGGGCTCAATGAGCATTAGGAGGGGGGCCCATGCTCTGCCTCCTTTTTAAATAAAATACCCAGGGAACATGGCCCACCTGGGCGCTGCATTCAAAATAAAGTGTGGGAGCCCAAGCTTGTTTTTAAAAACTTTTTGCTACAGATTCATGGCTTGGCTCTGTCACATTTTCACTGAGATTTGTTTTGTGCATACAGCGTGAGCCCATCCTCACAAACTGAGAACCCACCCACCAAGATACATATATCATAAATCTCCAAGGCTGAATTACCCCACTGAATCAATGGCAGCAGTGATGCATGCATGGGTGAAGCTGCCCGTTAATATACCACCAATGCTCCCTGGATCTCGTACAGCTTTCTCTGAGAATAAACAGTATGCACTCCAGCAGTTTGCAAAGTAAACAGATTTATTGCATCATAAGTCCATCATACAGCAGTGTATGGAAAAAACACACCCAACGCCTTTCGACATGTCTGACGCCTTGCTCAAAGGTGGGGAACAATCATACTCCCTTTGCGAATCAGACCACAGCTCTCCCTCTGGGAGCTAGTAAGCTGCTGTGCCTTTGCGAGCCGACGGCTCTTAGCTCTCCCTCTGCAAGCAGAGGCCACGACCGGAGCTTTCCCTCTGCCAGCCTGCCCAACAGCCCACAGGTCTCCCTGTGCTAGCCGGACTGCAGCGATCACTCTGCAAACCGATATTGGGACTATAAGGCGGCTCTAAACAGAGCCCTTGTGTTAATTAGTTGGAGCTACATATGAGTGCGGATGCACAGCTTCAGGGTATTCAGAAAAACTCGATTTCCCTGATCTGTGAAGTGTACTCCATCACTTCTGTAGATATCAGCCATATCAAAACGTATGTTGTTGTTGTAGATCGACCCCGTTTTATGGTCTCTGAGATATGCAAACACAGCTTTGTTGACATTCTTTCTAGATTTTTCAATCTGTGGACCAAATTGGTTTGACCATTTCCACTTCTGTCTTTGGCATATATTGGAATATACAAAGCCAGTTTGAGGCAAAAGCAATCTCAATTGTCCAAAGGTGTCCTTCATTAGCATTTCCAAACCTACCCCAGTCAATGTACGTAGGTTGTTACCACCACAGTGCACAATCATAAGGTCAGGGTGTTTGAGATGCACACAGGTTGTAACCAAAGGCAGCATTGGTGCCACTTCAATCCTCTCTGTGCAAACCATTTAATGTCCACATTTTGTAAACCTCGGTCTAAGTCAATACGTCTCTGTTCTGCATACCTCTTGCACCAGAAAACATAGCTATGACCTACGCTCCACAATAGCATTTTGAAGGTATGGCTGGAAAGTATGTATAGATGTCTGTAGCTCATTCAGTCCATTCTTGGAATAAGAGATATGTTTAAAGATCGGGAACTACTTTTTCCCCCAAATAAAACGATAACTGATTGGGATATGAAAAGCATTGTTTTCTAAACAGTAGGGTGCATATTAGATTTGAGGAAAAGCATCTTTGTCATTGGTTAATAAAAAGCAGTTTGAACGTGTAGTACATATCATAGGATAAAATTTGGTTAGCTCAACCACACCTGCTACTTGCATTTGGAAGGCACTGTTCAAACTTAAAAAATTGTCAACTTTTAACCTGCACTTGCCGTTAAATGTTCGAGGAAATGTTGCATAAAAATATTGTTAGGTTTAAAAAAAAATATGAACTTTTAACCTGCACGTGCCGTTAAATGTTTGAGAGAATGTTGCAAAAAAATGTTGTTAGGTTTAAAAATATGATAAACTTTTAACCTGCACGTCATAGAATGTTCTAGAAAGTGTACTGATAGAGTACGTTGAACTTCTGACCAGTATCTGTCCTTAACTATTAAAAAAACTGTTTATACGGAAAGTACAAAAATAACCAATAGAGAGAAGTTTTGCAATTTGAAAAAATCAAGGAACTATTCTGATTTGTTCTTTACATGTATTTATGTGTGGAGCAACAGAGAAATTGTGCCATTATTGGTTCCATTCTTGATGAAAGCTGTGCATTACATGTACTGTGTGACAAGTGACAAACAAAGAATTGCACGCGTTTGTGACATTTGAAATCTGCATACCAACTATGAAGGTAAGTTAGAAATTAAGAAGGTGTGTTATGTGTTCTGTAGTAGTTGTTAAGTAGTTGAGGCAATATTTTTAGGTTTGAAAGTATTTTTTATTTCTAAATAACATAGTGTTAGTAAAGTGTGGTGTTTCACATTGGTTCTAAAATATGCCTTAAGTGTGACTAGTTATTAAACAAGTACTTTATTCATGTTTAGGAGTTTTTCACAAAGAAAAGGTGTAAGTTGTCATCTGTAAAAGACTGTATGGTTTTGAAAATTAGATGTAGCGGTAATTTGGATTTTTATATCTATTGCGGCGAGATAAACAGAATGTTGCACATTTCCAAATAATGCTTAGAATGGAAATAGTGGGGAAGGGGTGAGAGTAGAAAATTCATGTGCTATTAACTTAACAGAGACGGAACAAATGTTAAGTGGAAAATTTGTGGTCTCATTTTTTACACAGAGAGGTAGATTTCAATATCAGTCAAGGCTGGTGTGGTACTGGGAGGCTTTGGATTTGAGTGTTCTTATGAAATCTAAGTTGTTGGGGAGTGTTTCTTGAGAAGACATTTTTTATAAATATGTGAGAGGTAAAAAATAAATGAAAATGTTTTCTGCATATTTTCTGTACGATTTTGTTCACAGTGCTAAAGTAAATGTGATTATATGGCTGAGATACCCGCCACCCCCTCTCAACACAATCCCCAAAAGGAGGGAAACCGGAAACAGTTCTTGAAGTTTTTGGATGTGGGATGGAGTGACCATCCCGGCCGTATTTATTAAAACAAAAATTAAAACATTAAACGTTTTCATGTTATGTACAATTTCATTATCACATTACGATGTTTGGCTAACCTTAACATAATCTCTAATACAGAGGTTCTCCTAGCCGAACTAGCATCCTACAAAACATTCTCTAAGAACACTGAAATTGTACATCCTAACGTTTAAGGGCCAACGGCAAGGTCATAACCGGTGTCAAGATCCCTAACCAGACTTACCCCTCCCACTTAGGAGGGGCGATGGCACAGGGGCTTACCACAAGTGCAACTACTAACAATTTCCCTTGACTTGACGGGGGCACTTAAGACTCGACGCCATTTAAAGGTCGTTCGAACACTTGTGTGTGGTATCTAGAAGGTATCGTTGACCTCTCCCCACCCCACACAACTTACCGCATCTGCCGTCGCAGATGACACTAGCCCCGGGAAATTCCCCAGGAGGGGGCTGTAACCCCTCCTACAAAGGAAGGGGCCTTGACCGCCTTTCCTTTACTTCCGGCGACCCGCCCTTAGACGGGACCGCCTCCCCACTGAGGGGCCAATGGCCACCTCTCCCGAGCGCTCCCATCCGTGTTGGGTGACGCCCACTCATAGGGATCTACCAATTAGTGCTCACCGATCATGACCTTACCGCCTACCAAAAATAAATACGACAGGTCTTCAACCTATGAAAACATTGGTCGCTACGACCGAAGGAACATGCTAAAAATGCAACATCACATCAAATCACTTTAATCGTAACAACCTAAACGATATTCACCATCTTTATTAACCACAAACTGATACTGTTATAGCCTGTAAACGAAACGGAAAAACAAACTTATCAATTCACTTTATTGCACAACAACTTTGCTGTCCTCAGGGGCTGGTGGGTGGGTCAAAATTGGCTCTTCGTTCCGTCCCGAGCTCACGTGTAGCGAGGAGGTGCAGCTTCGGAGCACAAGAACAAGAGGACGTCTTCTGGTCTTGCGCCTTCTTTTATCCGTCTTCAGGGCGGGCGAGAACCCGCCCCTGCCTGCCCCGGGGGCGTGGCTGGCTGCGTCGGTGTCTAGGCCAGCCCACTCTAGGGCGGGAAAAAGGCGCGCCCCGGCTACGCCGCTTCGGGCATACCAGCCGAGACGCGCCTCCCGCCCAAAAATGGCTTCCCGGGGGGATCGAGGCACTCATCCATACGTTCGGGGGGACCGAGTGGTCGCCCCTTTCCATATGGCTGAGATACCCGCCACCCCCTCTCAACACAATCCCCAAAAGGAGGGAAACCGGAAACAGTTCTTGAAGTTTTTGGATGTGGGATGGAGTGACCATCCCGGCCGTATTTATTAAAACAAAAATTAAAACATTAAACGTTTTCATGTTATGTACAATTTCATTATCACATTACGATGTTTGGCTAACCTTAACATAATCTCTAATACAGAGGTTCTCCTAGCCGAACTAGCATCCTACAAAACATTCTCTAAGAACACTGAAATTGTACATCCTAACGTTTAAGGGCCAACGGCAAGGTCATAACCGGTGTCAAGATCCCTAACCAGACTTACCCCTCCCACTTAGGAGGGGCGATGGCACAGGGGCTTACCACAAGTGCAACTACTAACAATTTCCCTTGACTTGACGGGGGCACTTAAGACTCGACGCCATTTAAAGGTCGTTCGAACACTTGTGTGTGGTATCTAGAAGGTATCGTTGACCTCTCCCCACCCCACACAACTTACCGCATCTGCCGTCGCAGATGACACTAGCCCCGGGAAATTCCCCAGGAGGGGGCTGTAACCCCTCCTACAAAGGAAGGGGCCTTGACCGCCTTTCCTTTACTTCCGGCGACCCGCCCTTAGACGGGACCGCCTCCCCACTGAGGGGCCAATGGCCACCTCTCCCGAGCGCTCCCATCCGTGTTGGGTGACGCCCACTCATAGGGATCTACCAATTAGTGCTCACCGATCATGACCTTACCGCCACAGGTCCGGATAGTTGACCGGCTATCCGGACCCCCCACAAAACTCCTACCTATAGGTCATGCTTTAAAGATTTTAACCAGGCTAGGAAGTCTCCTATGAGTAACTCGTTCCCCGCCCCCGACAGATGCACACCATCCCCCAGATACATACTATCATCATTAATACAATTATGCGAGATTGAATGCAATGTCTTGGACCGGAACAACCTACTTACTTTGTTATTCAACTTTTTAACCGAATGATTCAAAGCAGGGATCGAGATAGCCCCCCGCCACACTTTTCGTGGGATCATATGAGACCACGCAATTAGGCACCCCGGAACTCTCCTCGCTAACCAACTTACCGTGGAAAGCATAGCCTCCAGGAGCAGTCGTCTACCGGTGGTGACCAAATCATTGCCCCCCAAATGTACTATGACTATGGACGGCGGTGACCTCATCCGCCCTAACAGGCCCTCAAAAAATTCCTGAAACTGGTCAATACAGAGACCGCCCCTTCCGTAGAAGGACACTCTGTACCCGTATTCCCCAGCTATGTGAATCATGTCACCTGCTTTGAATACGTCTGCGGCCCGTCTCACGTATGAGTGGCCCACGACCCACACCTCCTTCTTCACAGCCGGTGACGTGCGACCGCTGGCCTGGTGTTGGGTCGACTGCTCAGTTTGCCCTGCCGCGTAAGCTTGCACAACTGAAAATAAACAAAAGACAAGAGGCGTGAGTACATGAATACAGCTTCACAACATGTGCAATCGCACGTACCTCTTATAACAATTGGAGGACCAACGCCCCACACGTTTCACTTGTTCTACATTAAGACCCCTGGCTGTAGCTTCAGTGGCAGCCCCTATACGAAAGGAGTGGGTCCCAAATTCGCCCGGGTCCAAGCCCGCTGCGGCAATGGCCATTGCAAGCACCCGTTGAAACTGAAACCTCGTCAGCGGGGTGGCGTCTGCATGCCTCAACAACGTCCCCCCCCATGATGCCACTCTCTGTGCTAGGTAATCTTCTAAGCACTGTACCGGACACATGGATGACTCGGGGTTCCTGCGAATGATCGTACAGTCCCCTCTCCCATCTTGGTCAGTCTTAGACCGGGGAAAGGAGACAATCATCGCGTCCCCCCTGATCTGAACATGCTCCCTGCACAAGCCCCCCGTCACATCCTGTTTGTTCCTTGCAACCAGCTCACTAACTCTCATAGCCCCGTGAAATGCCAGCGTAAATGCAGTCCGGAACAAACAGGTCTCGAACGGGGACGAGCATGTGTTCGGGAGCGTGACCAGTAACTGGGACAACCTGTCTAGACCTATCGGTCGACGTACATCTACTCTGCGACCCTCTAGACGTTGCCACCCACGTAGCGCTTTTTGTACCGTAAAAGACGCTGTTGGGTCCAGGATGCCATGGGCCCTGGCAACAAAGGAAATGGCGGCACGATGCCTTTGGGCCGTAGCCACCGATTTCCCAGCCCTACGTAAGGACATCAGAAAAAGTACTACCAACTCCTCCTGACCCCAAAGTCCTCCTCTCTCTGCCCCCAAAAAGGCTAAATAGGCCTGGAACGCCCCTTCATATGCCTTCCTTGTCCTGGGTGCTAGACTCTCTCCCACGAGGTGACGAAGTTCGGGGCACCGAGAGACCAGAGAGCTTCGGGGAAGGGTGCCGGCTCCGGGTCCGCTGAAGGAAGGAAACCCGAGAAAGCCTGCATGTGAAAACGAGACAGTGCATCAGCAGCCTGATTCATCACCCCTGGGACATGTTTTGCTCTGAATACTACGTTCAGTTGCATACACAGTAAGACAATTTCTTTGAGGAGCCTCAAAATCAACTTACAACGGGCTGCCTGACTATTGATGCATTCTACCACGGTCATATTATCGGACCAGAACACAACAGAATGATCTCTGAACCCTTCTGGCCAGGTTCTCAGGGCCACCAGAATGGGAAATAGTTCGAGGAAAGCGATGTTACTTGTCAGCCCCTTCTCGTGCCACCATAGGGGCCACTTTTGTGCCGACCATTTCGTGCCGAAGATGGCGCCAAAACCTACGCTTCCTGCTGAATCTGTCCATAGCCCAAGCTCTTCAGAGGAGACGGCTGGCTTGTTCCAGACGACCCGGCCATTGAAGTCCGCCAAGAATGCTAACCAAATCCGCATGTCCTGGCGGACCTCGGCCGATAACCTTGTGCGATGATGACCCTCCTTTAAGCCAACCATTGCTTGGGCAATTGAGCGGGAAAAGGGGCGAGCCATTGGTATCACCCTCAAGGCAAAGTTCAACTTTCCCACTAACTGTTGCAACTGATGCAGTGTAACTTTGGATGCCTCTAAACATACTTGGAGGGCTGCCCTGAATTTCGACACTTTGCTAGCTGGTAAACGGAAGCACCCCTCCCTTGAGTCCAACTCGATCCCCAAAAACTCGAGGCAAGTCGTGGGACCCATAGTTTTACCTGGTGCCAATGGCACGCCAAGATGATCCATTAACACACAGAATTCAGCTAAGGCCCGGGCACATTCGGGAGTACCGGCGGGGCCAAGGAACAGAAAATCGTCAAGGTAGTGCATTACATTTCGGAAACCCGTTTTCTTAGTGAACACCCATTGCAGGAAAGTACTGAATTTCTCAAAGTAAGCACATGATATAGAGCATCCCATTGGCATACACCTATCCATGTAAAATGACCCCTGGAACCCGAATCCCAGAAGACGCTGATCGTCTGGGTGTACCGGAAGCAACCGGAACGCTGACTCGATATCAGATTTCGCCATCAACGTCCCGTGCCCCAGGCGATTCAAGATGGCTACCGCCTCATCAAAAGATGCGTATCGCACCGAACAAACTTCTGGCTCAATTGCGTCGTTCACCGAAAGACCATATGGAGCAGATAGATTATGAATCAAACGAAACTCACCCGGGTCTTTCTTGGGGACCACCCCTAACGGAGAACAAACGAAATCCGGTACCGGGGGCTCACTAAACGGGCCGGCGACCCGTCCCCGGCTAACCTCTTTCTGAATTTTTTCTTGCACTACAGATGCATGTTGTAAAACGGAAAGTTGATTTTTGCACATCCCTACACCCTGAAAGTCCCCTACCGGGATGCGGAAACCATGTGTAAAACCGTTCCGCAGCACCCCGGCAGAAGTACGATCCGGGTATTCGCTGAGCCAGGGAATCATTGCCAAGGTATCAATCGGGGTTGGTAAAGGCGCCCCTCGGCCTAGTTTAGACCTGTTTGGCGCCTCCCTTACCCCCATTCTCACTCGTTCTGGCTCTGCACGATGACTCAGGATGGGACGACCCACACGTACTACACTCATGTTTGAATTTACACGATCCCGGAGGCCTGGTACACTTCCCCTTGTTAAAATTAAAACAGAAACCCTTTCTACCTGTATTGCCTGCGGGCCTCGACTGGTCGTCGGTGCTCGTACTTGGTCGAAAGGGCGTCCCCACATTTTGGCGGGAGTAATCAACAACAGTGCTCCCGACCAATGGCATTCTTAACATTCCCGATTCTTTCATTTTATCCCATGTTAAAGAATCGTAACAATCCCAAGTCAAACTCTTGTTATGTTCCTTTTCTTTCCTGAACAAATTGTCATAACAAAACCAATGGTTACCTTGATACGCTGTCGAGTAACCCATAATTCGTGATTGATAAACGGGAAACTCAGGAAGCAACTCGGGCCTACGTTCCCCCAAAATTGATGTGAAAATACCCCATGCATTGCCCCAGTTGCCAATGTTCTCATTGACCTTAAAGGCGGCCATCTTTGCGCGCCAAACACTCGGATGCATTAAGTCCTTCTGACTTTTTACATGCTCCACATCATAATGATCAACAAGCAGGGAAAAAATATTCACGTACTCCCCCTCCCAGATCTTTTCCTTTATAGCTAAAGGCACATGTTGTCCTAATCTCTCTCTACGAGAGGGTGCTGACTCGTCCCTTGCAATCGGCAATGGCCGCTTACCTGCACCGGACGCAGCTTCTGCCGATTGCGACTTGTCTATCCCCGCCAACGGCGTAGCCACTCTAGCTGCCTCTTTCTTCTCACGAAGCCCTTTTATCAGCGCCTGTGCTTCGGCAGCCGTGGCGCCATCACTACTATCCCCCAACCATGCTGCTAGCTGTGCTGCCAGCTCGGGGGGCATGTCTTCCTTGGATGTCGGGGTGACGACAACGGGGATTGGATTCCCCTCCATCGGTACTGGGGTCGGCGCCTCGAGCGGGGCAGAGGGAACCGGGACGGCCCCACCGGCTGGAACCTTTCTCGGCCTCTTAGGTCTCCCTCCAGCCGGCGGGGTGCCCGAACCCTCCTCCCCATCTCGCTCCGCCAACCGTTTCTTTATGTCGGACACTTCTTTGCAAAGGGCCCGCACCATCTGTTCGGTCGTCATTCTTTTTGCGCCTTTCTTGGGCATCTCTCCGAGGAAGTATCTAGAAGACAAAGAAAAAGATCAAAACGCTCAAAATTGGCTCTTCGTTCCGTCCCGAGCTCACGTGTAGCGAGGAGGTGCAGCTTCGGAGCACAAGAACAAGAGGACGTCTTCTGGTCTTGCGCCTTCTTTTATCCGTCTTCAGGGCGGGCGAGAACCCGCCCCTGCCTGCCCCGGGGGCGTGGCTGGCTGCGTCGGTGTCTAGGCCAGCCCACTCTAGGGCGGGAAAAAGGCGCGCCCCGGCTACGCCGCTTCGGGCATACCAGCCGAGACGCGCCTCCCGCCCAAAAATGGCTTCCCGGGGGGATCGAGGCACTCATCCATACGTTCGGGGGGACCGAGTGGTCGCCCCTTTCCATTAGTGAAGGTAATTGTCAGAGTGTGTTTCTCTGCTGAATATACGCAGGCCTTTAAGTGGTCCGGGTCTTGTCGCTACTGAGGTCCGCCACCCCTTTAAGACAGTAGCTAATTTGTTCATCCCAGTTAAAGCTGTTAATATAGGTATAGCAAAGGGACGAGACATGCAAAGTTTGGGATTTACACCTTTATTTAGTCTGTCCAGCTCCCACCATGATTTTGTGCCCCTTGCGGTACTGTTTATAAAAATAATCTAATACAGCTCTTTGTATTATAAAAATAGCACTTCTAAGTTTATTGCCATATTGGCAGGGTTTGTACTATATATAGAATTTTGCAATCAGTTTCAATGGTATAAAACTGCATTGGGTTATGTTGGAAATATTACATATGAATAGGTTGTGATGTCATATTTTACACTGTGAGGTACATTTGAATATAAGTGAAGTCAGGTGTTATACCCATTCAGAATGTGCACAGATTAAATGGAGAGTAAATGGACAAAGTAAACGTGCATGTTGCTTTCTGAATGTATGCATGGTTAGAATCATTTGATGATACTTTGAGATATAATCTAAACATTGTTTGTGCTTTACAATTGAGTACACTGCACCGTGTTAGTAGGTAGTGACTAGATGTTGCTAAAGGGATTATTTATTGCTTGTTCCTACGAAATAAAGGTGGAGAAGGGAGTTTCTTTACAAGAACTATTTTGTAAATGTGTGAGATAAAAAAGAATTCTTTAGTACATTTTCTGTATGATTTTTTATACTAGTAAACTAAGATTACAAGTGATGAAAATTGTTAGGTTGTGTCTCTGTGCTGAATATATGCAGGCCTTTAAGTGGGCCGGCTCTTACTGTTGCTGAACCCTGCTACCCCTTTCAGACACCCCCATTTTTTTCATCCCACTTAAAGCCCTGAATATACGTATATAAAAGGGATGGTACAATAAAAGTTTAGTAATTACACCTCTGTTTACTCTCCTCATCTCCCACGCCCATTTTGTGCACCCAACTGCAGTGTTTGTAAAAATTAAGTAATAAAGCTTTATCTAGTAAGAAAATAGCACTTATGGTTTTATAGGCATGTTCATGGAATCTGTAGTGTAAAGAGAAGGCCGTAATCAGTTTCAATGGTACAAAAGTGACGTGACATAATGTTTGAAAGATTACATGGTTTTAGGAATAAGCTCTCCCTCTGCGAGTCCTCAGGTGTGAAGTTGTACCTCTGCAAGCCAACGTTGGAAATATACTGCAGCTCTCTCTCTGCGAGATACCCCCTTCACGCTCCCTCTCCCCACATCACCGTCCCGTACCTATCCCTTTACAAGTGGACGGCCCGCACCCTCTCCCTATACTAGCCAGTCCACAGCTCTCCCTCTTCAAGCTGACGGGCCGCAGCTCTCCCACTACGATCCAGCCAGTTGGTTCGTAGCTCTTCCTCTATGAGCCAGTCTGCTGGCTCGCACCTCTCTCCCTGCGAATCACCGGTCGGCTCGCTGCTCTTCGTCTGTGAGCCATTGGGCCCGCAGTTGTACCTCTGCAAGCTAATACTGGAAATATACCGCAGCTCTCTCTGCGAGATACCCCTTCACGTTCCCTCGCCCCACATCACTGTCCCGCACCTGTCCCTTTGCAAGCCGACGGCCAGCGCCTTTCCCTATAGCAGTAAGCCCACAGCTGTTGTTCTGCGAGCCAACCCGCAGCTCTCTCTCCGTGAGCCGACGGGCTGCAGCTGTCCCTCTATGAGCCAGCCAGTCAGCTTGCAGCTCTTCCTGTACGAACCAGCCCACCGTCTCGCAACTGTCCCTGTGCGAACCACCGGTCGGCTCGCAGCTCTTTGTCTGCGAGCCGTCGAGCCCGGAGTTGTACCTTTGCATGCCAATACTGGAAATGTACCACAGCTCTCTCTGCAAGATACCCCCTTCTTGCTCCTTGTCCCCACATCACTGTACCGCACCTATCCCTTTGCAAGCCGACGGCCAGTACCTTTCCCTATAGCAGTCGGCCCGCAGCTGTTCCTCTGCGAGCCGGCCCGCAGCTGTTCCTCTGCGAGCCGGCCCGCAGTTCTCGCTCTGCGAGCCAACGGGCCGCAGATGTCCCTCTACGAGCAAGCCAGTCGGCTCACCACAGCTCTTCCTGTACAAGCCAGCCCGCCAGCTCGCAACTGTTCCTGTGCGAACCACCGGTCAGCTCGCAGCTCTTCGTCTGTGAGCCGTCGAGCCCGGAGTTGTACCTTTGTAAGCCAACACTGGAAATATACTGCAGCTCTCACTGCGAGATACCCCCTTCTCACTCCCTGTCTCCACATCACTGTCCCGCACCTATCCCATTGCAAGTGGACGGCCCGCACCTTTCCCTATAGCAGTCGGCCCGCAGCTGTTTCTCTGCGAGCCGGCCCACAGCTCTCGCTCTGCGAGCCGACGGGCCGCAGCTCTCCCTCTACGAGCTAGGCAGTCGGCTCGCAGCTCTTCCAGTATGAGCCAGCCTGCCGGCTCCTAACTGTCCCTCTGCGAACCACCAGTCGGCTCGCAACTCTTTGTCTGTGAGCCGTCGGGCCCGCAGTTGTATCTCTGCAAGTGAACAGGGGAAATATACTGCAGCTCTGTCTCTGCGAGATACCCCCTTCATGCTCCCTCTCCGCACATCACCAAACCGCCCCTATCCCTTTGCATGGCGACGGCCCGTATCTCTGCCTATAGGAGTCGGCTTGCAGGTGTTCCTCTGCGAGACGGCTCGCAGCTCTCCCCCTGCGAGCGGACGGGCCGCAGCTGTCCTTCTACATGCTAGCCAGTCGGCTCGTAGTTTTCCTGTACAAGCCAGGTCACTGGCTCACAACTCCCCCTCTGCGAACCACCGGTTGGCTCGCAGCTCTTCGTCTGCAAGCCGTCGGGCCCCAGTTGTACCTCTGCAAAGCAATACTGCAAATATACTGTAGCTCTCTCTCTGCGAGATACCTCTTTCACGTTCCCACTCCCTACATCACCGTCCCACAGCTAACCTTGTGCAAGCCGACGGTCCTGTCGTTTTGTAAATCAGATACAGCATTGATTTGTGTTAAGAAATACATTTGGCTGAGATAAAGAAAATGTTGCACATTTGGAAATTATTGTTGGTGTGGAAATAGTGGTGAAGGAAGGGGCGGATTTATGTGTTATTAATTCAAGGCAGACAAAACAAAAAACAGATATATTATGTGTACAGTTTGTGGGTTGATTTTTCACACAGAGAGGTATATTTGAATATAAGCCAAGGGAGGTGTTGTACTGCAAGTGCGTTTACAATGTGCAGACATTACATTGAGAGGAAATGCAGAAAGTAAATATGTACCTTGCTTTGTATATGTACGCATGGTTTGAATAATTGGATCATACTGTTAGATGTAATGTATAATGCCCGGTGATGCAGGGCAAGAGAGGGTGAGGGAGGTATTTCGGAGAGAGAGCTGTAGTATATTCTCAGTATTAGTTTGCAGAGGGATAGCTGCGGGCTGGTGATGTGTTGTATTGCAGAGATAGAGCTGCGGGCCTGCCGCTTTGCAGAGGCAGAGCTGCGAGAAGTTGCCTTGCATAAGGATAGGTGCAGGCTGTTGATGCGGGGCGAGGGAGGGTGAGGTGGTATCTCGTAGAGGGAGAGCTGTGCTATATTCGCAGTGTTGGCTAGTAGAGGTAGAGTTACGGATTCGACGGCTTGTACAGATAAATCTGTGGGCCCGATGGCTCGCAGATGAAGAGCTGCGAGCCGACCGGTGGTTCGCAGAGGGAGAGTTGCGAGCCGGCGGACTGGCTCATAGAGGAAGAGCTGCGAGCCGACTGGCTGGCTCATAGAGGGAGGGCTGCCTCTGAAGTCAACACTGGAAATATACCGCAGTTCTCTCTCTATGAGCCAGCCGGTCAGCTCACAGCTTTCCGTTTGTGAGCCAGCCCATCAACCGACGGCCGGCCGGTCTCCCTCTGCGAGCCAGGCCGTCGGCTCGCAGCTCTTCCTCTGCGAGCCGTCTGGCTCGCAGCTGTAACTCTTCAAGACAACACTGAAAATATACCGCAGCTCTACCTCTGCCAGATACCCCCTTCACCCTCGTTCACACCACATCAGCTGCTGTGCGAGCCGGCTCGCAACTGTCCCTCTGCGAATTGATACGCAGGTGTTCTTCTACAGGCCAAAGGCTCGCAGTTGTCCCTCTAGAAGCCATCAGGTCTGCAGTTCTACCTCTGCAAGCCAACACTGGAAATATACAGCAGCTTTTCCTCTGCTAGATACTCCCTTCACCTTCCGTCACCCCACATCACCAGTGGCAGGTATCCTTTTGGAAGTCGACGGCCTGCAGCTCTTCGTATGTGAGTTGGCCCGCAGCTGTCACTATGCAAGCCGGCTCGCAGCTCTCCATCTGCGAGGCAGCCTGTCAGCTTGCAGATCTTCGTCTGTGAGCAGTCGGGCTCGCAGTTGTACGTCTACATGTGAACACTGGAAATATACTGCAGCTCTCTCTCTGCGAGATACCCCTTCACGCTCCCTGTCCCCACATCACAGTCCCTCACCTATCTATTTGCAAGTCAACAGCCCGCCCCTTTCCCTATAGCAGTTGGCTCACAGTTGTTCTTCTGCGAGCCGGCCCACAGCTCTCCCTCTGTGAATTGATGGGCTGCAGCACTCCCTCTACCAGCCAGCCAGTTGGCTTGCAGCTTTTCCTGTATGAGCCAGCCCACCGGCTCACTACTCTCCCTCTGCGGACCATCGGTCAGCTCGCAGCTCTCCATCTGCGAGCCGTCAGGCCTGCAGTTGTATGTTTGCAAGCCAACACTGGAAATATAGCGCAGCTCTTTCTCTGCGAGATACACCCTTCATGCTCCCTGTCCCCACACCACCGTCCCGTACCTATCCATTTGCAAGCCGATGGCCCGCACTTTTCCCTATAGTAGTCGCCCCGCAGCTGTTCCTCTGTGAGCCGACCCGCAGCTCTCCCTCTATGAGCCGAGGAGCCACAGCTCTCCCTCTACGAGCCAGGCAGTCAGCTCGCAGCTCTTCCTGTTTGAGCCAGTCCGCCAGCTCGCAACTCTACCTCTGCGAACCATCGGTTGGCTCACAGGTCTTCGTCTAGTCCGCAGTTGTATGTTTGCAAGCCAACACTGGAAATGTACCGCAGCTCTCTCTCTGCGAGATACACCCTTCACGCTCCATTTCCCCACATCACCGTCCCGCACCTATCCATTTGCAAGCCGACGGCCCGCACCTTTCCCTATAGCAGTCAGCCCGCAGCTGTTCCTCTGCGAGCCAGACCGCATCTCTCCCTCTGAAAGCTGACGAGCCGCAGGTATCCCTGTACGGGCCAGCCAGTCGGCTCGCAGCTCTTCCTGTACGAGCCAGCCCGCTGGCTCGCAACTCTCCCTCTGTGAACCATTGGTCGGCTCGCAGCTGTTCAACTGCGAGCTGTCAGGCCCACAGTTGCACCTCTGCAAGCCAACACTGGAAATATACTGCAGATCTCTCTCTGTGAGATACACTCTTCACGCTCGCTCTCCCCACATCACCACCCCTCATCTATCCCTTTGCAAGGTGATGACCCACACATTTCCCTATAGTAGTCGGCCCACAGCTGTTACTGTCCAGCTGTCTTAATTTTGAATAATATATTTTTTATAAAACATAGTGATATTTGACACAGAGTTACCTTATAGGATCACGGTTTGGTGTTGCGTACAATCTTGACTGAGAAGATAATCTTTTGAATGGAGTCAGCATAGAAGGCACAATCAATAGTGAGAGGTAAAAAAGGGTTTCATTACCTTGGAAGATTTGATTATGGGTTTGTCAGGAGAAGCTGTGGTCTCATGTCTCCGTGATTTAAAGCTGAAACATGATTTGTTGTTTAAATCTTTTCAGGTAAGACGTGTGAAAGACACATAAAGGTACAAGCCTCTTTTCCTTTTCTTTTTGCTTTTAAATACGCTTGGGGCATATCACAGGAGGTTGCTTATTTATTATGGCACTAGGACCTGTTCATAGTTAGATTCACTCTCACCATGAGGCTGTGAAGGCACAAGGCTTAGTGCTTCTGAGTTAGGATGAAGTAAAACCTATTGTCTATTGATGGTTCTAATTACGTGGTAATAAGGATTGTCATATGAGCACATGCATTCAATTTATTGTAATATTGGGATTGTTCACTATTGGCATGATTCTAATGTCACAATGATGTACATTTTGAGTAGTCCCCTTGTGCACTAAGGTGTTTTTTGGGCGATTATACATTTCTGATGGATATGTATCAGTAATATTTCAATATGATCATTTGTATTGCTTCCAGCCCTGACGAAGTCGTGGGGTTACACCCATATACGACGAAACGCGTTGGCATAAGGGAGTGGAAGACTATAAAGAGTGAACGTAATAAAAGAACTGGACAAGCCCAAGAACTTGGAAATTCATTTTGTTTCTTATATCATTGCATTATTGTTGATTTAATAATTGGCTTCAGAAATTGTAAATTTAGATATAACAAAGAATTGAAACTTTTTTTTCTTTCTCAGAAAATTATTTTGTTTGGATTAAAAGTTGAAAATGCCTAGAAGAACTGAAAAAAGGAAAGACAAAAAGGCAATCTACTTAAAGAAAGGTCAAAAATGCAGATTACAAGTAAATGAGAGTGCTACAAAAAGACTTTCTTCTGGTAAAAACACTAAACTATTTTTCAAAAAAGTGTTACGAACATTTAATGAAAATAACATCACACAAACGAAAAAGAAGAATTTTTCAAGTAAGGAGAAGCAGACTTCGACTTTAAATGGCAAGAAAAAAAATCATGATGAGGAAAGAGTATTTGTTACCCGTAGACAAAAACACTTTCATGAAATTCGTCAGACTTTTTCGAAATAGAGTAATTCAGAATTTAATAAAAGTATGTCGAAATATAAAAAAAAAACTGTTGCAATTGAAACAGAAACAGCATATTGAAAGCATAGTGGACACTGCTTTTAAGTTAAAACAAAAAATATTCATTTTGATTTTGAAGAGGATGAAACTGTTGGATAAAACAATGAAGATTCTAAAAGACAAAAGTTAAAAAAAAAAAGACTTGTGAACAGAAGCAACTTTTGTAAAATCTTCAGTGGTAAATGGAAACATTTGTCTAATAGTGAACCTTTTTTTAATGAAGAGAGTTACTTTCAAGAAAAAAGTTTAACATTTGCAGTTGATGCTGGAGGTTGTTGCCTCGAAGTTAAGAATGGTTGTACTGTTCCAAAAGAAGAAATGGTTAGTATTAGTGCAGAACAGTTAACAGCTGAAGAAGTGCAATGGAAATGCACACAAGCTCCTGTGTATAAGTGGGATTGTAGCAGTATTTGTAGTATTCAACAGGAATCTATTGATATAAAGCGAAATTTGTTACGAGAATATGCACAGAAAAGTGTTAAACAGAAAACTAGGTTGTTACAAGGACTAGATCCATGTAATGTAAGACAATATACTGAGAAACAGGCATTCTCTGGCTTGTCTTTCAAGAAAAGTGTGTAAAAGTGTTTTTCATCACTTAATGATGTTAGTAGTACACTATTCAGAAATGCGGACGTTTGTAAGGAAAGTGTACTATGTAAAAAGTCCTGCATTATGTTTAAGTGAACTGAATAAAACTCTTTTACACAATTCTTTATTAGATGTACAAAAAAAGTGTGATGATATTGAGTTGCCATATTTTGGTTCAGAAGAGCAGCGCATAGAAAGTGAAAGTTTGACAATTACAGATGTTAAATAAGATGGGACCGTGATAAGGATTGATCAGTTTGAAGAAGAAATTGAAAAGTTTAACATAGTGTGCTCTGAAATTCCAAACTATGTTTGTGTTTGTTGTCAACGTACTAATTATAAAACTCAAACTAGGAATGTTGATTTGTATTTGAAATCTGAAAAGGAGAATAATGATAAATGGAAGGAATTTGCAACTTACTTGTTAGTGGAATGTCAATTTGAGTTAGGCAGTGAACAGCGTGTTTGTAAATATTGTTATAACAAATTAGAAGAGAACAAAATGCCCCCTAGAGCAGTACATAATAAATTAGAATTAGTAGTTATTCCGGAGGAACTGGCACATTTCAATACATATGAGTCAGTTCTAATTCAATCTGTCGTCCATTTCAAACAAAAATTTGCAGGGAGCCTAAAACAGGTAAACTGCCACCAACAGATTTACAAAGAGGGCTGAAAGGAAGAGTGGTACACTTACCTTTAGATTTTAAGAAAAATATTGAAATTGTTGGTGAAGACAACGATGAAAATGAAGCAGTAGTCATTCTAGTAAATGGAGTACCAACAAAGAGTCGGAAAATATGGCAAGAATTTGTGGATGTTAAAAAAGTTCAAAAGGCTACGTTATATCTTGTGGAGAATAATATTTTTTATAAAAGTATAAATGTGGTACAACAGGTAATAACTTTGGAAGATGAATGTGAAATTTTAAGTGGTCAAATGAGAAAGTGAACAAGTCAAGGAGTGAAGAGATTTATGAACATTACACAATATGTCCTCTACATTTAAAAGAAGTAATAGGAAACAGCATTTAGTTGTTTCAAATGAAAAAAGCAAACGGAACTCCAATGAGTGTATGGGAGAAAACGTTAGAAGCTCGTTGTTTTCCACAGCTGTTTCCTACTGGAGAAGGTGGACTATATGATTACCGACCTGTACGGATTCAACCTTCAGACTATCGCTCAACAAGATTATACTCTGAAGATCCTAGATTTCGACAGTTAATTCCTTATATATTTCACCTTTTGTTTGAAAGTGATCTGTCTTCTCTGTCCTATGCAGTGAACCACATACTGAATACTGGAGTTCATCAATCAGTTCTTTCAGCGAAAGAATTTGTGGAGAAAGTTCAACAAACAGATGAAAATTTAGAAGCACAGTTAATTAATTTGATGGCATGTCAACGAGGAACAAATGAGTATTGGTATCGTCGTCATGGAGAACTGAAGTGTATGCTGAGCAATTTAGGTATACCAACATGGCTTGTGACACTTAGCTGTGCGGAGTATGCATGGGAAGATTTGCTTGAATTTCCATGAGAAGCAAATTCCAATATACATTTTTTTTTAAATGAAGACACCTGGAGAACTGTGTTCTTTGGATCCTGTAAATGTGTGCAGATAATTTAATCATAGGTTTCAAGCTGTGATGTCTTTTATCTGCAATATAAAGAATCCACCTCTTGGAGAAGTTACTGATTTCTTTTGGAGAAAGGAGTACCAAGCGAGAGGTGCTCCTCATATACATATTCTATTATGGATCAAGGATGCACCTAAATTTGGAACTGATTCAGATGAAATAGTATTGTCTTTCATTGAACAGTATATGCGATGTGAGGTTCCAAGAGAAGGAGGAGATAGAAGCTTGAGACAGCAAGTTTTACGTTTCCAAAGTTAACGTTGTGGAAAGTACTGCAGACGAAAATACAAGTCTAAAGGAAAATGTTATACCAAGTGTCGCTTTGGATTTCCATGTCCAGTAATTTCTAAATATTGATATTATTATTATTTCAAAACAACAAGAGCGACCCATACGTCCTTGTGAACTGGGTTTGCACTTATGCAAGGGAACAATGTTCACAAGGAACTCATTTCTTTAAAATTAATCTACTATATACAAGCTAAAGTTTACTTGCTTAGATTTCATCTTAAACATACATTTCCAATAACAACCTCTTAGTGGGTTTATTGTAAAAAATACCTAAGAACATGAGAATGTAGAATAAAAAACTGTTTTACAGGGACACCTAACATGCCAGAAGGACCCTGGTAGTTACATACAAATTCATACATGATATACACTAACATCTAGACTTTTACTGCGCAATGTATAAAGTAGCACCATATATACTGAATAATGCTACTGGCCCAGCGATGTTTTCTTTAATATAAATATGATGCAGAATATATATTGGTATGCAGCACTCCGCTATTTTGATCCTGGAAAATGAATAACTGAATCATATGGATTTACAACATAAGATCCTATTAGCTGCATGTAGATATATGCACTGGATATATTAAGGACACACTTTTTGTATTGTCAATAATTGATACACTACTATCCAGACTGCTATCACACAATGTATCTACCAGCACCACATACACTAAATGAATCTACTGATATACTCTGCTAATTTGTTCCGTGATGAAAACTGATTAACATATTGATTAACATGTACTCTTAACATGCCTAAGATCCCAGTAGTAACATTTGGATATATGCACTGTATATATTAGGGCATAATATTTGTATTACTAATAATTAATTGTCAATTTTTGATACAGCAGAGGAACATGAGTGATATTATTCAGAGTATACATGCTCTAGTTGGTTAGGAGCATTATAAATATTATATTCAAATGTTAGCCACAATGTGTATGGCCATGATATTAGAGTTATCACTGGTATGCATCAAGTAAAACACAAGGCACTATACATTTAAAACAATGTTTTAATGTGCCAGCTGTCACTTATTAGAATTAAACACCTGATTATATTGTTTTATGACATGTGTTAATAATGGTGGCGGCGAATCAGGATCTGTTTAAATAGGCAGAATACTCACATGGATCCTTGCTTAAAACGTATATAAACCTTGTTTTACTATATTCATGTGTATAGTATGGCATAATGTTTAAATATAGATAGAACCCATTAATACTGGAAAGAGCGCATTGAAGATACAATTCCTACCCCTATATAATATGAGTAACTCATGTCCATCATTAACACCCTGATCACTACAAGATGGCCGCCATTGCCACGGGTAGAACTAGCCCATTATCGCGCATGCTGATGTGACCAATTCCGTTTACACACTTCCTAATTAAACAATAAATCTCCCAGTCGTGCACAACTACCAACCACTCCATTGAGAGATTCGAGGCTGCGACGATCAAGTAAGTAAAATTGAAGCTCCCAGTTACAAGCAGGTGGGCCGCCTGTATTTGTATCGCAAATGTCATTGAACGCTCAGAGTATCACTCAGTATTCACGTGAGCTGATTAATTTATCTCTTTCAGTTTGTCCCGGAACTGCCAAGGGTTTTATCGCTAACCCTGGAAATATTCCTGCTTACCACTTGTTTTGGAACATACCAATAGTGAGTTCATCTAACTTTATATTCCATGGAGCACCACTTTAATTCCACTATCCAATACTCAGCCACAGCTTTCCTTGATTACAGGTTTCACTTTAATGCCTGTTCCTGAATCGACCGTCCATATCTGGCCTCCGTCCATTACTCCAAGATACCCCAGACCATTGCTGTCTGTGTATCTATCCAGCATCCCTCCATCTTTTCAAGACACAGATTCCATATGCTGTAATGGTAAGCCATAGCGCACTCCATGGACCCAGCCCCTCTAATACCACTTTATATTTCCTTCACCCTAATTTTACTTTTCAATATTAGTCCCCAGAAACGTTGTCCGAAAGAGACCCCGCATCTAGAGAGGGTCGAAACGTCATCAACGTTAATAAAGGAGAGAGCCTGAATCAATTATCTTTCATTTCATACAGCTCGCTCTTTGGATTTTTACTAATAACATGTTCTCCCGTTTTTTCATATATTTTCATTTAGCACTCAATAAAAATAGGTTATGGTCATTTCACTGGGGCTCACATTTCACTTATAAAGTGCCACTAATGGAAATGTTGCAATTTCGTTCATATATAAGGAAATAAATATGTGGTAAAATTGTGATTGCATAATAAAATGTCACTGACTTTTGCTGAAGTAGACGCTAACTGGTTTGTAGGGCTGTTTTTGAAAACCTACGTAAAGTATTGTGTACAGTTGTTCTTAGGTGATTTTATAAGTGTATGAGAACTGATTTTGTGGTTCTATAATGTCTAAGTTGGTAGTTAGTATATAAGTAAATGTGCACAATGTATGTGGTGCCTTAACACCTGCACACTACTGATTCACCCTTGGTATAAACCAGGTAGTGTTACTCTCTGCCCACTTCTGCAATCATGCTGACAGAACCATGTCCTTATCTAATCTCTGTGCCAACACACATATACTTAAAAACTCTCCCTGCTGTCAACTACCAGCACTCTCACTATCTAGTCAGTGTCCATACACCTGTACAATGCCTTAGGCATTAAGACACATAGTGCTACAGTGAAATGTGTGCAATATATGCAGGCCCCTAATCCCCAGCAGAGTAGTGATTCACCCTTGCTATAAGCCAGGTAGTACTCAAGTAGTGCCCCAATTAGACTTTCACTCTCTACCCAGTCCTGCAATCATCCTGAGAGAAGCATATCCTTATTTACTGTCTGTGCCAACACACAGGCACTTCAAAACTCACTCTTCTGTCAACTCACAGCACTCTCACTATCTAGTCACTGTCCATGCACCTATAGAATGCCTCAGGCATTAGGACACATAGTGCTACAGTGAAATGTGCGTAATGTATGTAGGCCCGTAACCTCCAGCAGACTTCTCATTCACCCTTACAATAACTAGGTAGTATTCATGCAGTGCTCCAATCAGCCTATCAGTCTCTGTCCAGTCCTGCAAATATCCTGACAGAAGCATGTCCTTATCTAATCGCTATGCCAACACAGAAGCACTTAAAAACTCACTATTCTGTCGACTATCAGCACTGTCACTATCTAGTCACTGTCCATATTCCTCTTGAATGACTCACGCATTAAGACACATAGTGCTACAGTTAAATGTGTGCAATGTATGCAGGCCCCTAACCCCCAGCAGAGTATCGATTCACCCTTGCTATAAGCCAGGTAGTATTCAAGTAGTGCCCCATTTAGACTGTCACTCTCTATCCAGTCCTGCAATTTTCCTGACAGAACCATGTCCTTATTTACTGTCTTTGCCAACATACACGACTTAAAAACTCACTCTTCTGTCAACTCATAGCACTCTCACTATGTAGTCAGTGTCCATGCACCTTTTTGAATGCCTCAGGCATTAAGGGCCATATGTATGAACACATTTCCCCATAGACACAGAATGGGCAAAACCCTTTGATGCATCTGGCCCCAAGACACATGGTGCTTCAGTGAAATGTGTGCAATGTATGCATGCCTGTAATCCCCAACAGACTACTGATTCACCCTTGCAATAAGCCACGTAGTATTCATGCTGTGCTCCAATCAGCCTATCAGTCTCTGTCCAGTCCTGCAATTATCCTGACAGAAGAATGTCCTTATCTAATCGCTATGCCAACACAGAAGCACTTAAAAACTGACTCTTCAGTCAACTACCAGCACTCTCACTATCTAGTCACTGTCCATACACCTGTAGAATGACTAAGGCATTAAGATACATAGTGCTACAGTGAAATGAGTGCAATGAATACAGGCCCCTAACCTCCAGAAGAGTACTGACTCACCCTTGGAATAAGCCAGGTAGTATTCACGCAGTGCCCCAATCACACTGTCACTCTCTGTCCACTCCTGCAATCATAGTAACAGAACCATGTCCTAATGTAATCTTTGTGCCAAACCACTTGCACCTAAATACTCACCTTCCTGTCAACTTTCACACTGTCACTATCTAGTCACTGTCCATACACTTGTAGAATGATCAGGCAGTGAAATGTGTGCAATGTATACAGATCCCTAACCCCCAGCAGAGTACTGATTCACCCTTGCTATAAGACAGGTAGTATTCAAGTAGTGCCCCAATTAGAGTGCCACTCTCTATCCAGTCCTGCAATCATCCCGACAGAACCTTGTCCTTATTTACTGTCTGTGCCAACACACAAGCACTTAAAAACTCACTCTTCTGTCATGTCACCTCATAGCACTCTCACTATGTAGTTAGTGTCCATACACCTTTTTGAATGCCTCAGGCATTAAGACACATGGTACTACAGTTAAATGAGCACAATGTATGCAGGCCTGTAATCCCCAACAGACTACTGATTCACCCTTGCAATAAGCCACGTAGTGTTCATGCAGTGTCCAATCAGCCTATCAGTCTCATTCCAGTCCTGCAATTATCCTGACAGAACCATGTCCGTATCTAATCGCTGTCCCAACACAGAAGCACTTAAAACTGACTCTTCTGTCAACTACCAGCCCTCTCCCTATCTAGTCACTGTGCATACACCTGTAGAATGCCTCAGGCATTAAGACACATAGTGCTACAGTGAAATGTGTGCAGTAAATACAGGCCCCTAACCTCCGGCAGAGTACCGACTCACCCTTGGAATAAGCCAGGTAGTATTCATGCACTGCCCCAATCACACTGTCACTCTCTGCCCACTCCTGCAATCATCCTGACAGAACCATGTCCTTATGTAATCTCTGTGCCAACACACTTGCACTGAAAAACTCACCTTCCTGTCAACTTTCAGCACTGTCACTATCTAATCAGTGTCCATAAACTTGTAGAATGCTTCAGGTATTAAGACACATAGTGGTACAGTGAAATATGTGCAATGTATGCAGGCCCCTAACCCCCAGCAGAGTAGTGATTCACCCTTGCAATAAGCCAGGTAGTATTCATACAATGCCCCAATCAGACGGTCACTCTCTGTCCACTCCTGGAGTCATCCTGACAGAAGCATGTCCTTATCGATTCTCTGTGCCAACACACAAGAACTTATAAACTGTCTCTGCAGTCAACTACTAGCAGTGTAAATATATAGTCACTAACCATGGACTTGTGGAGTGACTTAGGCATTGAGATGAGCAGTGCTACAGTGAAATGTACATAATCTTTGTAGGCCTCTAACCACTAGCAGACTAATACATCACCCTTGCAATACAGGTAGTATGCATGTAGTGCTCCAATCAGCCTGTCATTCTCTGTCCAGTCCTGCAATCATCTTAACAGAACTGTGTCTTTATGTAATCACTGTACCAAAACCTAGGGATTTATAAATTCAGCATTCTCTTTTGTTGCAGTACTCTAATGATTCAGTTAGTATTGATGTAGTTATGCAATGACTCTGGTAGTAATACATCAATATTACAAACACTTATCCAGTATTCATGTAGTCCTCTAAACACATACACACTACTTTTTTTGTCCTTCCTTTTTCAAACTACTAAATTTGTATTGCAGACAATGGGTTGTGATTTCTAAACAAAGCATGTAACTATTTTTTATGTAGAAGATATTTGTTTAATAATACAATACATTATTTGATAGATTTATTTTAATAATATATATATATTTTTTAAACAGATAGTGTTCATCATCATTACAGAAAAAAGTCACCATTACTAAAAAAAAACACAAAGAAGGAAACAACAAAAGAATGAGTATTATTTGAAGAAAACAGAACAGCAACATTTAGAAGAATAACAACATGTGGGAAATTAAAGAAATCTTGTGGTAAGAAAACCAAAGAATTTATTCAAAGACTTTCACAGCCTAGAAACAGTGTGCATAATGTGGAAACTAGAAACAATGCCTCAAGAAGAAAGAACAATAATAAGAAAAAAGGAGAAATTAATGGGAAATAAAGTTTTCAAGAAAACATATATGGCAAAAGGAGAGAGAATCAATTTACTGAATTTGTCAGAAAACAACCCTTCTTGCCTGAAACTTCTTTGGATATCCGCTGTCCATCTGCCGACCAGGAACAGCAGAATCTGGGTGCCAGCCCTCCCTCCTCCCGCCGCCCGACTCCTCTGTCAACTTGGAGTTTGGCCGCCGAGTGGAGCGCGGTCTGAGGGCGAAAAACCACAAGACCCAGCATTGTAAGCGGCACACAGGCGCTGAAATACAGCATCACCCCCGTCTCGCGGGACGCCGGGCGAAGCCCGGGCAGAGGGCGGGCCGTCTGTAGCCGTCCGGGGACGTACAAGGACGGGACGGGCCACCCCATTTACATCCCTATCTCTGACCCTTTGGTACTTGTCAATCTGGTGTCAAGTAATATATCTGTATGGTAGGGTGGTGAGTATAACATCTGAGATACTGAGACTGAGGCAGAGGTGAAGGGGATTGGAGCAGTCACCGATACTTGAGAAATTCGTACCTATACCTCAAGAAGAATCCAAAAAATTCTCACATATATCATTGGAGAAGGAGTCACCACTCACACCCACCAGGTCTACCCCAGGAAAGTATAATGGCATTAAAAAAGTTAAGATCTCGCACAATATTTATGAAGCGAATGGGCACCGAGGAAGCAGTCAGGAAATCCTCTGACAAAGCAGTAAAACATGGCCGGACAACTAGGACCCCGGCAATAAGCAATTATTTTTCTGCCTTATCACCAAAAAGACAATCATTCACTCATGTTCTGGAAGTAGGAAATAACAATGACCCTTTAGAAACTATGGAGGAAAAACAGCTCTCTTCTTTGATCCATCAATCCACTCAAAACTTAAGCGATCAAGATCTTGAACGTGATCAAAAGATAATTTTATCACTACAGGATCGACAAACCCTGGATCATGAGTTGTTACATTTAACATCTTTAACTCCAATAAAACGCTCAGGTAGCCCAGACCGCACTGAGGATCCTCATGGAAACAGCATGAAGTCAGTGGATAACAAATCAGAATTACAGTTAAGCCCAGACAAGTCACTCACTAGCTCTGTGAAAAAAACATCAGAACACGATCCAGCACTAGAATTTTCTCCAGACCCTTTCATTCTTAACCCCTTCCAGGCTCATGACGAGCTGGGCTCGTCATGGTGTAGCCTCCTCGCACGCTGATGACGAGCCCAGCTCGTCATGGAGCATGGGTTTTTTTAAATCTCAGCACAGGAGGAGAATTCAACTAGCGCGGATGTGGTTAATATTAATTCTACAAATTCTGTAACATCAATATCAAAGGCACTTTTCTCTCTGCAGGAAATTTTGGAATCGGTCCTTACTTTTTTAGGGCACATTCTTGAAAATTCGGATCAAACCCTAGATGTACAAATTGGTTTACTCAAATTTCTAGTAGAGGAAAAAAGAAAAAAAGAATCCGTTGATGTAACGAAAAAACAACAAACTTCTGATGCGATGCAAGACCAAAATAGTAACACAACAAATATCACTAAAAACATACAGATTCAAACAAAATGTGATATTAGTACACAAACATCAGAAATAGTAATACTAGTAAGACAAATAAAGGAAACTCGGAAAAATCACAAGGACTCCACCATTGTTCCCTGAAGAAACTCTTCAGAGAAGAACCATCAAATACTCTCAAACAGTACTCCATTTTTTCGAACCCTAACAAAAAAATAGATTTACATAAAACCGGGTGTGACAAGGACGATCAGGAAAACATCACTAAATATACACCTGATGTAGATCTAGGAGAGAAGATTTCTAAAATAAAAGAAACCCAGGAAGAAGGGGGAAAAAAAAGGAGAATAAAGCCGCAAAGAAGAATTAATAAAAAGAAAGCGCGTAAACTCAAATTTCAAAAACCAAATACTCCTCTAAAAGTCCGAGAGGGACAACATGGCACTACAATCCCTAATACTACCACAATAGAGGTAACCAGTGACAGAAAAATCATACAGAATGAAAAATCATTGAATCCAAGAGCTGATGAATATCTCCCGGCCATGCTATTCTCAAAAATAGGGCAGAGAATTAAAGTAGCAGGAGAAGATGACGATAAGATATCTTTACGTGGGGAAGGAACATCGTCAAAATACCTACTGTTTGAAGAACTCTTCCCTATCGACAATGTGCCACTCAATCGAGGAAGAATAATCAATCTTCTCCAACAAATACTGCCTCTACAATCTCTGACTAGTAAAGAAATAGACCTGGTGATCTTTCCCAAAAAAGAAAACATCAAAATAGCGATGGTATCATTCTGGTCACCAGTACTACCTGGGATTATTCTTAGAGAAAAGGAGATAATACATACATGTGGCTATGATGTAATTGAAAGACCTGAACTAAAGGAAAACAAATCTAACAAAAGTAAAATGGCCCTTCAGGACTAAATTCTGACATGCAAAACAAATATCAGTTCAAAAACACTACCATTTCAGAAGATTCGGGATTAAACCGTTTAGGAAATGACACCCTAAAAATTCATGTGAATAATGGTGAAAGGGTAGTCTGGAGCCAAGACTTAGAAGAAAAGGAGGTTAAAAAAAACACAAAGTCTTGGGCTTGGATCTCTGAGACGTTAAACAGTAAAAAAATTATTAACCATCAACAACATACTGTTTAACAATGGCTTGGAGATCACTTCATGGAATATGGCTGGAAAAACAACTAATAAAATGATCGAAGCAACTAAAAATCAACCTGATATCCTGGTTTTACAGGAAACTTGGGCAACAAAAACTTTCTGCCAGAAAGGCTACTACGTTTATGATATTCCTGCAAAAGAAACTAATCGGGGCCACGCAAAGGGTGGATTGGCAATCCTGTTAAGCGAGGAATACTTATGGGCTCAAGAGATCGTCGAGACCAATTCCGAAAACTTTCAGTGTATTAAGGTGTCGCTGAAAACACACATTACAGCTCCCCAAAAAACAACTCTGCTCTTTAACCGCATCGCTGCTGCAGTGATTTTTGCGCTGTGCAGCAATTTGCCATTTTGCTGGTGTCATGACGAGCTCATCTCGTCATCAGCACACGACCCCCGTGGGTGATGACGAGCTGAGCTCGTCATCAGCATCGAAAGGGTTAATATATATGCCCCACCTGGCACTAACCAAGATGCCCTATTTGAGGATATCATGGAAGCAATCTTTCAGATAATAGAAGATCGATCATACATGCCATATCTAATCACGGGAGATCTGAATGGAAAAATCTCAAACACTGAAATTGGAAAATGGGTAAACCTATATAAAGAAGAAACATTGGAAATGTCCATCCCAAAATTTCCTAAAGGTAAGAATTCGGACAAAAGAGGTAAATTGTTATTAGCATTATTGCCAAGTTTAGATGGGACAATCTTGAATGGCAATGTGGAAGGAGATATACCGGCATCTTATACTAGACGGGGAAATGGAACTCTCTCAATTATCGATTACATAATCTGTGAAATGGATCTATTGGAGACAGTTACGCATTTGCATACCAACTTTATAGATGAGAGTGATCATGCACTTTTACATCTAACTACCCATTGGATGGCCATCCCTTCCCCTACAAACCAGATAATATTTTACAATAGCACAATTGAAGTCAACACTAATCAGAGGCGGATTTTCTGGAACTCATCAACCCTGGTCAATATAACAGCACTGATTGCTCACACTCAACTTCTAACTAATATACACTCAGCTCAGACGATCCAATAACGAATTTTGAATGTATAGTTAATAAGCTCAAGTGTGCTCTCTTAAACAAGTTACGACAGGTCACATCTGGAAATAATAAGAACAACAATAAAAAGAAAACCTGGAACTCATCTACGGCAAAAAGGCTCAATAAACTCATTAGAGCACAATACTTGAATTTTTCAACAACAACTCGGGCAGAAATCAATAAACTAAAAAATCAATTAAGAAGAGAGAAATACAATCATAAAAGAATGTTGCAGGACGATAACTGGGTCGATATTCAAATAGCCGCTAAAAAATATAATCAGCGAAAATATTGGTCCCTAATTGCTAAAATAACCGGAACAAAAAAGAAACTTCAAGCTATTCCAGTCTCACCTTAGGACTGGGAAATTTATCTGAGTGATTTATATAAGGCAAACCCAATCAAATCACATGGAAAGGACGCCAATACTACTATGGAAAGGAACATTACCCCGATTACTAATACCTCAGCATTCTCCATTGCAACGTATATTCGAAAAGCAAGAAGCACTGGCGCTTCAGGCCCTGACCAAATACCCATCAAGGTCCTCCAAGCGGACCCCAAGGAGTGGAGTCAGATGCTATCACCCCTTTTTAACTACATCTTCGAATCCGGAAAAATACCAAAGTCATGGCAGGGGAGTATTATTATACCTATTTATAAAAAGGGGAACAAAAACACAGCCGGTAACTATCGCCAAATAGCGTTGATGGATGCTACAGGGAAAATCTTCGCTGCAGAAGTATTGGATCGACTGAAAGACTGGGCATTTTCACAGGGTTTAATACCCATGTTTCAAGCAGGTTTTAGACCTAATCATTCTGTCACCGATAACATTTCAATACTCCAGACCATTCTTGATAAATACACAGTACGGAAATCTCAGTCAGTATACGCAGCTTTTATTGATTATTCTACTGCTTTTGATCGTGTCGACAGACCGACTTTATGGAATAAGTTAAGGAGGCTAGGTATTCCTGAACAACTGCTGCAGATTATTGTAAAACTCCATACCAACACATGGTGTCAAGTCCAAATGGGGTGTGAAAAAGGTTTGACTAAAACAATCCAAACGGCTAACGGGCTCAAACAAGGGTGCCTTTTAGCACCGATATTATTTTCATTATATCTCCGTGACCTGCTATATCATCTGCAACAAGGTTCAAGTTTGCCTCCAAAGATTGCTGCTCAAAGCATACACGCCCTGTTATATGCTGATGATATTGTGATGTTAGACCTTACGCCCTTTGGTTTGCAAAAACTTTTAGACATCTTATACAAATATTCTAAGGACAACTTCTTAATTCCAAACTTAACTAAAACAAAAGTCGTTTCCTTTTCTGGTAGGAAACAAAGTGCTAAGTACTGCTGGAGGCTCGGCGGAGAAAAAGTAGAAGAGGTCGATGAATATACTTATCTCGGCAGGATCTTCTCAAAGAGTCTGAAAAATATAAAGCAGATAAACAACCTAAAGAGGAAATCAGAATTACATGCCGGGGCCCTTTCCAGACTGTATTCTGCTACAGGGAACAGGCATTTCTCTTCACTGCTAAAAGTATACAGAGTAAAGATTCCCCCTGTTTTATCCTATGCCACAGAATACATACCAATAAAACAGTGGACTTATATGGACCAAAAAGAAGGGAATATTTTGAAGAAAATCTTGAAGGTTTCTGAATCTACACCGGTGCAAGCTCTAAGACTTGAATTCTCAATCACAAGTTCCTTTGCTACAGCTGTTGCTAATGTTATCAGGTGGGCTTACAATCTCCTTCACGCAAAAGAAGGAACACTACGATCTCTGCTAAAGACCGTGACTTTTGAACTAGATGCTTCAAAGCAAATATTCTTCAGGAATATGACCGTGGTATTCCAAATTGCTAAGATCAGTACGGATATTTTGCTCACCTGGTCAGCCTCGCAATTGAAACTTTTTTTAAAATGTTTTACTCCTAAATTGAGTTACGAACTCGATTTTGCACACTGTAGCAAATTATCTTTGTATAAACTTTACGTTGAGACATTGGAGTACAAGCATGTACAGACATACCTAGGGTTTTCCCTCACACATGGCGCAAGGAGGGCAATTACAATGCTGCGATTAGGTATCTTACCAGTGTTAACTTTCACATCAAGATGGACTGCAGGTGGCTCCCCATTATGTACTCTTTGTCAAGGGGGAGATCAGAACATCGAGCACCTTCTATTTGTATGCCCAAACGCAAACGTAGTAACAGCACGTTCAAGACATCTTGATCCCATATACCGTAAATGTAGAATCTCATCAGTAAAAGAATTGTTATTTGTGTGCAAACAACCACCTAATGAATTTGTATGTTACAATTTTTATAAATTTTTAAAATCTTTTTTAACATTATATTAATTTGTAATGAATCCCTCTTCCTGTAACCTGTCTTTTTATAACATATTTGTGGTCCTCAGTTGAGTACCGAAACAAATAAAATTCTTTTGACTTGACTTGACTTGAATTTACTGAAATAAGAAAAATAACATTTTATAATAGAGTTATTTTTAATTTGTTGAAAGATGGGAGAAAATATAAAAAAAGATCAGCATTTTGTAAAAAGAAAAAAACAGATTGAAACTGTTGTTGAAAAGGCTTTTGAACTGAAAAGGAAATTATTCATTTTAATATTAAATAGAATTCGATCATTAGATAAGCCAATATATTTTATGAAGGCCACAAGTAAAAGAAAGAGATTAATTAACAGAAGTAACTTTTGTGATTTTTTGGGGTGAATGGAAACACAGTTCAAGTTCCGAGCCTTTTTTTAATGAAAAGAGTTATTTTCAAACCAATACATTGTTGCATGCAGTTGACACCAGTGGTCGTGCTTATGAGGTTAAAAACGGTTTTCCAATGGAAAAAGAGAAAATGGTTCCTAGAAATGTGGAGAACTGGTAGCGGATGAAGTTCTAGGGCGACATACTAAAGCCCCAGTGTATACTTGGGATTATAGTAGCATATGCAGTATACGTCAGAATTCCATTGATATTTTTCGAAATTTCTTACGAGTTTACAGTAAAAAAAGTCTTAAGCAAAAGATTAAGATGTTGCAAGGTCTAGATCCTTGCAGAGTGAGAAAAAATACTGGTTTGCAAGGTCATTCTCTATCTTGTCTTTCTGGAAAAGTATGTCAAAGTGTTTTTCATCATTTTAGAATGTTAGCAGTGCATCATTCTCAAATGCGGAAGTTAGTCAGAAGATTGTATTACGCAAAAAGTCCAGCAATATTATTAAATGAATTAAACAGTGCACTTGTGCATGGGTCAGTGTCAGATGTAATAAAAGTTTGTGATGAAATAGAGTTTCTTTACTTTGGTCCTGAAGAAGAGAGTTGAGAAAGTGAGACATTGATAGAAGTGGGCATTGAAGAAAAAGTGGAAAAGATTAGCGCAGAAAAATTTGGAGAAGAAATTTCAAAGTTTAAGGTAATTTCATGTGAAAAGCCAAATTATACATGCATTTGTTGTCGACGAACTCACTATAAGAATCAAACTAGGACTGTTGATCTGTATTTAAAAATTGAAAACGAAAATAATGGTAAGTGGAAGGAATTTGCAACTTATTTGTTTGTAGAGGATTGCTTTGATTTGGGTACTAATCAAAGTATTTGTAAATATTGTTATAACAAATTAGAGGATAATAAAATGCCAGGAAGAGCTGTGCATAATGATCTGGAGTTGGTAGATATTTCTCAAGAACTGATGAATTCAAACACGTATGAGTCTATCCTGATTCAATCTGTACACCTGTTTCAAGCTATTGTTCGTATGGAGCCTAAAACAGGTAAATTGCCTCCCACAGATTTACAGAGAAGATTAAAAGGAACAGTTGTATATTTACCTCTAGATTTAAAGAAAAATATTGAAACTATTGGTGTAGAGAAAGAAGAAAGTGAACCATTAATTATTCTATTGAATGGTGTTCCTACTAAGAGTAAGAAAATCTGGAAGGAATTAGTGGATGTCAGGAAAGTGCAAAAGGCAACATTGTATTTTGTAAAAAACAATGATTTGTACAAGAATGTGTATGTTGAAGAAGAAGAAATACTTTTAAGAGATGATAGCAAAATGTCAAGTGGTCAGATTGAGAAAGTGGACATGTCAAAAACTGAAGAAATTTATGAACATTATAGTGTAAATCCTTTACATTCTAAAGAAGTGTTGGGGAATACTATTGAATTATTCTAAATGAAGAAAGCGAAGGGGAATCCCTTAAGTGTTTGGGAAAAGACTTTGGAAGCTCGTTGTTTTCGCCAGCTGTTCCCAACTGGAAAAGGTGGACGATATGACGAACGCCCAATACAGATTCCTGCAACAGAATATCAGACAACAAGATTGTATGCAGCAGATCCTAGATTTTGACAATGTATCCCATATATATTTCATCTTTTATTTGAGAGTGACTTGTCTGGACTTTCATATGCAGTCAACCATATATTAAAAACAGGAGTAGATCTTCGAAATGTTACTGCAAAAGAATTTATGGAAAAAGTACATCAGAGAGATGATCATTTGGAGTCTCAACTGATTAATTTGATGGCATGTGAGCTAGGCGTGGGCGGAAAATCCGTTCCGCTCGCGGATTTTGCGGATTTTCGGGAAATCCGCAATCCGCGAGATTTGCGAATTTCCCGCAAAATCCGCAAATCCGCGAGCAGCGGATTTTGCTCGCACTGCTCGCACTGTTCGCGTGAGTTCGCGCCCCGCGAATAAGTGCAAAATTGCAGAAATACGATTTTAGCAAAACTGAAAGTAACTACTTACCAGGTTCAAAAGTTCAGGCTCATCATTAGTAGCCATTTCCTGGAGTGCTTCCTGAGGGGCCCCTCCAGAGTTCAGTTGCCAGTTGAAACTAGTATGTGACCCTGCTCTGAACCTCAGAATAGTTACACATATGCCACAAAGGTCCTGAATTACAGCTAAGGGAGACAAGCAGGAGCCAGGCTGGAAGTTAAAATCCATTAATCAGCCCCTAATTCATTATTGTCAGTTGGGGCAGGGCAGGTGTTGTAACTAATTTTGCAACAATGAAAGCACTTAGCAAGTGCAAAAGATCACTAATCAGGGCGCACTAAGGAAGCAGGTGCCAGCTAAAAAAATATTCTGTGACACATGAATCAGCCCCAAATTAATTCAGGTCACTTGAGGCAGGGAAGGTGTGCTTTGCTTTGCCGAAAATAATGTACACTGGACAACCAGAGGGTGTGGTGATGAAACAGAGGGTGGCATGGGTGGGCCAGAGGGTGGCATGAGTAGTCAGAGAGTGGCAGTGGTGACAGAGAGTGGCAGTGATGAAGAAGAGTGTCCCAAACAGGCTGGACACGTAGAAACAACAAGTTCGCGAAACTTGCGACCCGACAGGTAAGTTCGCAATTTGCGAAAGTGTACAAAACCCTCGCGAACTGGCAGAAACACGGGCGAACACAAAAAAATTCGCGGGAATTCGCGGATTTTGCGGATTGCGAATCCGCAAATCCGCAAAATTCGCGAACGCGAGATCCGCAAAATTCGCTCATGCTTAATGTGAGCGTGGTACTAATGAGTATTGGTATCGTCGTCATGGAGAACTTAAATGCATGCTAAGGAATTTAGGAACTCCAACGTGGTTTCTTACCCTAAGCTGTGCTGAATACGCATGGGATGATTTACTTCAATTTCTTCAAGACGTACTATCACTAGAATATCTCCAAAAAGCACTTACAATTTGAGAAGAAGTGAAGAATCAAAGTATATAAATGAATATAATCCAGTTATTCTGTCAATGTGGAATGCTAATATGGATATTCAGTATGTTGCGGATAATTCCATTGCTGTGGCTCTGTATGTAACATCATACATAACAAAATATGAAAAGATGGTGTAGAAAGAAATGTGAGAAGAAATTTCCCACTGCTTTAGTTTGAAGATGCGGTCACATCGAAAAATTGGATCGTACGAATGTTCGGATCGGATATGGTCTGCAAGTTTATATTCAAAGTCAAGAGGAACTATTTGGGTTAGTATTGTGTTAGCCTAGGTCTTGCTGCAATGCGAAATCGAATACTTAAACCAATCCAGGAAATTGAATATTTAGCATTCAATGAACCGGAAAACACAGATATAGTCAAAACAAACATGTTGGATACATACTATCCAAATAGAAGTCCTCATCTTGAGAACATATGTCTCTATGAAGTACTGCAATATTACAGTTTTAAGAGAAATACTACAGTGAATGTAAATGAAGGAAAATATGCAGTGATTGGTTCAGAAGGATGTTTGGTGAAACATACTGAAGGAAATTTGATTAATCATAGGAAACTGACTTGTGATACTCCTGATAAAAGAGAAATTTATTATTTGGCACTTTTACAACTCTTCAAACCTTGGCGTACAGAACTGGAATTACTTGGAGATTTGAGTGCTAAGAAGATTCTTTCAATGCATGTACATTTAGCATTGAATGCAGTTTTTGCAAATTATCTGAAAATGTTGAATGAAGAAATTGATCAAGAAGCTACTGTTGCAGCTGAGATTGCTAGAGACAGTTCTCAAGATAGTCAAAGTTCTGCTCCACTGAGTCAGGATCCTCTGGGAGAACTTATTCTTGAAAATGAAGCAGCCATCGCCAGGAGTGAAGTGGAAACAGCAATGCATCAAGCTCAAAAAGATATGATGAACTTGGCAATGTTGGAAGAATAACTAAATGTTGAACAGAAGGAAATATATCAGGAAGTGAAAGAACAGATCGACCATGGTTTTCTTAATGAAAAGAATGTACATGCACAATATTTCAACCAATCCGAATGTATGTCAGTGGTCAAGCTGGTACAGGAAAAGGTTTCTCAATTAAAGTTTTGACCACTTACCTACAGAAAACAACAGACTCAGATTTGTCTTGTGTTGTAACTGCTCCAACTGGGTTGGCAGCACACAACATTAACCCTTTCCATGCGGTCGCGATTCCCCTGGTGTGCTGTAAACAACACGAACAGGGGCGGGCCGTGACAAACCCCAGCCGTCATCAGCACACGAGCACCGTAGTGCATGACGGCTGGGGTTCGTCATCAGCATGGAAGGGGTTAAAGGAATTACATTGCATTGTTTATCTATGCTGTAGTGTAGTTCCTATATTCCCAATAGGCTCTGCGCATTGGAATAACATAAACGATAGTGTAGACGTAGGACTGAGTCGACTAGGTCTCTATTGAATATGTTAGACTTAATTGTGTGTGTGCCAGCTAGCTCAGAGGTCACTAGAAACTTTCTCGAGTAAACAAGAAGGTGTTAACTTTCCTGAATAGACAAGAAGGGATTAGCTTCTGACAACCATATAACATGACAACTTTGTTCCCCCTGAAATAAGGAATATCTTCAGAGTCGCAGAAACAATAGATATCTATTTTACTCAGTCAATCGTGCATGCTTCGTTTCACCAGAAATGCAGAGAAATAGAGAGACGGGCGTTTTCAATAAAAGGGTTATTTATTGAGCAGTCTTCTTTCTCATGCAAGAGAAATGAATTGCCACAATTGCAATACTTGTCATAAAGTAAAGTGCGTACAGTAAAAGGAGTATTATGAAATAATACTGTAAAAGCATTTATATGGTTTCTGAGCCATAAGATACTTAAAATGGATAAAATACATACAATGATAAAATAATGACTAAACGTACCCAATTGGTGTTTCTAAGATACGCCTACCCCGGTGTACCTAACCTAAGCCTAGTACGTGGGAAGAAGTAGATAAGTTACAGTTTTTGCCAAGAAGCTGAATCAAGAATTCTCTAAGGGTCTAATCAGCTCCGTTCCTTGAGTTTAGAATGAAGGAGGTCTTGTATCTCTCTCTCAGGACTCGATCTCCCAGTGACCCGCTAGGGTAGCAGGGAAACACTGGAGCTGGATTTCTCGGCAGGAGAAAAGACAGCGTCTCTCTCAGTGCGTCAGCAGGGAGGGTCGGCTTCCTTCGGCACTCGCATCAGCAGGGCATCGGGCAAGTAGATAGCCGATCTGCTCCAAACCACTGTGTGTTGCTTAAGGCAGATGTTGGTATGTTTATACCTGGAAGGTGCCGAGTTTGACGTAAGGTTGGACATAACACATCACTAAGAACTGGCAGTTCTTTCAGGACTCTCAGGAGTTCTAGTACAAATCAAAACAGAAGCAGGGGGAATTCCTGGGCTGCTGAAGGTCTGTTTTGTTTAAGAATGCGTTGTGCTTTCTAGGAGTCTATGGGAGTAGCCTTGCCGTATTTGGACTGCATTGGCTATGACTTAATATGGATATGATTCTTATGCCTTTATAAGGATGTGATTTGTTATACCCACATAAGGGCATAAATCGGGAATGTTTTAATTAGGGTCCTAGATACATTCACAACACCCACTCCACATATAATGTCCATCATTACTAAATACTAAGCAATACTAAACATATAACGATGCATGTGTTTCCCAGCCCACCCCAAAATACATTGTAAGCATTTGAAATGGTACATACACAAAAGATGAGTATAATACTGTACGTTTTTTTGTAAGCAGAGGTGTCATTCAGATAATGCATTTTTTTGTACATTTAGAATGTTGACTGAATGAATCACGAAATTTACATTTATGAAATGGCTCTTAATACAGAAGAGAAGGTCGAGACCATTTCATCACATATTTATACAAGACTGTACATGTGCTAGAGGCTAAGTCAAAATATTGTCTCTAGATATTTTAAAAATAGAAATCTTGTTCTCTAAGAATAGTTCTACTTTAAGCAGAGTATCATGTGCCAAAAAAGGGTAAATATTTTGGGAACTGGAGAAAAAATAATTTTGCTTTCGCAAAGAAAAATTGTTCCAATGTTTTTTAGAAGTTCTGTTTACCAAAACTGAAGGCCGAATTCAGAGTTTCAGGGAATGCTGTGTGCTCGCTATTTCAAAAGTTATTCTCGTTGTTAGGAGAGAACATTAACTCAGGTAGGCTGGTAAAAAATTTGTCTACAACAGTAGGTGAAAGTTGGACCAGGTCCGAAAAAGTAGAAATAATGCATATGTGCAAAGCATTGCCATCATCAGTGTCTAGATCAGCAATGGCCACGGAAGGTTGTACCTGTGTGCCGCTTTCATCTCGTACCTCACTGCCACCTAATCGTAATGATGAGGTCTCAATGAATGCCGTCATCAGAATGGGTAGCCGCTGGGGACAACACGTTGCATGAGCCGTTACCGAACCAAGCAAAGTATCAACATCCATAGGTACTGCTGATGGGAGTGTGAGACAGACGTCTAACACGCATTCTTCTCCGCAAAGCAGGCATCGTAAAACAGGTAAGATGCAATCTTGCCAGATTGGTCTGAATGAAAGAAACCAGGTAGTATTCAGATCTCTTAGCCTAGCCAAGCCGAGGACTTTAGTAATCCGCTCTCGGTATTGCATTGCTAGGATCGTGTCTTCCTATGGGCAGGGATGCCCGCCATCCCTCCCAACACCAATTCCCCATGGGAGGAGACAGACACCGATTTGAACTTTTGGAAGGCGGGGGGGGGGCTCACGACCCCCCCGGCCGTATTTATTAAAATATGAAACAAAATTTAAAACTTTAAATTAAAACGTTTCATGAATCATGTACAAATTCAACTTCAATTACATCTTGATGAAGACAGGTTTTTCAGGCTAACCTTAACAAATCTCTAATGCAAAGGTTTCCTAGCCGAGTCTAGCATCCTGATAAATGCATTATGTTTGAATTTGTACAACCTAACATTAAGGGCCAACGGCAAGGTCTTAACTGGTGTCAGATCCCTATCACCAACTTCCCGCCCTCACGGTGTGAGTGGCGCATGCGCAGAGGACTTTACCCTCGCCGCCAATTGTAACTTCCCTTGTCGTGGGGGCCCCCTTTCACTCGACGCCATCTTAAGGTCGTCTGAGTTCGTGTGCGAGGTCTCCGTAAGAAGGACAGCGTGGACTCCCCCCCTTCCCCACACTCTCTTCCGCCGGAGTGGATATCCGGCCCCCGGGAAATTCGTGAGAGGGGCATATAGCCGTCTCCCCCTGGGAGGGGCCTATGGCCGTCTCCCCCTGGGCGGCCCATCCGTAGTGAGTGCCGCCCCCCGTGGGAGGGGCCAATGGCCGCCTCCCCCCCGGCCGCTCCCATCCATAATAGGTGGCGTCCCCCCTAGGGACCTTGAAATCACTGCTCACCGATCATGACCTTACCGCCACAGGCCAGATAGTTGACCGACTATCTGGCCCCCCACACCTCCTATAGGTCATGTCTTCTCAAACCCACTAGCCAAGCTACGATGTCTCCTATCAGTAAGTCATTACCAGTCCTGGACAGGTGCACCCCATCATTCGAATAACAGTGATCGCCCCTGATACACCCATGAGAAATGCTTTGGAGATGAGCAGAGCAAAACAATTTCTCTATTTTATTGTTGACCCTCTTTACCGAGTGGTTCAACGCTGTCATAGACAAACCTCCCCACCATATCCTCCTGGGAATCATGTGGGACCAGGCAATCGTACATCCCGGGAGCCTTTTGGCTAACCAGCTAACTACAGACAGTATGTGCTCAACTAACACCCGTCTTCCCAGTCTCACCAAGTCATTGCCCCCTATGTGCACTATGACTACAGATGGCGGTGACCTGTGCCGCCCTAATAGCTCCTCCACAAAACTTTGCAATCGGTCAATACAGAGGCCGCCCTTCCCATGGAAGGTCACTCTGAACCCATATTCCACAGATGAGTGGGTCGCATCACCTGCTTTGAATATGTCCCCGGCCCACCTCACGTATGAGTGGCCCACGGCCCAAACCACTTGATCACCATTCCGGGATCCTTTCCCGCTGGTCAGCTGATGCTGGGCCGATCCCAATTTCCGCCCCGCGTCACAGGCTCGTGAAACTGTAATCCAAACAAAAGACAACAAGCGTGAGTGCATATCAACAGTCTTTCACAACATGTGCAGCCGCACATATCTCTTGAAACAATTCGAGGACCAATGGCCTAACTGTTTCACCTCGTCTGCCTGCAGCCCCTGAGCCGTAGCTTCTGTAGCGGCCCCTATTCTAAATGAATGGGTCCCAAAATCACACGGGTTCAAGCCCGCTGCTGCAATCGTAATTGCCAGCACCCTCTGAAATTGAAATCTTGTCAATGGGGTGCCGTCCATATGTCTAAGCAGGGCCCCCCCATGTTGTCAACCTTTGTTTCAGGTAGGCCTCCACATGCCTTTCTGGACAACCGGGATTCCCCGGAGCGCGCTGCAACACCACACTATTCCCCAGGGCCTCCTGGTCCGTTTTTGACCTGGCTATGGAGATCAGCAGAGAATCCCCCCTCACTTGTATGTGATCCCTACGTAGACCTCCTTCCACATCTTGCTTATTCCCTGCCACCAGTTCACTCACCCGCAGGGCCCCATAGAATGCCAATGTGAAAGCTGCTCGGAACAGTATTACCTCACTGGGCAAGGAGCATGTCTCGTCCAGTTTCGTCAGTAAGGTGGTCAATTTATCAAACCCAATCGGGTGCCTGTTATCCTGTCTGCGACCCTCCAGGCGCCACCAGCCGCGGAGAGCCTTCCTAACTAAGAAGGAGTTTGTCGGATCCCTTATCCCGTGGAGCTGTGCCATAAATGATATGGCGGCCTTGTACCTACCGGCGGTTGCCGCCAACCGGCCTTCCTTATGAAGAGCCACCAAAAATTGGAGCAAGGACTCCTTCTGCTCCCACCTATGTTCCCCTACCGGCCCCAGAAAGGCGCAGTATGAATGGAACGCCCCTTCATACGCTCTCCTTGTCCTGGGCCCTAAACTGGCTGCCACGAGGTTTTGTAGTCCGGGGCACCGATCTGCCACAGTGCTTCGGGGAAAGGTGCCGCCACTAGCTCCGCTGAGGGTAGACAATCCCTGAAAGCCTGCATTTTGGAACGATAGTGCATCAGCTGCATTATTCAGTACTCCCGGCACATGTTTTGCCCTGAACTGCACGTTCAATCTCATGCATCGCAATACAATCTCTTTCAACAGTCGCAAGATCCATTTGCAGCGTGCTGCCTGCTGATTAATGCACTCAACCACTGTCATGTTGTCTGACCAAAACACCACCGAGCGGTCCCTAAAGTCTTCCGGCCATGCCAACAGGGCCACCCAGATGGGGAATAATTCCAGGAAACCAATGTTATTCGTTAGGCCGCTTGTTCGCCACCACGCCGGCCATGTTTGTGCCGACCACCGGTTTCCGAAGATTGCTCCAAACCCCACACTGCCCGCCGAGTCGGTCCATAAGCCAAGTTCCACCGAAGAGGCAAGGGGTCTGTTCCATACCACTCGGCCATTGAAGTCCGCCAAGAATGCCAGCCAAATGAGCATGTCCTGGCGAACCTCTGCCGACAGCCTTGTGCGGTGGTGCCCTTCCCTAAGGCCCACCATGGATTGAGCAATGGATCGAGAGAAAGGGCGAGCCATCGGCATCACTCTCAATGCAAAGTTAAGCTGACCCACTGTCTGTTGTAACTGGTGTAGGGTCACCTTCTCCGTCCGGAGACACTGTACCAGGGAAGCCCTAAACTTGGCCACCTTCTCAGTCGGCAAACGGAAACACCTCTCCTCTGAGTCTAGTTCTATAACCAGAAACTCGAGGGAGGTAGTCGGCCCCACCGTCTTACCTGGCGCCAATGGGACCCCAAAACCCCGCATGAGCACGCAGAAGTCCTGCAATGCCCGCGCACAGTCCTGAGTGCCCGCTGGGCCCAGAAAGAGGAAATCATCCAGATAGTGCATCACATGTTTGTGCCCTGTGGCCTTTGTGAACACCCATTCTAAAAATGAGCTAAACATTTCAAAATAGGCACATGAAATTGAACAACCCATAGGCATGCACATATCCATGTAGTATTTCCCCTGAAACGTGAATCTCAGCAGGCGCTGGTCTTGAGGGTTTACTGGGAGCAACCTGAATGCGGATTCAATGTCTGATTTAGCTAACAATGCACCGGGGCCCAGGCGATTCAACAGTACTACTGCGTCATCGAACGATGCATACTTCACTGAACATACCTCGGGGTCAATCGCTTCATTTACTGAGGCCCCCCTCGGGGCCGATAGATTGTGAATGAGTCTATACTCCCCCGGGCCTTTCTTCGGAACCACTCCTAACGGGGAACACACAAAATCCACTACTGGTGGGCCGCCAAATGGTCCTGCCACTCGCCCCAAGCTAACTTCTTTCGCTATCTTTTTGGCGGCCACTGTTGGGTTGTGTTGAATAGACAACTGGTTTTTACAGGAAGAGTTCCCATGAAAATTGCCCGCCGGGATCCTGAAGCCATATGAAAAGCCATCCCTCAGAGTCCCGGCGGACGCATGATCTGGGTATCCGTTCAGCCAAGGGGTCAAAGCCAATATATCTACGGGCGAAGATGTTTGCTTCCGAGGCAAAGCATCAATCCTGCTTGGGACCCCCCTTTCCACTTGTACCATTGGCCTTAGATCGGCAACTGGTTTCCGGGTGTGAGGAATTCCCACAGCCCGAGCACGCGTGCCAGAACCTACACGTTCCCTGAGGCCTGTTACAAGTTCCTTTGTTAAAGCCCCAACACACCCCTCGCTTGCTTCCGTTCCCACCCGACCTAGGCTGGGACTCCCCCCCGGAGCTCGCCCGAAAAGGCTGTGACTGTCTCTGATGGAATCCCCCGGAGCCGTTTGTGCTCGACCCTGAAGCACTCGCCGGTCCTGGCAAGAGCTGTGCATGCCATGACACTGTATCCAAACAATCCCATGTCAAGACCTGGTTAAATTCCTTCGCTTTTCTAAAGGCCATATCATAGCCCTTCCATTCATTTCCCCCATACATCGCATGGAAATTCGTGATCCTGTTCTGATAACATGCCAGGTCACTCAACATCTCTGGTGTACGTTCTCCGATAATCGCCACAAAGATAGAAAAGGCCCTGATCCAGGTCATCATCGTCTCCTCGACCCTGAATTCTGCCATCTTGGCCCGCCATACACTGGGGTGCCACAGATCTTTCTGGGTCTTTGCATATTCTAACTCACGATGGTCAGTCAACAGTGAAAACATGTTAATGTACTTGTCGCCCCACACCATCTCTTTCGTAACCATGGGAACATGTTGAGCTAAACTTTCCCGCCTTGAGGGTACCGCGCCCTCCCCCACCATCGGTAACGATCTCTTACCGGCTTCAGCCCTGCTTCCAGCTGTGTCCGTTGTCTTCTCCTGGTTGTCAGCCGTGACCACCTTCGCCACCTGCGGGGAAATAGAAGGCACATTCGCTGTCCTGGCATCCCTTGCCTGCCGTGACTGCTCAATAATTACTATGGCCTCTTCGGCCGGGTCTCCCGCAGCCGCAGATCCCCGCTCCCTTCTTTAGCCATGGTAATACTGCTGCTAACTGAAGCGCTAATTCCGGGGGCATCTGGTCATCCACCAGCGGTGTGATAACCACGGGGATAGGCATCCCCCCGTCCGGTCCCGGTACCGGGCTGGTCGCTGGTGCTACTGGAATTGGTAGAGTTTCTACCGGCACTGGGGCCTCGCTGGGACCCGCCTTCCCCTTCCTCTTCGTACCCTTATCCCCTGGGGTGACTTTCGGCAAAGCCGGTCCAATGACCCTCTTAGGTCATCCCGAGGGGGCATTCTGGGCTTCCACCTGTTTCCTAAGGGCAGCCAAGCCGCGATCAAGCCGGTTTACCTTACCGAATTTTCGGTCCATCACCGCCACTTGGTTCACCAACGTGCGCAGCATCCTTTCTATCTCGGAGCTCTTTCCGGGCTTTTTGCCAGGCATATCTGTAATCGATCCGCACGACCTGTCCTCCGGAAGCGACTCAATCTCCAACTACGCCTTGATGACTGAAAGAGAAAAACAAATATTACAAGTTCTCAAAAAAGTGCAGCTTGTTCCCTTGAGGGCTCACGAGCGACGAGTGGTGCAGCCTTCAGAGCGCAGGAACAAGAGTAAGCTTCGTTGGATCCCCGCGCTTTTATCCAGCTGTGGGAGGGCGGGCCCCGCCTTAAGCACGCCCATCAGTGCACGGACTTCCGGGCGGGTGTTTAGGACAACCTCTACTGGGCGTGAGGAGCGTGTTACGGCCACGCCGCTTCGGGCATACCAGCCGGAACACGCCCCCCGCCCACAATGGTTTCCCGGGGGATCGGGGCACCCATCCATACGTTCGGGGGGACCGAGTGGTCTCCCCTTTCCAATTGTAGCCTGAGTTTTGTCTGTGACTAGACTTGCCATATCAGAGCAGAAGGAACAAAATTAAGATACCTGCTACGAGTCCCAAGATGAGAGGCAGGCCGCTGAACACAGAATGCATGAAATTCGGGAAGATGCCAAGAACTGCTTCAAAGGGTGCTAACAGTCCCAAATAAATTGTCTTAAATACATGTGCGATGCCACTGGTATCTGACATGTTTAAGATTTGACTTAACATTTCTACGAAATGTACGGGGCAATTTGTTGATAATAATGCATGTATCTCTGCTGCTGTCCTTGCAACTTGCAGATCATACGTTTCTCTAGACGAGGTTAAAGGCACAGTTGTTTGTAAAAGAATAGACTTCATTTTGCTTCAAGTATCAATTCGAATAGAAGAGACATTCAAAGAAGGCCATATTGCCGCCTCCATGTCTGGTTTGCTGTTTGGATACAATACTTGCATACAACAAGTGACCATGGAAGTAACGCTCACGAGATAGGCTTTTCCTGGCACCATGCCACAACAGCTGTGGTCACTTATTAGAGGGTAGCTGCCGTTGGAAAGCTGTCTGAAAAAAGGCTCTATCTGTGTAGCAGGGGTGCCGTGCAGGTGACATGAAAGGTTGTTTGATGAACCTTCGCAGGCTCCATGCAAGTTAATTCCTTGACATAGAAGTGTACCGCTTAGTGATTTTTTACAGTTGTTACTACTAAGAAATACCTCTTTCTTGCCCCCACTCCAACATCTATGTGTATAAGGCAAATTCCAGGTTGACTTGATGTATCCTTTACCCAACCTTTCATATAGGCCTGCTGGTATATACTTTTGGCAGTATTGAAACTGAAAAGTTGTTATCGGGATTGTAATGATGCCATGGATTATCCACTCAATGACCGGTCATTCTGACATTGTCAATGGTCATTTTTCTAGTTTTTCAATGCTCAGCACCGTATAGTCTGCCCCTCTTTGTGTCAAAGAGATTTGTTTATCAGTAAGGTTAAAGATTGAAAATAATGGCGTTGTGTTGATTAGACGCCATGGCACGTTGCCTGAACGCAGATTTTGCAACGTCCAGCCTAACTGTACAATAGAACGTAATTGGGACTGGCCATGTTATAACATTAGCATATCCTGTTCTATTATATCAATAGCAGATGATACAATGCTGTCCAGTGAATAAATTCTGGAGGACAGAGTCGTTAACCCATTGTCCACTACAGACAGTGATTTTTCCAAATGAATACGATCAATTTCTCGTATTTGTTCAGCAGTTTCAATTTGTGTTACTTTCCAAGCTTCGTTGTAAGCGGTGTATATACCAGCGTATATGAAACGTTTTTGACGCTGTTTGCGAGGTCCCAGTGAGAAATCTCGCAAGTCAGCACCTTCTTTAAGTAAAGTTCAGTGTTGCTTAATTTCGGGTAGTGTGGATTTCTGTAGCCATGTAGGCATAGTTTTCCTACACTGTATGTTGTTATTATCCCTGGATGTTGTCTCTGGGAATATCTTGGGTCTGGCCTGTTCTGTTTGAACCCCTGTATTTTGTTTAGGAATCTATCTTGACAGTTATTAGTGTCTGTGGGCCAGATCAACCATTTTCTCCAATCAGGATTAGTTCTGTTTTGTTTTAAAATATAGGACACGTCTAACCCCTCATCTGTAGTGTTAATTCTATCAGGCAAAGGCTTTGGTATAGACGGGTTGTTTAAATCTTTTATCTTGGCTAGGCCAAGACATGTTGAATGGTGTCATTCAGGAACATTATTTGTTCTGGGATCATGCAGGCTCTGAATAATGATTCTAAACCTTGTACCTGCCATTCTTTTGTACCCCAGACAGTTTTTGTCTCAATGTTGTTTTTCCAAAATTCAAAACCAAATGTAGACATTTTTCAGAATAAATCAGTTTAGTATTTGTTAACATGTTTTTTACTCCTGTCTTATTCATAATTTTAAAATTAAACGTTTCTGGATCAGTGTTATTAAACCCTGAGAAGTATGGGAATTTCTCTTAAAATGTTTTCGAACTGCCTTTTGGCAGAGTTGGACAATGTTCCCACTGATTATAACTGAACACATTTCTAGGATTAGCAGATTTATGCAAATAATGATGCTCAAAATGATTAAAGCAATACATTTCTTTATAATTTGTTGAACTTTGTAAATAATCATGTTCTGTAAATTTTGCTGACATTTCTAAATCTGACATCATATTATTAATATTTTCAAAGTCCCAATCTTCAGAGAAAGTACTAGGTGCTACAAAGTCACTTAAAGAAATCTTGAACTGATGTGGATATTTCAAGAGCTCAACCGGGCCATAGATTTCGTAATCAGTATTGTCCCATGCTACACCACCAGGTATAGGAATGGCTGTGATGTTCACTGATGATGGTTCTCTTTTTTCAATGTGAGAGGATCTGTGAGGTTTTAGAACCAAGTTGATGTTCTGACTTGCTGTGTCCATTGTACTGTATTTTCCATCAATCATTCTTCCCAAGCTTAAAACTAAGATGAGCCAGAGCAGGAGGAAAAGTACACCTAACACAATCCACAGTTCAATCCATGGTGAAATCAGATATGTTTCTCCAAGTTGATGAAAGAGTTCTGTAATTTTGTCTTTGAAAGTTATGTTTGCTGGCTTGTCTCCATGTTCACTTGGATCATCAGAAAAGTCATTGAAGTTGATAAAATAGCCAGATGCATTTCTGTCAATTGTTGGAATTGCTTCTGGATTTTCATTGATCTTTGGATTTGCTTTTTCCTTTGTCATATTAGTATAGTCAGAGGCTACATCATTGTAGACAGGTGTTTCTTGACGAACTGTTGCAATTTGGGTTTCAAGAGGCACAAGTTCCATGGCTTTGTTGCATACAGCCTGATTCATGAAAAACGGGATTTGCGATTCTCAAATAGCGAAAAATTGCGATTCGCTATTGAGAAATCGCAAATCGGAATTCATGATGTTTAGCGATAATAAAATGCGATTCGCACGCGGGCGCAAATTCCGTTTGCGATTAACGATAATCGCAGAAAAATCGCTATTTCCGGCTACATCCGTGTCGGGATTGCGATATCGCAAATAGCGATATCGCTAATTGCGAGATCGCAAAATCGCGAGATCGGGAAAACGGGAAGTCGCATTTCGAACACAGTGATGACATCACAACCAGGAAGCAGCCAGTTCCCACCCCCATTCACCACAGTGAGGCAGACCTCGAGTCAGCAACTGTGAGAGCTCCTGCCATTCTGTTTTTGAATCCTACTCTGCAACAACAGTGCTGCCATGTCTGAGGAAGCTGTTCCTGGCCCCAGCAACACCACAGGGTGGAAGAGGAAGCTGAAATTTTCAGAACAGGAGCTGGAGCATTTGATTGAAGGGGTGGTGGCCAACCACTCCAAACTGTTTGGCAAGGACTCCAGGAGGGTGCCGGAGCAGGAAAAAAGGAGGATCTGGCAGGGAATAGCGTCCACCGTGAACTCCGTGGGTGTGGCTGATAGGTCACTGGACGAACTTAAAAAAAGATGGTACGACCTCCGAGGTCGTGCCAAAGAGAAGGTGGCGGAGCGCCTTGGAGAGGCGTCGGGCTCTGGAGGGGGAGGACCTACAGTCCCTCCAAACACAGCCTTGGAGGACCAAGTGGAAAACACACTTGAGAGGGAGGGGTGCATTGGATTCATACGTCTGGACTCATCCCGCCCCACCCAAGACACCCAAGGTAAGTGGCATGCGACTGCGACCCTGTCCCCTATGAATGTCCATGACCATATAGGCTCCCATAATGTTCCATAGTCATGCCATTGTTGCACATCAGTTAATGCCCTGAAGCATTGTGGGACATGTAGTGTGGCCACAATGTAGTAGTACCACAATGCAGCCAGACAGGTTCCAAAGTACGCAAAGCCATAGCCAGTCAGGGAATGTCACCCAGCATGCATGTAGCAACTGCACGTCTGACAGATACATGCAACTAATGATCGTCCACTTACCCTCACAGGTGGCGCTGAAAGCAGCGACAGCGAAAGGCTGCTCATTGATGAGGAGGCCCATGATGAGGAGGAGGTGCCGCCACAAACACAGGCACCAGCCCCTGCCGCAGCAACAACACCAGCAGCCAGGTCCACCAGCAGTGTGCCCCCTGCGTCTGGCGCTCCAACTCCAGCCGCAGCCAGGCCCACAACTAGTGTGCCCCCCGCCACAGCCGCACCAACTCCAGCCGCAGCCAGGCCCACGACTAGTGTGCCCCCCGCCGCAGCCGCACCAACTCCAGCCGCAGCCAGGCCCACGACTAGTGTGCCTCCAGTCCCTGCCGCACCAGCAACGCCTCCTGTGACACCACCAGCAGCTGCTGCTACTACATCAGGGCCCGCGACAGCGGCAACACAGCGGCCAGCCACTGTGTCAGGGCAGCAGAGCAGGCGTGGCAGGTCTCGCCGGAACATCAATGCAGCAATCAGCAGGAGGGGCAATGGACAGCGGCTGGCGCGAATGAGCGTCGAAAGACGCATGCTGCGTATTCATCAGTGGCAGGCACGGCAGCAAGGCGCCATACAGCTACAGCTGTACAATATTGGGCGCAATGTGGCCGGAGTGGGGGACCGCATGGACTGCATGACGGCGGCCATGGCAGGTGTGGGGGAGGGAATGGCCCGCATGACTGCAGCCATGGAGGCCAACACTGCAGCGATAACAACTCAGCACAACGCTGCACGCCGGCGCCACCTTCAGCGATTGACCCGGCTGGCGGCCTACACCAGGTCCAACTATGTTGTAGGCAATGCAACAGCACAGTTGTCGCGGCGGTCCCTTGCACAGCAGCACAAACTCATCCAGTGCTGTGAGGATGTGACCAGGGTCCTGGAGCACCTGACCACGGCGGTGACAGCACTACACCCTCCTGCTCTACCTGCCACTGTCGGGGGTGATGATGTCAGTGAGGGGACATCGAGCATGCCACTCTGCCTCACAAGTCGGGCCACTCAGGTGCAGCACCAGGCCCACGGCAGGTACACGTGCCCTGGAAGAGGATGAGCCTCAGAGGCGCTTGGGTGGTACGCGCAGGAGGCGCAATTGACTACATATGACTATTACAGGCACAGGCTGAGTATAAGCCTGCCCTGTCCTTTCACACAGCAGTATGCAGTAATACTGTTAGCAATGAAGAAAGTTAAAGTTGTACCATTATTGTGAAAGAAACAATTATATTTATTTTTGCAGCACACATTAGCGTTGTGTCATTATTACATTTTGCATGCATTTGTGATTTGTGGGGTGAGGGAAGAGGGTGCACTAGAAACTGTTCACTGTGATGTGGTTGCGACATCTGTGTCCTTCAGCTGGGTTCTCCCCGCGTGCATGGCGCGCATGTGCAGGTGGCCGGTTGTCCCCTTCAGATTCACTGCCAGAGATGTCGACAGGTATCCGGCGCTTGGTTGCAATGTTATGTAGTATTGCGCAGACAGCCACAATGCGATTCAGAAAAGGGGGTGGTGATGAACAGAGTGTCTGAATTAAGCAGACCACTCTTACCCAGTCCAAAGATCAGGGCTTGATCCATCACCGTTATTTATCTCACTGCACCATCCCAGCTCAGAACCTGGCTATATGCAAATCAGTCTGTCCCTGGCCCAGTGCATCATGGGAACAGGGCAGACTAAACTACCAAGCCAATTCTTCACCAGAAAGGAGACAAGCTACCGGGGACCGGTTTCTGGCATTTCAGCCGTCTTCGGCCCGGCTTGCTTGAATCCTGATGGTGCAGTGAGAAAGGGACTCATGTCTGAGTATACCCTGCCACACCCTTGCCCTTGCTCACTGCACCATCAGGATTCAAGCAAGCCGGGCCGAAGACGGCTGAAATGCCAGAAACCGGTCCCCGGTAGCTTGTTTCCTTCCCAGTATAAGAATTGGCTTGGTAGTTTGGTCTGCCCTGTTCCTATGATGCACTGGGCCGAGGTCAGACTAATTTGCATATAGCCAAGTTCTGAGCTGGGATGGTGCAGTGAGCTAAAAAACGGTGCTGGATCAAGCCCTGATCTTTGGACTGGGTAAGAGTGGTCTGCTTAATTCAGACACTCTGTTCATCACCACCCCCTTTTCTGAACCATTTTTGTCCACCATAAGCATGGAAGGGTATACTGAGATGTGAGTCCCTTGCTCATTGCACCATCAGGATTCAAGCAAGCCGGGCCGAAGACGGCTGAAATGCCAGAAACCGGTCCCCGGTAGCTTTTTTCCTTCCCAGTATAAGAATTGGCTTGGTAGTTTGGTCTGCCCTGTTCCCATGATGCACTGGGCCAGGGTCAGATTAATTAGCATATAGCCAAGTTCTGAGCTGGGATGGTGCAGTGAGCTAAAAAACGGTGATGGATCAAGCCCTGATCTTTGGACTGGGTAAGAGTGGTCTGCTTAATTCAGACACTCTGTTCATCACCACCCCCTTTTTCGACAGCCACAATGCGGCAGCACACTGCAGGACTGTAATACATGGCCCCATCTGTCTTGTGCAGTATGCGGAACCTGCTCTTGAGCAGCCCAAATGTCCTTTCTATGCAATTCCTTGTCCGTATGTGTGCAAGATTGTAGCGCCGTTGCTGGGGTGTAGCAGGGTTGAGGTATGGGGTGAGGAGGTATTCACGGAGGGCGTAGCCACTGTCACCTGAATGAGAGGAGCAGAGGGTGATTGCCTGTGCTGCGCTGCTACCTAATAGCAATGTGACATTGTCGACAAAGTGTACTTACCAAGTAGGTGTCCTTCCCCAAAGTCTCCCCTGGCCAGTCGTGTGTGCAGGCCGCTGTGCCGGAATATGAAGGAGTCATGGCTACTCCCTGGGTACTGGGCCACAATGTCAGCGATGTATGTCTTAGCATTGCAGACCATCTGTATGTTGAGGGAGTGGTAGGACTTGCGATTGCGGAACATATACTCCGTGGCAGCTGGTGGGCAGATGGCGATGTGGGTACAGTCTATGCATCGAGTACATGTGGAAAATGGGCTACATTGTAGAATTGTAGCTTGGTCAAGTCCAAATCCTGTTGGCTGGTGGGAAATTTGATGTGACGGTGTAGCTGGGTGAGCATAGCATCAACAAAAGTCTGGAGGCAGCGTGACATGGTGGGCTGGGATATCCCCCCAGCAGCCGCTACTATCCCCTGGAAGCTCCCGGAGGCCAGGAGGTGCAGGCTACACAATACCTGCACATGTGTAGGCACCGCATTGGTACGCATTGTTGGGTGCTGCATCAGGGGGTCAAGGTCCTGTATTAGCTGCATTATCATTTCCCCATTCAGCCTGTATTTTGCATATATCTGCTCTCTGGTTTGGCCCAGCAAGGTGACCCGCTGGCGGAAAATCCTGTCCTGGATCCTGCGTCTCCTCCGTGCTGCTCGCTGTAGCCTTCGACGCCTGACCACCATGTACATTCCTGGCATTGTGGAACTCCTATGCTGCTGCTGATTGTCCTTATGTGTGATTGGTCAGGCCTGAACCTGTTACTGATTGGCCAACGTTTTTTTAAAAGAAAATTTTTAATGGCTTTTATAGTTACCACCTGCTTTGAGTTGTCCTTAATTTGCGCCGCGCAAACTGCGATTTTTGGGTTTTTCGCTATTTGCGATTTTTCATGAATGCCGATTGCGATAGTATAGCGAATTCGCTATTTATTTCACAGAATCCGTGGATTGTCGCATTTTCCGATTCGCTAATGCTCTCCTACCGGGATTCTGCGAATATAATTGCGAATTCACTATTATGTGTTTGCGATTTCACTATTTTCATGTTGAATGCCGATTACGGATATTGCGCCCGCAATTGCATTTTCGCATCGATTGCGGGCGCAATTTTGCTTCATGAATCAGGCGGATAGTCCTTTTTTATTCACTGTAAGTTTACCAAATGTGATTAGTCTTGCAGTTTGAACCTCTTGGATTGTAGCAAGGTTTGGTCTTCTGCTACTTCTTGGGAGTCCACTGGGCCTACTACTTATTATTGGCCACATCGTTGTGGTTTTACCAGGTCGATTGATACAACTCGGTTCTCCTTTTTACCAGCAAGGGGTGGTAGTACTACTGATCTTGTTCCGCTGATAGCTAAGACAGGTACTGCTTTTCTGTAAGAAGGCCCAAATTCCTTCTTCACCGCGATCTTTTCTCTGACCAGATCCCCAATCTTTGGAATCCAGACAGGTCTTGCTGGGACAGGTGGTTTTTCTTCAGTGGCCGTTGGCTTTAGCTTTCTGTTACTTAGACTTCTTTTTGATTCATTCAAGTCCTGTAAAACAGCCAAACGATCTTTGATATCAAAAGCTTTTTGTTCCACCACTGAAGTCTGACAATCGAGATCTTCGATTATCATTCTTGCACCAAACAAAAGTTCATATGGAGTGATTCCACCCAGAGAATTTTTGGCAGATTGTTAAGACTACGTTGGACACTTATTAGATGTTTGACCCACCCATCACCCAAACCCAATACCCTCGCTGTTATAGATTGCTTTATGTCACGGTTTTTTCTCTCCACTACTGCATTTCCCTCAGGATGGAATTGGCTAGAGTACCGCAATGCAATGCCCAAGCTCGCCATGTCCTCCTTGTAAGCTTGAGAGCTAAACGCAGGACCCTGGTCAGAATGTAGCATGCCAATTGCGTATGTGCCGATAAAGACTCGCAAATCTTTTATAACAGTTCTGGCGTCAGCCGAGCGCTGGGGCCACATCCAAATGAATCTCATCTTAATGTTTATGGGATCGCATTTGTCCGGTCGGACGCCTGCGTGTAGGTAGTCTAATGCTGTCTAATAGAGGTGTCTGGGCTGGTCTTATTCTGCTCGAGTCAGATATCTGGTCAGGTTCATAACTGCGATCTCTGTTGCAGTCCTGACAATCCATTGCAAAGTTATAAACTTGCACGCTCATTCCCGGCCACCAGTATTTTGATTGCAATTCTATTAGAGATTTCAGGATCTCTTGGTGCCTCAGACCCATTCCCATGTGTGCTTCTTGAATCAAGTAAGCCCTCCGGTTCGTGTTTGGAATTACTCTATCCCCCACTCCAGGGATTTGAGCAAACGGAACGGAGTTCGCATCAATTATGTATGTATTTCCGAGCGGATAGTTTAGAGGTAACGCCGCGTAATTGCCTTCCATTGAGGTTCTTACTGCTAGTAGCGTTTCTCCATCTATTTGTTTTTTAGAACGCTTTTTTGTAGCTACGGAAGCCGGTTGACCAGCTGCCGCTGTGGCTCTGTCAGCCAATAAATTCCCTGCAACGTGAACGCCATCACGTTGAAGACTCTGCGTATGTATCACGTGAGTCTTTCGTAGTTCTTTCTGTAAAAGAACTACTTGTTCCCATAGTTTTTTATATTTTATTGTGCCACCTGTCTCATCTTTGTAATCGTTTTCAATCCAGGTTTGCATGGAATTATTGTAAGATTCGACGCAGTAATGCGAATCGCACACTATTAGTGTGGGGAATTCACGATTGGCATTTTCAAGCGCCATCTTCAAAGTTTGTAGTTCAGCTCGCTGAGCTGTACAATTTCTGATTGATTCAGTTTTACTGACCATTGGTCTGAATTTACCTAAGCGCCAGCAACCTTTAACAATCACGCACGCAGCATTGTAAACTTTTTTATCCACAACGTAGTGTTGTGCAAATCTGTCTGTGTCTGTGTAGACAGGTGTACTGTTCCAGAGGTAGAATTTCGATCGACATAGGACATTTTTTTTCATATTCTTGATATTCTAGCTTTTTCATTTTAGGATCAAATGCGTGTATCACGTCAGTTGTATCAAGAGAATTCAACCATTGTATCCATTTTGGATCTAATGCCATAGCATTTGTAAGGCTCGGTCTTGTTACTGCTTCAAGGGCTGATACTTCTGTTAAAACAGATATCCTCTTCCCATGAGTTAGGGGTTTTTCATTTGCTACAGCCATTTGAACCGCAGTTAGAATTTTTTCAGTAGGACTGAATTTCATTTCAGCTTGTGTGTACAAGCGTGATTTGTAAGCTATTGGTATCGTTTCTCCCTCATTAGAGGTCAGGTATGTAAATCTGCATCTTCCTGGGATGACTCGGATTACAAGGTTGCGTCCGTTTGCACGCGTTTGCAGTTTTGTTTTAGTTAACATGTCTGTTTGTAATAATCTTAACATTTCTGTGTGTTTCGGAGTCCAATTAATTGGTTTGAAATCAGATTTTATTAATTCGTAGAGTGGTTTAACCCTCTCTGCATAATTTAGAATGTAAGTTCTTCCGAAATTCAGGAAACCTAGAATTGATTGTAAGTTTTTCAGCGTTTTGGGAGCTTGGAGTACTGCACCCTTCTCTAACAAGTTGTCTGCTAGGCTTTTGCCTTCACTTGATAATTCATATCATAAAATTAGGACAGTCTGGTGGGCAATTCGTGCCTTTTTAAAGTTAAATTTGTACCCTTCAGATGCGAACCCAAGTATGATGGTGTTCACTCTTTTCAAGTGTGTCTCCAGGTCATTGTCTGTAAGATAGATGTCATCGACATAAGATAATGCCTCATCATCATATATTTGTAGTAACTCTGTTACCCTGGCTGGAAATAATCCTGGGCTATTCTTGAATCCCTGTGGGATTCGACAAAATTGCTTTTGGGCCCCCATGCTTGAGAAAGCGGTTAAATACCTGCTTTCTGGTGCAATGTTTTGACAGAAAAAAACATTTGAAATATCTAATGTCGTTTTATATTTTTTGCGCACGATATTATTCATTAGTTCTGCACTATGTGAGTTTTGTACTGCAAATATTTTGCAACAAGAGTTTAGGTGTCTGCAGTCCAATACTAGACGCTATGAATTGTCCGGTTTGGAGACAGGAAACAAAGGATTGTTCATTTGTGAGGTGCATGTTTCAATCACCCCCTGATATTCAAGTTGATCTAAGATCTCTCTGACTTGTTTTTTAGCTTCTTTCTTAACAGGATACTGCCTCTGTGCAGTAAGTTGATTTTTTATCTGGATTTTATGGTGAGGAGAATCCTCATCCCATCCTACATGATTTTTATATAATGCAGGGCCTTGGGCCACTGCCCATTTTCTTGCATATGTGTATTTTTTATGAATTGGAATGTGATTTGAGAAGGCAGGCATAATCATTTCTTCGCCATGTGGGCACTCCCTAACAAACTCTGGTGGCCAGTCTTTCTCTGCTAGAAGGATATCATAGTCTTTAGATAGATTCTCCCAAAAGAGACCTTTTATTTTCCTAGTTTTGTCCCCTCTATACGTAATGTTATTTCATATTGTTTATGGGGCACCCTAACTCTGGTGTCTGCAGTTTCCACTTGAATGTATTTATTCGTGTCCACTGTCTCCAGAAGATTCATCAGGATCTCGCAAGCAATGGTCACTTCTGCTGCGCTGTCTAGCATTGTTTGGGCCCACTCTCCGTTTTTGAGTTGTGTCCTCAGGATCCTCGGCATGTTTTACTTTAATGCTTGCTACCTTCTTTTTGGGAAATTGTAATTTTTTACTTTGATGAGCAGGTTCTTTGTCTTTGGACTTGATGCGCTCTTCTTTATGTTCTGACCGTATTCTTCTTTCCGATTTCTGTGAGGAAGTCTGAAAAGATCGAGAGGGACGTGTATCAATATCTTGATATCTGTCAGGTTTCCTCAAATTGTCCCTATTTCTAAGGTTATATCTTTTTTCAGAGGGCTCCCGTTTTGGAGACTTGCCCCCCCCGTTCTGGAGATTTATCTCTTTGTTGGGGAAACTTTCCTCTGGTCTGAAACTGTTTTTCTCTGGTAGTGGTTTGCTTATTACCCTCCCACTTCTTCTTTTGAGAATTGAGAATATTTTTAATAATTTTTTTTTCAGGATTTTCAGTTAGTTGGGGTTTTAGTGGTTTTCCACCCAAACTATCTCTACCTAATTCTTCATAGGATTTTTCAATTATTCTGGCAAGTTCAAAAGGTTGTTCTGCTATATCTGTTTCTTTTAATTCTTGGCGGCATGTTGTACCGTCAATTGTCAATTGAACTAATTGTCTATATGCTTTTGTTAATTCTTTTATTTGAACTAAAAGTTCTCAGCTTGACATTTTTTGTCAATGTCAGGATGTGGTGTATAGTTGGCTAGAACCGGCCATGTGGCTCCTGGTCTACGTAGTGGACCGAGCCTGGTAATGTGATTTTGATGTTTTAGGGCGCCATTAAACCAGAGCTCATGCTCTTGGTAAGTTAGTGGAATTTCAACTTCCTCGAAAGGAACGTATTCCTCTGGAGGTTCCTCTATTTTGTAGTGGTGGAACTCGCATGTCACAGCATTTGCTACTGGAAAAGTTATCCATGAATAGAATACCTCTGTCTGCCGATATTCATGTGCCTCGACAACAAATATGACTGTACCACCTCTTGATGATACTCCATTTTCTATAAGTTTTATAGTTAAGGTTTTCCTTACATTTACCGGGATGAGTATTGCATCCGGTTCATTTTCATTAAACCCTGTAACATCTGAACCCGGTGGATTCGCATCTCCTGCTGCTCCACCGGTTTCGTCGTTGTCGCCGTTAGTTGACATTGTTTAATGAAAGTTTGCAGAGCAAGTTTCAAGGAAACAATGATTAGGTGCACAATATTTTGGAACACTGTATCCTTCAACGTTGACTAAACCAAAAACTAATACATAGGAATCTTTGCCTACTAAGTTTTGGCGGATGTTAACCTTTTACCCACTCCAGACGTCTATTGGAGTTTTTACGGGAAAAAGGGTCTGTGTGAAAAGCACGACTGAGTTACTTTAGTATCTAGCGTTAAAATATCGCCTTACCAAACGTTGGGCGCCATGTAGTGTAGTTCCTATATTCCCAATAGGCTCTGCGCATTAGAATAACATAAACGATAGTGTAGACGTAGGACTGAGGTCGACTAGGTCTCTATTGAATATGTTAGACTTAATTGTGTGTGTGCCAGCTAGCTCAGAGGTCACTAGAAACTTTCTCGAGTAAACAAGAAGGTGTTAACTTTCCTGAATAGACAAGAAGGGATTAGCTTCTGACAACCATATAACATGACAACTTTGTTCCCCCTGAAATAAGGAATATCTTCAGAGTCGTGGAAACAATAGATATCTATTTTACTCAGTCAATCGTGCATGCTTCGTTTCACCAGAAATGCAGAGAAATAGAGAGACGGGCGTTTTCAATAAAAGGGTTATTTATTGAGCAGTCTTCTTTTTCATGCAAGAGAAATGAATTGCCACAATTGCAATACTTGTCATAAAGTAAAGTGCGTACAGTAAAAGGAGTATTATGAAATAATACTGTAAAAGCATTTATATGGTTTCTAAGATACTTAAAATGGATAAAATACATACAATGATAAAATAATGACTAAACGTACTCAACTGGTGTTTCTAAGATACGCCTACCCCGGTGTACCTAACCTAAGCCTAGTACGTGGGATGGAGTAGATGAATAACAGGTTTTGCCAAGAATCTGAATCAAGAATTCTCTATGGGTCTTATCAGCTCCGTAACTTAGGTATAGATTGAAGGAGGTCTTGTATCTCTCTCTCAGGACTCGATCTCCCAGTAACCCGCGAGGGTAGCAGGGAAACACAGGAGCTGGATTTCTCGGCAGGAGAAAAGACAGCGTCTCTCTCAGTGCGCCAGCAGGGAGGGTCGGCTTCCTTCGGCACTCGCATCAGCAGGGCGACAGGCAAGTAGATAGCCTATCTGCTCCAAACCACCATGTGTTGCTTAAGGCAGATGTTGGTATATTTATACCTGGAAGGTGCCGAGTTTGATGTAAGGTTGGACATAAGACGTCACTAAGAACTGGCAGTTCTTTCAGGACTCTCAGGAGTTCTAGGATAAATCAAAACAGAAGCAGGGGGAATTCCCGGCCTGCTGGAGGCTTGGTTTGTTTAAGAATGCGTTGTGCTTTCTAGGAGTCTATGGAAGTAGCCTTGCCGTATTTGGACTGCATTGGCTATGACTTAATATGCATATGATTCTTATGCCTTTTATAAGGATATGATTTGTTATAACCACATAAGGGCATACATCGGGAATGTTTTAATTAGGGCCCTAAATACATTCACAACAATGCTACCTGTAGGGCATGAAAATAAATTGGAATATCACAAGCTATCTGGAGAAGCTTGTTATGAAGTTTCAAGAGTCCTTAAAAAATGAAACTTCTAATTATTGATGAGGTGAGCATGGTCTCAAACTTACTGCTTGCCTTTGTGCATTTAAGAATGCAGCAAATTCTAAAAACAGAATACGATGTGTTATTTGGAGGAAAACATGTCATAGTTTTTGGTGGTCTACTTCAACTCACTCCTGTAAAAGGACAACCAGCATTTAAAGCACTTCAGCATGAAGATACCAGAAAGTCTTTGGGAAGCATTGGAAACGTTAACATTTGGTCATATTTTGAATACAAAGAACTTACAAAAAATATGAGACAGGCAAATGATATAGATTATGGAACTATTCTTCAAGATATAAGAACTGGAGTATTGACAGAACATGGCAAAAAACATTTGGAAAGTCATCTACTTACTACCTTGTTTGCAAAAGAAAATATAGTTCCTGAAAAAATATACAAGAAAATTTCAGAAAAAAATCTGTAATCTACCTAATGCTGACTCTACAAGAGTGTTCTACATTCAATGAACAACTTTTAAAGCTTGAAAACGAACACATAAAAAAATGAAAGCCATTGATGAAATAGAGCATGAAGGAGTTACTATTATTTTAACAGAAAAATTACAAACAGCATTGGATTCTTTAGAAAAATCTATGGGCCATATGTATCAAGCAGAATTGCATTCACAAACACCGAAATTCGCAGAATTTTAGCGTTTGCCATCACAATTTTGCCAAATGGTATGTATGAGGCAAATCTGCGTGCAAAATAAGGAATCGCAAACTTTGAGATTCCTTAAATGCAATTTAAGAAGCACCAAAAAAGAGCAAGTTGGCCTTAAGGAATTGCAAATTACCACCAACTTCCAGTCGGTGGTAATTTGCGGTTTCTTTGAAAAATGCACTTTTTTGCTTTTTTCAAAGTGCTATGTGCACCACATGTGCAACCATGCTTATTTCAGGGGTGCAACAGGGTGTCCTTTTGACACCCCTGCACCCTTGCAATTGCATCCTCAATTTGCGATTCGCTAATTGCTAATCGCAAATTGAGAATGTCTTCCCATTTATTCCTCTGGGCCTTTAGGCCCAGAGGAATGAATGGGGAGGTATTCCCTAATTGCGAATGGCAATTTGAGATTCGCAATTAAGGAATATGTAGGATTCGCAAAATGTATTGCAAATCCTACATACATAGCATATTGCGATTCTCAAATAGCAATTCGCAAACGATCGCTATCTGAGAATCTGTATATGTATGTGTAAATTGTCAGGTCATTTTACGGCGTAATTTGAATGTGGAAAAAGGTTTAGTAAATGCAGCAATGGGAAAAGTGGTTGAATTTGTCAATTATCAAAAAAGAGATGGAATTGAATCTTTAAAAATTAAATTTGATCAGATTGAAGAAGTAAAGCAAATTGATTGTTGTTCTGCTCATTTTTTGCTAGTTAAAGATTTGTATGTTCGTAGGAAGCAGTTTCCTCTTTCCTTGGCATACGTAGTGACTCTTGATAAGTCTCAAGGTTTAAGTGTAGACAGTGCTTTGGTAAACATTGGGAGTACCGTATTTAAAGAGGGTATGGCATATATTGTGATAGATTGTAATTTTCCTGCTAATGATGTTGTGAATATGCAGTTACAGCCCATTATTCATGTGCTGCAACCCACTGAGCTATTTTTGTAATATGCAAGCTTCATTTGGATAGAATTGTTTTTGTAATGGTTAAGCTTTTGTCTTATTTTTGCCTTCTAAGTTAGAAGACTTGCTGTAGTACATTGCCTTCTATCTGTTAGGTTCCCATTATTGATATTTTTGTATACTTTCCTATAAGAGAGAGAAGCTTGTCTATGACAGACAGATTTCTAATGCTGACATTTGCTCTGCAGCTCCAATGTCTCATGGTACAGTTTTCCCCCCTCCCTTATGAGCAGAAAATCCCTGTTTCAGCATTTCTTGCCTCAGAGCTTCGGCTCTGTGGCCTTGAGGGGAAGATAACAGTGTTGCCTTCGCAGGTGCAGATGCCTCATGTATGAGTTCATTGTTCTCCCTATGCTGAGCCCAGTACTTTTCCAGTCTGGGCGTGGTTTTACTCTGCCATGCTATGTGATAATGTATTGCTGTGATGAGAGGGGTCGGTCCTCTCGATGCACTCCCTGGGGTGTAGACCTGACAGGGCCCATCTGCAGATGAATATTATGGCCAATAAATATGTGTCTAATTCTTCTCCACTGACTGGCTGGCTTATTATATGAGAATGATAGAATGAGTGAGGTAAGTCGCTCAGGTGGATTTGAGCCACTCTTATCAGATGGCGCCCGAATAGGGACCCCGCGATAAGGATCTTTCTCACCCGTAGGTGGGTAGCAGAAGGCCGGGGACCCTCTGGTCGGCACGGTGGGTCTGCGTACCCACTTTGATGCCGAGCTTGGTTCTCGCAGCGCTGCCCCATCCTGCTGATCAGGAGAGGTCCCAGTTCATGATCCTGCGCCGGGGTCCAGAAGGCGGAACTTTGGAGCTGACCGTGTTGGTCCCAGCAGCCGGCGGTGGAGAACAGTGGATGTCGGGTTCCGCGAACAGGAGGTGAGTGGTCCGACTTGTTATTGAAGGAGCTAGGGTGCTCCAGGGACTAGTGTGTCCCCAGTGGTTAAGAGACCGGTGTGTCTCCAGTGGTAAAGGAGCCGGTGCGCTCCTGGGGCTAGTGTGCTCCGGGGAACTCAGAGTGCGAGTGGTGCTCCGACAGACTTAATGGAGGTTGGGAGGACATTTGTTTGTGGTCATCCGACCGGGTGGTACTGTGGTGGAGGCGTGGCTCATTGCGGGTAGGCTCCGGAACTCACCCCGAACCCCTAGGGTGGCGGTTCGGCGGGAGTGGGTCCTGGGTCCCCTGTGGTAAAGTGCGCAGCGATCTGTAGTGCCACCCGGGTGGCGGATGTGCTCTCCATCCTCAGAACAGTTAGTGTACTGTTCGGTCTGCGATAGGGTCCAGGTTCTCCAGGACTTGGTCGACGGGCCTTGTCCCATTATGGTAACACGTGTTTGGCAGGGACTTAATGCATAGGATGTATGTGCGTGGGCGAATGTAAGTGGTTGTGTGTGGAGATAGTTGCTTGGTCTTTTGTGTCCGGGTATGTGTGCGTTCCTTGGCGGTATCTGATTGAGTGAGTTTGGTGGTGTTTGATTGAGGGTGCAAGATGCCGCGTTTCAGTAAGTTGCAATGTTTTAGGTGTTGCTGCAGTTCAACTGATGTCAGATTGGCTGAGAGCCAACCCGCTCCTGTAAAAGACTCTTTTAATTCTGAGATGTATGTGAATATGGATTTATCCTGATTTTGTTTAATATTTTTGATGCAGTTAAGATAGATTACTTACAGGAGAGACTGTTTGCTATGAACAGCTGTCAGAGCATGTTTAATTCCCTAAGGTTGTGGCAGAGAGAGGTTCAGCAAAGACAGATAAGAGGACTTATGATAGCCCAGAATATGGACAGATCAACAGTTTAGTTTTAAAGGAAGACAAAATGTGTACATTTGGAATGTGCAGGGTGTTCCCATTTAAGTGTGCTTGTAATGGCTCAGGGGGGCAATGTGAGCAGTGATTAAGAGGATTGGGTATGTATTTCATGTAATATGTTTGATTTGGTTATAATTGGTTTGGTTTCAGAGCAGTCTGTGGGTTGCCTTTTGTTTGTGTAAATGTTTGTTTGAATGAAGTGAGTGCATCTTTTTGCATGAGTTAGATTGTCTGGTCCTTGTGAGCTACCTGAGATGGTTGCGCCTGGCTATCAGTGTGTTTTTCATGTAGTGTAAAAGTGCATGCAGGGCTGTGCTCTATGGAAAAGAATTTGGTTTCTTTCATCCCCTTAATTTGTGAACAGTAGAAGATGAAGAAAAGAATAAGGATTTGATTACCAGTAATTAGAATGTATATTAATAAGAATGTAGAAAGTGTGTAAAGTAAGAAGGAAGTAAAAAAAAAGCAAGAGAAATGTATTTTTTAAAATAGGGCATGTCGAAAAAGTTAGGAAAGGCTTCTTGGCTTTGTCAGCGCCAGAACGACGAGCACATTTGGCCTTGGTGCTGAATGCCAGGGGGGGGGGGGGGGGGGGGGGGCAGGAAGGCTGGCTAGCAGCCCAGAATTCTTTGCTCTTGGAAGATGGTAAGTGTGAAATGCATTTTCTGAACGGCAAAACAGGCCTTCAAAAGGGGGTGGAGAGCTGGAGTTGTTTAGCTAGTTTTAAAATGACATGTTGAGTGGATGTGTTTCAGTCCACAATAAAATAAAAGGGAATGTAGGACTCTGGGCTGGGAAGGTTTAGTGTGACAGTGTGTGAATTCTATTCCGTTCTGGAAGGGTTAAATAGAAAAATAGAGAATGTGAGCAGGGCTATTGTGGAAGATTTAGACGAGCAGAGCAGCGGTGACCTTGTGTGATAACAGCATTCCAATGGGTTCGCAGAGCACAGACAGAAGATTATGGGGGGGGGGCTAGGAGGCCCAGCTATTGGCACGGACAGGCAGAGATACACAGTTGGAGCCATGTGAATTGTGAATTTGGACCGAGTCTGCATAATTATTAGTGCAAATTGCTGGTATAGACTAAAGTATAATATAGTTGTTCAGAACACATGTGATTTAGTATCAGGAACAAACTTATGAATAATTTTCAACAGGTTATTCCATTTGGACATAGAGAATTACACTTTAAAATGGCCTAGTCTGAGAAAAGAAGGATTGTTTTGAGAAAAAACTGTTGGTCCATGTCATAGTATACAGGTTTTCTATTTAAATAAATATTGAGTTTGGGGGTCTCTGATGGGCATACTGATTAGTGTTTTTGCTAGTGGATCCCTAGTGGAGAGAACTGATCATGTGAGGGTAGGTATCTAATATTGATTGTGTTGCTCATTAGAGTGGTCTGGTGGGAATGTATATATGCGTGTATATATTGGATTTGTATAAAAGCCTTTGTATGCAGTTTGTCCATAGGACACCATTGCAGTGGGCCCAGTGCCCCACCCGCTGAGTAGAGGTGCAGAGTGTGTTTGTGCAAATGTCAAAATGTTAACATAACACAGTTAGAGCTGTGATTTTACCCAGAAGTAAGATGCCTTTTTTGTTTAAAGATGAGAAAGTGCATTGGTTATAAAAAAGGCCCATTTAAACAGGGTAAGATGTCTGTGCAGAAAAAGATTTGGTACCTTTAATAACAAGAATAAAAGTTTTACGCATGGTATGGAACTTCCTGGTTCATGACAATTGAAAGCTGTGAAAGTAAATGTATATCTTTTTCTCTTTTTGATGCTGCCTTACATTTTATTATAAGATAGTCATGTGATTTTCAATGCTGCTACATGTTTTGTTCTTTTGGCTGGAGGTTGGGGGCTCGTCCTGTCTAAGACAGCGAACAGGGTTTTTTTTTTTTTTAGAAGAGCACTTGGGGTTCTCTTTACATTGAAAGGATGTTAGGGTGTGAATGAGCTCCAAGCATAGGTTTTAAGCTAAGTATTTATACAGGGTATTTTTACTAAGTGGTTGCCTTTCTGTCCAATATTTTGTGTGTTGTTTTTTTTTTCTTTTGTGGTTTGATTTGTTTCGTTTCAGTGCAATGGGAAATATTATTATCTCTGAGTTATGGTGAGTATTGATGCAACTTTGTGTTAGACAGATTACATGTGCACTGACACAGCATGATGCATGACATGCATGAGAAAGATATAGTCCTTTGAGTAACTAATATTGTGTTTCCCTTTTTGTGACTTTTGTGTTTGGTATATGTATTATTGCGTATTATTTTATGTTATACGCATGTAAATATTGTGTGTTTTATGTTTTCTTTGGCTTATTGTGCATAGTTTGTTCTGTTCTGCGTGGTAGGTATGCTGATCGATCTTAAGGCTGACAAATTAAGGAGGCCAGCATACTGGGTTTTGGGCTGCAGTTTCACTGTGCATGAAATGCATGGCATTGTGTTGTGTGTCACAGCTCCTTTGCATGTGTTGCTGGGATTTGTCTATGCTTTCTGTGCTTAGCACAGCCAGTATACCTGCTGCCTTGGTATGCTTGTTTCTGTTTTGTATTGTTTTGCCAATTCTATTGTTGATACTAGTACAAGCACCTCTGTGGGGAATTTGTTCTGGTCCCTAAATTTCACAGACAACACTTTAGCAGTGTATGTCTATTTTGTTACATGGTTGTTCTTTTATAGATTTCCCTTTTGCCGCCATTTCCCTAATGAATGTCGCATAGTGCCTGGTTATGGGGGATTTTTACAATTTCCTTGTCCTTACTCCTTTATGGGAATAAAAGGCCTCAAAAGAAGTAGTGTGTTTTGTAATAGATAAATAATAAGAATGAATTCTCGATATTAATAGGCACACACATCATTTTATGGCAATGACATTTGTACATGTGCTAAAAGATGTTCTAGCCCTCTCAAAAAGTGCTATGTATCTCCTACAATTTTGTTTCTGCCCAGTGCTACACCCGGGGGTTGATAGTTTTGACTGAAGTGAAATATGTTTCAGATTTCCTTCTGTCAAAAATGGGGGAGGTAGCTAGCTCCCCGCTAGCTCTCCTATAAATTAGGAATAGGTAACATGTATATTGCTCCCTCCTCTTCTCCAATTGTTATTAGCCTGTCCTGCTTTGCTCTAAAAGGGGAATTAGATGTGGGTAGTTTTGTTTTACAAGTGTTGGGTAATAACACCATTATTGTAGTCGTGCAAGCACATTGCTAGTTCTTTATTAGCTAGTCTGTGAAAATAAACTGATAGTCTTTATTAGAGAAGACGCCCCAGACTAATGTTTCCTTATTTGACCTTTGAAGGGAACAATAGTTCTGTACTTTTTTCTTGTTTCACATTCCTAGGAAACAACATCATTATTGTGCAGCACTGAGTAAAGGTGCACAGGTATCACAAGTCTCTTATCTTTTAGCCTGTATAGTTGAGCTGACATCGTCTACATAGTGAAAAAGGTGAAAGATGCTTGTGTGATCCTCAGCAAAATATCCTCAGCAAAATATTTTTTCTGTTGCAATTATAGCTTTGTAGAAGTTAGTTTCCTGCTGCTTCCCATAGTACGTGAGCATGGTCATGAGCAAAAAAATTAATAAAGAAATAAAGTTGTTTTGAGTAAAAAAAAAAAAGAGAATATTAGAAGTGTTTGATGTTTTGCACAACAGTGAGGGTTCACAAAGTAGACGCTGTGTGCATGCTATAGGAATAGCGGTTTGAAATTCCCTTTTTGAGGATTCTCAAGCAAATGTTTTACGGGAATACAACATGTCTGTTTTGTTTTATTTTTTCTCTTCTCTTAGAATTAACGCATACGTCCGACCACAGGTAATACAGTGGAAAAGTCAAATATGTAATGTATTACCTATTGTTAGCACAAATTTATTGATAGGCCTGAGATGTTTTTTTCATTCCAATCCACACCGCCCAGCAAATGTTTGGGGTGTCCTGAGACCAAATTGTTTTGACCCTTTGTTGACAGACTATTTGTATGCTTTGACTAAAGATCTTCGTTCCCTTCATCAGCAGGTAGCAGACACACTGAAGCCGCAACCGGTGGGGCCTGGACACACCATCCAACATGAGGACTGCGTTGACATCCGAAGATACCAGCGGAAGTCTTACTTTGAGCCGAGGCAGGTGCTGCTGCCACCCAAACCGCACTCAGAATCCGGGCTCATAAGTTGTGCACCCATGCTAGCCGTGTAAAGAGGGTCTAGCTTCTGTTGCCCTATGATGAGTGGGAGTGGGTGAGAAAGGGCATCGCTGATGACAAATACGCTTCTCAGATGCTTTATTGAGAGGTGAGGAGCCTGATCAAAAGGAGAAGAGGCCGGCTCTGATTGCTAGTGGTGAGGTCTCTCTTGATCACAGTGAGCAAACATCAGCAGATAAGTCCCCTGCAAATGAGCCCCCATTCTGTTCACAGATCCAAAGGTGCGAGGGAGCACTCAATACAATCTGTGGCCCAAGAAAGGAGAGCAGGGCACCGAAGAAGGGCTGAGTAAGGGAAGTAGGGAAGGACTAAAGAAAGTGTTAGGGATGGACTGCTGGAAGAGCCCTGGTGCACTGTTGAGACATTGTCAGGTGGGACACTAGGATTGCGCCTGGGCCCAGATTAAGTGCTCCTCTGAGTCGTGAAGCTGTGTGACTCCGTCGTGGGAGTTAGGGAATGAACAATACAAGCCTGCCTGTGAGGCTTTAACGGACACAGGCAGAAGATCCCTTGAAGGGAGAAGATCCCCTCTGGTTGGCCTCAGTGTGAACTGTTTTTCCCCTAGTTTACTTTGGTCTTTTAGCTAGGAAAATGAGTCCCTTTGAATGTTTCTTTTCCCCAGGAGGAGCTGCCTCTGCGGCTCCTTGTCCAGATGCCCCTGCCCATATTTGGTTCACATGGTCTACAAATTTAATATTGTGTTTGTTTGTATCCTAACTATTGCTTTCATATTTCTCTTTAGAGAATTAGTTTCTTGTTGCTTGGCGCATACCCTCATGAGTACTATTCCAACACCACATGAGAGTGACCCTAGTTCCTCACGAGGAGGAGCCCTGGGAAGTTCATTAGGATGATGTAGTATTCCATTGTTGCACAAGACACATGTTACTTATAGTACTGCAGATTATTGGGTGTGTGGGTCATTGCCTTCAAACACACACAAGGGTGAAAAAAATGTTGCTTCTATTCTTGCCCTACGGAAGTAGCTGTGAGGGTTAGTACACTTTGAGTAGTCTAGTAAAAAACATTTCTCAGCCCAATAAAGATATACTTTATGGATGTTAGATACAGGTCCTCGCTGATAATGCAAGTGAACACTGAGTATATGGTTCAATAGGGTGTTTTTCTGATAATGATAGTTCGATATTATTTGCATTAATTCCTGCTCATGACTTGAACTGTGATGTCTTTTTAAGTTGTCCGATAATGACATAATGTTATAGAGCAATGGTACCCCGAGAGAATATGCTTAGATTAGTCAAAAAGGAGGGTGCCTCACACCCAGAGAATAATAATTGTTTTAGTAGGTATTGCAGGGGTTGTTCTTTTACTAGTTGCCTCTGCACTTCCTGTCCTATAGTATGCTGCACTACTTCTATGATCATGCTCATCCTAGTATTTCCTTTCCCAACCTTTGATTGATGAGTGATGCCGTCCCCGTTCTCTCCTTTAGAATTGTACAGTCCCTACTTTGAGCAATAAAGGCTGCACTTATGTTAGCCACATTAGGCTAAAAGGAGGGTCTGATAGATTTTAATTTTCCTGCTAATGATGTTGTCAATATGTTAGCCTAATGTGTCTAAACCAATATGCAGTTACAGCCCATTATTCATGTGCTGCAACCCACTGAGCTATTTTTGTAATATGCAAGCTTCATTTGGATAGAATTGTTTCTGTAATGGTTAAGCTTTTGTCTTATTTTTGCCTTCTTAATTAGAAGACTTGCTGTAGTACATTGCCTTCTATCTGTTAGGTTCCCATTATTGATATTTTTGTATACTTTCCTATAAGAGAGAGAAGCTTGTCTATGACAGGCAGATTTCTAATGCTGACATTTGCTCTGCAGCTCCAATGTCTCATGGTACAATTTTCCCCCCTCCCTTATGAGCAGAAAATCCCTGTTTCAGCATTTCTTGCCTCACAGCTTCGGCTCTGTGGCCTTGAGGGGAAGATAACAGTGTTGCCTTCGCAGGTGCAGATGCCTCATGTATGAGTTCATTGTTCTCCCTCTGCTGAGCCCAGTACTTTTCCAGTCTGGGTGTGGTTTTACTCTGCCATGCTATGTGATAATGTATTGCTGTGATGAGAGGGGTCAGTCCTCTCGATGCACTCCCTGGGGTGTAGACCTGACAGGGCCCATCTGCAGATGAATATTATGGCCAATAAATATGTGTCTAATTCTTCTCCACTGACTGGCTGGCTTATTATATGAGAATGATAGAATGAGTGAGGTAAGTCGCTCAGGTGGATTTGAGCCACTCTTATCAATTGCTTTGTCACAAGTCAGAACTTTATCTGGATTGTATTTGATTGATTTTGATGAGAGAAAGATTAGTGCAGATTCAAATTGTGTAAGAGAGTATAATCGGTTAAGAAGACTATATGCTCTCAATTTAGGTGAATATCCTCTATATGAAAAGCGTGTATTTGGTCGAAAACGGAGATATGAGAATATCTGTAGTGAAGTTAAAGAGAAGAAAAAAAATCAAGATAAAGTTGAGATTCTAACCAAAAAGCACAAGGAGACTATTGAAGAGATTGTTGGATATCAGTTAGAAAATAGTTCAGGTATCAACTGCTATGCAAATGTAGTGGTAAATGTTGTATTTTCTTTAGAATATCTGCAACAGCAAATTATGGAGCATCGAGAAAAACGGTTTTGTTCTTTGTTGAATTCTATTTTTAAATTTAAATTTAAAACTGATAAAAGTAAAATCCAAAATGTTTCTGATTTTCGGAATCTTCTGGATATATGTAGTGATTGTATACAATTTACACAGAATGTATATGCTTGTAGTATTAGAAGATGAAGTAATAGAAATTGATAATCTATTTGGACTTCATTATAAATGGGAACATCATTGTGAAAATTGTATATTTACTTCTGCCACTAACATACACACTGAGAGATTCATATATTTGACAATACCGGACTGTAAAGGAGTATCTTTCAACAAATGAGTTAAAGCAGCAAATCAAAACATGAAGTGTAGCCAATGCACTTCAGAAATGTTATCAACATTATTTATAGAAAGATTTGGACAATATATAATTCTAATATTACAACGTTGTACAGCTGATGGAAGAAAATTTGTAGCAAGTCAACTATCAATATCAGGAAGAACTTTTTGTAGCAGTAGCAATTATTTTCCACAATGGACCTTCTACAACAGTCTATTTAAAATGCAATGAAGGATGGACGAATTGTAATGATGCTCACTTGGTTTTTAAATATCGTTTGCCTAAGGAATTACCAAATTCATACCTAATATTTTTAAAGCCAAAGTTCTAAGAACATAATTCGGCCTATTGGGGATATATTAATATGTATTATTAGGAATACTTTGGACAATTTCTGTATGAAGGATTTCAGGAATATAATTTGGCCTACAGAAAAGATATCAATATAAATTAAGCGGTTTTTCAGAGATATTCTGTCAGCAAATATTTTAATTTACATCTTTTAGAGTATATGGACATTTTAAAGAATTGTTGATTGAATTATTGTTTATCTTTTTTGCTAACATATTCACAAAATTCTCTTAGAAAGAAGCATTTTATATATACGAGAGTTGCATTATATACTATGTTATTCAGGATGTTATATGCAATGTGCAGAGATAGTTGACTATGTTTAAACTGTTTTTGACACAGATTTGTTTTTTTATAACAATCTTATTGATTGTTGTTTTTTTTGCCCGCTGTTATGTGATGAGTAACATTGAAATCACTATTAATAGTAAAACTCAATATATTCTGAGAACAGCAAAAAAGGTAAACTAAATAATTTATATAATGGAAAAATTAAGTTGTGTTGTAAAAATTATAAAATGATATATTATAACCTTATTTTCTCTTCTCTTTTACAGATCCTAATTCTAAATACGTACAATGACTCAGTTATTTAAACTCGAAGTGCTCCAGTCAAATGTGCACAATCTATGCTGGCCTTTAACCCCCAGCAGAGTAGTGATTCACCCTTGCTATAAGCCAGGTAGTATTCATGCAGTGCCCCAATTAGATTGTCAGTCTCTGTCCACTCTTACAATCATACTGTCAGAAAGATGTCGTTATCTAATCTCTGTGCCAACACAGAAGCACTTATAAAGTCTCCCTGAAGTCAACTAGCAGTGTAAGTATCCAGCCACTATGCATGCACTTGTAGAATGACTGAGGTATTAAGACACATAGTGGTACAGTGAAATGTCCACAATCTATGCAGGCCTCCAACCCCCAGCAGAGTACTGATTCATCCTTGCTATAACTCAGGTAGTATTTATGCAGTGCCCCAATCAGACTGTCAGTCTCTATCCACTCCTGCAATCACACTGACAGAAGCATGTCCTTATGTAATCTCTGTGCTAATACATGAGCACTTATAAACTACCAGCATTATAAGTATGCACTCACTGTTCATGCACTTGTAGTATGACTCAGGTATTAAGACACGCAGTGCTACAAAAAAATGTACGCAATTTATGCAGGTCCATGACCTCCACAAGACTACTGAATCAGTCTTTCAATCAGTCAGGTAGTATTCATTTGGTACCACAATCAGACTGTCAGTCTCTGTCCATTCTTGCAATCATACTGTTAGAAACATGTTCTTATCAAATTTTTCTGCGTACACACAAGCACTTATAAACTCTCTCAACAGTGAAGTACCAGCATTGTAAGTATCCAGTCACTATCCATGCAGTTATACAGCTACTCAGGCATTAACACAAGCAGTGCTACAATCAAAAGTGTGCAATCTATGCAGGCCCGTAACCCCCACAGACTACTGATTCACTCTCTCAATAAGCCAGGTAGTATTTCTGTAGTGCCTCAATCACACTGTTATCCTCTGTCCACTCCTGCAATCACCATGATAGAAGCATGTCTTTATCTAATTTCTGTGCCAACACACAAGCACTTACAAATTATCTCTGCTGTCAACTACCACCACTCTAAATATCCCCTCAGTATTCATGCACTTGTAGAACGACTCAGGCATTAAGACAAGCAGTGCTACAATCAAATGTGCACAATCTATGTTGGCCCCTAACCCCCTGCAGACTACTGATTCACTCTTACAATAAGCCAGATAGTATTCATGCAGTGCCCTAATCAAACTGTTACTCTCTGTCCACTCTTGCAACAATCCTGACAGTAGCATGTCCTTATCTAATCTCTGTGCCAACATACAAGCACTTATAAACTGTTACTAATGTCAAATAGCAGCACTCTAACTATCCAATCACAGTCCATATAACAGTACAATGCCTCAAGCATTAAGACACGCAGTGCAACTGTATGCAGTCCCCTAACCCCATGCAGACTACTGATTCACTCTTCAAAAATCCAGGTAGTAGCTAACCAGATCTGCAATCACAGTGTCATTTTCTATTCACTCCTGCAATCATCCTCACTAAACCAAGACCTTATATAATCTCTGTGCCAAAACACAAGAACGTATAGCTTTTCTTCTCCTTGTAAATACGGTCCCTTCACACGCAGCACTTTCCATGGGTGTTGCCGTGTATGTTCCCACAGAAAACCCATGGAACAACGCACACATCAAGATGTACAAGAAATTGTAAATCTGGAGATGCGTGTGAAGGCTGCACCACCCTAGAGGTGGCGTAGCAAGGCACAATGAGGACAAATGTTTTACATTTTTCCTCATTTTGTTCTCCTTCAGTGCATGCTGCATTCCACATCAAAGAAGGGGGTGGTGATGAACAGAGTGTCTGAATTAAGCAGACCACTCTTACCCAGTCAAGAGATCAGGGCTTGATCCATTACCGTTATTTAGCTCACTGCATCACCCCAGTTCAGAACCTGGCTATATGCAAATTAGTCTGACCCAGTGCCTCATGGGAACAGGGCAGACCAAACTACCAAGCCAATTCTTCACCGGAAAGGAGACAAGCTTCCGGGGACCGGTTTCTGGCATTTCAGCCGTCGTCGGCCCGGCTTGCTTGAATCCTGGTGGTGCAGTGAGCAAGGGACTCATGTCTGAGTATACCCTGCCACACTTGTGGTGGCCAAAAACGATTCAAAAAAGGGGGTGGTGATGAACAGAGTGTCTGAATTAAGCAGACCACTCTTACCCAGTCAAGAGATCAGGGCTTGATCCATCACCGTTATTTAGCTCACTGCATCACCCCAGTTAAGAACCTGGCTATATGCAAATTAGTTTGACCCAGTGCCTCATGGGAACAGGGCAGACCAAACTACCAAGCCAATTCATCACCACCCCTTTTCTGAAGCATTCCACATCATGCATTGAAGGAGGAAAATGCCTTCAGTGATTGTTTTTCTACAGGAAGGTGTGCCTTCCTGCACAAAAACAATCTGCCCACGACGAGGGCTTTCTTTCACCATGGTGCATGGGTGCCTGTGCCAGCGCACGGCTACAGTTTCTGCACTAATGCAGAGGGAAGCACAGAGATGCGACATATTCATGTAAATATATCACATCCCTGTGCTTCTGGAGTGCAGAAGCGCAGTGCAGCTAAAGATCTTGCAGTATTACACTGCAGTACTTCCTTATAGATCTACACTTATACATTCACCATACACTACTAATGCAATCTTTCAGTCAATCATGCTCTACACATTTATTCAATCAAACTTTCAGACATTACCATGCAATAAAAGTTCTTTTTTTAACCAGATTAGGTAGTTCTGAGAAGAACTCTTTTTTTGTTTTGTATTTTTTTGTACTTTTTGAGCAATTTTGTATTTTCTTTGGTGTTTTCTAAAAAATGAACAAAAAAGGAATGAAGTAAACAGCTACAATTTGGAATTAAACTTCATTCCAAACACACAAAAATAAAAATACATTTGTGGTTGCGCTGTGCTGTACACACAGCATCCACTGATTGTTCTCAATGGCAAATGATGGATTTGCACTTTGTGCAGTGCTGTTGAAGAAAAGCAAATTCTGGATGAATGTCCATTGGAGGTGTAGATGTAGATGCTCCAGAGGTGCTAGCAATTGCTGGTGGTGGATTCTTTGCTGCACGCCTCATCTCTTCTCTTGCCAGATTATTTGGATGAATGGTCCTTAGATGTTTTAGCATACTCACTGTCACAAGAGTATTTTTTTGAGTGCCTCGAGACATCACCTTGTCACACAGTGAGCATGTGACTTTGGTTGAGTTCACCTTTTTTTCTCCGGCCGGAAAGGTGAAAAATTTCCACACGACTGATGTAGGCATGACCTTGCGTGGATCTTCCTCCAAGATATCTTCATCTGAAAAATGATGAGAAGCTCGAGAAGCAGATTCTATTCCTTCATTGCAATTTTTGGAAAACACCAAACAAAATTCAAAAGCAGCTCTGGAAGGAGAAGAGATGTCTCTCTTGAACTACTCCAAACAAAATGATGGAAATGGGTGGGGTCCTTCAGTACTTACAGTGGGAAATGTTATGAACCAATCAAATCTTTATTTTTGAGGTCACATGGTATCCGCGCACCGTGCGCTTACTGAGCACGCACCCTACACGACTATGCGAAAATAGATTTAAAAGTAATCTAACTTTATTACAAGTAGAACTATATTATTTTTATAAATACCTTAGATAATATCTAGCCCTAATCTATATATAAAAACGAAAGTATGTCTGTTTGTCCTTTATGCATTACTACACCATTCATCCGATCGCCATGAAACTTTGGGAAGTTGTTGAGTACAATCCCGCGAAGGTGTCTTGCAAAAAAAAAAAAAATTACAAAAAAAATAAATTGCTAAAAGTTGTTGAGTACACTCCGCGAAAGTTTCTGGCAAAAAAAAAAGTGTGTTAAATATCGGCTCCCCGGCCCCCCAGGGCCCTCATAATCTTTCCAATACTGAACATTTACAGTTTACTGTGCGACTCGCTTTTTCAATGACCATCAACAAAGCACAGGGACAATCTCTTCAAGTGTGTGGACTAGATTTGGAGAATCCGTGCTTCTCACATGGACAACTGTATGTGGCCAGCTCATGCATCAGAAAACCTTCTGATTTATTCGTGTACGCACCAGACGGAAAAACAAAAAATACTGTGTATCCACAAGCACTCGAATAAATAAACAGAATTAAAACAACACTTTAAAATGTTTCCATATTAAAATTAATAAGTTTCAATAAAAATGACACAATGTAAATTGAATGTTATCATAACAAGTTTCCTTAAATTTCCTTTCTTCTGAGATCGCAGCAAAGCGCAATGGGTAAGCTAGTCTATATATAAAAAAACGAAAGTATGTCTGTTTGTCCTTTATGCATTACTACACCATTCATCCGATTGGCATGAAACTTTGGAAAGTTGTTCAGCACATTCCTACAAAGGTTTCTGGCAAAAAAGAAAAATGTTAAAAAAAATGTTAAAAGTTGTTGAGTACACTTCTGCGAAGGTTTCTGGCAAAAAATAAAAATGTGTTAAATATCGGCCCCCCGGCCCCCCAGGGCCCTCATAATCTTTCCAATGACCATCAACAAAGCACAAGGACAATCGCTGCAAGTGTGTGGACTAGATTTGGAGAATCCGTGCTTCCCACATGGACAACTGTATGTGGCCAGCTCACGCGTCGGAAAACTTTCTGATTTATTCATGTATGCACCAGACGGAAAAACAAAAAATACTGTGTATCCACAAGCACTCGAATAAATAAACAGAATTAAAACAACGCTTTAAAATGTTCTCCATATTAAAATGAATAAGTTTCAATAAAAATGACACAATGTAAATTAAATGTTATCATGTACGCACGATGGGTAAGCTAGTATGTATATAAAAGACACGTACATATCATTTTAGAACATAAAAAAAATTGCGCGAGTCGCTCACCCAGCACGTCCGGTACGCGTATGACGTCACGTACTGCTCGGCATCGCGTACTGTAATGAGCATGTGTCCCAAATTCGCAGGAGCAGGAGACGCGGAACGGTCGCATACCAGACGCGCACACCAAGTAACCAACGTGTATAACGTAACTGCACAACGCAAACCCGTTGCATTCCGTACGCGGATCCTTCATGACTTTTCTAAAATGGTGGCTTGGATTTGCGTATCCGCCGTGCTCGCTGCGCTTTCGGTGCATGACTCCAAAATGTTTTAATTAAAAAAAAGTTTATATATTAAAATAAAAACATAAAACAAAATAATCACACTATATTTTACTTTTACATTTAGAAAAAAATTCAAATTTCAAAAGAAAAAAAATATTATTTAATAAATAATATATATTTTTTTAAAACAGTTTAAAAAATCCAGAAATTCAGTACAAAAAATATATGTAAAATTACTAATACACTTAAAAAATACCATTTAAAAAACCTTAGAAATTCACTGAAAAAACCATAGGTTTCAGACACGTTATAATGTAGTGTAGTTCTTATATATCCTATAGATTAGACGTAGGACTGAGGTCGACTAGGTCTCTATTGAATATACTAAAATTAATAGTGCTAGCTAGCTCAGAGGTCACTAGTAACTTTCTCGAATTCACAAGAAGGGATTAATTTCTGACAACCGCATAAACATGACAACTTTGTTTCCAAAGAATAAGAAATATATCTCTAGAGTCGTGGAAACAATAGATAAGTATTTCCTTCAGTCAATCGTGCATGCTTCGTTTCAACAGATTTGCACAGAAATAGAGGGACAGGTGTTTTCAATAAAAAGGTTTATTGAACAGTCGGCTTTCTTATGCAAGAGAAGTGAACTGCTACAATCGTTAAGCAGATTGCAAAGTATAATGCGTACAGTATTTTTAAATAATACTGTAAAAGCATTGTATGGTTTCTAAGATATATTAAAAGTACATACATAAATAACATTGACTAAAAATACTTAACTGGTGCTTCTAAATACGCTTACCCCAGTGTACCTAACCTAAGTCTAGTACGTGGGAAGAAGTAAGTATTGTCTAGCGTAGGTTTATTTGTTTTTGCCAAGAATCTACCAAAGGTTTCTCTAGGTTCTAATCAGCTCCATACCTTGGTTTAGAATGAAGGAGGTCTGATATCTCTGTCTCAGGACTCGATTTCCCTACACCTCGAAAGGGGAGCTTGGAAACACTGGAGCTGGATTCTCGGCGAGAGAAAGGCAGTCTTTTGATCAGTGCATCAGCTGGAGGGTCAGCTTCCATCTGCACTTGCTGTAGCGAGCTGCGTCGGGCAAGTAGATAGTCGAACTGCTCCGAACCACCATAGTTTGCCATAGCAAGCGAAGGCATATTTATACCTTGAAGGTGTTTAGGAATGCCATAGCTTGACATAAAGTCAGGCATAATAACGTCAGGAAAGAACCCCTATGGAATAGTTGTTCTTTGCAAAGTACATGAGTTCTTGGACAAATCAATATTTAATTAAGGGGAAGTTCCCTAACTGCTTCAGACGATTTTCCAAGAAATCGTTGTGACGTTTTGTACGGGTGGAAGTAGCCATGCCTGTATTTGGGGAGCATGGGCTTTGCCTAAATAAGGGATTGATTTCTATGCCTATATAATGGCAATGTGAATTGTACCTATATAAGGGCATGAATCGGGAACATTTACTCGGAGCTTAAAACGCCACACAACAATAGTTAGGAATTAGCATTTAAAAAACCTATGAAATTCACTGAAAAAAACATAGGTTTCAGACATGTTATAGTTAGGAATTAGCATTTAAAAAACCTTTGAAATTCATATAATATATATTTTTAATATGGCGTGGTTCTTACACACAGGCTGTAGCATTTGTAGAACTGATCAATTCCAATGCCTTCAATTTATCATTTACATCCAGCATCATTCAAACTAATGCCTATTTTTTGGATGTTGAGATTGAGATAATCAGTGGCAAGCTGGAAACCAAGCTATATAGGAAGCTTACGGCGGGCAACACTGTGCTGCACGCTACAAGCCATCATCCTGCACATCTGATACGCAGTATTCCCTACGGGGAAATGCTGCGTATCAGACTTATCTGCAGCACAGATCATCAATGCCACCTGGCACAAGAGGCAAGCAAAGCTAGGTTTTTGGCCAGAGGTTATAAGGAGTCTGATTTAGACAACGCTATCAGAAAAGCCAATGTATTTTCAAGACAAGAGGCCCTTATCCATAAGAAATGTCAGAGGGCAAGCCTTGCAGAATCTAAACAGCCCGCCTGATTAATCTGGACATATAATAAACAGCACAGGGCACTTCGCAAAATTGTCAACAGGCATTGGAGCCTTGTGCGTAACTATCCAGTAATTGGTGAGCATATGACACCCAGACTAGCAATAACTTTCAGGAAGGCACGCTCTATGAGCGATGCTCTTGTTAAATCCAGTCCTGAAGTTGTCACTTCCAATACTTGGTTGCATGCCAGCAAGGGCTTCAGAAAATGTGCCACTTGCAAAGCATGCAAACATGGGATCAGTAAGACTGAGTTTGCCACACCTTTTTCTGACATCCCTCGAACCATTGCCAAACAACTTACCTGCAAGACTGAGTACACGGTCTATGTGCTGGAGTGTCCGTGTGGCCTGCAATATGTTGGGAGCACCAACCTGCAGGTCCACAAACGGATACTCCAGCACATCCGGGCCATTGATACCAACAATGCTGCGTACCCAGTCGCTCGGCACTTTAAAGGGCATCATGGTAATAAGAGTGAGCTATTGCAGTATTATGTGATAGATGCCGTTGCCCCCTTGAGAAGAGGTGACAACAGGGAGGCTATTTTACGAGCCTTGGAAACCAAGTGCATCTTGGAATTAGATAGCAAGACCCCCTCTGGCCTCAACGCAACTGAAGACTTTCACACATGCCTCTAGCTTACTGTATCAAGCTTCAATCATTCTGTGAGCTTGTTTATGTGTCACAAGTGTTTTTTGACTCTTTGGTGTGTCTCTGAACCAATGGTCCTAGCATACTGTATGAATTGTGGTCTCCCCTGTTAGGACTAAAAGTATCTTCACTCTGGTTCCGTTTTTGTAGTCACATGTACATACTTTTATCAAACATGTTTTTAATTTCACTATTCACGTAGGTTCACCATTTTACACAATCTTGCATATGATGGTTAAGGCACAAAAGACCTTATTTTTTGGATCTTTTTTTTATTGGCTTACTTGGGCAGGCATTGTTTGCACATGGCGTATTATGCACAAACTATATCAGAAGGGCAACAAATCAATTTGGTCTGGAGTTATGGGAATTGGCCATATGAATCTATTTAGGTTGGCAGTTTTCTTATTGAATATGTATCATAGTATTCATGTACTCCTGTATTGTACAACAATTTTGACCATCTGCATTAGGGGTACGACTGTTACATCCTTTCCCATTGCATATTCCCTGTACCTTTAAATCCTACATGTTATTCTTTAAGTGTTCTTAGAACACCACTATGTACTTGGTTTCTGGTCAGTTGCACTGTTCCTGGATCCAAGAGACTGATGTACATGTTGCTGTGCTGCTCATTAAATCAACTTATTCCTGAACCAGTTCCTGTGGATTATTCAACAAAATTGGCGATGAGGGTGACCTTGGACTGATTGGTGACTGCAGCACAGAGGTGGAGTTTATTTTGAATTTTGATCAAATACTGGAAAACTTTATATGAAGACCTGCATCTTTTAAACCCTTTTAAAAGGCTTGCCAGAATACCTTCAACAAGGAAGAAGAAAATCTGAATTTCATAACTCCTACCAACATTAAGATCTCGAATTTTGAATGTTTTAAGGTAATTGCTTGTGTTTACCTTTGAATTGTCTGACTCTGGCTGGTGGACCGTTGGCGCTGCGTGAGACCGACACGTGAGCCTACCAGCTGTCTTTCCATGAGACGAAGTTGAGCGCGGGACGAGGTTGCGCAATATCAAGACGAAGACAAAGCTGTCACTGGAGAAGTAATTACATCGTGAGGAACGTTCTCAGTGCTCCATTCCACTCGCCGTGGACAAAAACAACAGCGCAAAGCCGGCGAATGAAGGAACAGCGTTAAGACGTATCTGCGTGATGACGTAATCACGCAACGTCCAGCGTGGCGGCCATTTTAGATTGGGATTTGGGTTCCCATAGAAACAAATCACCGCGGATTGCCGTTTTTTGGATCGGTGTCTCTGAAAAATATGGTTTTCTCTTGGTAAAAGTCTTGTGGTGACTTTTTAAGGAAGGAACAAGGATTCTACTAAGTAGGAATTCGGAAGACTTTATAAATATTTTCTTTACATACAAGGAAAAGTTAATACTGAAAATAACAGTTATTAAGAGTTATTTGTTTTATACAATATAAGTTACAAGTGTTAGCACAAAGAAATCTAATAGATCTTTATACATATTATATGTCATTATTTAAATTATTTTTTTTAATATAATCAATTTGATTATTTTTTTTGTTTGTTTAAAAAAAATCTAAATCTCAAAATGCAGTTTGACCCACTTGAAAAGTTTTTGCAAAATAAGGGTGATCCACCAATTCCTTGGACTCGTTGGAAAGAAGAGTTCTTTAACTACATGAAAGCCATAGATGGCGAACGCATGGGTGCAGAGAGGAAGAAAAGTATTTTATTACACTGCCTGGGTTCAGAGGGTCAAATGACTTTTAGAGCTTTACCTCCTATTCCACCTGAGTTGGGTGAAGGAGAAGGTACCAAAGTATACAAAGAAGCTTTACTTAGAATTGAGAAGCGTTTTAAACCAGTTTCTAACATTGCTCTTAATAGATACAAATTCTACACTCGTGCACAACAAGAATCAGAATCTTTTGATGATTTTTTGACTGCTCTGAGATCTTTATCTATTCATTGTAATTTTGGTGCAATGTGTGATGAGATGTTGAGAGATCAGATTATAGATCATGTGAAAAATAAGAAAATGCAAGAAAGGTTATGGGAATTAGGTGATCCTAAATTATCAGAGGCAATTGCTATTGCAAAGTCCTTAGAACAGTCAGAAAAATGGATGCTCACTGTTCAAAAACATGTTGTGAATAAGTCAGATTATCATGACGAAGTTTGTTTGATCAAACATAAAGAAGGGCAAATGAATGAAAATCAACATACATTTTCAAACACCAACAGATTCCATAACACGGGAGGTTTTAAAAGATTTGGGAAATCTGTGATTTGTTATACATGTGGTAGTAGGATGCATGTGGCTTCATATGCTGGATGTCATGCTATTAATAAAGAATGCAGGAAGTGTGGAAGGTTAGGACATTTTTCAAATGTTTGTAGGGATTCAAGAGTTGCTGTTCAAAATTCTAAAGATAAAGTAGCTGTTGTTACAGCAGCTCCATCAAAATCTTGTAGTTGTGTTTGTGCAGGTACAGAGGATTGTGCTGCATCCAATAAAGGTTTTGTAGTTTATTTGGCTGAAGAAATTTCTTTGATTGACGACAATGGTCAGCCCATTAAAAAACCCATTTGTGAAATGTTTGTTTTGGGGGTTAGTCTTAACTTGATGGCTGATTCGGGTTCACCTTGGACAATTATTACCACGGATTACTTTGAAGAACGGTTAAAACATGTTTTAAACTTTAAGGAGATTCTTCCTTCTGAGATTAGTGCAGTCAGTTTCATGTTGATGTTAGGCCATTTGGAAGTCAGGATTACTTTCAAATCCAGGTGTGTTGAGATTAAATTGTGTATTGCTGTTAAAGGTGTGAATGTTATTGGTTGGAAGGATCAGTGGAAGTTTGGAATAATTTTGAATCCCCGTGCCAAGGATCCTGTTATGTTGGGTGAAAGTTTAGAAAATAATAACATTTCATCTATTTCAATTGAGCAAGGAACTGATTTAATAAAGTCTGAATTTAAAGATGTTTTTTCTGACAAGTTAGGTAAGCTGCAGAATTTTTCTTACAAAATTAAACTTAAATCTGGAATAGTTCCTGTTAGACAGAAATTAAGAGGGGTGCCCATTAACGTTAGGGAAGATCTAAAGAAAATGTTGGATGATTTAGTTTCAGAGAAAATCATTGAACCAATTGACTCTGCTGAATGGGTTTCTCCGATTGTTTTGGTCAGGAAACCGGACAAATCTTTGAGAATGTGTGTGGACCTGAGGGCACTTAATTTGGCAATCATTGTGGACTGTCATCCTCTCCCAAATATTAATGAGGTGGTTTCTATGTTAGAAGGTGCTAAAGTTTTTTCCACCCTAGATTTAAGGTCGGCTTATCACCAAATTACTCTTACTGATGAGTCCAAGTGTTTAACAGCTTTCATTACTCTTCAGGGCCTTTTCCAGTATACTAGAATGCCGTTTGGGTTGGCTTCAGCTGCCTCGGTATTTCAAAGGGTCATGAACAACATTTTTAGGGATGTAGATCATTTTGTGAAGTGTTTCCGGGATGATATTTTAATTTTTTCTAGCACAGATGAAGAACATCTTGGTCATTTACGCTGTGTGTGTGAGAAGTTGAGGAAGAGTGGTTTAACGCTGAAAGCCAACAAGTGCAAGTTATTTCAATCATCTGTTGAGTATTTGGGTCACACATTATCTGGTGATGGGGTAGTCCCCAAGAGATCGAATGTGGATGGTATTAGTAATGCTCCTCCACCAACAAATAGAGACCAGTTATTATCCTTTGCAGGCATGTGCGAATATTATAGCAAATTTGTTAATAATTTTGCCACTAAGATGGAGCCACTAAGGAAGCTGTTGAGGCATGGTAACTCTTTTGTTTGGGAAGTGGAACAACAAGAAGCATTTGAGCTTATCAAGTCTGATATTTTGCATGCCCCCACACTTAGACCTTTTTGTTTGAATAAATTGTGTGTCATCACGGTGGATGCAAGTATGTATGATGTTGGATCTGTGTTGTCTCAACGGTCAGGCAAAGAAGAATGGAATGTTTGTTTTGCTTCTCGCACTCTTAATGAGACAGAGCGCAGATATGCCGTAATTGAGAAAGAACTTTTGGCTTGTGTGTGGGCGATTGAGCACTTCAGAAATTTTATTTGGGGAAATAAATTTATTCTTAGGACTGATCACAAGCCATTAGTTAACATTCTTTCCCCTGGTGGAGGTTGGAATGCCATGGCTCGCATTTCCAGGTTGACTTCACGACTCCAGGAATATTCGTTCACCCCGGAGTATGTCCCTGGAAAATAAAATGTGGTTGAAGATTTTATGTCTCGCCATCCATCTCCTGTTGTTGATTGCAAGAATTTGAATGATTCTGATGTTGTTACTTGTTTGCAAGATGTCCTATCTACATCTTTTACTGAGATCTCTGAAGAGTTATGGGAAACTTCTGACAAACAAGATCTTACTCTACAGTCTATTAAGAAATATATCCTTGAAGGTTGGCCCGAAAAAAAGTTGTTAAAAGAAGACCTGATGTCATTTTTCAATGTTTCTACTGAGTTAGAATTGGAAAATAATTTAGTTTTCAAATCTGGTAAGTGTGTTCCACCTTTTGCCGTACAGGGTTTAATTCTAGATGTTGCACATAAATCTCATCCAGGAATGTCAGCAATAAAAAGATTAATTAGGAACTATTTCTGGTGGCCATCTTTGGATCGTCTGGTTGAACACAAAGTTAGAGAGTGTACTGTTTGTGTAGGAAATGATAAAATGTTAAAAGTAAATGTGCCTCCTTTAAAAACAACTGCTTGGCCCACTTTGCCTTGGAAAAAAATTGCTTTTGACATTTCTGGTCCGTTCATGTGGCTTCCTTCTGATTCACGTTATGCTCTGGTTCTTATGGATTACCACTCAAAGTGGCCAGAGGTTAAGTTTGTTTCTTCTGCTTCTACCAATATTGTTGTGGAATTTTTTAAGGAAGTTTTTTCAAGAGAGGGTTGTCCGTCTGTCTTGGTCACGGACAATGGGGTGCAACCTACTTCATCAGAAATGGAACATTTTCTCAAATTACATTCTATCAAACACAACACTTTCTTTTTATGAACCACATGAAAATGGCTTGGTAGAGCGTTTTAATAGAGTGCTGAAGGGGTTTATTTCTGAGGTTTGCAAGTCTGGCTCAGGTTGGAAAACTCTTTTGAGGGAAAAACTTTGGTTCTACAGAATTACCCCTCATTCAACCACTGAAGTCCGTCCTTTTCGTTTGCTCAAGGGACGTGACCCCGCTTCTACCATTTGTCCTTGGTGGTTTAGGGACAAATGTCTCAACAAATCCTTTTCTAAGGAATTAGTTGAACAAGCTGCACAGAAAGTTGAAGATAAACAAGCTAAAAGTAAGTTGTGGTATGATAAAAAGTGGAATGTTAAATCTCCCAATTTTTCTGTGGGAGATGTTGTGAGAATTAAAAAACCTGGTCTTGTTTCAAAATGTTCTGATAAGTTTAGTAAGCCAATGAAAATTGTAATGGTTTTTAACAATAGTGTAATCACCCAGGATGGCAGATTATGGAACATTAAGCGTGTTGCAAGATGCCCCACTGTGCAACAAGCTTCTGTTCCATCTGCTTCAAAAACTGCTAGTAGTTCTATTGCCTCAAGAGTTAAGTCTTCTGATCGTTCTAGATTGCTTCCTGTTAAATTTGATGATTATGTTTCTTAACCCCATTTTTTTTTCTTGTATTGAAAGGAGATGTGTTACATCCTTTCCCATTGCATATTCCCTGTACCTTTAAATCCTATATGTTATTCTTTAAGTGTTCTTAGAACACCACTATGTTGTTGGTTTCTGGTCAGTTGCACTGTTCCTGGATCCAAGAGACTGATGTACATGTTGCTGTGCTGCTCATTAAATCAACTTATTCCTGAACCAGTTCCTGTGGATTATTCACCAACGACATTATCATGTACGGCACTTTTTTGCGTATTTGCACTTAAACATTTGCACTATTGCCATAATTGCTGCTTTACAGATATTTGCTACTAAAATGAATTAATTCATGTAACATACTGATTTTAGCGTTGCAATGTCAGCAAATTTTAATCGAGTACGCTGTATTTTACCAGTGTCATGCCCCATTGTTTGTATTTGTGTCCCTCATGCATAGCCTTTCGTCATTGCCAATTGTGGGTTCGCGCGGAAAGCTGATTGGCTCTCGGTGTCTGTCAACATTCCAAACAGTCCGGAGCGGCCGCCATCTTGTGTCTCGGTAGGATCGAGACACAAGAGGTGGCAAAAACAAAGGGGGAAATGTTCAGAAGGGGGCAGGGTAGACCCCCCCTGACCCCCTATGTTTGATGTGGGGGCGCGATTTGCGTGGGGGGAGCGCCCGGTACGCAGAGCGTACCGGGGAGCGTACCATAAGGAATAAAGAATGACAGATTTTTTTTAAAAATGTGTTTATAAATTGGAGGTAGTTCTAAAAAGAACTGTTTTTTTATTCTTTTTGTTGTTTTATATTTTTTATTGTTTTTTGGAACATTTTTTACTTTTTTTGCGTTTATGAACAATTTTATATTGTTTTTGTTATTTTTATGGGGACAAACAAAAAACAGGGAATTGTAAACGGCTCAACTGGAGCAAAAAAATCAAGAAAAAATTAAGGTTTTTTGGGGCAATTGTGGTTGTCACCAGCACGGTTGATGAGTGTAATGCTTTGCTCACCATAGGTAATTGTTTTACCACAAAATATACAAACGATTTTGTATTGTCCAAACTTGGGTTGAATGTTTGGGACCATCTCCCTTGCCTCTGGTTCTGATGGAGTGGGTTACTTACTTTGGGAGGTGCTGGGAGAAGATTGGGGAGGGTTTCTGGTCATTTCTCGGACCTCTGCCGCAGCATAGTTGTTAGGGTGCCGGCGTTGCACGTGGCGAATCATGGTGTTATTGCCAAAAGAGTACTTTTTGTTAGGGTTCCCCCTGGAAAGTACAATGCCACAGATCATACAAGTAACTAATGGCGAATTCACTTTCTTGAGGCCCTTTGGGATTTTAAAAAACTCCCATACAATGTGCTCCTTTGGCTTGTAGGAGGTAGTATCTTCAGGCAGGTACTCCCTGTGCTCCTCTTCCTCCTCCTCCTCCTCCTCTTCTTCATCTCCACCACTGTGGTGTTGTGGTGGTCCTTGTGGTGGTGGTGGTGGGGGTGGTGGCTGAGATGCTCCTGCTGCTGCTGCTACTGAAGCCATTTCTCACAAACAAGTCTTCCTCAGTCAAAGAACAAAGTGAGAATGAGGAAAACAGGTGGGGGCTTTCATCATTTGGAAAACAAAACTGTCCTGAACCAATGAAAATTGTTATTTTCAGGTCACATGACCCGGGATATCATCATTTGGAAACTAAAACTGTCTTGAACCAATAAAAAGTGTTATTTTTAGGTCACATGACCCGACGCTTTCAGAAGCGGTCGCTCCCTTCGCCCCAGTTCCTGCCTGGTATCGTTGACTGCACTCCTGTGCTTCCAACAATCGCATTACTACTGCTGCCTCCTAATAGCATAGCGCTGTAGTGCGAGTGCCACTGTAGACTTATAATAACATTTGTAGCGCTTTAGTGATTATCTTACACGGCGCTTTGACTCGTGCTCGCATTAACTGGTGCAACATTTGTGCTGTTTTGTTTATGGTGCATTGCCTGTTTTTGTGCAGATTATCGCCGCGCTAGCAAGACACACTGTCTCAGCCTTTGTTGATCATTTGTGACCCAACCTACCTCTAGTTTCGTCTCTCGCCGCCATCTTAATTGTTGTTGTGGTGCCTCAGAGCCCGTCCTCCACAGCCCGCCCCGCCTCCCAGCTGACCCTCCCTCCCACGGACTGCACAGCCCGCTCCCACACCTGTAAGCGCTGTGACCACCCTGACGCTTTCAGAAGCGGTCGCTCCCTTCGCCCCAGCTCCTGCCTGGTATCATTGACTGCGCTCCTGTGCTTCCAACAATCGCATTACTACTGCTGCCTCCTAATATCATAGCGCTGTAGCGCGAGTGCCACTGTAGACTTATATTAACATTTGTAGCGCTTTAGTGATTATCTTACACGGCGCTTTGACTCGCGCTCGCATTAACTGGTGCGACATTTGTGCTGTTTTGTTTATGGTGCATTGCCTGTTTTTGTGCAGATTATCGTCGCGCTAGCAAGACACACTGTCTCAGCCTTTGTTGATCATTTGTGACCCAGCCTACCTCTAGTTTCGTTTCTCGCCGCCATCTTAATTGTTGTTGTGGTGCCTCAGAGCTCGTCCTCCACAGCCCGCCCCGCCTCCCAGCTGACCCTCCCTCCCACGGACTGCACAGCCCGCTCCCACACCCGTAAGCGCTGTGACCACCCTGACGGTTTCAGAAGCGGTCGCTCCCTTTGCCCCAGCTCCTGCCTGGTATCGTTGACTGCGCTCCTGTGCTTCCAACAATCGCATTACTACTGCTGCCTCCTAATAGCATAGCGCTGTAGTGCGAGTGCCACTGTAGACTTATAATAACATTTGTAGCGCTTTAGTGATTATCTTACACAGAGCTTTGACTCGCGCTCGCATTAACTGGTGCGACATTTGTGCTGTTTTGTTTATGGTGCATTGCCTGTTTTTGTGCAGATTATCGTCGCGCTAGCAAGACACACTGTCTCAGCCTTTGTTGATCATTTGTGACCCAGCCTACCTCTAGTTTCGTTTCTCGTCACCATCTTAATTGTTGTTGTGGTGCCTCAGAGCCCGTCCTCCACAGCCCGCCCCACCTCCCAGCTGACCCTCCCTCGCCCCTCCCCCTCCACTATCCATATATGACAGATGCCTTTGCGCGCAGCATTCACGCGCAGCGGATGCGCCCCATGCGCGCCGAAGGTGCGCCAAAAGTAAGCCCGTCTGCGCCCGTCCGCGCCTGGACCGCGCCCAGCGCCAGACCCCCTGGCCCCCGCAAACCGCACTCCTCCTAGCCCTTAACCCCGGACACACACCTCAATGCTATGAAGCTGCTCCGGGACGTACCCACGGTCCCTTCGCCTGCCACTCCTGCAAATTTACCAGCATCAAGACCCATACCACATCCACTAACCCCAAACACAGCTCCGACTCTAACCACCTGAAGTGCATCCTGCTGAACACCCGCTCGGTCCACAGACACGGCACCGAACTCTGGGATCTACTCAACACTACATCACCGGACGTCGCCTTCCTTACTGAAACATGGATGAACGCATCATCAACACCCAACATCGCCATAGCCATCCCGGACAATTACAAGATCATCCGAAAAGACCGCACCGTCCAAACAGGAGGAGGCATCGCCATCGTCCATAAGAACACCATCAAAATCACGACCAGCTCCGACGACAACCTTACAACCGCCAAACACCTCCACTTCCAGATCCACACCGACCCTAGGACCACACTCAGAGGCACCCTCATCTACAGGCCTCCAGGAACACGCAAACAATTCAGCGAAGACATCACTGACTTCATCAGTCCACATGCCCTCGCCTCCAAGAACTACATTCTACTGGGAGACCTCAACTTCCACCTGGAAAAGAAAAACGACAGCAACACCACCACCCTTCTTGACAACCTGACCAATCTCGGCCTCAAACAACTTGTTGACACCCCCACCCATGTAGCCGGACATACGCTCAACCCAATCTTCACCTCCAGCAAACACATCTCCTTCGACCGTACCACAGCTCTCCATTGGACAGACCACAGTTGTGTTCACTTCAGCTACAAAACCACCTCGACCCACAACCCCCCACAACCTATTCCCCGAAGAAAATGGAACAATATCACCACTGACCAACTCCTCACATCGCTCAACCAAAACCCACCCGCCCTCTCATCGGACCCAAACCAAGCTGCCATCAAATTCAAACAATGGATCACTCACAGCGCTGATGAATTAGCTCCCTTGAAAAACCATCACACCAAACAAGACAGCAAAAAGGCCCCATGGTTCAACGATGACCTTAAGAAATCCAAAAAGCTATGCCGTACTCTCGAGAAAACATGGAGAAAAAACCCAACCACCGACAACATGACCACCTTCAAGGCAGACACCCGCAAACACCACCAGCTGATTCGATCTACCAAGAAATCAGCATTCAAGAATCGACTCGACAACAACGCCCATAACAGCAAGGAACTATTCAGCATCGTCAAAGAATTCACCAACCCCACCGCAGCCTTAAACGACATCACTCCCTCCCAAGACCTCTGAGATTCGTTATCCTCCTTCTTCTACAACAAAATTGCCGACATACATAACAGCTTCGAAAACAGTTCCAACAAACAATCCTCTCCACCCCCCTCAGAACCTAAACCGCCCTCTAACAACCTCAGCGCCTGGAACCCAATCACCACTGAAGACACCATCCGCCTAATGAATTCCATCCACTCTGGCTTGCCAACCGACCCATGTCCCCATCACATCTTCAACAAAGCAGACTCCATCATCGCACCCCATCTTCGTGATGTCATCAACTGCTCCTTCATCTCTGCTACCTTCCCAGAAAGCTGGAAACATGCCGAAGTCAGCGCCCTCCTGAAGAAACTCACAGCAGACCCCTCTGAACTTAAAAACTACCGCCCCATATCCCTCCTCCCATTCCCGGCCAAAGTCATTGAGAAAGCCGTCAATAGCCAACTCGCCGCCTTCCTCGAATTCAACAACTCCCTCGATCCCTCACAGTCCGGCTTTCGAGCCAAACACAGCACCGAAACCGCCCTCATCACAGCAACAGACGACATCCGAATACTACTGGACAACGGAGAAACAGTGGCCCTCATTCTACTCGACCTCTCAGCCGCCTTCGACACTGTCTGTCACAACACCCTCATACAACGCCTCAGCAACATCGGCATAAAAGGAAAAGCCTTGGACTGGATCATCTCGTTCCTAGCTGGGAGAACTCAGAGAGTCCGACTTCCCCCATTCCAATCAGAGGCCACCGAAGTCATCTGCGGTGTACCACAAGGATCATCACTCAGTCCCACCCTCTTCAACGTTTACATGAGTCCACTCGCTTCCATCGCGCGTCAACACAACTGTAACATCATCTCCTACGCTGACGACACCCAGCTGATCCTTTCTCTCACCAAAGACCCCAACATCGCCAAAACCAATCTTCACGAAGGGATGAAAGAAGTAGCCGTATGGATGAAAAACAGCCGCCTTAAACTTAACTCAGACAAAACGGAAGTGCTCATCCTAGGATCATCCCCCTCTGCCTGGGACGACTCATGGTGGCCTTCGGATCTGGGCTCAGCACCCATACCCACAGACCACGCACGTAACCTTGGCTTCATCCTAGACTCCTCACTCTCGATGTTCAAATAAGTCATTGCCGTCTCATCTTCCTGCTTCAACGTACTTCGTATGCTCAAAAAAATCTTCCACTGGATCCCCGCCGAGACAAGAAAGACTGTCACCCACGCACTGGTTACGAGTCGACTAGACTGCGGAAACACCCTCTATGCCGGAATTACAGCCAAATTACAGAAAAAACTCCAACGCATCCAAAACGCATCAGTGAGACTCATTCTGGACATCCCTCGCCAAGATCACATTACCGGCCACCTGAAAGACCTTCACTGGCTTCCCGTCAACAAGAGAATAACATTCCATCTCCTCACCCACGCTCACAAGGCCCTCTACAAACTGGGGCCCGAATGCCTCAACACTCGACTATCCTTCTACACACCCACCCGCCAACTAAGATCCTCCAATCAAGGCCTCGCCGCAGTTCCGCGTATCCAAAGATCCACCATGGGAGGTAGATCCTTCTCCTACTTGGCGGCCAAGAACTGGAACTCACTCCCCACTCACCTCCGCCTTACACAGAACCACATCTCCTTCAGAAAAGAACTTAAAACCTGGCTATTTGATAAATAATGACCCCCCTCCCCAAGCGCCTTGAGACCCTCTGGGTGAGTAGCGCGCTATATAAATTCTTGAACTTGAAGCGCTTATGCTACGCGCCCCGGGGTGCGCCCCGACGCGCTTACGCTTCGCGCCGCCTCAGGGCGCTTACGCTGCGCGATCATATGCGCTCGAGTGCTTCCGGGTGCACTTTCGCCGTGTGTATCACGCGGACGTGGCTACGCGATACGTCACCATGATGTTTTCGTTCGCGGCAATAGCGCTAACGGGACGCTCACCGGTACGCGCACCGGGGTGCCGCAAGACTGCGCTTACCAGTGCGCACACCGGTACGCGCACCGGGAGCGCTCCAGGGCCAAAAAAAAAAAAAACATGAAGAATATACATAGAAAAAATTGTGTTACATAAATATACAATATAGGATTTATTATAAAAAATATTATATTACATAGCTATAGAAATTTGCTATTAAAAAACCTATGAAATTCATTGAAAAAAACATAGGTTTCACACCAGTTATAGTTAGGAATTTGCATTTAAAAAACCTATTAAATTCACTGAAAAAAACATAGGTTTGACACCAGTTATAGTAAGCTGGAAATTTTACTGACATAAAACCATTGAAATTCCCACGTTATAGTTAGTTGGACTCACTATAACTTGCGCGCCTGCAATGCACTGCTGATGACGTCACATATTACATCACTCATGACATGGTCAGTGACATCACTCATGACATCACTGATGACACCATCCAGTGAATGTGTGTCTTTCTGAAAAATAAAAATGTTTTATATATGTATATGTAAAGGTCGATGGAAGAATACATGTTTAAATAAGTGTCTTAATGGATGTTTTTTTAATAAAAAATTGATTGGTTAACTGGCTTATTAAGTGTATCTTAGTGAATACATATATTAGGCGAATAATGTTTAAATATTTAAATGTTTGTATCAGTGTTTCACTTTTGTGTATAAGTGGCTGCATTGGTTGGTGAGTAGCTACATGTGTGTGTGTATGGGTTATTAGATGGTTTTTTTAGTATCAGTATGAGTGTCTGTATGGTTTGGTGGGGGTATTAGCACATCGATGCATCAATGACGGACTCACTGTTTCTATGTGTTTTGAAGACAGCATATGTGCAGGACTGTATGGGTGGATGAGTGTGTATATGTGTGTGTTAGTGCGTGAATGACTGTCTCACTAGTGTCTTTATCAGTAACTACATATGTTTTAATCTAGTATATGTGAGTATTGATGTATATAAGTGAGTATATGTGAGAGTGAGAGATTGTAAGAGTTCCTGTTTAAATCAGTATGTGTTTCTATAAGTGATTGTTTAAGAGAGTAAGTATGTGTAAGTTTCCTTAGAAGTAAGGTGGTAGTGTGTGTATAGCTGTATATGCAAATAAATGGATGTTCAATAGTTTATTTGTATGTGTGAGTATGTGTGTGAGTAACTTTTGGATGAATGTCGGTGTGTAACAGGATGTACATGTGTATCACTACATATGATGAGTGAGTATATGTATGAGTGACTATATAGAACTGTTGGTGAATGAGTGGATGTGTATATAGATGGTGGAATTACTGAATTGGGTGTTGTAACTGGTATGGGTATCTCCATTTTTTAGAAAATTTTAGTTTCTATTTTTGAATATGTGTTTCAAGGGTTACATTACACTGAAAGGAGGTCTGTCACTCTGTCACAAGGATGGTGTCATCAGTGATGTCATGAGTGATGTCACTGACCATGTCATGAGTGATGTAATATGTGACGTCATCAGCAGTGCATTGCAGGCGCGCAAGTTATAGTGAGTCCAACTAACTATAATGTGTGAATTTCAATGGTTTTATGTCAGTAAAATTTCCAGCTTACTATAACTGGTGTCAAACCTATGTTTTTTTCAGTGAATTTAATATGTTTTTTAGATGCAAATTCCTAACTATAACTGGTGTGAAACCTATGTTTTTTTCAGTGAATATATATATATATATATATATATATATATATATATATATATATATATATATATATATATATATATATATATCCAAATCCAATGCTCACCTCTTTGACAAATGAGCGGGACACATGCTCCGGGTTAGACAAGGGGATTTAATCGACGTGGCAAGCACAATTGGTTTGTCCTACAAGTCTGTGAAACGCTGTAGAATGCAGGCAGACGCGTTTCTGGCCTCAGCAGGCCGTCTTCAGTGCCGGTCTCACAGACCGCCGTGCATCCCTGGATTTGGATCGGTCACCGCTTCCATGAAGTAGTTCCGTAACTCCTCCTCCCGGCTGCAGGTGTGTGCTAATTGCTGATTCCTGTAGGTGAACTGTATGATGGTCGACGTAGTCCCGCGTGGTGCCTAGTACAGTGACTGGTTACCAAGCACCTCTAGGATGCCCCCTTTGTTGGCGTTGGACATCTCTGCCGCCACACAGCACCTCGGTAAGTTGGTTCCGTCGTACCCCTTGTCGTCCCCTTAGTCAGGCAGCATAATGCCGCCTCCTCTCTCCCCTTGCGATATTCCTCGCCAGCTGGCAAATTACACGCATGGGGGGGCGCCGCATTTAGCACTTGCCGTACTATATCCAAAGTTTGTTTGCTGAAACAATGCGGAGCACCAGAACGAGAGGGCGTGCCCCCACCCGGTCTTCAGCAAAACCGGATAAATATCCAAATCCAATGCTCACCTCTTTGACAAATGAGCGGGACACATGCTCCGGGTTAGACAAGGGGATTTAATCGACGTGGCAAGCACAATTGGTTTGTCCTACAAGTCTGTGAAACGCTGTAGAATGCAGGCAGACGCGTTTCTGGCCTCAGCAGGCCGTCTTCAGTGCCGGTCTCACAGACCGCCGTGCATCCCTGGATTTGGATCGGTCACCGCTTCCATGAAGTAGTTCCGTAACTCCTCCTCCCGGCTGCAGGTGTGTGCTAATTGCTGATTCCTGTAGGTGAACTGTATGATGGTCGACGTAGTCCCGCGTGGTGCCTAGTACAGTGACTGGTTACCAAGCACCTCTAGGATGCCCCCTTTGTTGGCGTTGGACAACTCTGCCGCCACACAGCACCTCGGTAAGTTGGTTCCGTCGTACCCCTTGTCGTCCCCTTAGTCAGGCAGCATAATGCCGCCTCCTCTCTCCCCTTGCGATATTCCTCGCCAGCTGGCAAATTACACGCATGGGGGGGCGCCGCATTTAGCACTTGCCGTACTATATCCAAAGTTTGTTTGCTGAAACAATGCGGAGCACCAGAACGAGAGGGCGTGCCCCCACCCGGTCTTCAGCAAAACCGGATAAATATCCAAATCCAATGCTCACCTCTTTGACAAATGAGCGGGACACATGCTCCGGGTTAGACAAGGGGATTTAATCGACGTGGCAAGCACAATTGGTTTGTCCTACAAGTCTGTGAAACGCTGTAGAATGCAGGCAGACGCGTTTCTGGCCTCAGCAGGCCATCTTCAGTGCCGGTCTCACAGACCGCCGTGCATCCCTGGATTTGGATCGGTCACCGCTTCCATGAAGTAGTTCCGTAACTCCTCCTCCCGGCTGCAGGTGTGTGCTAATTGCTGATTCCTGTAGGTGAACTGTATGATGGTCGACGTAGTCCCGCGTGGTGCCTAGTACAGTGACTGGTTACCAAGCACCTCTAGGATGCCCCCTTTGTTGGCGTTGGACAACTCTGCCGCCACACAGCACCTCGGTAAGTTGGTTCCGTCGTACCCCTTGTCGTCCCCTTAGTCAGGCAGCATAATGCCGCCTCCTCTCTCCCCTTGCGATATTCCTCGCCAGCTGGCAAATTACACGCATGGGGGGGCGCCGCATTTAGCACTTGCCGTACTATATCCAAAGTTTGTTTGCTGAAACAATGCGGAGCACCAGAACGAGAGGGCGTGCCCCCACCCGGTCTTCAGCAAAACCGGATAAATATCCAAATCCAATGCTCACCTCTTTGACAAATGAGCGGGACACATGCTCCGGGTTAGACAAGGGGATTTAATCGACGTGGCAAGCACAATTGGTTTGTCCTACAAGTCTGTGAAACGCTGTAGAATGCAGGCAGACGCGTTTCTGGCCTCAGCAGGCCGTCTTCAGTGCCGGTCTCACAGACCGCCGTGCATCCCTGGATTTGGATCGGTCACCGCTTCCATGAAGTAGTTCCGTAACTCCTCCTCCCGGCTGCAGGTGTGTGCTAATTGCTGATTCCTGTAGGTGAACTGTATGATGGTCGACGTAGTCCCGCGTGGTGCCTAGTACAGTGACTGGTTACCAAGCACCTCTAGGATGCCCCCTTTGTTGGCGTTGGACAACTCTGCCGCCACACAGCACCTCGGTAAGTTGGTTCCGTCGTACCCCTTGTCGTCCCCTTAGTCAGGCAGCATAATGCCGCCTCCTCTCTCCCCTTGCGATATTCCTCGCCAGCTGGCAAATTACACGCATGGGGGGGCGCCGCATTTAGCACTTGCCGTACTATATCCAAAGTTTGTTTGCTGAAACAATGCGGAGCACCAGAACGAGAGGGCGTGCCCCCACCCGGTCTTCAGCAAAACCGGATAAATATCCAAATCCAATGCTCACCTCTTTGACAAATGAGCGGGACACATGCTCCGGGTTAGACAAGGGGATTTAATCGACGTGGCAAGCACAATTGGTTTGTCCTACAAGTCTGTGAAACGCTGTAGAATGCAGGCAGACGCTTTTCTGGCCTTAGCAGGCCGTCTTCAGTGCCGGTCTCACAGACCGCCGTGCATCCCTGGATTTGGATCGGTCACCGCTTCCATGAAGTAGTTCCGTAACTCCTCCTCCCGGCTGCAGGTGTGTGCTAATTGCTGATTCCTGTAGGTGAACTGTATGATGGTCGACGTAGTCCCGCGTGGTGCCTAGTACAGTGACTGGTTACCAAGCACCTCTAGGATGCCCCCTTTGTTGGCGTTGGACAACTCTGCCGCCACACAGCACCTCGGTAAGTTGGTTCCGTCGTACCCCTTGTCGTCCCCTTAGTCAGGCAGCATAATGCCGCCTCCTCTCTCCCCTTGCGATATTCCTCGCCAGCTGGCAAATTACACGCATGGGGGGGCGCCGCATTTAGCACTTGCCGTACTATATCCAAAGTTTGTTTGCTGAAACAATGCGGAGCACCAGAACGAGAGGGCGTGCCCCCACCCGGTCTTCAGCAAAACCGGATAAATATCCAAATCCAATGCTCACCTCTTTGACAAATGAGCGGGACACATGCTCCGGGTTAGACAAGGGGATTTAATCGACGTGGCAAGCACAATTGGTTTGTCCTACAAGTCTGTGAAACGCTGTAGAATGCAGGCAGACGCGTTTCTGGCCTCAGCAGGCCGTCTTCAGTGCCGGTCTCACAGACCGCCGTGCATCCCTGGATTTGGATCGGTCACCGCTTCCATGAAGTAGTTCCGTAACTCCTCCTCCCGGCTGCAGGTGTGTGCTAATTGCTGATTCCTGTAGGTGAACTGTATGATGGTCGACGTAGTCCCGCGTGGTGCCTAGTACAGTGACTGGTTACCAAGCACCTCTAGGATGCCCCCCTTTGTTGGCGTTGGACAACTCTGCCGCCACACAGCACCTCGGTAAGTTGGTTCCGTCATACCCCTTGTCGTCCCCTTAGTCAGGCAGCATAATGCCGCCTCCTCTCTCCCCTTGCGATATTCCTCGCCAGCTGGCAAATTACACGCATGGGGGGGCGCCGCATTTAGCACTTGCCGTACTATATCCAAAGTTTGTTTGCTGAAACAATGCGGAGCACCAGAACGAGAGGGCGTGCCCCCACCCGGTCTTCAGCAAAACCGGATAAATATCCAAATCCAATGCTCACCTCTTTGACAAATGAGCGGGACACATGCTCCGGGTTAGACAAGGGGATTTAATCGACGTGGCAAGCACAATTGGTTTGTCCTACAAGTCTGTGAAACGCTGTAGAATGCAGGCAGACGCGTTTCTGGCCTCAGCAGGCCGTCTTCAGTGCCGGTCTCACAGACACATATACACACACACACATACACTGGCGGTTCACTGTAGGTAGTTATAGTTAGGAACTAGTTTCCATAGGAAAAGCAGACATATAGACAGTGAAAGAGATGAAACTACTGATCCTGCATGCAGTGAGCTGCATTTCCAGCAGCTCCCTTCATGTGAGAGCAATGCTGGCTCTGCCAAGAGGCGGAGAGCTGGTTGGAACCACCGGGGGGTTAAGGGTGTCCCTGAAGTCCAAGGGGCAAAGAGGAGAAAGAGGCAAAATAAAGGTGCAAAAAACGAGGAAAAAGAGGCATAATAAAGGTGAATAAACTAGCAGAAAGAGGCAGAATAAAGGACAGAGATGAGCAGAAAGAGGCAGAATAAAGGTAAAAAATTAGCAGAAAGAGGCAAACTAAAGATGAGAAACAAGCAGAAAGAAGCAGAATAAAGGTCAGAAACGAACAGAAGTAGGCAAAATAGAGGTCAGAAACAAGCAGCAAGAGGTAGAGTAAAGGTCAGAAATGAGCAGAAAGAGGCAGAATAAAAGGTCAGAAACTAGCAGAAAGAGGCTGATTAACAGTCAGAAATTAGCAGAAAGAGGCAAAATTGAGGTTAGGAGCGAGCAGAAAGAGGCAGAATAAAGTGAAAAATGAGCAGTAAGAGACAGAATAAAGGTCAGCAACGAGTAGAAAGAGGCAGAATAGCAGGGAGAAACGAGAACAAAGAGGCAAAAATAAGTCGGCAATTAGCAGAAAGAAGCTAAATTAAGGTATAAAACAAGCAGAAAGAGGCAAAATAGAGGTCAGAAGGGAGCAGAAAGAGGCAGAATAAAAGTCAGAAAGAGGCTAAATAAAGGTCAGAAATGTGCAGAAAGAGGCTAAATAAAGTCCAGGAGCGAGCAGAAATAGGCAAAATATTGGCCAGAATGAGCAGAAAGAGGCAATAGAGATGAGAATCGAGCAGCAAGAGGCAAAATAGAGGTGAGAAATGAGTAGTAAGGGGCAGAATAAAGATCAGGAGTGAGCAGAAAGAGGCAAAATGAAAGGCAGTACATGTAGAAAGAGGCAACAGAGAGGGCAGGAGCTAGCAGAGAAGAGGCAGAAAAATTAGCAGAAAATGAGCAGAGGAGGCACAAAACTGAAGGCAGCAGAGGGTAGCAGACTGTAGGCAAGCCAGTCAGCAGGACCCTCATGGGGGAGCTGGCATGAGTACCTGGTCCCATGTGCCCCCTACTTTATTTTATTGCACTGACAAACCCACTCAGCCAACCACCTACTCATAGCCTCACTCACAGACTCACACACCCACTGACAGATGCACTCAGATACTCATGAACCCACTCACAGATCCATTCCAGCACTCATTCACCCACTCATAGAACCATTAAAAGACTCACACACACACACACACACACTCACAGACCCAGAGACTCACACACCTACTCACAGATCTACTCAGACACTCACTCATGCTATCACAGACCCACTCAGCTACTCATGCATTAACTCACAGATCCACTCAAAGACTCAAGCACCCAATGACTGACCCACTCAGACACTCACTCACAGACCCACTCAAAGACTCACACAACCACTCACAGATCCATTCAGACACTCACACACACACCCACTCACTCCAGTGAGTGCAACAGTAGGGAAACTGTTGGATAGAGGAGGGATAGAAAATTACTAATCCCTCTCCAGTGAGTGCAAGAGTAGGGAAAGTGCTGGATAGCGGAGGGGTAAAAACGACTATTCCCACTCCAAAAAGTGCAACAGTAGGGAGAGTGTTGGATAGCCAAGGGGTAAAAATTACTATTCCCACTCCAGTGAGTGCAAGAGTAGGGAAAGTGCTGGATAGCGGAGGGGTAAATACTACTATTCCCACTCCAAAAAGTGCAACAGTAGGGAGAGTGTTGGATAGCGAAGGGGTAAAAATTACTATTCCTACTCCAAAGAGTGCAACAGTAGGGAAAGTGTTGGCTAGCGGATGGGTAAAAATAACTATTCCCACTGCAGTGAGTGCAAAAATAGGGTAAGTGTTGGATAGTGGAGTTAATCAATTCGCTATTCCAACTCCAGTGAGTGCAACAGTAGGGAAAATGTTGGATAGCGGAGGGTTAAAAATTACTATTTCCACTCCTGCGAGTGCAATAGTAGGGAAAGTGCTGGATAACAGTGGTGAAAAAATTACTATTCCCACTCCAGTGAGTGCAACAGTAGGTAAAGTGTTGGATAGCGGAGGAGTAAAAAATACTATTCCCACTCCAGTGAGTGCAACAGTAGGGAAAGTGCTGGATGGCGGAGGGGTAAAAATTACTATTTCCACTCCAGTGATTGCAACATTAGGGAAAGTGTTGGATAGCAGAGAAACAAAAATTACTAATGACACTTAAACAATTGCAAAAAAGAAAATATATTACAATTTGTTTTTTTAAATCATGAAAATAAATAAACAATATTTAAAAAAATATAAAATTAAATATATTAAACATATAAATGGAACACATATTATAATAATAACTGGGGTAACCTTACTTAGAACAGTAAAGGGGCCCTGCCAGGTGGCTAACAACTTGTTTTCGGTAATGGGTAATAAGACAAGAACCTGGTCCCGGACTGTAAATTCCCTCAATTTGGTGTTCCTGTTATACCATTGTTTCTGTTGTATTTGGGATTTCTCTATGTTTGTGTGTACTTCGTCCTACAATGAAGACAAGGTTTCCCTAAGGGATGCACTATACTGCAACAGAGGCTTCGCCTCATCCTCCTCTTTGGTCCATTGCTCCATGGCCATGTCCAGGAGTGTACAGGGCCTCCGTCCAAACAATAACTCAAACCGCGAGAACCCCGTAGACTTCTGTTCATGCGTTCTAATAAAAAAAAGGACCAGGGGTTATTGTCGGTCCCAATCCCTCCCAGCTTGACCGATACTCTTTCTCAACATCGTTTTGATGGTTTTATTATATCGCTTCACAAGGCTGTCCGTTTGTGGATGATATACCGCCGTCCTTATTTGTTTAATCCTTAATAATTCACACACCTGTTTCATTAACCGGGACATGAAGGGTGTTCCTTGATCTGTTAGAAGTTCATGTCGAACCCGACACATGAAAATAAGGTGATCATGGCTTGGGCTACCGTCTTTGTGGTGGTAGACGTTAAGGGAAACGCTTCCGGATACCTGGTGGCGTAGTCCTCAAAGACAAGTATGAACTGGTGGCCCCTGGAAGAAGGCACCAAAGACCCACCAAGTCTATCCCAACTCTCCTAAAGGGTAAATAAATGATCGGAAGGGGTTGGGGTGGAGCCCGGTGTAGGACGGGGGTGTTAACTAGCTGGCATCTTACATGGGGCACAGAATCTGGCCACTTCCTGGTATACATCCGGCCAATAGAATTTTGTCTAGTAAATATTTGAGGGTGTTCTCCTTCCCATAATGGCCTCCCACGGTTTGACTATGGGCTAGAGATAGCACCTGTTATCGCAATGCTTTCGGGACCAACAATTGTTCTTTCCCATGGTTATTCTATTGTGTATCCCTGTATAGAAGGCCCGTTTTGACTAAAAAATAGGGACCTACCTTTCCTGGTTGCTCGTCTTGGACTTGTCTCCAGGCATGTTGCAAGGTGAAGTTGTGCCTCTGGGCCTGACAAAAGTTTTGAGGAGGATCTTGAAGAGTCTCTGAGGAGCTAAGGATAGGTAAAGGTAGGACACTTTTAGATAGACTGTATAATGCCCTCTCCTTCCTTTTTTCACTAGGGGTTAGTACCCTTTTCGTGGTAGCAGGAGCCCTTATGTCATTGTTTGAAAAGAGTGCACTCTCTAACCACTCCACTAGTGGGGCAGGGGGACTCAGTGAATGTAGATACTCATTGAACCTAGGCAGATCGGTTCCCAAGAGGGCTAACTCGGGCAACTCAGGAACGACTCCTACCTTCCTCAATTGGGGTTCCCCGTTGATCTCCAAGACTGCTTCAGCTAATGGATATAACCTCTTCTCCCCATGAACACAAGTAACCTGAACAAATTCCCCTGTCATTTTCTGTGATTCGGGGATAAGCTCTTTGGAGATGACAGTATAATGGCAACCAGGGTAAAGGAAGGCTGTTACTGCTTTTCCATTTATATGGATCTTCATCCTGTATGGAAGGGGGCTGCCACCTGAAACCATTACCCGCCCTTGTGTATATCCTACCTCCATGGGTTCTGGGGTGCGGGTGTGTGTCAGGCAGTGTCGGGCTATATGCCCCCACTCTGCACAGTGGAAGCATTGTGGTCCCTGTGTCAGTGTTGCGATGGGAGAAGGTTTTAGGAGGGTCTTCGGAAAAAGGGGTCCCTTGTACTCTATTTGGTGTGTGGGGATTCTATTCAGGGGGTTCGGGGAAGAAACAGAGGGTTGATGGATTGGGTTTTTAAAATTGGGTAAGCGCTGGTAGGCGCAGGCCAGGTCTACTGCTAAAGTCAACAATAGGTTGGGGTGCTGTTTGATCCATGCTCGGGTGTTGTATGGGAGAGCATTGAGATATTGTTCCAGGTATATCTTTTCCGTTATTTCATCTGGGGTTGCTACTGAGGGTTGTAGCCAGCAGTTCCCAAGGTCCCTGATATGGAAGTATAGTGCTCTGGGGTTGTCTCCTGTACTCCACTTCTCTTTCCTGAACCGGCTACGATAATATTCCTGATCACATCGGAGCCTTTCCAGTATGCTTCGGGGTAGCTGGTTGTTCCTGCCAGATTGGCGGCCTGATAGGCTGCTTGTAATTCTCCTGAAAGTAGGGGGGCTATAGACTGGCCCCATCTCCCCGGGGCCAGGAAGCTGTGGTTGCAACACGCTCAAAATTAACAAAAAAATAATCGGGATCGTCCCCATTCTGGAACTTCTGTAGGACTGACCCAGGTACATTGGGATGTATCCTAGTACTAGAAGTAGCGTTCGCAAGTCTCAAGATAGCGGTGTCTTGTACCTGCTGGTTATTGGTCAAGAGGGTGGCCTGGTCTTTGAGAGCTGCCTGAAACTCCTCCCGGACTTTTCTTGCCTGTTTTGTCTGCTGTTCCATAACCAGTTGTAACTGGCGTTGACCCTCAGCTAACTGTGTGATGATGGCCTCCATAGTTACGGGTTGGGTCATTATTTCAGGACTGTATATCTCACTACTAACACCGCTGTGATGATTTTTCCCTGCTGGGAGGTTTCCCACCCCCTTTTTACTGGGATAAAGCAGAGACGCTTGACTAGATGCAAGGGATTCTTTTATTTTAAGTCATCAGAATCTCCTGTTGTCTCAATAAAGTGAGTCCCAACACAAAACAAAGAATAAAAAGTCCTCTTCTTCTTTAGACCGGTTGCCTCTGGGTTTGTTGGGGTTCTTCTTTGGCTATAGCGTGGTCACGGGGCTCTCTTGTCTGTGCCGTATGACTCCGAGGGAAGATCAGGGTAAAGTAAAACAAAAGAAAGAAAAGAGAGTCTTTAGGCAACTGTCTTGTTGCACATGAGCGAGGGGGGAATAGGGATCTGTGCACCACCACCAGTGTCCCTAACAATGCAGTGCCTTGGGTGAGGGACGTTCAATGTGCTGAGTTTGGTGTGGCTCTTAGTCCCGCCCACCAGCCCCTAAAGAAAAAACTGGTGTGCAGACGCCACTTGCCTGTATCCAGGCCCCTACGGGGCCGTGGTATGGGGAGAACCCACCTCCTTGGAGAGCCGGCCTCGATCGCGTTCATTGGGGAGTCTTCTCCTGTGTCCGTAGGTCTGTCCGTCTGGATGTCACCTTCCGTGGCATCTCGCGGGGTGTCCTCGCCAATGGAAACCACTTTGGTCTTCTCCTCAGCTCGCTCTGTCTGCATGGTGCACCTCCGGTCGAACGCGTCTTCCCTCTCACTCCCTGGGCTTCTTCCTTTATCCAGGCCTACGGTTCCGGCACTCTGATATGAGACAACTAGACCGTCACCACTGCTTCCTGTTGGTGGTGTTTCGGTGACCATATTGGAATTCTCGGCGTGCCCTATATCGAACAGGGATGGGACCTTGGTATTTCCATCACACTGCCCATTATATCCTCTTTTGTTCAGTCTAGCTCTTGGACCCTTTCTCTCTCGTATTAGGAATAATACAGAAATTCATGTTTCCATTTTCGGAGATAACAATCTGAAACTTTCTGCCTATGTAGATGATATTCTCCTCTTCCTATCTAATACTGAGCTTTCTGTACCGGCTTTGATCTAGGAAATATCTGCTTTTTCCTTAGTCTCAGGGTATAAGATAAATTCAGACTAAATGGAAATCCTTCCTCTCACAAAATTTTGTTTTAAACAACCATTTATTGCCACAGATTTTCATTACAATACGTCCAAGATTGAAAATGTAGGTATTAGATTTACTTTTTCCATTAAGAATTCTGTCATGGTAAATACTAAAGGTTGCTTGCAGAGGGTAGACAAACGTCTTTCATCATGGAACTCTCTTTTTCTTTCTTGGTGGGGTCCTATTGACTCCATCAAGATGAGGATTTCAGTCTTAATTTTATAAATGTTGTCTTTGACTCTAATGTCTGTGCCCGCTACATATTGTAGAACGTTAGATTCCAAATTATCCAAATTTCTTTGGTCTAACAAAAAATCTAGGATATCTCTTGGGCACCTCTGAAATTTAAGCAGGAGGGTAGGGTTCATTTTCCAGATCATCTGTTGTACCATAACGCTTTCTGCCTAAGACAAGCTTCTAGATGGCTTTCTTTAATGCATATTTTGTTTACTGATTTGTGGTTGGATATTGAATGTTCCTTCCTGACTCCTTTTTCTTCCAGAGAAGTCATGTCCTTTTCCTCTAATTCATGCAACACTTCTTCCCTTCTTCTTAAGCATACTTGCACCATTTTAAGGCCTTATTATCAATCATACATTACATCTCAAGATTCTTTTCTACATTTTCCTCTTTGGTATAACCGTGTCATCACCATAAACAATAAATAGTAATTTTGGAAGTCCTGGAGACAAAAATGGATAGCATAGGTTAAGGATTTATTTGATAAAGATGCTCCTCTTTCTTTCTCAAAATTTCAGCAAATGTTTAACTGTCCTCGTTCTTTTTTGTCTAGATATCTGTTCCTCGTAAATAATCTTCTGGATGTCCTTCATTTGTTGCCATCCCCCTCATCCTCACCATCATCCCAATCCTGTCTTTTTTTATTCTTCCTTCTATTCCTGATGCTTCTCCTATTTACATATTTCTTCGCTCTTCTATTACTGCAAGACCAAAAACTAAAGTTGAGGCTCAATGGAAATTGGATTTGGGATGTACCTGGACTATCCTTTTTGGAATAAGATATGGAAAAGAATGCTCAAAATTTCCAGAACAACCTCTACCTCTCAAGCTTTGGTTTTTTCTCTATAGACGTTATCTTACCCCTTCTACCACTGCTAAATTCTCTACAAACTCAACCTCGAAATTTTTGTCATGTGATCATCCTTATGGGGATACCCTACACCTATTACTTCATTGACCTCCCACAGCCTCTTTATGGGAAAAGGTCTGGTCCCAACCAGGCGCCATTAAATCCTCAGACACATTTTCTAGGTAGTCCATCTGAAGATATTCACTCAACTTTTGACAATTTAAAGCTGTTAGACCTTATGTTGGCCTTAGATTTTCAACAAATTGCACCTAATTGGAAATGTTCTTCAAATATTTCTTATAAGGCTTGGTGGTATAACGTGTGCCATTATCATATGTTGATTCAGAAAAAGGGGTGGCGATGAACAGAGTGTCTGAATTAAGCAGACCACTCTTACCCAGTCCAAAGATCAGGGCTTGATCCATCACCGTTTTTTAGCTCACTGCACCATCCCAGCTCAGAACCTGGCTACATGCAAATTAGTCTGTTCCTGTCCCAGTGCATGATGGGAACAGGGCAAACCAAACTACCAAGCCAATTCTTTTACTGGGAAGGAAACAAGGTTCCGGGGACCGGTTTCTGGCATTTCAGCTGTCGTCGGCCCGGCTTGCTTGAATCCTGATGGTGCAATGAGCAAGGGACTCACATCTGAGTATACCCTTCCACGCTTATGGTGGACAAAATGATTCAGAAAAGGGAGTGGTGATGAACAGAGTGTCTGAATTAAGCAGACCACTCTTACCCAGTCCAAAGATCAGGGCTTGATCCATCACCGTTGTTTAGCTCACTGCACCATCCCAGCTCAGAACCTGGCTACATGCAAATTAGTCTGTTCCTGTCCCAGAGCATAATGGGAACAGGGCAAACCAAACTACCAAGCCAATTCTTATACTGGGAAGGAAACAAGCTTCCGGGGACCGGTTTCTGGCATTTCAGCCGTCGTCGGCCCGGCTTGCTTGAATCCTGATGGTGCAATGAGCAAGGGACTCACATCTGAGTATACCCTTTCACGCTTATGGTGGACAAAATGATTCAGAAAAGGGGGTCGCGATGAACAGAGTGTCTGAATTAAGCAGACCACTCTTGCCCAGTCCAAAGATCAGGGCTTGATCCATCACCGTTTTTTAGCTCACTGCACCATCCCAGCTCAGAACCTGGCTACATGCAAATTAGTCTGTTCCTGTCCCAGTGCATGATGGGAACAGGGCAAACCAAACTACCAAGCCAATTCTTATACTGGGAAGGAAACAAGCTTCCGGGGACCGGTTTCTGGCATTTCAGCCGTCGTCGGCCCGGCTTGCTTGAATCCTGATGGTGCAATGAGCAAGGGACTCACATCTGAGTATACGCTTCCATGCTTATGGTGGACAAAATGATTCAGAAAAGGGGGTGGTGATGAACAGAGTGTCTGAATTAAGCAGACCACTCTTACTCAGTCCAAAGATCAGGGCTTGATCCATCACCATTTTTTAGCTCACTGCACCATCCCAGCTCAGAACCTGGCTACATGCAAATTAGTCTGTTCCTGTCCCAGTGCATGATGGGAACAGGGCAAACCAAACTATCAAGCCAATTCTTATACTGGGAAGGAAACAAGCTTCCGGGGACCGGTTTCTGGCATTTCAGCCGTCGTCGGCCGGGCTTGCTTGAATCCTGATGGTGCAATGAGCAAGGGACTCACATCTGAGTATACCCTTCCACGCTTATGGTGGACAAAATGATTCAGAAAGGGGGTGGTGATGAACAGAGTGTCTGAATTAAACAGACCAGTCTTACCCAGTCCAAAGATCAGGGCTTGATCCATCACCGTTTTTTAGCTCACTGCCCCATCCCAGCTCAGAACCTGGCTACATGCAAATTAGTCTGTTCCTGTCCCAGTGCATGATGGGAACAGGGCAAACCAAACTACCAAGCCAATTCTTATACTGGGAAGGAAACAAGCTTCCGGGGACCGGTTTCTGGCATTTCAGCCGTCGTCGGCCCGGCTTGCTTGAATCCTGATGGTGCAATGAGCAAGGGACTCACATCTGAGTGTACCCTTCCACGCTTATGGTGGACAAAATGATTCAGAAAAGGGGGTGGTGATGAACAGAGTGTCTGAATTAAGCAGACCACTCTCACCCAGTCCAAATATCTGGGCTTGATCCATCAACGTTTTTTAGCTCACTGCACCATCCCAGCTCAGAACCTGGCTACATGCAAATTAGTCTGTTCCTGTCCCAGTGCATGATGGGAACAGGGCAAACCAAACTACCAAGCCAATTCTTATACTGGGAAGGAAACAAGCTTCCGGGGACTGGTTTCTGGAATTTCAGCCGTCGTCGGCCCGGCTTGCTTGAATCCTGATGGTGCAATGTGCAAGGGACGCACATCTGAGTATACCCTTCCACGCTTATGGTGGACAAAATGATTCAGAAAGGGGGTGGTGATGAACAGAGTGTCTGAATTAAACAGACCAGTCTTACCCAGTCCAAAGATCAGGGCTTGATCCATCACCGTTTTTTAGCTCACTGCACCATCCCAGCTCAGAACCTGGCTACATGCAAATTAGTCTGTTCCTGTCCCAGTGCATGATGGGAACAGGGCAAACCAAACTACCAAGCCAATTCTTATACTGGGAAGGAAACAAGCTTCCGGGGACCGGTTTCTGGCATTTCAGCCGTCGTCGGCCCGGCTTGCTTGAATCCTGATGGTGCAATGAGCAAGGGACTCACATCTGAGTATACCCTTCCACGCTTATGGTGGACAAAATGATTCAGAAAAGGAGGTGGTGATGAACAGAGTGTCTGAATTAAGTAGACCACTCTTAGCCAGTCCAAAGATCAGGGCTTGATCCATCACCGTTTTTTAGCTCACTGCACCATCCCAGCTCAGAACCTGGCTACATGCAAATTAGTCTGTTCCTGTCCCAGTGCATGATGGGAACAGGGCAAACCAAACTACCAAGCCAATTCTTATGCCCGGAAGGAAACAAGCTTCCGGGGACCAGTTTCTGGCATTTCAGCCGTCGTCGGCCCGGCTTGCTTGAATCCTGATGGTGCAATGAGCAAGGGACTCACATCTGAGTATACCCTTCCACGCTTATGGTGGACAAAATGATTCAGAAAGGGGGTGGTGATGAACAGAGTGTCTGAATTAAACAGACCAGTCTTACCCAGTCCAAAGATCAGGGCTTGATCCATCACCGTATTTTAGCTCACTGCACCATCCCAGCTCAGAACCTGGCTACATGCAAATTAGTCTGTTCCTGTCCCAGTGCATGATGGGAACAGGGCAAACCAAACTACCAAGCCAATTCTTATACTGGGAAGGAAACAAGCTTCCGGGGACCGGTTTCTGGCATTTCAGCCGTCGTCGGCCCGGCTTGCTTGAATCCTGATGGTGCAATGAGCAAGGGACTCACATCTGAGTATACCCTTCCACGCTTATGGTGGACAAAATGATTCAGAAAAGGAGGTGGTGATGAACAGAGTGTCTGAATTAAGTAGACCACTCTTAGCCAGTCCAAAGATCAGGGCTTGATCCATCACCGTTTTTTAGCTCACTGCACCATCCCAGCTCAGAACCTGGCTACATGCAAATTAGTCTGTTCCTGTCCCAGTGCATGATGGGAACAGGGCAAACCAAACTACCAAGCCAATTGTTATGCCTGGAAGGAAACAAGCTTCCGGGGACCGGTTTCTGGCATTTCAGCCGTCGTCGGCCCGGCTTGCTTGAATCCTGATGGTGCAATGAGCAAGGGACTCACATCTGAGTATACCCTTCCACGCTTATGGTGGACAAAATGATTCAGAAAAGGGGGTGGTGATGAACAGAGTGTCTGAATTAAGCAGACCACTCTTACCCAGTCCAAAGATCATGGCTTGATCCATCACCGTTTTTTTAGCTCACTGCACCATCCCAGCTCAGAACCTGGCTACATGCAAATTAGTCTGTTCCTGTCCCAGTGCATGATGGGAACAGGGCAAACCAAACTACCAAGCCAATTCTCATACTGGGAAGGAAACAAGCTTCCGGGGACCGGTTTCTGGCATTTCAGCCGTCGTCGGCCCGGCTTGCTTTAATCCTGATGGTGCAATGAGCAAGGGACTCACATCTGAGTGTACCCTTCCACGCTTATGGTGGACAAAATGATTCAGAAAAGGGGGTGGTGATGAACAGAGTGTCTGAATTAAGCAGACCACTCTCACCCAGTCCAAATATCTGGGCTTGATCCATCAACATTTTTTAGCTCACTGCACCATCCCAGCTCAGAACCTGGCTACATGCAAATTAGTCTGTTCCTGTCCCAGTGCATGATGGGAACAGGGCAAACCAAACTACCAAGCCAATTCTTATACTGGGAAGGAAACAAGCTTCCGGGGACTGGTTTCTGGAATTTCAGCCGTCGTCGGCCCGGCTTGCTTGAATCCTGATGGTGCAATGAGCAAGGGACTCACATCTGAGTATACCCTTCCACGCTTATGGTGGACAAAATGATTCAGAAAAGTGGGTGGTGATGAACAGAGTGTCTGAATTAAGCAGACCACTCTTACCCAGTCCAAAGATCAGGGCTTGATCCATCACAGTTTTTTAGCTCACTGCACCATCCCAGCTCAGAACCTGGCTACATGCAAATTAGTCTGTTCCTGTCCCAGTGCATGATGGGAACAGGGCAAACCAAACTACCAAGCCAATTCTTATACTGGGAAGGAAACAAGCTTCCGGGGACCGGTTTCTGGCATTTCAGCCGTCGTCGGCCCGGCTTGCTTGAATCCTGATGGTGCAATGAGCAAGGGACTCACATCTGAGTATACCCTTCCACGCTTATGGTGGACAAAATGATTCAGAAAGTGGGTGGTGATGAACAGAGTGTCTGAATTAAACAGACCAGTCTTACCCAGTCCAAAGATCAGGGCTTGATCCATCACCGTTTTTTAGCTCACTGCACCATCCCAGCTCAGAACCTGGCTACATGCAAATTAGTCTGTTCCTGTCCCAGTGCATGATGGGAACAGCGCAAACCAAACTACCAAGCCAATTCTTATACTGGGAAGGAAACAAGCTTCCGGGGACCGGTTTCTGGCATTTCAGCCGTCGTCGGCCCGGCTTGCTTGAATCCTGATGGTGCAATGAGCAAGGGACTCACATCTGAGTATACCCTTCCACGCTTATGGTGGACAAAATGATTCAGAAAAGGGGGTGGTGATGAACAGAGTGTCTGAATTAAGCAGACCACTCTCACCCAGTCCAAAGATCAGGGCTTGATCCATCAACGTTTTTTAGCTCACTGCACCATCCCAGCTCAGAACCTGGCTACATGCAAATTAGTCTGTTCCTGTCCCAGTGCATGATGGGAACAGGGCAAACCAAACTACCAAGCCAATTCTTATACTGGGAAGGAAAAAAGCTTCCGGGGACCGGTTTCTGGAATTTCAGCCGTCGTCGGCCCGGCTTGCTTGAATCCTGATGGTGCAATGAGCAAGGGACTCACATCTGAGTATACCCTTCCACGCTTATGGTGGACAAAATGATTCAGAAAAGGGGGTGGTGATGAACAGATTGTCTGAATTAAGCAGACCACTCTTACCCAGTCCAAAGATCATGGCTTGATCCATCAGCGTTTTTTAGCTCACTGCACCATCCCAGATCAGAACCTGGCTACATGCAAATTAGTCTGTTCCTGTCCCAGTGCATGATGGGAACAGGGCAAACCAAACTACCAAGCCAATTCTTATACTGGGAAGGAAACAAGCTTCCAGGGACCGGTTTCTGGCATTTCAGCCGTCGTCGGCCCGGCTTGCTTGAATCCTGATGGTGCAATGAGCAAGGGACTCACATCTGAGTGTACCCTTCCACGCTTATGGTGGACAAAATGATTCAGAAAAGGGGGTGGTGACGAACAGAGTGTCTGAATTAAGCAGACCACTCTCACCCAGTCCAAATATCTGGGCTTGATCCATCAACGTTTTTTAGCTCACTGCACCATCCCAGCTCAGAACCTGGCTACATGCAAATTAGTCTGTTCCTGTCCCAGTGCATGATGGGAACAGGGCAAACCAAACTACCAAGCCAATTCTTATACTGGGAAGGAAACAAGCTTCCGGGGACCGGTTTCTGGAATTTTAGCCGTCGTCGGCCCGGCTTGCTTGAATCCTGATGGTACAATGAGCAAGGGACTCACATCTGAGTATACCCTTCCACGCTTATGGTGGACAAAATGATTCAGAAAAGTCGGTGGTGATGAACAGAGTGTCTGAATTAAACAGACCAGTCTTACCCAGTCCAAAGATCAGGGCTTGATCCATCACCGTTTTTTAGCTCACTGCACCATCCCAGCTCAGAACCTGGCTACATGCAAATTAGTCTGTTCCTGTCCCAGTGCATGATGGGAACAGGGCAAACCTAACTACCAAGCCAATTCTTATACTGGGAAGGAAACAAGCTTCCGGGGACCGGTTTCTGGCATTTCAGCCGTCGTCGGCCCGGCTTGCTTGAATCCTGATGGTGCAATGAGCAAGGGACTCACATCTGAGTATACCCTTCCACGCTTATGGTGGACAAAATGATTCAGAAAAGGGGGTGGTGATGAACAGAGTGTCTGAATTAAGCAGACCACTCTCACCCAGTCCAAAGATCAGGGCTTGATCCATCAACGTTTTTTAGCTCACTGCACCATCCCAGCTCAGAACCTGGCTACATGCAAATTAGTCTGTTCCTGTCCCAGTGCATGATGGGAACAGGGCAAACCAAACTACCAAGCCAATTCTTATACTGGGAAGGAAAAAAGCTTCCGGGGACCGGTTTCTGGAATTTCAGCCGTCGTCGGCCCGGCTTGCTTGAATCCTGATGGTGCAATGAGCAAGGGACTCACATCTGAGTATACCCTTCCACGCTTATGGTGGACAAAATGATTCAGAAAAGGGGGTGGTGATGAACAGATTGTCTGAATTAAGCAGACCACTCTTACCCAGTCCAAAGATCATGGCTTGATCCATCAGCGTTTTTTAGCTCACTGCACCATCCCAGCTCAGAACCTGGCTACATGCAAATTAGTCTGTTCCTGTCCCAGTGCATGATGGGAACAGGGCAAACCAAACTACCAAGCCAATTCTTATACTGGGAAGGAAACAAGCTTCCGGGGACCGGTTTCTGGCATTTCAGCCGTCGTCGGCCCGGCTTGCTTGAATCCTGATGGTGCAATGAGCAAGGGACTCACATCTGAGTGTACCCTTCCACGCTTATGGTGGACAAAATGATTCAGAAAAGGGGGTGGTGACGAACAGAGTGTCTGAATTAAGCAGACCACTCTCACCCAGTCCAAATATCTGGGCTTGATCCATCAACGTTTTTTAGCTCACTGCACTATCCCAGCTCAGAACCTGGCTACATGCAAATTAGTCTGTTCCTGTCCCAGTGCATGATGGGAACAGGGCAAACCAAACTACCAAGCCAATTCTTATACTGGGAAGGAAACAAGCTTCCGGGGACCGGTTTCTGGCATTTCAGCCATAGTCGGCCCGGCTTGCTTGAATCCTGATGGTGCAATGAGCAAGGGACTCACATCTGAGTATACCCTTCCACGCTTATGGTGGACAAAATGATTCAGAAAGGGGGTGGTGATGAACAGAGTGTCTGAATTAAACAGACCAGTCTTACCCAGTCCAAAGATCAGGGCTTGATCCATCACCGTTTTTTAGCTCACTGCACCATCCCAGCTCAGAACCTGGCTACATGCAAATTAGTCTGTTCCTGTCCCAGTGCATGATGGGAACAGGGCAAACCAAACTACCAAGCCAATTCTTATACTGGGAAGGAAACAAGCTTCCGGGGACCGGTTTCTGGCATTTCAGCCGTCGTCGGCCCGGCTTGCTTGAATCCTGATGGTGCAATGAGCAAGGGACTCACATCTGAGTATACCCTTCCACGCTTATGGTGGACAAAATGATTCAGAAAAGGGGGTGGTGATGAACAGAGTGTCTGAATTAAGCAGACCACTCTCACCCAGTCCAAAGATCAGGGCTTGATCCATCAACGTTTTTTAGCTCACTGCACCATCCCAGCTCAGAACCTGGCTACATGCAAATTAGTCTGTTCCTGTCCCAGTGCATGATGGGAACAGGGCAAACCAAACTACCAAGCCAATTCTTATACTGGGAAGGAAAAAAGCTTCCGGGGACCGGTTTCTGGAATTTCAGCCGTCGTCGGCCCGGCTTGCTTGAATCCTGATGGTGCAATGAGCAAGGGACTCACATCTGAGTATACCCTTCCACGCTTATGGTGGACAAAATGATTCAGAAAAGGGGGTGGTGATGAACAGATTGTCTGAATTAAGCAGACCACTCTTACCCAGTCCAAAGATCATGGCTTGATCCATCAGCGTTTTTTAGCTCACTGCACCATCCCAGCTCAGAACCTGGCTACATGCAAATTAGTCTGTTCCTGTCCCAGTGCATGATGGGAACAGGGCAAACCAAACTACCAAGCCAATTCTTATACTGGGAAGGAAACAAGCTTCCGGGGACCGGTTTCTGGCATTTCAGCCGTCGTCGGCCCGGCTTGCTTGAATCCTGATGGTGCAATGAGCAAGGGACTCACATCTGAGTGTACCCTTCCATGCTTATGGTGGACAAAATGATTCAGAAAAGGGGGTGGTGACGAACAGAGTGTCTGAATTAAGCAGACCACTCTCACCCAGTCCAAATATCTGCGCTTGATCCATCAACGTTTTTTAGCTCACTGCACCATCCCAGCTCAGAACCTGGCTACATGCAAATTAGTCTGTTCCTGTCCCAGTGCATGATGGGAACAGGGCAAACCAAACTACCAAGCCAATTCTTATACTGGGAAGGAAACAAGCTTCCGGGGACCGGTTTCTGGAATTTTAGCCGTCGTCGGCCCGGCTTGCTTGAATCCTGATGGTGCAATGAGCAAGGGACTCACATCTGAGTATACCCTTCCACGCTTATGGTGGACAAAATGATTCAGAAAAGTCGGTGGTGATGAACAGAGTGTCTGAATTAAACAGACCAGTCTTACCCAGTCCAAAGATCAGGGCTTGATCCATCACCGTTTTTTAGCTCACTGCACCATCCCAGCTCAGAACCTGGCTACATGCAAATTAGTCTGTTCCTGTCCCAGTGCATGATGGGAACAGGGCAAACCAAACTACCAAGCCAATTCTTATACTGGGAAGGAAACAAGCTTCCGGGGACCGGTTTCTGGCATTTCAGCCGTCGTCGGCCCGGCTTGCTTGAATCCTGATGGTGCAATGAGCAAGGGACTCACATCTGAGTATACCCTTCCACGCTTATGGTGGACAAAATGATTCAGAAAAGGGGGTGGTGATGAACAGAGTGTCTGAATTAAGCAGACCACTCTCACCCAGTCCAAAGATCAGGGCTTGATCCATCAACGTTTTTTAGCTCACTGCACCATCCCAGCTCAGAACCTGGCTACATGCAAATTAGTCTGTTCCTGTCCCAGTTCATGATGGGAACAGGGCAAACCAAACTACCAAGCCAATTCTTATACTGGGAAGGAAAAAAGCTTCCGGGGACCGGTTTCTGGAATTTCAGCCGTCGTCGGCCCGGCTTGCTTGAATCCTGATGGTGCAATGAGCAAGGGACTCACATCTGAGTATACCCTTCCACGCTTATGGTGGACAAAATGATTCAGAAAAGGGGGTGGTGATGAACAGATTGTCTGAATTAAGCAGACCACTCTTACCCAGTCCAAAGATCATGGCTTGATCCATCAGCGTTTTTTAGCTCACTGCACCATCCCAGCTCAGAACCTGGCTACATGCAAATTAGTCTGTTCCTGTCCCAGTGCATGATGGGAACAGGGCAAACCAAACTACCAAGCCAATTCTTATACTGGGAAGGAAACAAGCTTCCGGGGACCGGTTTCTGGCATTTCAGCCGTCGTCGGCCCGGCTTGCTTGAATCCTGATGGTGCAATGAGCAAGGGACATACATCTGAGTGTACCCTTCCACGCTTATGGTGGACAAAATGAATCAGAAAAGGGGGTAAGGACGAACAGAGTGTCTGAATTAAGCAGACCACTCTCACCCAGTCCAAATATCTGGGCTTGATCCATCAACGTTTTTTAGCTCACTGCACCATCCCAGCTCAGAACCTGGCTACATGCAAATTAGTCTGTTCCTGTCCCAGTGCATGATGGGAACAGGGCAAACCAAACTACCAAGCCAATTCTTATACTGGGAAGGAAACAAGCTTCCGGGGACTGGTTTCTGGAATTTTAGCCGTCGTCGGCCCGGCTTGCTTGAATCCTGATGGTGCAATGAGCAAGGGACTCACATCTGAGTATACCCTTCCACGCTTATGGTGGACAAAATGATTCAGAAAAGTCGGTGGTGATGAACAGAGTGTCTGAATTAAGCAGACCACTCTTACCCAGTCCAAAGATCAGGGCTTGATCCATCACCGTTTTTTAGCTCACTGCACCATCCCAGCTCAGAACCTGGCTACATGCAAATTAGTCTGTTCCTGTCCCAGTGCATGATGGGAACAGGGCAAACCAAACTACCAAGCCAATTCTTATGCCTGGAAGGAAACAAGCTTCCGGGGACCGGTTTCTGGCATTTCAGCCGTCGTCGGCCCGGCTTGCTTGAATCCTGATGGTGCAATGAGCAAGGGACTCACATCTGAGTATACCCTTCCACGCTTATGGTGGACAAAATGATTCAGAAAGGGGGTGGTGATGAACAGAGTGTCTGAATTAAACAGACCAGTCTTACCCAGTCCAAAGATCAGGGCTTGATCCATCACCGTTTTTTAGCTCACTGCACCATCCCAGCTCAGAACCTGGCTACATGCAAACTAGTCTGTTCCTGTCCCAGTGCATGATGGGAACAGGGCAAACCAAACTACCAAGCCAATTCTTATACTGGCAAGGAAACAAGCTTCCGGGGACCGGTTTCTGCCATTTCAGCCGTCGTCGGCCCGGCTTGCTTGAATCCTGATGGTGCAATGAGCAAGGGACTCACATCTGAGTATACCCTTCCACGCTTATGGTGGACAAAATGGTTCAGAAAAGTGGGTGGTGATGAACAGAGTGTCTGAATTAAGCAGACCACTCTTACCCAGTCCAAAGATCAGGGCTTGATCCATCACCGTTTTTTAGCTCACTGCACCATCCCAGCTCAAAACCTGGCTACATGCAAATTAGTCTGTTCCTGTCCCAGTGCATGATGGGAACAGGGCAAACCAAACTACCAAGCCAATTCTTATACTGGGAAGGAAACAAGCTTCCGGGGACCGGTTTCTGGCATTTCAGCCGTCGTCGGCCCGGCTTGCTTGAATCCTGATGGTGCAATAAGCAAGGGACTCACATCTGAGTATACCCTTCCACGCTTATGGTGGACAAAATGATTCAGAAAAGGAGGTGGTGATGAACAGAGTGTCTGAATTAAGTAGACCACTCTTAGCCAGTCCAAAGATCAGGGCTTGATCCATCACTGTTTTTTAGCTCACTGCACCATCCCAGCTCAGAACCTGGCTACATGCAAATTAGTCTGTTCCTGTCCCAGTGCATGATGGGAACAGGGCAAACCAAACTACCAAGCCAATTGTTATGCCTGGAAGGAAACAAGCTTCCGGGGACCGGTTTCTGGCATTTCAGCCGTCGTCGGCCCGGCTTGCTTGAATCCTGATGGTGCAATGAGCAAGGGACTCACATCTGAGTATACCCTTCCACGCTTATGGTGGACAAAATGATTCAGAAAAGGGGGTGGTGATGAACAGAGTGTCTGAATTAAGCAGACCACTCTTACCCAGTCCAAAGATCATGGCTTGATCCATCACCGTTTTTTAGCTCACTGCACCATCCCAGCTCAGAACCTGGCTACATGCAAATTAGTCTGTTCCTGTCCCAGTGCATGATGGGAACAGGGCAAACCAAACTACCAAGCCAATTCTTATACTGGGAAGGAAACAAGCTTCCGGGGACCGGTTTCTGGCATTTCAGCCGTCGTCGGCCCGGCTTGCTTGAATCCTGATGGTGCAATGAGCAAGGGACTCACATCTGAGTATACCCTTCCACGCTTATGGTGGACAAAATGATTCAGAAAAGGAGGTGGTGATGAACAGAGTGTCTGAATTAAGTAGACCACTCTTAGCCAGTCCAAAGATCAGGGCTTGATCCATCACCGTTTTTTAGCTCACTGCACCATCCCAGCTCAGAACCTGGCTACATGCAAATTAGTCTGTTCCTGTCCCAGTGCATGATGGGAACAGGGCAAACCAAATTACCAAGCCAATTGTTCTGCCTGGAAGGAAACAAGCTTCCGGGGACCGGTTTCTGGCATTTCAGCCGTCGTCGGCCCGGCTTGCTTGAATCCTGATGGTGCAATGAGCAAGGGACTCACATCTGAGTATACCCTTCCACGCTTATGGTGGACAAAATGATTCAGAAAAGTCGGTGGTGATGAACAGATTGTCTGAATTAAACAGACCAGTCTTACCCAGTCCAAAGATCAGGGCTTGATCCATCACCGTTTTTTAGCTCACTGCACCATCCCAGCTCAGAACCTGGCTACATGCAAATTAGTCTGTTCCTGTCCCAGTGCATGATGGGAACAGGGCAAACCAAACTACCAAGCCAATTCTTATACTGGGAAGGAAACAAGCTTCCGGGGACCGGTTTCTGGCATTTCAGCCGTCGTCGGCCCGGCTTGCTTGAATCCTGATGGTGCAATGAGCAAGGGACTCACATCTGAGTATACCCTTCCACACTTATGGTGGACAAAATGATTCAGAAAAGGGGGTGGTGATGAACAGAGTGTCTGAATTAAGCAGACCACTCTCACCCAGTCCAAAGATCAGGGCTTGATCCATCAACGTTTTTTAGCTCACTGCACCATCCCAGCTCAGGACCTGGCTACATGCAAATTAGTCTGTTCCTGTCCCAGTGCATGATGGGAACAGGGCAAACCAAACTACCAAGCCAATTCTTATACTGGGAAGGAAAAAAGCTTCCGGGGACCGGTTTCTGGAATTTCAGCCGTCGTCGGCCCGGCTTGCTTGAATCCTGATGGTGCAATGAGCAAGGGACTCACATCTGAGTATACCCTTCCACGCTTATGGTGGACAAAATGATTCAGAAAAGGGGGTGGTGATGAACAGATTGTCTGAATTAAGCAGACCACTCTTACCCAGTCCAAAGATCATGGCTTGATCCATCAGCGTTTTTTAGCTCACTGCACCATCCCAGCTCAGAACCTGGCTACATGCAAATTAGTCTGTTCCTGTCCCAGTGCATGATGGGAACAGGGCAAACCAAACTACCAAGCCAATTCTTATACTGGGAAGGAAACAAGCTTCCGGGGACCGGTTTCTGGCATTTCAGCCGTCGTCGGCCCGGCTTGCTTGAATCCTGATGGTGCAATGAGCAAGGGACTCACATCTGAGTATACCCTTCCACGCTTATGGTGGACAAAATGATTCAGAAAAGGAGGTGGTGATGAACAGAGTGTCTGAATTAAGTAGACCACTCTTAGCCAGTCCAAAGATCAGGGCTTGATCCATCACCGTTTTTTAGCTCACTGCACCATCCCAGCTCAGAACCTGGCTACATGCAAATTAGTCTGTTCCTGTCCCAGTGCATGATGGGAACAGGGCAAACCAAACTACCAAGCCAATTCTTATGCCTGGAAGGAAACAAGCTTCCGGGGACCGGTTTCTGGCATTTCAGCCGTCGTCGGCCCGGCTTGTTTGAATCCTGATGGTGCAATGAGCAAGGGACTCACATCTGAGTATACCCTTCCACGCTTATGGTGGACAAAATGATTCAGAAAGGGGGTGGTGATGAACAGAGTGTCTGAATTAAACAGACCAGTCTTACCCAGTCCAAAGATCAGGGCTTGATCCATCACCGTTTTTTAGCTCACTGCACCATCCCAGCTCAGAACCTGGCTACATGCAAACTAGTCTGTTCCTGTCCCAGTGCATGATGGGAACAGGGCAAACCAAACTACCAAGCCAATTCTTATACTGGCAAGGAAACAAGCTTCCGGGGACCGGTTTCTGCCATTTCAGCCGTCGTCGGCCCGGCTTGCTTGAATCCTGATGGTGCAATGAGCAAGGGACTCACATCTGAGTATACCCTTCCACGCTTATGGTGGACAAAATGATTCAGAAAAGGGGGTGGTGATGAACAGAGTGTCTGAATTAAGAAGACCACTCTCACCCAGTCCAAAGATCAGGGCTTGATCCATCAACGTTTTTTAGCTCACTGCACCATCCCACCTCAGAACCTGGCTACATGCAAATTAGTCTGTTCCTGTCCCAGTGCATGATGGGAACAGGGCAAACCAAACTACCAAGCCAATTCTTATACTGGGAAGGAAACCAGCTTCCGGGGACCGGTTTCTGGAATTTCATCCGTCGTCCGCCCGGCTTGCTTGAATCCTGATGTTGCAATGAGCAAGGGACTCACATCTGAGTATACCCTTCCACGCTTATGGTGGACAAAATGGTTCAGAAAAGTGGGTGGTGATGAACAGAGTGTCTGAATTAAGCAGACCACTCTTACCCAGTCCAAAGATCAGGGCTTGATCCATCACCGTTTTTTAGCTCACTGCACCATCCCAGCTCAGAACCTGGCTACATGCAAATTAGTCTGTTCCTGTCCCAGTGCATGATGGGAACAGGGCAAACCAAACTACCAAGCCAATTCTTATACTGGGAAGGAAACAAGCTTCCGGGGACCGGTTTCTGGCATTTCAGCCGTCGTCGGCCCGGCTTGCTTGAATCCTGATGGTGCAATGAGCAAGGGACTCACATCTGAGTATACCCTTCCACGCTTATGGTGGACAAAATGATTCAGAAAAGGGGGTGGTGATGAACAGAGTGTCTGAATTAAGCAGACCACTCTTACCCAGTCCAAAGATCATGGCTTGATCCATCACCGTTTTTTAGCTCACTGCACCATCCCAGCTCAGAACCTGGCTACATGCAAATTAGTCTGTTCCTGTCCCAGTGCATGATGGGAACAGGGCAAACCAAACTACCAAGCCAATTCTTATACTGGGAAGGAAACAAGCTTCCGGTGACCGGTTTCTGGCATTTCAGCCGTCGTCGGCCCGGCTTGCTTTAATCCTGATGGTGCAATGAGCAAGGGACTCACATCTGAGTGTACCCTTCCACGCTTATGGTGGACAAAATGATTCAGAAAAGGGGGTGGTGATGAACAGAGTGTCTGAATTAAGCAGACCACTCTCACCCAGTCCAAATATCTGGGCTTGATCCATCAACGTTTTTTAGCTCACTGCACCATCCCAGCTCAGAACCTGGCTACATGCAAATTAGTCTGTTCCTGTCCCAGTGCATGATGGGAACAGGGCAAACCAAACTACCAAGCCAATTCTTATACTGGGAAGGAAACAAGCTTCCGGGGACTGGTTTCTGGAATTTCAGCCGTCGTCGGCCCGGCTTGCTTGAATCCTGATGGTGCAATGAGCAAGGGACTCACATCTGAGTATACCCTTCCACGCTTATGGTGGACAAAATGATTCAGAAAGGGGGTGGTGATGAACAGAGTGTCTGAATTAAACAGACCAGTCTTACCCAGTCCAAAGATCAGGGCTTGATCCATCACCGTTTTTTAGCTCACTGCACCATCCCAGCTCAGAACCTGGCTACATGCAAATTAGTCTGTTCCTGTCCCAGTGCATGATGGGAACAGGGCAAACCAAACTACCAAGCCAATTCTTATACTGGGAAGGAAACAAGCTTCCGGGGACCGGTTTCTGGCATTTCAGCCGTCGTCGGCCCGGCTTGCTTGAATCCTGATGGTGCAATGAGCAAGGGACTCACATCTGAGTATACCCTTCCACGCTTATGGTGGACAAAATGATTCAGAAAAGGGGGTGGTGATGAACAGAGTGTCTGAATTAAGCAGACCACTCTCACCCAGTCCAAAGATCAGGGCTTGATCCATCAACGTTTTTTAGCTCACTGCACCATCCCAGCTCAGAACCTGGCTACATGCAAATTAGTCTGTTCCTGTCCCAGTGCATGATGGGAACAGGGCAAACCAAACTACCAAGCCAATTCTTATACTGGGAAGGAAAAAAGCTTCCGGGGACCGGTTTCTGGAATTTCAGCCGTCGTCGGCCCGGCTTGCTTGAATCCTGATGGTGCAATGAGCAAGGGACTCACATCTGAGTATACCCTTCCACGCTTATGGTGGACAAAATGATTCAGAAAAGGGGGTGGTGATGAACAGATTGTCTGAATTAAGCAGACCACTCTTACCCAGTCCAAAGATCATGGCTTGATCCATCAGCGTGTTTTAGCTCACTGCACCATCCCAGCTCAGAACCTGGCTACATGCAAATTAGTCTGTTCCTGTCCCAGTGCATGATGGGAACAGGGCAAACCAAACTACCAAGCCAATTCTTATACTGGGAAGGAAACAAGCTTCCAGGGACCGGTTTCTGGCATTTCAGCCGTCGTCGGCCCGGCTTGCTTGAATCCTGATGGTGCAATGAGCAAGGGACTCACATCTGAGTGTACCCTTCCACGCTTATGGTGGACAAAATGATTCAGAAAAGGGGGTGGTGACGAACAGAGTATCTGAATTAAGCAGACCACTCTCACCCAGTCCAAATATCTGGGCTTGATCCATCAACGTTTTTTAGCTCACTGCACCATCCCAGCTCAGAACCTGGCTACATGCAAATTAGTCTGTTCCTGTCCCAGTGCATGATGGGAACAGGGCAAACCAAACTACCAAGCCAATTCTTATACTGGGAAGGAAACAAGCTTCCGGGGACCGGTTTCTGGAATTTTAGCCGTCGTCGGCCCAGCTTGCTTGAATCCTGATGGTACAATGAGCAAGGGACTCACATCTGAGTATACCCTTCCACGCTTATGGTGGACAAAATGATTCAGAAAAGTCGGTGGTGATGAACAGAGTGTCTGAATTAAACAGACCAGTCTTACCCAGTCCAAAGATCAGGGCTTGATCCATCACCGTTTTTTAGCTCACTGCACCATCCCAGCTCAGAACCTGGCTACATGCAAATTAGTCTGTTCCTTTCCCAGTGCATGATGGGAACAGGGCAAACCAAACTACCAAGCCAATTCTTATACTGGGAAGGAAACAAGCTTCCGGGGACCGGTTTCTGGCATTTCAGCCGTCGTCGGCCCGGCTTGCTTGAATCCTGATGGTGCAATGAGCAAGGGACTCACATCTGAGTATACCCTTCCACGCTTATGGTGGACAAAATGATTCAGAAAAGGGGGTGGTGATGAACAGAGTGTCTGAATTAAGCAGACCACTCTCACCCAGTCCAAAGATCAGGGCTTGATCCATCAACGTTTTTTAGCTCACTGCACCATCCCAGCTCAGAACCTGGCTACATGCAAATTAGTCTGTTCCTGTCCCAGTGCATGATGGGAACAGGGCAAACCAAACTACCAAGCCAATTCTTATACTGGGAAGGAAAAAAGCTTCCGGGGACCGGTTTCTGGAATTTCAGCCGTCGTCGGCCCGGCTTGCTTGAATCCTGATGGTGCAATGAGCAAGGGACTCACATCTGAGTATACCCTTCCACGCTTATGGTGGACAAAATGATTCAGAAAAGGGTGTGGTGATGAACAGATTGTCTGAATTAAGCAGACCACTCTTACCCAGTCCAAAGATCATGGCTTGATCCATCAGCGTTTTTTAGCTCACTGCACCATCCCAGCTCAGAACCTGGCTACATGCAAATTAGTCTGTTCCTGTCCCAGTGCATGATGGGAACAGGGCAAACCAAACTACCAAGCCAATTCTTATACTGGGAAGGAAACAAGCTTCCGGGGACCGGTTTCTGGCATTTCAGCCGTCGTCGGCCCGGCTTGCTTGAATCCTGATGGTGCAATGAGCAAGGGACTCACATCTGAGTGTACCCTTCCACGCTTATGGTGGACAAAATGATTCAGAAAAGGGGGTGGTGACGAACAGAGTGTCTGAATTAAGCAGACCACTCTCACCCAGTCCAAATATCTGGGCTTGATCCATCAACGTTTTTTAGCTCACTGCACCATCCCAGCTCAGAACCTGGCTACATGCAAATTAGTCTGTTCCTGTCCCAGTGCATGATGGGAACAGGGCAAACCAAACTACCAAGCCAATTCTTATACTGGGAAGGAAACAAGCTTCCGGGGACCGGTTTCTGGAATTTTAGCCGTCGTCGGCCCGGCTTGCTTGAATCCTGATGGTGCAATGAGCAAGGGACTCACATCTGAGTATACCCTTCCACGCTTATGGTGGACAAAATGATTCAGTAAAGTCGGTGGTGATGAACAGAGTGTCTGAATTAGGCAGACCACTCTTACCCAGTCCAAAGATCAGGGCTTGATCCATCACCGTTTTTTAGCTCACTGCACCATCCCAGCTCAGAACCTGGCTACATGCAAATTAGTCTGTTCCTGTCCCAGTGCATGATGGGAACAGGGCAAACCAAACTACCAAGCCAATTCTTATACTGGGAAGGAAACAAGCTTCCGGGGACCGGTTTCTGGCATTTCAGCCGTCGTCGGCCCGGCTTGCTTGAATCCTGATGGTGCAATGAGCAAGGGACTCACATCTGAGTTTACCCTTCCACGCTTATGGTGGACAAAATGATTCAGAAAAGGAGGTGGTGATGAACAGAGTGTCTGAATTAAGTAGACCACTCTTAGCCAGTCCAAAGATCAGGGCTTGATCCATCACCGTTTTTTAGCTCCCTGCACCATCCCAGCTCAGAACCTGGCTACATGCAAATTAGTCTGTTCCTGTCCCAGTGCATGATGGGAACAGGGCAAACCAAACTACCAAGCCAATTCTTATGCCTGGAAGGAAACAAGCTTCCGGGGACCGGTTTCTGGCATTTCAGCCGTCGTCGGCCCGGCTTGCTTGAATCCTGATGGTGCAATGAGCAAGGGACTCACATCTGAGTATACCCTTCCACGCTTATGGTGGACAAAATGATTCAGAAAGGGGGTGGTGATGAACAGAGTGTCTGAATTAAACAGACCAGTCTTACCCAGTCCAAAGATCAAGGCTTGATCCATCACCGTTTTTTAGCTCACTGCACCATCCCAGCTCAGAACCTGGCTACATGCAAACTAGTCTGTTCCTGTCCCAGTGCATGATGGGAACAGGGCAAACCAAACTACCAAGCCAATTCTTATACTGGCAAGGAAACAAGCTTCCGGGGACCGGTTTCTGCCATTTCAGCCGTCGTTGGCCCGGCTTGCTTGAATCCTGATGGTGCAATGAGCAAGGGACTCACATCTGAGTATACCCTTCCACGCTTATGGTGGACAAAATGATTCAGAAAAGGGGGTGGTGATGAACAGAGTGTCTGAATTAAGCAGACCACTCTCACCCAGTCCAAAGATCAGGGCTTGATCCATCAACGTTTTTTAGCTCACTGCACCATCCCACCTCAGAACCTGGCTACATGCAAATTAGTCCGTTCCTGTCCCAGTGCATGATGGGAACAGGGCAAACCAAACTACCAAGCCAATTCTTATACTGGGAAGGAAACCAGCTTCCGGGGACCGGTTTCTGGAATTTCATCCGTCGTCCGCCCGGCTTGCTTGAATCCTGATGTTGCAATGAGCAAGGGACTCACATCTGAGTATACCCTTTCTCGCTTATGGTGGACAAAATGATTCAGAAAAGGGGGTGGTGATGAACAGAGTGTCTGAATTAAGCAGACCACTCTTACCCAGTCCAAAGATCAGGGCTTGATCCATCACAGTTTTTTAGCTCACTGCACCATCCCAGCTCAGAACCTGGCTACATGCAAATTAGTCTGTTCCTGTCCCAGTGCATGATGGGAACAGGGCAAACCAAACTACCAAGCCAATTCTTATACTGGGAAGGAAACAAGCTTCCGGGGACCGGTTTCTGGCATTTCAGCCGTCGTCGGCCCGGCTTGCTTGAATCCTGATGGTGCAATGAGCAAGGGACTCACATCTGAGTATACCCTTCCACGCTTATGGTGGACAAAATGATTCAGAAAGGGGGTGGTGATGAACAGAGTGTCTGAATTAAACAGACCAGTCTTACCCAGTCCAAAGATCAGGGCTTGATCCATCACCGTTTTTTAGCTCACTGCACCATCCCAGCTCAGAACCTGGCTACATGCAAATTAGTCTGTTCCTGTCCCAGTGCATGATGGGAACAGGGCAAACCAAACTACCAAGCCAATTCTTATACTGGGAAGGAAACAAGCTTCCGGGGACCGGTTTCTGGCATTTCAGCCGTCGTCGGCCCGGCTTGCTTGAATCCTGATGGTGCAATGAGCAAGGGACTCACATCTGAGTATACCCTTCCACGCTTATGGTGGACAAAATGATTCAGAAAAGGGGGTGGTGATGAACAGAGTGTCTGAATTAAGCAGTCCACTCTCACCCAGTCCAAAGATCAGGGCTTGATCCATCAACGTTTTTTAGCTCACTGCACCATCCCAGCTCAGAACCTGGCTACATGCAAATTAGTCTGTTCCTGTCCCAGTGCATGATGGGAACAGGGCAAACTAAACTACCAAGCCAATTCTTATACTGGGAAGGAAAAAAGCTTCCGGGGACCGGTTTCTGGAATTTCAGCCGTCGTCGGCCCGGCTTGCTTGAATCCTGATGGTGCAATGAGCAAGGGACTCACATCTGAGTATACCCTTCCACGCTTATGGTGGACAAAATGATTCAGAAAAGGGGGTGGTGATGAACAGATTGTCTGAATCAAGCAGACCACTCATACCCAGTCCAAAGATCATGGCTTGATCCATCAGCGTTTTTTTAGCTCACTGCACCATCCCAGCTCAGAACCTGGCTACATGCAAATTAGTCTGTTCCTGTCCCAGTGCATGATGGGAACAGGGCAAACCAAACTACCAAGCCAATTCTTATACTGGGAAGGAAACAAGCTTCCGGGGACCGGTTTCTGGCGTTTCAGCCGTCGTCGGCCCGGCTTGCTTGAATCCTGATGGTGCAATGAGCAAGGGACTCACATCTGAGTGTACCCTTCCACGCTTATGGTGGACAAAATGATTCAGAAAAGGGGGTGGTGACGAACAGAGTGTCTGAATTAAGCAGACCACTCTCACCCAGTCCAAATATCTGGGCTTGATCCATCAACGTTTTTTAGCTCACTGCACCATCCCAGCTCAGAACCTGGCTACATGCAAATTAGTCTGTTCCTGTCCCAGTGCATGATGGGAACAGGGCAAACCAAACTACCAAGCCAATTCTTATACTGGGAAGGAAACAAGCTTCCGGGGACCGGTTTCTGGAATTTTAGCCGTCTTCGGCCCGGCTTGCTTGAATCCTGATGGTGCAATGAGCAAGGGACTCACATCTGAGTATTCCCTTCCACGCTTATGGTGGACAAAATGATTCAGAAAAGGGGGTGGTGATGAACAGAGTGTCTGAATTAAGCAGACCACTCTCATCCAGTCCAAAGATCAGGGCTTGATCCATCAACGTTTTTTAGCTCACTGCACCATCCCAGCTCAGAACCTGGCTACATGCAAATTAGTCTATTCCTGTCCCAGTGCATGATGGGAACAGGGCAAACCAAACTACCAAGCCAATTCTTATACTGGGAAGGAAAAAAGCTTCCGGGGACCGGTTTCTGGAATTTCAGCCGTCGTCGGCCCGGCTTGCTTGAATCCTGATGGTGCAATGAGCAAGGGACTCACATCTGAGTATACCCTTCCACGCTTATGGTGGACAAAATGATTCAGAAAAGGGGGTGGTGATGAACAGATTGTCTGAATTAAGCAGACCACTCTTACCCAGTCCAAAGATCATGGCTTGATCCATCAGCGTTTTTTAGCTCACTGCACCATCCTAGCTCAGAACCTGGCTACATGCAAATTAGTCTGTTCCTGTCCCAGTGCATGATGGGAACAGGGCAAACCAAACTACCAAGCCAATTCTTATACTGGGAAGGAAACAAGCTTCCGGGGACCGGTTTCTGGCATTTCAGCCGTCGTCGGCCCGGCTTGCTTGAATCCTGATGGTGCAATGAGCAAGGGACTCACATCTGAGTGTACCCTTCCACGCTTATGGTGGACAAAATGATTCAGAAAAGGGGGTAAGGACGAACAGAGTGTCTGAATTAAGCAGACCACTCTCACCCAGTCCAAATATCTGGGCTTGATCCATCAACGTTTTTTAGCTCACTGCACCATCCCAGCTCAGAACCTGGCTACATGCAAATTAGTCTGTTCCTGTCCCAGTGCATGATGGGAACAGGGCAAACCAAACTACCAAGCCAATTCTTATACTGGGAAGGAAACAAGCTTCCGGGGACTGGTTTCTGGAATTTTAGCCGTCGTCGGCCCGGCTTGCTTGAATCCTGATGGTGCAATGAGCAAGGGACTCACATCTGAGTATACCCTTCCACGCTTATGGTGGACAAAATGATTCAGAAAAGTCGGTGGTGATGAACAGAGTGTCTGAATTAAGCAGACCACTCTTACCCAGTCCAAAGATCAGGGCTTGATCCATCACCGTTTTTTAGCTCACTGCACCATCCCAGCTCAGAACCTGGCTACATGCAAATTAGTCTGTTCCTGTCCCAGTGCATGATGGGAACAGGGCAAACCAAACTACCAAGCCAATTCTTATACTGGGAAGGAAACAAGCTTCCGGGGACCGGTTTCTGGCATTTCAGCCGTCGTCGGCCCGGCTTGCTTGAATCCTGATGGTGCAATGAGCAAGGGACTCACATCTGAGTATACCCTTCCACGCTTATGGTGGACAAAATGATTCAGAAAAGGAGGTGGTGATGAACAGAGTGTCTGAATTAAGTAGACCACTCTTAGCCAGTCCAAAGATCAGGGCTTGATCCATCACCGTTTTTTAGCTCACTGCACCATCCCAGCTCAGAACCTGGCTACATGCAAATTAGTCTGTTCCTGTCCCAGTGCATGATGGGAACAGGGCAAACCAAACTACCAAGCCAATTCTTATGCCTGGAAGGAAACAAGCTTCCGGGGACCGGTTTCTGGCATTTCAGCCGTCGTCGGCCCGGCTTGCTTGAATCCTGATGGTGCAATGAGCAAGGGACTCACATCTGAGTATACCCTTCCACGCTTATGGTTGACAAAATGATTCAGAAAGGGGGTGGTGATGAACAGAGTGTCTGAATTAAACAGACCAGTCTTACCCAGTCCAAAGATCAGGGCTTGATCCATCACCGTTTTTTAGCTCACTGCACCATCCCAGCTCAGAACCTGGCTACATGCAAACTAGTCTGTTCCTGTCCCAGTGCATGATGGGAACAGGGCAAACCAAACTACCAAGCCTATTCTTATACTGGCAAGGAAACAAGCTTCCGGGGACCGGTTTCTGCCATTTCAGCCGTCGTCGGCCCGGCTTGCTTGAATCCTGATGGTGCAATGAGCAAGGGACTCACATCTGAGTATACCCTTCCACGCTTATGGTGGACAAAATGATTCAGAAAAGGGGGTGGTGATGAACAGAGTGTCTGAATTAAGCAGACCACTCTCACCCAGTCCAAAGATCAGGGCTTGATCCATCAACGTTTTTTAGCTCACTGCACCATCCCACCTCAGAACCTGGCTACATGCAAATTAGTCTGTTCCTGTCCCAGTGCATGATGGGAACAGGGCAAACCAAACTACCAAGCCAATTCTTATACTGGGAAGGAAACCAGCTTCCGGGGACCGGTTTCTGGAATTTCATCCGTCGTCCGCCCGGCTTGCTTGAATCCTGATGTTGCAATGAGCAAGGGACTCACATCTGAGTATACCCTTCCACGCTTATGGTGGACAAAATGATTCAGAAAAGGGGGTGGTGATGAACAGAGTGTCTGAATTAAGCAGACCACTCTTGCCCAGTCCAAAGATCATGGCTTGATCCATCACCGTTTTTTAGCTCACTGCACCATCCCAGCTCAGAACCTGGCTACATGCAAATTAGTCTGTTCCTGTCCCAGTGCATGATGGGAACAGGGCAAACCAAACTACCAAGCCAATTCTTATACTGGGAAGGAAACAAGCTTCCGGGGACCGATTTCTGGCATTTCAGCCGTCGTCTGCCCGCCTTGCTTGAATCCTGATGGTGCAATGAGCAAGGGACTCACATCTGAGTATACCCTTCCACGCTTATGGTGGACAAAATGATTCAGAAAAGGGGGTGGTGATGAACAGAGTGTCTGAATTAAGCAGACCACTCTTACCCAGTCCAAAGATCAGGGCTTGATCCATCACCGTTTTTTAGCTCACTGCACCATCCCAGCTCAGAACCTGGCTACATGCAAATTAGTCTGTTCCTGTCCCAGTGCATGATGGGAACAGGGAAAACCAAACTACCAAGCCAATTCTTATACTGGGAAGGAAACAACCTTCCGGGGACCAGTTTCTGGCATTTCAGCCGTCGACGGCCCGGCTTGCTTGAATCCTGATGGTGCAATGAGCAAGGGACTCACATCTGAGCATACCCTTCCACGCTTATGGTGGACAAAATGATTCAGAAAAGGGGGTGGTGATGAACATAGTGTCTGAATTAAGCAGACCACTCTTACCCAGTCCAAGCTTGTCTCCTTTCCGGTGAAGAATTGGCTTGGTAGTTTGGTCTGCCCTGTTCCCATGATGCACTGGGCCAGGGACAGACTAATTTGCATATAGCCAGGTTCTGAGCTGGGATGATGCAGTGAGCTAAATAACGCTGATGGATCAAGCCCTGATCTTTGGACTGGGTAAGAGTGGTCTGCTTAATTCAGACACTCTGTTCATCACCACCCCCTTTTCTGAATCGTTTTTGGCCACTATAGGTGTGGCAGGGTATACTCAGACCTGAGTCCCTTGCTCACTGCACCATCAGGATTCAAGCAAGCCGGGTCGATGACGGCTGAAATGCCAGAAACCGGTCCCCGGAAGCTTGTCTCCTTCCTGGTGAAGAATTGGCTTGGTAGTTTGGTCTGCCCTGTTCCCATGATGCACTGGGCCAGGGACAGACTAATTTGCATATAGCCAGGTTCTGAGCTGGGATGGTGCAGTGAGCTAAGTAACGGTGATGGATAAAGCCCTGATCTTTGGACTGGGTAAGAGTGGTCTGCTTAATTCAGACACTCTGTTCATCAACACCCCCTTTTCTGAATCGTTTTTGGCCACTATAGGTGTGGCAGGGTATACTCAGACATGAGTCCCTTGCTCTCTGCACCATCAGGATTCAAGTAAGCCGGGCCGACGACGGCTGAAATGCCAGAAACCGGTCCCCGGAAGCTTGTCTTTTTTCTGGTAAAGAATTGGCTTGGTAGTTTGGTCTGCCCTGATCCCATGATGCACTGGGCCAGGGACAGACTAATTTGCATATAGCCAGGTTCTGAGCTGGGATGGTGCAGTGAGCTAAATAACGGTGATGGATCAAGCCCTGATCTTTGGACTGGGTAAGAGTGGTCTGCTTAATTCAGACACTCTGTTCATCAACACCCCCTTTTCTGAATCGTTTTTGGCCACTATAGGTGTGGCAGGGTATACTCAGACATGAGTCCCTTGCTCTCTGCGCCATCAGGATTCAAGCAAGCCGGGCCGACGACGGCAGAAATGCCAGAAACCAGTCCCCGGAAGCTTGTCTCCTTTCTGGTGAAGAATTGGCTTGGTAGTTTGGTCTGCCCTGTTCCCATGATGCACTGGGCCAGGGACAGACTAATTTGCATATAGCCATGTTCTGAGCTGGGATGCTGCAGTGAGCTAAATAACGGTGATGGATCAAGCCCTGATCTTTGGACTGGGTAAGAGTGGTCTGCTTAATTCAGACACTCTGTTCATCACCACCCCCTTTTCTGAATCGTTTTTGGGCAATATAGGTGTGGCAGGGTATGGGTATACTAAGACATGAGTCCCTTGCTCACTGCACCATCAGGATTCAAGCAAGCCGGGCCGACGACGGCTGAAATGCCAGAAACCGGTCCCCGGAAGCTTGTCTCCTTTCTGGTGAAGAATTGGCTTGGTAGTTTGGTCTGCCCTGTTCCCATGATGCACTGGGCCAGGGACAGACTAATTTGCATATAGCCAGGTTCTGAGCTGGGATGGTGCAGTGAGCTAAATAACAATGATGGATCAAGCCCTGATCTTTGGACTGGGTAAGAGTGGTCTGCTTAATTCAGACACTCTGTTCATCACCACCCCCTTTTCTGAATCGTTTTTGGCCACTATAGGTGTGGCAGGGTATACTCAGACATGAGTCCCTTGCTCACTGCAACATCAGGATTCAAGCAAGCCGGGCCGACGACGGCTGAAATGCCAGAAACCGGTCCCCGGAAGCTTGTCTCCTTTCTGGTGAAGAATTGGCTTGGTAGTTTGGTCTGCCCTGTTCCCATGATGCCCTGGGCCAGGGACAGACTAATTTGCATATAGCCAGGTTCTGAGCTGGGATGGTGCAGTGAGCTAAATAATGGTGATGGATCAAGCCCTGATCTTTGGACTGGGTAAGAGTGGTCTGCTTAATTCAGACACTCTGTTCATCACCACTCCCTTTTCTGAATCGTTTTTGGCCACTATAGGTGTGGCAGGGTATACTCAGACATGAGTCCCTTGCTCACTGCACCATCAGGATTCAAGCAAGCTGGGCTGACGACGGCTGAAATGCCAGAAACTGGTCCCCGGAAGCTTGTCTCCTTTCTGGTGAAGAATTGGCTTGGTAGTTTGGTCTGCCCTGTTTCCATGATGCACTGGGCCAGGGACAGACTAATTTGCATATAGCCAGGTTCTGAGCTGGGATGGTGCAGTGAGCTAAATAACGGTGATGGATCAAGCCCTGATCTTTGGACTGGGTAAGAGTGGTCTGCTTAATTCAGACACTCTGTTCATCACCACCCCCTTTTCTGAATCGTTTTTGGCCACTATAGGTGTGACAGGTATACTCAGACATGAGTCCCTTGCTCACTGCACCATCAGAATTCAAGCAAGCCGGGCCGACGACGGCTGAAATGCCAGAAACCGGTCCCCGGAAGCTTGTCTCCTTTCTGGTGAAGATTTGGCTTGGTAGTTTGGTCTGCCCTGTTCCCATGATGCACTGGGCCAGGGACAGGCTAATTTGCATATAGCCAAGTTCTGAGCTGGGATGGTGCAGTGAGCTAAATAACGGTGATGGATCAAGCCCTGATCTTTGGACTGGGTAAGAGTGGTCTGCTTAATTCAGACACTCTGTTCATCACCAACCCCTTTTCTGAATCATTTTTGGCCACTATAGGTGTGGCAGGGTATACTCAGACATGAGTCCCTTGCTCACTGCACCATCAGGATTCAAGCAAGCCGGGCCGACGACAGCTGAAATGCCAGAAACCGGTCCCCGGAAGCGTGTCTCCTTTCTGGTGAAGAATTGGCTTGGTAGTTTGGTCTGCCCTGTTCCCATGATGCACTGGGCCAGGGACAGACTAATTTGCATATAGCCAGGTTCTGAGCTGGGATTGCGCAGTGAGCTAAATAACGGTGATGGATCAAGCCCTGATCTTTGGACTGGGTAAGAGTGGTCTGCTTAATTCAGACACTCTGTTCATCACCACCCCCTTTTCTGAACCGATTTTGGTCACTATAGGTGTGGCAGGGTATACTCAGACATGAGTTACTTCCTCACTGCACCATCAGGATTCAAGCAAGCCGGGCCGACGACGGCTGAAATGCCAGAAACCGGTCCCCGGAAGCTTGTCTCCTTTCTGGTTAAGAATTGGCTTGGTAGTTTGGTCTGCCCTGTTCCCATGATGCACTGGGCCAGGGACAGACTAGTTTACATATAGCCAGGTTCTGAGCTGGGATGGTGCAGTGAGCTAAATAACGGTGATGGATCAAGCCCTGATCTTTGGACTGGGTAAGAGTGGTCTGCTTAATTCAGACACTCTGTTGATCACCAGCCCCTTTTCTGAATCATTCTCATATGTTGGGCCATGTATTTGCTTCATTCTACTGTCTTTCTGTAAATAGAGAGTTATATTGGCTACCATTAACTTCATTTTCAGATACTGTTGCTCGTAATTATCTTAAATGTACTTCCTCTGAAATTGTTATGCTGCAATAGGTTGTTTATTTCTATGCAATCTGTTTCTCAATATTTATTTCACTTTTTCTTATTTTATATATTTTTGCTCTATTCTACTGTGTATATTGTAAATGATGGTAAGAATTGGTCTTCCTTTCATACCCTTCCCTTTTAGTTTCCCTTCCAACCTTTAGTCCCCAATATTTTCAAAAATGGTTGAACAGCTTCCCTTATTCTTTATACATTTTTAATCCTTAGGAACAGATTTACAGTAAACCAACGCACCTGTATAAATGCTTCAGTTTCCCTGCGCCTCCATACGAAACCCTTGTGCCACCATGAATGTGCCATAGTTACAATACGGTGAAAGGAATGACAGAAGCGTCAGAAATTATGATGCATCTGTTGGTGCAAAAGTGACGCATTGCTGGAGTTGCTCATGAAGGTGAAGCAACTCCAGCAATGCGCCACAACAGATACGTGAGTCCCATTTAAAAAGCCCTGTCTTATTCCTTATGCCTGGTCTGAGCAGGCGTAGGGATTTTGACTCAGTGAAGGTGTAGAATGATGCTGTGAAATGTCGTAAATTTCACTGTGTCACTTCTACATGTTTTTTTAAATGGGAATGCCCACCTTGCATACATTATACCTGACACAGGTATAATGTGGCGCAAAGCTTTACAATGTGTTGCATCTCACTAGATGTGTCTTGTTGAAAATTGACCACAACATGGCGCATTGTTTACGCCACTGCTGCATCTCAGAAAGTAATGCAACAGTGGCACAATAGTGTTTCAAGGGGCTTGTAAATCTGCCCCTTAGTCTTTTTTTGATTATTGTTGTTAGCCTTTTTCTGCTATTGTTATTTTATTAAATAAAGCTGCTTTACCTTAAAACATCCTTTACTTGGGCCCCACCACGCCCTCTCAAAAATCCATGTGCCGCTGACCTCATAGATGCAAAAAGAACAAATGGTTGACAGAATGCAGAACAATGCCATACATTCACCCCAGTACAGAGATCTGGTCCTAAATCCATCGTTTCTTTGCTCACCATGCCATTCCAGTTTGGACCCAGCCATATGCAAATCATTCTTGACCCTGCAACCAATGGGAACAGTCCGGCCCGAACTGCCAGGTCAGGTCCTCCCTGAACTGGAAACAAGCATCTGAATCGGTTTCGGGCTTTCAGCCCTCATCAGCCAGGATAGCTTGACTCCAGTGGCAAGGAGAGCACGGGACCCACGTCTAGGCATACCCGTCCCACTCGGGGTGACAAATGCAAAAAGAACGATTAATGGACAGAATGCAGAACAATGTCATACATTCAGTACAGTACAGAGATCTGTGCCTAAATCTATCGTTTTTTTGCTCACCATGCCATTCCAGTTTGGACCCAGCCATATGCAAATCAGTCTTGACCCTGCACCCAATGGGAACAGTCCAGCCTGAACTGCCAGGTCAGGTCCTCCCTGGACTGGAAACAAGCATCCTAGGACCGGTTTCAGGCTCGGCAGTTCGGACTGGACTATGCCCATGAGGCACAGGGTTAAGACTGATTTGCATATAGTTGGGTCTGAACTGAGGTGGCGAAGTGAGCTAAAGAATGATAATGTATTTTACCGAGATCTGTGACTGGAGGTAAGTGTCTGAAAGGTTTCAGCGCTCTGTCCATCATCTCCTTCTGTTTGCTTTGCTGACCCTATAGAAACAAAGGGGCTAGGGGACTTCCCTATTGCCCTTGCACCCCTTCTCTTGCCTTGATATCTGACTTGAGTCACCCCCAACTGAAGGCGGAACCTGGTGCCCTTGATCGGAAGTGAAGGAGGTATCACAGGACTAAAACAGAAAAAGAAAAGCCATTAGCACCATGGTCTTACCCAGCTGGTACCCACCAGGCCCACCTTTACACCCATGTCCCTGTGCAGGAAGCCAGACACCTTAGGCAGCCAGAACACATTTGAAAGCGTTTTCTTCATACATGCGCTGTTCACAAATTGCTCTGATAAAGAAAAAAACATTGGCTTCGGTGTCTGGCCTAATTACATAACTGAACACAACCTTTGTTGACAAACAGACTTGCAAAAACATCACTGAATATTCCTAGGAAAAATATCTATGAGCAAAAAGCCACAGAAGTCTGCAACCCTAAAACATTGAGACAGTGAACTTTCCTTCACTTGTGTTAACATCACCGTAGATTTCTAGGAAAATTATGTGTAAGCAGAAAGCCATCCTTATCTCTGAGTCAGAATTCTGCAACCCTAAATCATTAGACATTCCTTCGCTCCCCAGAACTATGCGCACAAGGCAGCCCGGATACTGAAAAACAAATCACACTCTCCCCTTGAAATGTGAAACACTTCACAGTACATGATGCTGAGGAAATAAAGGGTACGCGGACTCTAACTCTCTACCTTCCCGATTGAGCACCACCCTTCTTATCCTTAGCTATACAGACTCTCATACCACAGGAAGGAGGAACGTGTTCCCGGCACCAAGAGGCATTCACACAGAGGGGGTGTCAGCAGATCTCAGAGATAACAAAACACCAATATCGGGGAAACGTGTCAAACAAAGAAGGCTGCAGCAATTGATTACTACTTCGCTTGAACTTCTGTACCGGGCCCAGTGATCTGCCCAAACTCTCCCCCAAAATTGAAATAACTGGACCTAATTTGGATATAAATAGACGTGACAGTGATTCGTAAGTTTGATAACCTTTATCAATTTTTAAGTACGTTTTATGAGGGGATGTTTGTTTCCTAAAGTAATAATTCACACTTGGGGGGCCACTAGGAAGGCGGGCAGACTTTCGTCCACCCACCACCCTAGCGGTGCTGGGACTGACCGCCAGTGGTGCGGCGATGCCGCACCGGCGATGCCGCACCGGCGATTAGGATGCCACCGCCACCGTGGCATCCTCCATTCCCAGCATTGTGGTCGGCGGTGCTCACAGCACCACCCACCACAATGCTGGGAATGCACTGTGTGCATTGTCATGCACAAGGTGACAGGCACCGAGAGCTGCCTGCCATCATGTCCATGCAAGGGGGGTACCATAGGTACCCCCATGTGCATCCCCCATTCTCCCAGATTCCCTGGGGGCTTGATACGGACCCCCAATGTAAAAGACCACATGCCTTTCCATGGCGGCATTGCCTCCAGAGAAAGGCAAATTCCTGCATGCATCCTGATATGGATGGTGATGTCTAACAGACACCGCCACCATATTAAAAGCTTTTCCACCGGATCGACGGGTCGACTGGGCGGAAAACTGGTGGACGGTCTTTCCGTCCACTGGGGTTCACCCGGCCATAGTAATATGGTGGGGGAAAAGGCATGCGGGCGGAAGAGAATGTCGGGTGGATCGCCACCGCCATGCGGGCGGTGGCGATCCGCCCGACATTCTAATGGGCCCCCAAGTATTTCTTTGCTAGATAACATTAAAATTTTAATTTGTTTTCTAGATTCCTATGAATTTATCATTAATTAGTTAGACAATAAGGTCTTCCCGAGGGTGGATAAGAGATCACCCCATCTTACGGTCCGTGAGGAAAGAGATGGATCACATATAGTTTCCTGTTCTGATCAAGAAAGGAAAGTCTGTTTCAATAAAGGTACGTTTTTGGGTAATCAAGATATTAGAACACTAACAGACCCTCATTTCTTAGCGTGAGACTATAGAGCACTCAGGTATCTCCTGTGAGTCAGTTCTGGCGTAGATACCAGATTATTTTTATAAATCGGTAGTACTGACCCAATGGGTATTTTATTTCTTGGTTTTAAGTATTGTTTTTATAGCAAAATATTGGTCTTTTCACGTGCAAAAATTAGTGAACATTTAGCTGATTTTGTGCCAAGGTCAGAAAATTCTGGGCTAAAGTCTTCGACTTCATAAATAAAACACTAGTTTGTACAATTAAACCAGAATTTGCCTCCCTAGCAACTGCATTCCTAACTACAGAGCTAGACTTAAGACAAGACAGGGACCTGGTAGATCTACTAATCTCAGCGGCAGTAAAAAAAAGTCCTAGCCAAATGGAAGGACACCACCAAGGCAACGTTCAAGGGCTGGCTCAACTGGGTTACATACCCAATCACCCTCCAACACTCACCCTGGAAGCAACCACACAGGGGCATGTGGGAGACCCTGGACAAATTCCTGGACTCTTATGACCCGCCATTAAGCATGGGCGGAAAATCCGTTACGCTCGCGGATTTTGCGGATTTTCGGGAAATCCGCAATCCGCCAGATTTGCGGATTTCCCGCAAAATCCGCGAATTCGCACGCAGCGGATTTTTTTGGCGGCGCGCGGCGTTGGTGATACAATTTTTGCGGCGCGCGGCGTTTATCATCGTTTGCCGAGTTGTTTTTTTCGATAGTTTGCGAGTGCTGAGCCATTTTGGATCTTGCTGTGTGATCCCGCGGGAATTGGCGAGCGCGATTACGTCATCGCGGCTTGCCAGCGATAGTTTGTCAACGCGAGTACGGCGAGATCTCGTCTCGCGGTACTTCGCAATTGCGAGATTTGAGATGCGGCGAGCGAAAATATAAATTTGCAATTCTGCACAAGAAATCCACCAGCAAGCAGCATAAACCTTCTAGAAATGATGATTTTTATGTGAATAACTCCTTAGTTTGACATTTGCCTGCACTTTTTTAGCGAGGAGTCCATTTTGGGGAGGGGGGCAGGGGGGTGGGAGGAAGGAAGTGCCCCATAGTCTTCAACTTCCTGTTCCCGTTCAGCAGGCTCCTCCCAGTGCTTTGTCCATCTCCTGGTCACTTTTCATTTGGATGTGCAGCTGGAAGGATTACTTTTTGTGGATGCTGCTGGATCTTTGGATTTGAGGCCTTTTTGACTTTCTTTGGATCACTGTTGGATTAGAAATTTTACAAGTAAGTTTGTTTGGGGCAATACAGTTGCTGCAATTAAAATTTTGGAATTTTCGATTTTTGGGCTGTTTTGGGGCCTGGTACTCAGTGGTGGGTGGACTGAGTCTTTCTGTGGGGTGTCTTGAATTTAAACATCATGGAGGGGCTGGATGGCTTGGGATTGTGCTTATTTTTCAGTGATTTTCGTTTTTTTGGGCTGTACTTGTGGCCTTTTCACCAGGGGTAGTGAGTGTTGCATGGGCCTAGTCTTTCTGTGGGGTGTCTTGAATTTAAACATCATGGAGGGCATGGATGGAATGGGATTGTGCTGATTTTTCTGTGTTTTTCGATTTTTGACCTGTTGTTGGGGCCTTGACCAGGGGTAGTGAGTGGTGCATGGGCCTAGTCTTTCTGTGGGCTGTCTTGAATTTAAACATCATGTAGGCCATGGATGGAATGGGATTGTGCTGATTTTGCAGTGTTTTTCGATTTTTGGGGGTGTTCATGGGGAGGGACATGCCATGTGGCTGGTGGCCATTTTGAGTGCAGCTACAGGCACTGGCCATGTGCTGGCAGGCAAGAAGCCATTTTGAATGCAGGCTTTGTTGTTAGGCCTCCAACCATTTTGCCTACTTTTCAACCTTTATTTATGCCCAGGGGTAGTGAGTCTTGCATGGGCCTAGTCTTTCTGTGGGTTGTCTTGAATTTAAACATCATGGAGGCCATGGATGGAATGGGATTGTGCTGATTTTTCAGTGATTTTCGTTTTTTGGGCCTGTACTTGTGGCCTTTTCACCAGGGGTATTTGAGTCTAGCATGGGCCTAGTCTTTCTGTGGGCTGTCTTCAACTTAAACATCATGGAGGGCATGGATTGAATGGGATTGTGCTGATTTTTCTGTGTTTTTCGATTTTTGACCTGTTGTTGGGGCCTTGACCAGGGGTAGTGAGTGGTGCATGGGCCTAGTCTTTCTGTGGGGTGTCTTGAATTTAAACATCATGTAGGCCATGGATGGAATGGGATTGTGCTGATTTTGCAGTGTTTTTCGATTTTTGGGGGTGTTCATGGGGAGGGACATGCCATGTGGCTGGTGGCCATTTTGAGTGCAGCTACAGGCACTGGCCATGTGCTGGCAGGCAAGTGGCCATTTTGAATGCAGGCTTTGTTGTTAGGCCTCCAACCATTTTGCCTACTTTTCAACCTTTATTTATGCCCAGGGGTAGTGAGTCTTGCATGGGCCTAGTCTTTCTGTGGGTTGTCTTGAATTTAAACATCATGGAGGCCATGGATGGAATGGGATTGTGCTGATTTTGCAGTGTTTTTCGATTTTTGGGGGTGTTCATGGGGAGGGGCATGCCATGTGGCTGGTGGCCATTTTGAGTGCAGCTACAGGCACTGGCCATGTGCTGGCAGGCAAGTGGCCATTTTGAATGCAGGCTTTGTTGTTAGGCCTCCAACCATTTTGCCTACTTTTCAACCTTTATTTATGCCCAGGGGTAGTGAGTCTTGCATGGGCCTAGTCTTTCTGTGGGTTGTCTTGAATTTAAACATCATGGAGGCCATGGATGTAATGGGATTGTGCTGATTTTTCTGTGTTTTTCGATTTTTGACCTGTTGTTGGGGCCTTGACCAGGGGTAGTGAGTGGTGCATGGGCCTAGTCTTTCTGTGGGGTGTCTTGAATTTAAACATCATATAGGGCATGGATGGAATGGGATTGTGCTGATTTTGCAGTGTTTTTCGATTTTTGGGGGTGTTCATGGGGACAGGCCATGTGGGTGGGGGCCATTTTGAGTGCTGGTACAGGCAGGCCCTGGCCATGTGCTAGGAGGCAAGTGGCCATTTTGAATGCAGGCTTTGTTGTTAGGCCTCCAACCATTTTGCCTACTTTTCAACCTTTATTTATGCCCAGGGGTAGTGAGTCTTGCATGGGCCTAGTCTTTCTGTGGGTTGTCTTGAATTTAAACATCATGGAGGCCATGGATGGAATGGGATTGTGCAGATTTTTCAGTGATTTTCGTTTTTTGGGCCTGTACTTGTGGCCTTTTCACCAGGGGTATTTGAGTCTAGCATGGGCCTAGTCTTTCTGTGGGCTGTCTTCAACTTAAACATCATGGAGGGCATGGATTGAATGGGATTGTGCTGATTTTTCTGTGTTTTTCGATTTTTGACCTGTTGTTGGGGCCTTGACCAGGGGTAGTGAGTGGTGCATGGGCCTAGTCTTTCTGTGGGGTGTCTTGAATTTAAACATCATGGAGGGCATGGATGGAATGGGATTGTGCTGATTTTGCAGTGTTTTTCGATTTTTGGGGGTGTTCATGGGGACAGGCCATGTGGGTGGGGGCCATTTTGAGTGCTGGTACAGGCAGGCCCTGGCCATGTGCTAGGAGGCAAGTGGCCATTTTGAATGCAGGCTTTGTTGTTAGGCCTCCAACCATTTTGCCTACTTTTCAACCTTTATTTATGCCCAGGGGTACTAGTGAGTCTTGCATGGGCCTAGTCTTTCTGTGGGTTGTCTTGAATTTAAACATTATGGAGGGCATGGATGGATTGGGATTGTGCTGATTTTGCAGTGTTTTTCGATTTTTTTGTGCTCTATAACTGAACTGATGTTCCTCTGTCTTCCATTTTTTTTAGGTGCACAAGACTCAAGAGAACCACCGGTGCCAGGAAGAAGTCCTGCAGCGGTGTGTGTGTGCAGCATAACGTCACGCGACGTCACGTCTGGCCTCAGACAACTCTACAATTCGTGCAACTGCGGCCTGCTGTCTGACCTGCTCTGAAGAAGATGGCCCCGCCCCCAAAGAAAGTTCTCCGTAGCTCCTCTAGCAAGAAAGTTGCTAGTAAGGAGCAGAAGAAGCAAGTTACCAAGGAGGCTGGTGTGCCACCCGCCACGTTTTTTGGGAGCAAAAAAAAAAGTACGCCTGCTGCAGCAGGTTCTGCTGGGGACCAAGCTGGGAGCAGCACCCCTGCTCCATTGGGTTCAGTGCCTCCACCACCACGCCAACTTAAGTCAAAGCCCTTGAGTGCTTCAGAGGCAGTCAGTGTACTTCTCCAATCACCATCGACCAGTGATGTTGGCTCATCGCAAGAAAGTAGCAGCAATGTCCCTGAATCAACACAGCCGCAACAACAACACCATGTGCAAGTACACGCCCAAGTACATGTGGAGGGAGAGGCAGCAAAAGGAGATGCGCAAGCAAAGGTGCATGGAGGTTCACAAGTGCCCACAATAGTTGTTCCTCCCGAAGTAGGGGCACATCAGGAAATCGACAATGAAGCCGAGGTATCATTGGAAGCCACTCCTCCTGATGATCATTCATTGTCTTCCACATCCCTAGCAAGGAAAAGATCAAGGGGGGTGTCTACATCTTCTTCAAGCCCACCTCCTTCTGATGCAAGTGATCTGTCTTGGGAACCACAACTGCGGTCTGACAGTGAGGCACACCATGATCTGACACCGGTACCTAAGCGTAAAAGGAAGGTCGTCCAAAAACTCAAACCTATGGAGTGTGATGAGGCTCAACAAGAAGTGACAGATACTGCTGGTGATGAAGCCTCTCACGATGACGACGAGCCAGTCATCACAAAGGTCACTGCAGCCCCACCGGGCATGCAGCAAAGAGACATTTTGACCCTATCCCGAGAAGCTGCTGAGCGTGATGATGAAGTCGGCGAGGAGGCAATGGAAATGGAATCATTAGATTTGGAGTTAAGTAGTACACCAAAACCTACCGCTTCCATATTTCTTCGCAAGAAGGTACCCACCTCGTCCTCGACCTCAATTTGTGGTGGTGAAAGTGCAAAACGTACTGAAGTTCGGCAATCCACATCCTCCACTTCATCTGGCATTAGCAGCAGGACCACCACCACCAGTATCGCCGCCTCCTCCGGCCCCCAAAGACATTTCAAGTCTCCAGTTTGGGACTTCTTTAGTGTTTGCCCAAAAAAGGAAAACGTAGCCATTTGTAGCCTTTGTAAGCTTCGAGTTAGTCGTGGTAAGCTTGGTTCTAACTATGGTACCGGAGGCCAGAGAGGTCATCTTGAGAGAAGGCACGCTGTCCAATGGTTTCCGCACCTAGAGGCGGTCAAGAAAGCCGGAATTGCACGTAATGAAAACGTTTTCTTTTGTAGAAGGGGTTGGTTTTCTAGAATTAGTGACAGCGCTCTGCCCTAAATGGAAGGTTCCTAGCCGGTTCTATTTTGCCCGAGTTGCGGTTCCAGCACTACATGAAGATGTTCTGAAGGTGATTGGGGCAGCTTTGCAGAAGAGTGCTGTTCACACTATACATCTGACAACAGACATGTGGACCAGTGGCGCAGGCGCTGATTACATGTGCATCACTGCACACTGGGTCTCTTTTTCAGGGGCTAAAGCAAAGCTAAACTCAGGTGTTGACACTAACATTGTTTTTAAAGGTGCTCGGAAACATGCAACACTAGCCATGTTTGGTTTGGAGAAACGTCACACAGCAGAAAACATTTTGGATGTCTTTAACACAAAGGTCCTTAACTGTCTGTCCCCACTAAAACGCAAGGTTGGTTATGTTTCCACGGACAATGGCGCCAATATAGTTAAGGCCATGAGGGACGGTTACTATTTCAGAGTGCCGTGTTTGGCGCACTGTATAAACCTGGTTGTCCAAAAATTCTTGGGTAATAAACGCAGTGCAGCGTACGGTGTATTGGAGACCTGCCGAAAAATTTGCAAGCATTTCAGGCATTCTTTTAAGGCCCGGAAGCAGCTGAGGAGCCTGCTATATCAATGTCAAATGCCAGTGAAAGCACTCATCCAGGAGGTGGTAACACGTTGGAACTCAACCTTCTACATGCTTGAGCGTCTGTATGAGCAGTATACGGAACTCGATCAATATTTCTTGAAAGAGGGTATAGAGGAGCTGAGGATGGGTGGGCCGCAATGGAACATAGTTGAAAGCCTGACACGCATGCTTCGTCCTTTTGAGGTCTTCACGCGTGCAGTCAGCAAGGAGGACTCTAATTTGGGAAAAGCTATCCCATTGTTGTACATGCTGGAGGACCAACTGAAGGAGGTGTGTTCTGTGTTTGGAAAAGATGACAAAAAGCAAGACTCTTTGCTTCTGGCTGAGCAATTATTAGAGCTCCTACAAGGTGATGAACGTCTTAAAAAGATCCACTCAGAACAGCATTACATTTGTGCTACTATTCTGGATCCACGCTACAAAAAGGCGCTGGCAGGCCAAGCATTCTTTCCTTTTAATGATGAACATGTTCCAAAGTACAAACGTTGGCTAGCCTTGTCAGCCAAGAAGTTTGAAACAGAACGGCTGGAAATTGAAGGAAATGGCAGTACATCAGCAGGCCATCCCCAGTCAAAACAATCCACTTCTGCACCTGTGGCTGTGGCACAAGTGACCTCTCAGCCGTTAAAGACACCGGCAACCGGATCATCTGCACGAAAGACAACAGAAACATTGGAGGCTGAAGAGGATTGGCTAGCTCTGCGTGGGTTTGGTTCTCAAAAGGTCAGAGGCACAGCAAGAGCTAAGCAAAGTGGAGGAACCTTGGATGAGGACCTTGAGTCGATGGTGAAGGACTATCTGAATGACTCAACAGAGGTCTATGTTAATTCTGACCCATTGGCGTATTGGCATGGGAAAAAAGAATTGTGGCCACAGCTCACCAACCTGGCTTTAAACTACTTGTCTTGCCCACTCGCAAGTGTGTCTTCTGAACGGGTTTTCAGTGCGGCTGGTGGGATTGTAACTCCCAAACGGAGCCGCCTCTCGCCCAAAAATGTGGAGAGGTTAACAATGATCAAGATGAATCAGCACCTCATACCACCAGATTTCAGAGTACGAGAGAGCGTGCCGGATGAAGAGGAGGTGGCCAGCAACATAGATGAGGGAATTTCTACTCTGTCAGGTGACACTGACCTCACCCTGCCTGAATTCGCAGAGTATGATGACGAAGCCTTATTCTTATTCCTGGACCGTGATTCCGACTTCGAGCCCTGAAAATGAGACAACGAATCAATAACTTTCTTTTTCATCCTTATTCACTTTTATTCCTGTGTGTCTGTCTTTCTTTGTTGTGCACAGTTAATATAATTCAAACTTTAATCAGATAATCACAAAAACAAGCCCATCAGCAGAACTGTCTTCACTTGTTTGCTAATTTATTTGAAGGTGCCGCAGTCTGCATTCCTCAGGTTCACAAGTTCAGAAGAACATGCTCCTCTATCCTCCTCCTCCAGACTCCTATTTCCATCAAAGCAGAGGGCTGGTTTACGCCCAATGAAGAAAGACTCAGCACTTGTGGGGGTGTTGTTCTACCTCTTTGCAGGTGAGTTGACGGGTCTGGGGCCATTGCTGGGAAGCACTAAAAGTGGTTTGGACCAAATCCGAGGCGGAATTTTTTTTGTGTTTTTGATGACTTGCTTGCCTTTGAGGTGCTCTTAGGGGGGGTTCCGTCTGTTTGTGGGTGAGTTTCGTGGTCTGGGAGCATTGCTGGGACACTCTAATCTTGATTGCATTTGCTTTTCAGGAAATCCGTCGTGCCAACCCCGACTTATGGCCTAGCTACGCAGCGCGTTTGGACCGAAGGCCCTGAAATATTGCAAGTATGAGATTTTGCTTTTGGCCTGTTTGGGGGTGTTATGCTTCTTGGCGGGTGGGTTGCCAGGTCTTGGGGCATTCCTGGGAAGGTCTAATACCGGGTAGAAGTGGTTGGGACAAAATCCAGGCCGATTTTTTTTTTGGCTATTTCTGACATTTTGCTCTATGTAGCGTTTTCGGGGGCCTGTTTGGGGGGCTTCCTGGTGTTTGTGGGTGAGTTTCGTGGTCTGGGAGCACTGCTGGGACACTCTAATCTTGATTGCATTTGCTTTTCAGGAAATCCGTCGTGCCAACCCCGACTAATGGCCTAGCTACGCAGCGCGTTTGGACCGAAGGCCCTGAAATATTGCAAGTATGAGATTTTGCTTTTGGCCTGTTTGGGGGTGTTATGCTTCTTGGCGGGTGGGTTGCCGGGTCTTGGGGCATTCCTGGGAAGGTCTAATACCGGGTAGAAGTGGTTGGGACAAAATCCAGGCCGATTTTTTTTGGGGCTATTTCTGACATTTTGCTCTATGTAGCGTTTTCGGGGGCCTGTTTGGGGGGCTTCCTGGTGTTTGTGGGTGAGTTTCGTGGTCTGGGAGCACTGCTGGCTATATATACTTTACTTTGCAAGAGGTTTGAAGCAAATCCATGGTGGCAGAGGGGACTTAGGGCCTAGCTGCAGAGCGCGCGCGGAGTGATTTGGGAAATTTGTGAAAAATTGACTAAGTCCCCATTTTTGTACTTTTGCTCTTTGGCTGTTTGGGGGTCTTCTACTCGTTTTCTCCTGGGTTGACGGCTCTGGGGCCATTGCTGGGAAGCTCTAATACCGGATAAAAGTGTTTTGGACCAAATCCCAGGCGGAATTTTTTTTGTGTTTTTGATGACTTGCTTGCCTTTGAGGTGCTCTTAGGGGGGGTTCCGTCTGTTTGTGGGTGAGTTTCGTGGTCTGGGAGCATTGCTGGGACACTCTAATCTTGATTGCATTTGCTTTTCAGGAAATCCGTCGTGCCAACCCCGACTTATGGCCTAGCTACGCAGCGCGTTTGGACCGAAGGCCCAGAAATATTGCAAGTATGAGATTTTGCTTTTGGCCTGTTTGGGGGTGTTATGCTTCTTGGCGGGTGGGTTGCCGGGTCTTGGGGCATTCCTGGGAAGGTCTAATACCGGGTAGAAGTGGTTGGGACAAAATCCAGGCCGATTTTTTTTGGGGCTATTTCTGACATTTTGCTCTATGTAGCGTTTTCGGGGGCCTGTTTGGGGGGCTTCCTGGTGTTTGTGGGTGAGTTTCGTGGTCTGGGAGCACTGCTGGGACACTCTAATCTTGATTGCATTTGCTTTTCAGGAAATCCGTCGTGCCAACCCCGACTTATGGCCTAGCTACGCAGCGCGTTTGGACCGAAGGCCCTGAAATATTGCAAGTATGAGATTTTGCTTTTGGCCTGTTTGGGGGTGTTATGCTTCTTGGCGGGTGGGTTGCCGGGTCTTGGGGCATTCCTGGGAAGGTCTAATACCGGGTAGAAGTGGTTGGGACAAAATCCAGGCCGATTTTTTTTTGGGCTATTTCTGACATTTTGCTCTATGTAGCGTTTTCGGGGGCCTGTTTGGGGGGCTTCCTGGTGTTTGTGGGTGAGTTTCGTGGTCTGGGAGCACTGCTGGCTATATATACTTTACTTTGCAAGAGGTTTGAAGCAAATCCATGGTGGCAGAGGGGACTTAGGGCCTAGCTGCAGAGCGCGCGCGGAGTGATTTGGGAAATTTGTGAAAAATTGACTAAGTCCCCATTTTTGTACTTTTGCTCTTTGGCTGTTTGGGGGTCTTCTACTCGTTTTCTCCTGGGTTGACGGCTCTGGGGCCATTGCTGGGAAGCTCTAATACCGGATAAAAGTGTTTTGGACCAAATCCCAGGCGGAATTTTTTTTGTGTTTTTGATGACTTGCTTGCCTTTGAGGTGCTCTTAGGGGGGGTTCCGTCTGTTTGTGGGTGAGTTTCGTGGTCTGGGAGCATTGCTGGGACACTCTAATCTTGATTGCATTTGCTTTCCAGGAAATCCGTCGTGCCAATCCCGACTTATGGCCTAGCTACGCAGCGCGTTTGGACCGAAGGCCCAGAAATATTGCAAGTATGAGATTTTGCTTTTGGCCTGTTTGGGGGTGTTATGCTTCTTGGCGGGTGGGTTGCCGGGTCTTGGGGCATTCCTGGGAAGGTCTAATACCGGGTAGAAGTGGTTGGGACAAAATCCGCGCGGAAAAGCCTTTAGTTTTGGCACTTTTTGTAACTTAGGGTTCGTTAGGGTTAGCCCTAGCAGCAGGATTGCATGTGTTTCGGGGTGTTCTAGATTTTTCCAACTGAGTTCTGGGGTCTTAGAGCACTCGTGAGAATGTGTAATTTTGGTTGCAAGTCATTTGAAGAAAATCCATGGTGGGAAAGGGGGGATTTGGCATAGTTAAAGAAAGCCTTTGCCACTATTCTTAACTTAGGGTTCGTTAGGGTTAGCAGTATTTCTATTGCATGTGTTTGAGTGGGGGGGATTTCGAGTCTTGGAGCGATGCTGGCTATGGCTACTTTTGCTTGGTTGCTTGCAAGTGGTTTGAATGCAATCCACGGTGGGTAATGGGTAATTAGGAAGGGGGTACTTCGGCCTACTTTTACTTTCAAAGTAAGTTTTGTCACCAGTTTTCTGCTAGGCCTTGTTTTTTGAGATTTGATTGGGGGTCTTCTACATTTTTGCGACTGGCTTTAGTAAGGGTCTGGGTGGGAGCACTGCTAGGAAGATCTAATTTTGTTCTAAAACACAGTTTACAGTACACCTAGCTTGAGGGGCAAGATCCGCTACATTAATTTGTCCATACTTATTTATCCTTCAAAAGGTGACTCAGAGTACGCACTTTCAAAAATATTGTACTGTCTACTAGGAAAATCAAATTGTGACTTTTTGCACTCCACAGCCTACATACCTTATATTTATTTATCAGTGGTGTTGTAATATTATATCACTTCCTGTTTTTCGTTGAATAATTACAGGCCGGGTTTCAGTCTCTGCAATGGGGAAAAAAGGATGGAGTCAGGCTTCACAGTAGCGAGCCACAATTCAGCATCAGGCAGGCAGTGGACAGGGTGTCTTCTGGTGACCAACATCGATGGACGAGGCGTCGGCTGCAATGGAGGAGTGCCGCTAATAGGAGGATTTTTTTCCTGCAGGCAACTTACTTACCACTTCCAACAGGACCACTACAACCACATAGATACAGTATCCCTTGCCTTTTTCTCTGACTGTGACTGCATTTCTTGGCTCTCTCTCGGCTTCTACATTGATCCCTTAACACATCACTTAGTCCACTCCACTATCACATCTGCACCACACATAGTCATTTGTAAGTGCTCCTACGTAATTCGCAAGTCGCAGCACGCCCCAGGCCGTAGAGGACTGGGATGGCCCCAATGATGAAGCATGTCACCAAGGGGCAACCCTGGTGAGTGAGGGGACACCTAGAAAAAAAGCAATTTCTCCTTTTCTATCTACTATACCTTCCAGACCAACCCCACTGAGTGTTGTTGTGAATGGATTTATAGTGACCAGCAAGGCTCTCGGGTATCTGGCTACAGAGACCTTATGTTGAATATCGTTATCAATAATTTACACATAGGCCCTTTACTGTTGCATTCTTTCTTCCACAGTTGTCAAATGTACTACTTACTTTTCACTGACATGCATGCAGTAGTGCATGCACTTTCAAAGATTGATGGATAGGTTTGTACCCAAAGAATTGTTTATGTTCAATTGTTTGTCTATGCTGTGCTTTTTTTTACAGGGTGTCTTCTGGTGACCAACATCGATGGACGAAGCGTCGGCTGCAATGGAGGAGTGCCGCTAATAGGAGGATTTTTTTTCTGCAGGCAACTTACTTACCACTTCCAACAGGACCACTACAACCACATACATACAGTATCCCTTGCCTTTTTCTCTGACTGTGACTGCATTTCTTGGCTCTCTCTAGGCTTCTAAATTGATCCCTTAACACATCACTTAGTCCACTCCACTATCACATCTGCACCACACATAGTCATTTGTAAGTGCTCCTACGTAATTCGCAAGTCGCAGCACGCCCCAGGCCGTAGAGGACTGGGATGGCCCCAATGATGAAGCATGTCACCAAGGGGCAACCCTGGTGAGTGAGGGGACACCTAGAAAAAAAGCAATTTCTCCTTTTCTATCTACTATACCTTCTGTCAGGTTACGCAGCCCCTAAGCGCCTACCGTACTATGAAACTACATTTCCCATGAGTAGGCGGGAGACTTGCAGGAAGTTTATCTGGGGAACAGACGCGCTTCCTGTTGCGCGTTATTCTGGTTTCTGTTCTGCACCGGCATGAGAGCGGACGCTCTGCATGCTTTTCTATCGTGTCTCCTGTGGACTATCACCTTCCCCCCCCCCCCGCCCCCCCCCCCCTGAGGCTCAGTGGGGAGCGCTTCCGTGTTCTGTCCTTGGCGGTAGACGGACTTCACGCGTCTTCAGGTAAAGCCGCTCTAAACTCTTCGGCCGCCCGTGCGGTCAGCTGATTACTGCCTGAACGGATTTTTAAGGGAGGTTCTGTGACTGTTTTCTAACAGAATTCTACCTTTGATGAATTCCTGTTTGGTTGAATTGTGTGTGGCGGAGCACAGTGGCGGTCTATACCACGTGTTAGCGTTCACATCGGGGATCGTTTTTGTACTATTAAAACGGAGCGCGGTAGTAAGGACAACTACGCGTCTCCGTTGTATAACTGTGTATTTCAAAGGACCTCCATAACTGGGCATGTAGTGAGGTAACTACAGGCTACCCCAGTTCTCTTTGTGTAGTGCACCGTGGGGTGTGTTGTTGGCAGAATTCAGTGGTGGTCGCAACTACGTTTTTCTGTTTGACCTTCACCAAAGATTCTCTACTGGGTCATTACTTAGAGAGCGCAGTGTTGTAGTTCTTGCTTCCTACACACTACCGTTTCCCTCTTCCTTTTTGTTGGACCATACATCTTTGCTTTGACTATTTGGAACCCCCTTTGTACATTGAGTCCTCTACCAAGTTTGTGGTATGTTGTGAGTAGTGGGTTTGATGTCTTAGTATAACGCGAGTGTGTTTGGTGCGACAGGAGTGTGTTCGTTAACTATATGTTTATGTGTTTCTTAGGCCTTCCTCACAGATTGTGGCAGAAGGGCTATAGTATTTCCTATCCAAGGTCATGTTTTCTTGGTGCTCAGGTACTTGTCTACTTCCTTGGTTATTTAGTGAGACTATATGAGAGTACCCTTGTATGTTAGGACAGCACTTCACTGATGCCTGTCTTGTCTTCTGTTACAGGTATCCTTTCCCTGCTGACCCTACCTTTACCCATCCCACATTTTTTATTTTAGTTTGTTATTTTTCTCCCTCGCCTAATGGCTCGAACACCCTGTGTTTACACTTCTGGGTGTTGGTGACATTTGGAGGTGGAACCATATTTGCATCGACTGGATCACGGGGAGTAAACCTGACACCTTCCAGACCAACCCCATTGAGTGTTGTTGTGAATGGATTTATAGTGACCAGCAAGGCTCTCGGGTATCTGGCTACAGAGACCTTATGTTGAATATCGTTATCAATAATTCCACACAGGCCCTGTACTGTCGCATTCTTTCTTTCCACAGTTGTCGAATGTACTACTTACTTTTCACTGACATGCATGCAGTAGTGCATGTACTTTCAAAGATTGATGGATAGGTTTGTACCCAAAGATTTGTTTATGTTCACAATAGTTTGTCTATGCTGTGCTATTTTTTCTTGTCTCCCAAAACCTTTCCCAAAAACCCCCGTACCCATCCATTTTTCAAACCCTAACCCTCTTCCCCCGGGCTGTGTGGTTTTCATTGATGTGTGACTAAATTATTATTACAGCAATAAATCCACACACTTGCTGGGTGGGGAGGATAAGGTGATAGCAACAGGCTGGTGAAGAAATCCGAGGATATATTGTTACTCTGCTTGACAAAGAACCATTGCTAATGTGAAAGAACTTCAACCGAATTAGTAGTTATACTTTACCATTTGTTAGGCTACAATGTGGCACTGCTCTACTGTACTTCTGTCACCTGCTATATTCTCAGTTGTACCGTTGAATTGCTCAGGAGGACAAACCAGATTTCATTTTCTTTTTTTTCATAGGCATGCAACTGCCACTGTGTCACACCACTAGTACCACCGCTATGAGGAAATTTTATCCGACCAAGATTGCCAACGTTATTCGGTGTTTCCCGTGGAGCCAGCCCTGGGTCTAGCCCTACTTTCAAACACAAATTACAGGTAAGATAAGCGTTTGGTGGTTTGGGGGTATAATGGAGTATTAGTACGAGAGACGAGAGACTGAAGGTAGTACTACTAAAGTCCTAGGACTCTTGGATTCACTTCACTTAGTCTGTGAGAGGCACTTAGTGTTGAAAACATTTGGGCATTTACACTTAAAGGAAGAAAATGGAACTAAACTTTCAGGAAAACAGTCAACGTTAAACCCCCACCCACCAGGCAAGCAGTAAAAAACAGGTATGCTCAAATAAAGTTTGAAAAAGTATATTTATATCCCTAACAAAATAATCTCCCGCAAGACCCTCCCTAACCCCAACGATTGTCCTTCAAAAGTCCCCAAAAACCCAACTCCCAATTCCCACCCCACAAAAGTCTCTAAAAAAGGGGCAAGGGACACTATGGGTGGATGCTGTTAACTTTTTGGGCCAGGGCATCATGCTCCTCGCGGAGCAAGGCGAGCTCCTGCTGAAGGCGGGACACCATCAGGGTAGTGCGGCGCAGGCGTGCCTTCACTGCCTTGCAGGTGCAAGGCCTGTGAGAGGCAGCTGTTGGCCTTGCTGCTCGGCGGTGGCGTTTGCCTTTGGCAGCCCGGCTCAGTCTGGGTGGACCACTGTGCTGGGTGGCAGCCCGTGGGGCCACGGAGGCCGATGCAGACGACGTTGTTGTAGTTGTCGACTGCACACTTTCCACGTCCTCCAGGGCCACCAGCCGCCGATATTCCGCAACAGTGGCCTCGATCCTCCGTTGCCGGGCCGCTCTAGCCAGCTCCTTCCTCCTTGTTCGTTTGGAAGGAGAACCTATATGAAGAAAGAAAGACATAGTCTGTAACCAATGCTCTTTAAGATTAACTCAATCATTCAGCAGAAATTTGTGTTGCAGTACAACTAGCAACTTGCAAGCGCATTACATAACTATTGAGGCCAGTATCTATCTAACCTCACACTTCTTCATCCTTGCTCTAACATTAGTGGGAGTTTAAGGAACAAATTCTACGAGCACTGTGGACTTCCATTGGAGTCGACTATGAAAGTACACCAGTCTTATTCTTCTTCTTATCTCTTGTTTTGGAAAATTGGTACGTTATTTTCTGCAAGCCGGCATAATGCCAGCGCAGTAAACTTGCACCCGAGAAAAAGAGACGCACGCCATGAGGAGTGACCTAGACTTGCGTTGCCGTTGCGTTACTGTACCCGTCCAGTACATGCAGGTGGTGAAGCTCTTACTTTTCTATTACGGGTGGCACTGAGAATACTCTGTTACAACTCAAGGGCTACTGCTTAATTAATTTAACTTTCACCCTACAGTGGAAATGAGTACTAGAAATGGAAAATTGAAGAAGATAAATAATCTGATTATCTAGCACTTCACATGGGATGTTTTTGCTTATATATGGGATGACTTTAGGTGCTTTGCTTTTTATTGAGTGACCAGTGATACATCCACACATGAATGACTGAGTACTACTAAACTTATTAAGAGAGGTAGGGAGTGGCCACCATAATAACCGGATCTATGCAGTGCTTGCAATACAAACTACTGCTACTATTTATGGTAGTATTTGGACAAAATTAAAAGTTCTTTTCCTTGCCTTTCCTACACTGGAACGGACGTGCGGGTGCAGTGTTACATGCTCTTCAAAGTTACACTTAGTTCATCCACTGACCATCTACTCTCTCTAGATCATGGGTACTCACAAACTTTCTCTCAGGGACTACATTTACAGTGTAGTTTGGGGCCGAGGGCCGCACTGGTGGGGGCGGAGTCAGAGGGGGCGGGGCTAAAGCAAAACGATAACTTGTGACCATGAGGTTGCACACAGGTCCCTGCAGCAGATGCCCTCATCCACTGAGCCACCAGACCCAGCATTTACATACATCTCTCTCCCTCCTGCTCTCCCTCCTACCCTCCCTCCATCTCTCTCTCCCTCCTGCCCTCCCTCTCCCTCCCCCTCTGTCATCTCACTGTGTGTGTGTCTATCTGTGTCAGCCTTCAGCCCGGGTTGAGACCGCTTCCTCAACGCGCACACACAGACAACAACACCAAAGTACTTAACAGGTCTTTAAAAGACCATTAACATATTATTGAGGCTTTGTTTGTTTTAGCGCCCCTGCTTCTCCACCCTGACAATCACTGCTTGCCCGGCCCCACAGAGCAGAGGCTTTGTTCTATTTCACCTCTTTGTGGCCTTGCATCTCCACTCTGCTCTGTGGGGGCCGGGGGAGCAGTGATTGTCAGAGTGGAGATGCAGGGGCGCTAACAGGTGAAATACAAAAAAGCCTCTGCTCTGTGGGGGCCGGGGGAGCAGTGATTGTCTGCAAGGTCTGCGCACCGCCAAGGAAGGCTTGCCGGGCCACCACCGGCCCGCGGGCCGTACTAGGAGTACCCCTGCTCTAGATACACATATGCTATCTAAGAGTCAGATAGTAGCATGATCCAGGTATATGGACACATACAGTTTCTGTGTCACCCACCCAGGCTGTTGTCCTTCCACCCATCATTGCTTCATCATTCACCCAGCCATGCATCTCATATTCTTGCCTTCCCAGCTAGTCTTCAATCTCAATAAGTAAGGAATATATAAGAGCTTACCTCTGGCCGCCACCACCACCGTCTCAACTCTCACAGCCGCCGCCGCCGCCTCCTCCCCTGAAGAATCGCCCTCCGCCTCCGTGTCGAGCACCACCACCTCCACACTGGCCCCGCCACCAGATGTTCCACCTACAAAGTACATTTAAGAATGTTAGAATAAAGCACTCACTAGTCACTAGTATTTGGTCTAGGAATGAAGACATGTGAAAACAATGTAATTTGTGACTGTCTACGTTAAAGTTAAAAAAAATGTCCCTTTTTCCAGGGAAGGTTGTCTTGCTGCACTTTTTGGCACAACTGATGAAGGCTGTTTTTTTAACACGCACCATTTTTCTCCACACAGACAGAAGATGGACTTCTAACAACAAGATCAAGTTGAAACCAGGTGAGAGCTCGGCTCGACCACAAGAAATGTCTTCAATTAATCGTCAGCACTAACCACTTTTCCATTATCAGTTAAACATTTAGTTTTAATATGACTTCATTTTAATAAATGTGTTTACTTTTAATAAAGCTTTTAAACTTAAATACAATCTGTTTTTTTTGGTCCAGACTAGAGTGACTGAGCGAAAGGTTTTGCAATTTTTGCAAGCATGAGTCCAGATAGAACACTTCAAAAGACATTATGGACAATCCCAGAGGACTGCACTAAGTTGATAGAGCTATTGCTGACTAGAATCATGGGAGTTTCGCCAACCGTGCAATCTTAGTTAGCTACACAGACAGACTAATAAGAATAATCTAGTAATACCACAGGGAGTCATAGTAGAGGCAGGATAAGAATTTAGATACAGTCTACAAGAAGAGCAAAGACAATTTTGAAAAAAGTCAAATGAGGAACGCTAGGAAAAATAGGTACTAGTCTAAAATGAAAACTTACTGGGGCCAGCAGAGGAGCCCTCGCCTGCCCGATCCTGGCCCTGTTGAACAGCATCCGCCGCCTGCTGCTCCTGTGTCCTCCTCTCGCCCCTGGGGGGAGCTGACGTACAACATGAAAGAAAGAACAGAAAACATGGATGATTGTTGCTTGTCAATGTCAACCAAATCAAACATTTCAAAAGAACAATAACAAAATATTTCCGCGAAATTATATTGATTATGGTTACTTTTCATTTATTTGCGGACCTGTGACTTCGAAAGTCACGTAACTCACTAAACAAAGTACTGAAACGTTCACCTAGGACTGGCAGGCAGCAGTCCGCAGACAAGACGCAAAGTGACAGACAAACTCCATTGTGATTTCAGTCAGATCAGTGACAACACTAACAGTTGCCTGCTACATTACCAGTCATTTAAATAGTCAAACTATCAATCCACCGCCACTATTTTTCTTATTGTCAGGGTTACAAAGGAAGGGGCAGATTTAAGCCCTTGCGGCTCTTTTGCGCCGTTCTTGCGTGACTTTTGTGACGCAGCAGCTAAACAAAAAAGGGCGCCATGGTGCGGCGTATAATATTATAACAACGTGACGCATTTGGGAGATGCATCCCGTTATAAAGCCCTGCGCCATCAGGGGGCGTTCCGGCGCAAGGGAGGGCATTCCTACGCTGGAACACATCCTAATAGTGGCTGAGGGAAATCTACAAAATATCAATCAGTCACCTTTAGGACAATGATGCGTCACACAAACCCTGCACCTGCTTGAAGCTGACGTACGGCTTGACCCAGCATTGGGGAGATAGGGTACCCCAGAGCATTGATGGAGCTGCGCCATCGTTGCGACGCAACTCCAGCAGCAAACCTTCGGTGACGTTTTGGGCCCATGGTGCGCCGCATTGCAAATACGGCGCACCATGTTTGGTGGTGGTAGCGCCGTAGCGGGCCACACAATTAATGGCGCATCCCTGCTACTTTGCAGGGATGCGACGGTAATTGCAATTCTGCCCCTTAGGGGCATACTTACTTACGCGTTCTGGCGCATCTCCAGAGATGCGCCAGATCAAATGCGTCACGCAAAACTACCCTTGCGACACGGCAGATGTGCCTCATTTACAATGCGGCGCGCCCTGGCGCAAGGGTAGGCACTTGCGTGACGCATCTCGTCACGTAAGAGCGGCGCATCGCTGGAGTCACGTCGCCAACGCAATGCAACTCCAGTAATGCTCAGGGCCACCCAATACTTAACATGCTGTGTCAGTCCTTTCGCCTTCTTCGAGCAGACATAAGGAATTGAATTGACGTAGCAGCGTCGCAGAAGTGCCTGCGTTAAATCTTGTACATTTCACGCAGGCAATTTTGCGAGGCGCACAGCCGCTGGACCGCCTACCCTGCGTACTAGGAACGCACCCATTGTGGTGCAGGCCCATGGCTTTATAACGTGACGCATCTCCCTAGATGCGTCATGCTGTAAATGACTCGCAGGGATGCGGCACGTTTACGCCACTGTTGCGTCACGCAAGGCAACGTAAACGTGGCGCAAGGGGCTTGTAAATGTAATCTGCCCCCTAGTGTCTAGCATTACGCAGTTCTGTAAAGTACACTCATATATAATAGTTACTCAGGCCAATGAGACCACGAAATAGAAAACAAATAAGCATAGTAGCAACGCCACTGAGAAGGAGAGCAGTGCACCTGAAATGCACAGAAGATTTTGAAATATAATTTAACTACAATGTAATCGTCATCAGCGGCATTATTGGCTTGCTCCATGTAAAAAACAAATATTTGCAATACAACAACACAGAGCAGGAGAAAACATCATAGTAGTGAGTGATTAAATGGCTACTACTACTCACCAAGCCCGGGGATCTCCAAGCCGAGCTGGTCCAGCAGGTCGCGCTCGCGGTCCAGGAGGTCCGTCCAGCGATGGGTGACCTGGCTGTAGGTGCGCTGGACCCCGTAGAGGTGGGATATGGCCCAGCACACCTTCTCCCACTGCTTCCGGCGCTCCCGCATGTTGTAGCCGCCGGCCGCGATCCTGCCGCCTCCCGCGATGGTCCTGGGCAGGCGGCGCTGGACGAAGTAGACCAGCGCGCCCACTTCCTCCGGGCTGAATATCTCCCGTCGCGTCACCTGCTCCCCCCTCAATCTCCCGCATGCTGTCCTGCCACTGGGTCCAGCACTACTCCCCGCCGCCGCTGCGGCCCTCAAGTGCCTGGGCAGCTTCACGGCGCCTGGCTTGACCATGGTCTGGGCAGGTAAGGTAGGAAGAAGTAGAAAATTAAGAAAGAATAGGATAGGGAAGAAGAAAAGAAAAGAGTTTAAAAAAGTAGTTTAAAAGTAAAGAAAAATAGCAGAAAAGACAAAAATATACAGCTAGGAAAAGAGAGGGATAGATAAGAAGCAAAATCGTAAAAAAAAACTGAAAACAAGCAAAGGATGGCAAAGATACCAAGAGGATTAAACACCATGCCCAGACACAGGAAATGAATGAAAAACAAGATGGCCGGCGCCCGTTCACGAGCGCGAAAGAAAGTTCGCGCGAGATTTTCCTCGCGATCTCGTGCGAACCTGTAGATTTCCCGCGCGATCTCGTGCGAACCTCTACTCGCAATGCGCTTACTGCGCGAGATTATACATAGCGGGCGGAAACGGAAATACGTCACGGAAACAAAATGGCCGCGCCCGTACTCGACCTTGGGGTAAATTCGCGTGTTGCGCTGCAAGCGGCTCGCGAATACTGCAAAAAAACTCGCGAAACAACAAGCCGCAAAAAAAATAAAATGCTCATTCGCACGAATTGGCGGCTTCCGCGGTCGGTTTCGCACGACGCCGCGCCCCGCGAATAGCGCGAAAAAAACCGAAAAACGATTTCAGCAAAAGCAAAAGCAATGAGCAGGTGCAAAAGGTCAACCTCATGATTTGTAACGATTCTTTGTAGTGCTTCCTGAGGGGGCCCTCCAGAATTCGGTTGCCTGCTTGCAACTATTTTGTGTGACCCTGCTCTGACCTTAACTGTATGCCACAAAGGTCCTGATTTACAGCTAAAGGAGCAGACAAGCAGGTGCCAGGCTGGAACTTTAAATTCTTTCAGTGACACATTAATTAGCCCCTAATTCATTATTGTCAGTTGGGGCAGGGAAGGTGTTGTAACTAATTTTTGCAACAATGAAAGCACTTAGCAAGTGCAAAAGATCACTAATCAGGGCGCACTAAGGAAGCAGGTGCCAGCTAAAAAAATATTCTGTGACACATTAATCAGCCCCAAATTAATTCAGGTCACTTGAGGCAGGGAAGGTGTGCTTTGCTTTGCCGAAAATAATGTACACTGGACAACCAGAGGGTGTGGTGATGAAACAGAGGGTGGCATGGGTGGGCCAGAGGGTGGCATGAGTAGTCAGAGAGTGGCAGTGGTGACAGAGAGTGGCAGTGATGAAGAAGAGTGTCCCAAACAGGCTGGACAGGTAGAAACAAGTTCGCAAAACTTGCGACCCGACAGGTAAGTTCGCAAATTGCGAAATTGTAAAAACCCTCGCGAACTGGCAGAAACACGGGCGAACACAAAAAAAAAAAATCCGCAAATTCGCGGGAATTCGCGGATTTTGCGGATTGCGAATCCGCAAATCCGCAAAATTCGCAAACGCGAGATCCGCAAAATTCGCCCATGCTTACCCGCCATACACAAGAAAAACCCTAGGCCAACAGCCTGTGTCCTGCATGCCCCCATTGTAGGGAGCCGTGACAAAAGCAAGAGTAACGAACTTCTTGTTTTTTTTTCCTATCACTTTCTCCTTGCCTCTTTCCTTTCCTCTTCACACCTCCGCCCAACCCTATAAGGGTCAGTACTGCACTTCAATTAAATAATTTCTACTAATTGAGTAACAATCCTCAATTATGAAAGACCAATCTTTTAGTCTGGTTTTTTCAAATATTTCTTTTTATTATTTGATTATTATTCCTTATGTTTTTTATTTTTGTTGGACCTTATTTTTCAACAAAGGTTATATCACAAAAATAGAGACTTGGAAGGTATATACAAGAACAAACAATGTATATCAAGGATTGTCACAATTCAAATATAACATATATCACTTTGCAAAAAACAGTCAGTTGACACAATAAACATTCAAAGGACAACATTAAGTGCACTTAGAGACAGGACGAATAGACAACACATTAACAAATGGACCTGTTCAGAAACTAGTGTACACGCCCTGTATTGGGTGGAGTTTTTTAGAGACCAGGTGCGGGTACTAGTGGTTAGTACCAGATTTGTTTCCGCATATTTGCATGTAATAGACCATCTGATAATTCAATTTTTTTGTACTAAATCCTGGAGAGATTGGTCTATTTGAGAAAACAGAGATGAAGAGAACAGGGGTCGACGCGTTTCGAATCCCTTATGTGCCAGGGATTCTCATCAGGACCGTGAAGATTAAATCTACAAAAGTGAAAAATAAATGAAAAAAATTCAGTCATTCATACTCAGAACACTCAACTTCTATCAGTCACACACGCACTCTCTTAGATCATACCTGTGTTGAGTGGTCGGTCTCTCAACAGAGTGGCTACTCTTGTAGCTGTAATATTAAAGATTCAATGGGCATAATTAGTATGGATCAGCCAGTAGTGCGGGCACAATAGTGGCAGTCATTTAATCAGAGTACTTACATGAGTGAGCGGTGTGACCGCGTGGTCAGTAAGATATTAATTATTTCAGGCACTCCTGTAATGAAAAAGAAAGAGGTTTCTTGTTCACTTATGAGATCATGGGCTCAGGGTTGAACATGTTGCGGTTGTGCTCATATTAAAAACCGGGTTTAGTGAGGCCAGTGTGGTTGAGCTCTTAAATTTGTTTAAAACGTCTCTAGCGTTATTTAAGGTGCCGAGGTTGTGAACCAACGGAGTTTATGAGCGTTCAATTAGGAACAATAATGCTTTGGGTCCAGCTCTATTCTAAAATTGAATGGCTAGTTTGTGCTCGTTTTTCGAAGGGCGGGTTGTCTCAAACGGAGCTTCAACATGTACCGCTAGATTGGCGCTCGGGAATTCTTACCGGTAAATCTTTGTCAAGTCTCCTCCGTACGCGGCTCCGTTCAGTACTGCGGCGCGTTTGTGTTGGTGCCGGTTGACCCGGTTGTATAAGTGCTTCGAACTTGATGCTAAGGCTTCTGGGAAGCGTAGTTTTTTGATGTTGATTGTATTACGTTGCTTGCTGGGTTTGTTATGACGTGGGGAGAGAGCATGTTTTTAGTCCGTTTTTTAATAGATCGTGCCCAAAGCAAGGGTCAATGAGGGTTTAACTGGCTGTTGTTTAGCAACAGAGTCTAAAAAATGAACAAAAGCCTATTCTAGTCCGTTTTTTTGGGGTCGATGTGCCGATTCAAAATGTCCAGAGGTTGTTGCTTGGCAACCAATGTAAATGCTGTGAGTCTAGTTTGTGATGGTGAAAAGTGTCATTACTGGCTGATGGGTCCATGAATTCTTAACGGATGTTCAATAGGAAGGGAGGGTGACCAACCACTCTATAAGTTGTAGAGTTCCGACATTTCGTTCAAGCCTTGAGTGGCCGAATTGAATTTTAGAATCAACATTGCTTCTCTTTGTTTTAGTTTGGCCTCTAAATCTCCGCCCCTCTGGTCACGCTCTAATTTAGAAATGACTGTCCAACTGAAGTCCAGGTCTCCATGAGACTGGTCGATCCAGTGTTGTACAAGAGGTGCTGAGGTAATTTTTTTCTTGATTCTGGATTTATGTTGAGAGATTCTCTGTCTGATTTCTTGATTTGTTTTCCCTATGTACAATTTTGGGCATGGACATAGGATGGCATAGATCAAGTTTTTTGATTTGCAGTTCGTAAAGGTGTTGTGTTTCCATGCGATTCCTTGATGTTGGAATACATTCCCCTCAATCGTGGAGTTACAACACATGCATGTTCCACACTTCTTGTGGCCTGTAACTGGAGGTAAATTGACAAATTCACGTATTGTGGGGGCCTTCTTGGTAGGGACTGCAGCCCTGACGACTTGGTTCGCAATGCTCTTGTCTTTTCTGAAGGCAAACAGTGGTTTAGCGTTCAACTGTATATCCACGTCCTTTATTAGATGCCAGTTCTGGTTGATAACCTTCTTGAGAAAGTTAGATGATGCCCCAAAAGTAGTGACACAAACTGTCCGTTCGAGTTTTTTCTTTTCTTTCTTTCTCAACAGTTCATCTCGTGGTGTCCACCACGCGCGTTTGATTGCTTGTTTGACCAATTTGGATGGATATCCCCGGTCTAAAAGTCTCTCCATGAGCAGGTTTGCATGGTACATATACTCGTCTTTGAATGAACAGTTTCGACGTATACGGAGAAATTGGCCTATTGGTAAATTCTCTTTTAGACTGCGTGGGTGGTTGCTGGAGAAATGCAAGGATTTGTTGCGGTCAGTCTCTTTTCTGAAGAGTGTGGTAACCAACTGTCCATTTGTGCAATATACTTCCACATCTAAGAAGGAAAGTCTTGTGGGTGATGACTGAATGCTGAATTTGATGTCCCTTGTACGGCTGTTAAGCCATCCATGGAAGTCAGTTAATTGTTCCACTGTTCCGGACCATGTGAAAAAAATGTCGTCTATGAAACGAACCCAGCCCCCTATCCATTGTGCGAAGGGGTTGTTATTATGTACGTATCTGTCTTCATATACACTCATGAAGAGTATAGCCAGCTCTGGGGCAAAGGGACAGCCCATGGCTACTCCCTTAATTTGGAGAAAGAAGTTGTTGTGGAATTTAAAATAGTTTTTAGTTAGAGCCATTCTTGCCAATTCCAAAATGAAGTCCGTAGGCACTCTCATTGGACGATCTCTTTTGTCCAAGAAGATTTCAACAACTTCCAAGGCCTGGTCTTGGGGAATTTGGGTGTATAGTGAGACTATATCCATACTTACTAGTAAGTCCTGGCCTTCGGAAAATGGTAATTGTTGTAATTTACACAGAAAATCTGAGGTGTCTCTCAAAAAAGATTGTACTGTTAATGTAAAGGGTTTGAGGAAGAAGTCAATGAATTTGGAAATGGGTTCAAACAGTGATTCGCACCCAGATATTATGGGGCGGCCTGGTGGTGATTTGGCATTCTTGTGTACCTTTGGGAGTACATAGAATAATGGTGTCCTTGGATGTTTGTTTAATAGATAACCAAATTCTTGTTTGCCCAAAAAGCCTTGTTCAAAGCCATTTTGTAGAGTTTTTTCAAGTTCGCTCTGAAATTCAGTCGTTGGATCAGATCGTAATTTCCGGTAGCATTCGATGTCTAGTAGCTGTCGATTGGCTTCCGCTATATATTCGTTGGTACCCTAAATAACAATCGATCCGCCTTTGTCGGCTTGCTTGACTATAATATTCTCATCATTACTGAGAGAATGTAGTGCATCTTTTTCTTTTTTTGTCAAATTGTGTTTGGTGAAGGATTTGTGCTTTTTCTCTTCTGAGGAAATAGCTGACAACACAGTTTTTTCAAAGTATGTCACTTCTTTAGGTATTTTACCTTTGTGCTTTGGGCACGATCTATTAAAAAACGGACTAAAAACATGCTCTCTCCCCACGTCATAACAAACCCAGCAAGCAACGTAATACAATCAACATCAAAAAACTACGCTTCCCAGAAGCCTTAGCATCAAGTTCGAAGCACTTATACAACCGGGTCAACCGGCACCAACACAAACGCGCCGCAGTACTGAACGGAGCCGCGTACGGAGGAGACTTGACAAAGATTTACCGGTAAGAATTCCCGAGCGCCAATCTAGCGGTACATGTTGAAGCTCCGTTTGAGACAACCCGCCCTTCGAAAAACGAGCACAAACTAGCCATTCAATTTTAGAATAGAGCTGGACCCAAAGCATTATTGTTCCTAATTGAACGCTCATAAACTCCGTTGGTTCACAACCTCGGCACCTTAAATAACGCTAGAGACGTTTTAAACAAATTTAAGAGCTCGACCACACTGGCCTCACTAAACCCGGTTTTTAATATGAGCACAACCGCAACATGTTCAACCCTGAGCCCATGATCTCATAAGTGAACAAGAAACCTCTTTCTTTTTCATTACAGGAGTGCCTGAAATAATTAATATCTTACTGACCACGCGGTCACACCGCTCACTCATGTAAGTACTCTGATTAAATGACTGCCACTATTGTGCCCGCACTACTGGCTGATCCATACTAATTATGCCCATTGAATCTTTAATATTACAGCTACAAGAGTAGCCACTCTGTTGAGAGACCGACCACTCAACACAGGTATGATCTAAGAGAGTGCGTGTGTGACTGATAGAAGTTGAATGTTCTGAGTATGAATGACTGAATTTTTTTCATTTATTTTTCACTTTTGTAGATTTAATCTTCACGGTCCTGATGAGAATCCCTGGCACATAAGGGATTCGAAACGCGTCGACCCCTGTTCTCTTCATCTCTGTTTTCTCAAATAGACCAATCTCTCCAGGATTTAGTACAAAAAAATTGAATTATCAGATGGTCTATTACATGCAAACATGCGGAAACAAATCTGGTACTAACCACTAGTACCCGCACCTGGTCTCTAAAAAACTCCACCCAATACAGGGCGTGTACACTAGTTTCTGAACAGGTCCATTTGTTAATGTGTTGTCTATTCGTCCTGTCTCTAAGTGCACTTAATGTTGTCCTTTGAATGTTTATTGTGTCAACTGACTGTTTTTTGCAAAGTGATATATGTTATATTTGAATTGTGACAATCCTTGATATACATTGTTTGTTCTTGTATATACCTTCCAAGTCTCTATTTTTGTGATATAACCTTTGTTGAAGAATAAGGTCCAACAAAAATAAAAAACATAAGGAATAATAATCAAATAATAAAAAGAAATATTTGAAAAAACCAGACTAAAAGATTGGTCTTTCATAATTGAGGATTGTTACTCAATTAGTAGAAATTATTTAATTGAAGTGCAGTACTGGCATTTTCTTGTTGATTCTTACATTGGCGCAGCCTTACTGCGTTGGAGCCAGAACCCCCATTGCAACCCTATAAGGGGACAGCTGGATAAGGGGATCAGCCTAGCATGTGTATACATCTGTAAAGTAGAGCTACTCGACCCAACGAGCCTGGGCAGAAACCCTGGAACGAGTTATCCATTAAAATGTATGTTATCTGTCCTATAAGTGTGTGTAAAAACAATAAAAATGTACTGAAATAAAAAAAGAAAAAAGAAATGATGTTTGAGTATGAAAAGGCATTGCAAAACATTTTAATATGTCCTTTGTTTTGCTTTATAGTGATAATGTTTGAATGTTTATCATCTGTCCTGAAGAAGGTGATGAAAATGTGATTTTTCATTGAAACACCGCATCAACAGATTTTGGTATAGGTAGCTCCAAAAGAGTTTTTCCAAGCACAAGTTTTTTTTTGTAATAGGATTTTTTTTAGCAATATTGGTTGTTATGGTTCTTAATATAAATTGAATGGTAGGATAATCTATGTATTAGGTGATTTGGAATATTCATCTTGTGTATAAAATCCAAATCACTTGCACTAGTAATTTATGGAATCTGTTCTTTGTATTAAATGCAATTATGAAACGTATTCATTTGTTTTAATGTAACAATCAAATTTTTTAACTGTGGTGAAAAAATGTATTACTCATATATATGTTCTTATATTTAATGGTTCTAGTGTGATTAATGGCTTTGCAGTGTTATTAAAGAGAAAGATTTTATGTTCACTTATTTTTTCTTGTTTTCTTGTTTCTCTATAATATAGATAATATAATAGGGGGGTCCTGGCTACTACTGTTTTGCAAAAAATACTCTCTATTATTAGATATCTTTTATTTCAGCACCACACCATAAAACGTTTGCATAAATAAGACCACTAACAAAAATCATCATACATACAAAGATATTGCATATAGGGAGATACAGATACAACCATCTTAAAAGGGGAAAATAGTGGATAACCATCATTAATAATACAGTCGATCATGGCATATTACTGCTATATAGTAATTCTGTTTCTTTATAAAATGAGAATGTATCCTCTTGTACAACAAATAGTCTAAAAAGAGAAGATATCATATTATAGATACAAACCACATTCATATGTCAATCTAAAAAACAGTACACAAAGATATTGCACCAATCAATATCCTGAGTGTAAAAAAGGAGAAGGCAGACACTAGACAGCCTATTTGAGGTTTGCTCGGCAGTTTAGCTATGATAATTAGGTTTTATCTATGGCCTTCTTTCTTAGTTTCGACGCACAATGCAGATACCGAGATATTGCAAAGGCTAGTTGTTCACTAGTGGCACTATTGAAGAGTCTCATGGCTTCCCAATAGTGTCTCAGGCCCAAGAGTTTACATACAGCTATGAGCCATTACTTTTTGGGCGAACCGATATGAAGGGCAGAAAAACATAAAGTGGGCCTCTGATTCTTTGATATTAGGGCAGTTAGGACAACATTTAGATGGAGAAGGCACAATGGTCCATGCCAAAGTATGAATTCTCAGGTGTAGAAACCAACATCTGAACTGAACATATAGGCGTTTGGATTGGAAAGGGTACATTCGAGCCATATAGGGTTCAAAGCTTGGGAGACACTTATGATTCGGGAACTGGCCTGTCAGGTTACTATCTAGGTATGTTTCCCATGTTTGGATAAATACTGCCTCTCAATATAGCTGTTTTGCTTTTTGTGCATCACCCTTAACGGTCAACTCAGGGGATGTCCATAGTTCATCCATGCCTATTGTATGTGATGTTTCTTTAATACGTTTCAGCCGTGGAGTGCACAGTGACCTATCAACACCAATTAGGTCTCTAACGCAGTCTCTATTGGTTCCTAATTTTTGGGTAGACTACAATCTAATCCAAAATAGCAATAGGTTTTATTAGGACTGTTAGGTGTATGGGACTAAATGCAAGGTCTAGTTGTAATGGGGTGGTGGGCGAGCTTGGGGGAAGTTTAAATAGGCTCTTAATAAACTTATTTTCAATCTTAGTTAGGGAACTGAAGTAGCATAGCCCCATATCTCTGCTCCAAATATTGCCAATGGTACCACTGCTGCTCTGCTGCTGCTCTATATACCGTAAGAACAGGGGACATCGCACCTCCTGATGTGGCCCTGTATTTCCCCACTATTGCTGAGGCTTTCTGATGGAGTATGACTTTCCTCTTTTCCAGATGCTTTCCCCATATTTGGCTGTCGCTTAGCTTCACCCCAAGATAATCGAAAGGGGACACTTTTTCTAGAGGAAGTCCCTCAATAAGCATGTTCCCTCGATATTTTTTGTGGGGTTTTATTATCATAGCCTTAGACCTGAAAAGATTTAATTCAAGCCCTCTTGCAAAAACTATCAAAAGCATTCAATTCAGTTAGCAGGCCCATAGGCGTACGAGAAATTCACAAGTTGTCATCTGCAAACATCAGTATAGGGGTAGGGACACCAGCTAGTTTAGGGGCCTCATTCATGCATTCCTTCAGCTTCCACGCTACGCCAATAATATATAAACTAAAAAGAGATGGAGAAAGGACACACCCTTGTCTGACTCCTTGCTTGATCTGTATCCTTTCTGTCAGATTTCCTACATTGTTCCACCTAACCCTTGCATAGGTGGTAGCGTGAAGCTCTATCAGTATTCCTAGTAGCACTGGGGGGATACCATATCCTTCCAATACTTCCCACAGGGTTTTTCTTGGCACCGGGTCGGATGCCGCTCTCAGGTCGATGAAAACGACATATAGATGGTCACGCTTCAAGGTGGCGTATTTCAATGTTATCACTTTGAAGCGGTGGACCTGGCCCAGTGTGCTGAACTTTGTTGTAAACCCTGCTTGCACATCATCAAGGATGTTATTATGTTCGACCCATTCGTTCAATTTACGGAGGATCTATCTGCAAAATCTTTTTTGTGTATTCTCTAGCAGGCTTATGGGTCTGTAGTTGGAGGGGTTTGTTCTGTCACCTTCTTTATAAATAGGTTTTATGACGGCACTGTGCTATGTTGAAAGAATTTAATTGCATTTTAATATACTATTGAATAGGACATTCAAATATGGACACCAGATCTCAGGTTGGGAAAGGAAAAGTTCACCAAGGACACCATCCATTCCTGGGGCCTCGTCCTTTTTTTGTTAGTTTCACTGCTGATAGAGTAAAGGTAAGCTGGGCTTCACCTATAGCAGGATTTTCCGTCTCATATTACATTGGGGAATGGTGATAAGCTCCGTTCGGGAAGGCCTTATTACATTACTTTGTGCATGGGTGCCACTATATAGGCTGCTGAAGTGAGTGACCCAGGTTTCAGGTTTAATTACTGGGTCTAGATTGTTACCACTGGCCTGATTGACTGATAACAATATCCAGAAGCTTTTAAGGTCTCCCTTCTCTAGTATTTCAGCAATGGTCAACCATGGATTATCCTCCCATTCCCTTTTTGCTTTAAGTAACAGAGTTTTATAACTGTGCTTAGCCTTGATAATATCTAGCTTTGATCCCTTTTTGACAGCTTAGTGAGTTTTCCCTAGGCGGCAAGTTTTATTAAAACCAGGATGGCGTTTTTCTGTTAGCTGCTCCTCTTCTCTGTTCACTCATAAAGCATGCCCTTAGTTCTTCCATTAGTTCACAATGTATAACAACAAAGTTAGTATTCTGGACATTAGCAAGGTCTATCTGGGAGCGTTTATGCACAGAAAGTTTGTGTATATATATATATATATATATATATATATATATATATATATATATATATATATATATATATATATATATATATATATATATATATATATGTGTGTATGTATTATATATATATATATGTGTGTATGTATTATATATATATATATATATATATGTATTATGTATGTATTATATATATATATATATATATATATATATATATATGTATATATATATATATATATATATAAATTTCTTTAGGTCCATTAGCAGGTCTGCCCATTTAACATTTCTAAGATTGTTTGTAGTATCAATTATTGGGGTAGCTACAACGATTTCCATCTTTCCATCTTTAAAAGGGATCATCAAAATTGTTGCACCTAATGCTTGGTGGTCACTATCTGGTCGAGGGACAACCTGCCTATCAATTAAATCAGGCCATAACTCATTGTCCAGCAATTTATAATCCATCCTAGAGGTGCTATGGCCTCTTTTAAAAGTGGAACTGGATGGGCAATCACATTCCATGTTGCCATTTACAATTCTCAAACCATGAGAAATAGTACAATCTAATAATTGGGCACACACTGTGGATGTTTTAGTTGCTTTCTTATACTTTTTCTTCTCACTTTTCTTTCAGGGATGCCTTATATAACTTCATTGTATATTTCACAAAGTTAATCCAATCTAAAGTAGTCAAAGGGACATTTTTGATTCAATATTTACAAATTTCCTCCGAGAAGGTAAGATCAAATGAAGCATATATATTTTTTTCTATGGATATAGATTCATGATTTACCATACCCCCAAAAAAACCAGCATTACACTTACCTGAAGGCACCTCAAGTATGGCTGAGATATTATTACTTACATTGGGCCAGAAATGTTGTAACATTGGGCAGCCCATAAACATAAGCACATCATCTGACTTTTCTTGGAAACATTTAGGGCATTTTAGGGTGGCACCCTTACTGAATTTGGAGAGCCTTAGAGGAGACCAATGCACTCTATGGATACAAAAGATGTGATTTCGCCTTAGGCTTGCAGCTTGAACTGTGGAATACAAAGTGTTACATGATACTTGCCATAATTCTTCTAGATGGATTTCATGCAAGCTCTATCCCCTCAGCTCCAGTGGAAGTTCAAAGTCACCCTCCGCAAGATCGATCAGAAGCCAATATAGATTTCCCACCTCTTTTCGTTGCCTTCTTATACTCTTGTTGGGGAGACATTTCTGCGGGAATACACCCAGCATTTGTCAGGATATTGGTGCTGCTGTCTCCAACTACAATTTTAAACTTGTTAGGGTGGAACTGACTCATCAGTTCTTCAAGTCTAATTACAGTCAGGAATTGTGCATTTGGGGAACTGATCTAATATATATGTTCACCAGGGCTATCTATCTAGTACCTGTTTGGGTGCTGACTTTAATTTACATGGCCAATAGATCTCTAGAGTTAGTGGGGATCATTTTTACCTCAGGAAATAAGTCCAGGCTTAGTCAGATCAGGAGATCTCCAGATGGGCGTCCAGCCAGGGAGGGAGATGCATTTTCGGTAAATGTCAGGAAACCAGTGAGAAGTACTGGATTAGTGGCCCACATTTCATTCCATGATAACAATCTTAAACAATCACATTCTATCAGGCCCTGGCTACAAATGTTTGGCTGTATGCAACCTCCCAGCAATAATGTGTGAGTCTTGATAATATTGCTGTAATCAGTTCCCTTCGGACTGCCAATGCCAATTGTCATAGGGGGTATGTTAGAAAAGGGCCCTTCGATAGGAGGAGACCCGTATCCTTTTAAAAGGAAGTTGGAACAGGTGTTATTAAGTCAATCTATATCTGTTATGTTGGAAGTGCTACATACTTTCCTTGGGTTTGTCTCACCCCTCCTAGGCGGAGATTTGTACTTTCTTTAATCCCTTAGATCAGGCCTAAATTCCGGGGGCTGTGTGTCAGTCGTATTTGGGTGTCATTATCTGGTCTGATACACAAAGAAGGGACAAGGGGGCTTTTGAGAATTTCCAGCATAAATGCCCCTGAGCAAGTAGAAAGAAATGGTTATGCTGTTCCTTTGGGATGAGAGTCAAGTATGTGTAGATGTATGTTTTGAATGAATATAAAATAGGGTTGGGAGTACCAGCGAAAACAACTTTAATCAATGGGTCCCCTACCCTTAGTAAAAGTAATTATTAAGGCGCTAGGCTAAGCTTTATGTCTTAGGTTCAAGCGTTCTTATTGGTGACAGGTCAACATGTTTCTCGCCAAGTGTATAGTCTACGGGCGATTCATCAGGACCAGAAAAGAAATCTATCTACAACTCAAAAAACTATCATGGTGGCGTGGATGCATACTCACATCAACCACACAACTAACTAGTTGAGTACCTGGTAGTACTGGAACTACCTGTGAAGGGAGAAAATGTGACACTGGTTAAATCAATACAATTTCAAATGTGTGTATTTTACTCGTTTCCCTTGTGAAACTGACTCTCAAAATTCAGTGGTGAACAGGAATTAAAATAAAATAAAAATAAATTAAAATGGTGCCACACGGTGAGTGCACAAGGTGAACTAGCGTGAACTTCAGCCCTTGTGGCACAAAACAAAGTTGCAGAGAAACTCTGGGAAACTCTGGGTATTCAACCAATGATTAGGACTAACCAGGCTTAGAGCAAATGACAGCCACTCTAGCACCATCAGTTTTAATTGCAGGAGACTACAACTGTCACCTCTGCCCGCACTTAATACCCCTTACTGAAAAATGGGACTCCTGCAGTATTAAGGAGGGCGCCCACTTGGAACACACAGCGCAGGGCACTAAATTGAATTCCTTAATAGGGAAAATGAATCTGGCGTACCTAATGGACCTATTACCCCTGAACAAGGAAGGTGGTGTTAACCCAACCTTCAAAGGTAGAGGATGTAGTACTTTCATTGATTTTATAGCAGTCTCGTGTCACTTAAAACGTAGTATTTTAAGTTTTGCTATTGATTGCAGTGGTTTCAGTGACCACAATCCCCTGGTAATGTCATTGGCCCTGTCAAAATCAAATAAAAGAAGAAGTGGGACAAATCCAGACATGATGGAAAGAGTCTCAGACCAAGGCAGAAGATTGAAATGGGCTAGGCTCAATCCCGAAAGCTTTTATAAATCACTAGTTACGGAAGGGAGGAAGCAACTGGAGGTATGCCTTGATTGGGAGATTAAGGGGACCCTGGTGGTAGAGTCATTCGAGGAGTTGGGTTGTCTGGTGGCTAGTTTAACGCAAGTCCCAGGGAAAAGGATGGAGACTAATAATAAGCCCAGATGGTTTGATAGAGGATGCTCCTCTGCCCAGAGTAAATTGAGAGCAGCCCTAAAAACCAAGCCGAGGGATACAGCAAAGGTGACCCTATGTAGAGCACATTATAAAATGGAAGTTAGACGGCGGAAACGAGCTCTCCAATCAGAAACATGGGAAGACCTGCGCGAGGCAGCAGAGTCCAGAGATTCCTCGAGGTTCTGGGCAATAATCAATAGACCTTGCTTCCAAGACAACAAGAACCCCAACATAGCATCAAATGTACTACCTGATCAGTGGGTTAACAGGGGAACTCAGGCAGCAGAAGACCAAGTTGATCGTAGAGAGATACTAGTAGGGGGAGTTGAGTTCTCCCTAAAAGAGATAGAAGCAGGTATAAAGGGTTTAACCCGAAATAAAGCCCCGGGCCCTGATGGGATACCGCCTGACCTCTTTTTGAGCAGAATTGACCTATGGGCCCTGTTGGTAACAAGGGTGATAAACGAGGCAATAGCTGTGGGCCTTCCCCGCTCTTGGTCAACCGCAGTAATTGTTCCAATTTTTAAAAAGGGCAATAGGGACAGTCCAAGTTGCTATAGGCCCATCTCACTTATTGACGTTACTGCTAAAGTCATGGGTAGAGCAATCCTAAATCGTATGAGTGGCTGGGAATAGGAGAACTCTATACTCACTGAGGTGCAATATGGCTTCAGGGCTGGGAGGTCTACAACGGACCAATGTTTGAATTTGTACCTCCTGGTTGCAAAATATACAGTAGCCAGCCAGGAGAACGTATACCTAGCCTTCATGGACTTGGCCGCAGCGTTTGATTGCGTGAACAGACCAAAACTGTGGGCAATACTCGCAGATCTGGGGATCGACCCTGGCCTTATTCATATTCTCAGAAGGCTACATTACAACACCACTGCAAAAGTGAGGTATAACCTGGAGGGTGACCAGACGGAGGCCTTTACATGTACGAGTGGGGTTAGGCAAGGGTGCATACTCGCTCCCTTCCTGTTCTCCATCTATATTAACGGGCTCAAAAGTTTCCTGCTAAACCTAAAAGTAACCATTAAAGAAATGGGGTAACCCAAAAGTACTGGACCTGGGTATCAAATTGATATTAGCAAACAATGGTCCGAGACCTATAACTTAGTACAAAAGAAATGAATCAAACCTTATTTGATTTTAGAGCATAAATTATTTGTCACTGCTCAAGCCAACCAATAGAGAACATAAGAATTGGCAACAACAACGAGGTCCGAAATTATATGCAATATTTTAATCTATTGTCATATATAGCATTAGTATTGCAATTTACAAATTTTTATATATTTTTTGAATAGTCATTTTAATTGCCCCGTATATAGTGTGCAGTAGAAAAAGGGTGTCAAAGGAAGTGCAAGTGATAGGGTGAAAGGAAGAAGAAATCACACAAAATTTATAAAAACAACAATTTGTACTATTCCGAAGGAATACCAGCCAATAAATGCTGGACCAGAGTACCTGACCACATTCAATTAGTCCAAGGGGACTTCTTATTCTTGTTATCAGACATAAGATGTAACAATTATCTGCACTATATCACAAAAAGAGGGGGGATATAGGTAGTGGTCCAGGTATTAGATAGAGTGTCGACGTTTCGACTCGTCTTGCGGCCTTGCGGTTAGTTGTGCCTGGGCCATGCGAGTCTTCATCAGGACATATTAGACGGGGCAGCGCAGGGTTATCTTGGTGACCCTGTGGAAAGTATAAATGGACCGTAAGAATTTTGGGGTTGTTGCCTAATGGGTGAGGTGAGAACAGGGGTATAGAAATGCTTACCCTGTTAATGAAGCAGTAGTCGTTATCTACTTAAGTTGGGTTTGGTCCATGCAGTCCACTGGCTCCTATTCTATGCACAGTTGCCAGAACCTGGTTTTTAAAAATATAATGAAGGACCCATGTAATAAATATATATATATGTGGTCCTATAGACACAGTCATATCCAGGCAAAACATAAAGGTTACCTGCACAATGAATCTGATAGGTATATGTTCCCAGGTAAATTTCTTGTAACCACGAGGCTGTAACAATTCATAACAATACCTATTTAGTAAGACTCAGTTAAGTGAGAGTAAAAGTTTGTAACAATTATTAAATGAAATGGGCTCACCAGTTGGTCAGAGTCCAGAAATCAATCTGGTGGTTGCTGTATACTAATGCTATATATGACAATAGATTAAAATATTGCATATAATTTCGGACCTCGTTGTTGTTGCCAATTGAAATGAAATGGGCTCACCAGTTGGTCAGAGTCCAGAAATCAATCTGGTGGTTGCTGTATACAGCAACCACCAGATTGATTTCTGGACTCTGACCAACTGGTGAGCCCATTTCATTTAATAATTGTTACAAACTTTTACTCTCACTTAACTGAGTCTTACTAAATAGGTATTGTTATGAATTGTTACAGCCTCGTGGTTACAAGAAATTTGTGGACTGCATGGACCAAACCCAACTTAAGTAGATAACGACTACTGCTTCATTAACAGGGTAAGCATTTCTATACCCCTGTTCTCACCTCACCCATTAGGCAACAACCCCAAAATTCTTACGGTCCATTTATACTTTCCACAGGGTCACCAAGATAACCCTGCGCTGCCCCGTCTAATATGTCCTGATGAAGACTCGCATGGCCCAGGCACAACTAACCGCAAGGCCGCAAGACGAGTCGAAACGTCGACACTCTATCTAATACCTGGACCACTACCTATATCCCCCCTCTTTTTGTGATATAGTGCAGATAATTGTTACATCTTATGTCTGATAACAAGAATAAGAAGTCCCCTTGGACTAATTGAATGTGGTCAGGTACTCTGGTCCAGCATTTATTGGCTGGTATTCCTTCGGAATAGTACAAATTGTTGTTTTTATAAATTTTGTGCGATTTCTTCTTCCTTTCACCCTATCACTTGCACTTCCTTTGACACCCTTTTTCTACTGCACGCTATATACGGGGCAATTAAAATTACTATTCAAAAAATATATAAAAATTTGTAAATTGCAATACTAATGCTATATATGACAATAGATTAAAATATTGCATATAATTTCGGACCTCGTTGTTGTTGCCAATTCTTATGTTCTCCATTGGTTGGCTTGAGCAGTGACAAATAATTTATGCTCTAAAATCAAATAAGGTTTGATTCATTTCTTTTGTACTAAGTTATAGGTCTCGGACCATTGTTTGCTAATATCAAACCTAAAAGTAGATACGCCCAGAATTGGAACTAGACACATACCACTACTGCTCTATGCAGACGATGCGGTGCTCTTGGCGCGCACGCCAAGGGGACTGCAGCGTCTGATTGACGGGGTTGTCGAGTTCATGACTGGGCTGGACCTATCTGCCAACCTGAAAAAATCTTACATCATGGAGTTGGGCCCTAAACGAAAGGTTAAACAATTTAAGTACACTATAGGTACAACTGGCCTGGCCAAGGTACAGACCTTCTCATACTTAGGAATGCTATTTGACAGAAATCTTAATTTTAAACCCCTGATTGAGGAACATGGAAACAGGCTAGTTGCAAGCATAGGGGCGGTCATGCAGTTCGGCCGCAGACTGGGCCGTTGGGCCCCGGACCAAATGCTGACACTCTATAACGCGATTACAATAGCTAAAACCTTGTATGGTGCTGAACTTTGGGGCATGTCTGACTTAAGCAGTCTACAGATATTGGAAAATAAGCACTTCAGGAGGCTCCTGAAAGTCCCCCAATATGTTCCGTCATCCATTGTCCATGAAGAATTAGGCTGTCTGTATCTGATGGACAGGGCAAGGAATAAACCCCTCCTGGCTTGGATAAAAATTTGGTTGAACCAGGAGGCAAATTTGACAAAGCTGATAATTGCAGACTGTATAGGTAGGGACAAGGGAATGACCATCCCCTGGTTGAAGTATGTGAAAGAGTCCGCTGAGAGCATAGGATATGGGCATCTATTCACACAACCAAGGTGCATCACTTCATGCGATCTTACGAGGGCTAAGGAGAAGTTGCGCAACCATAACGAAATGACCCGTGAAGCCATGGAAAAAGACAAACATTCGGTTGTGATTTACAGGGAGATGCAACCGTATCAGGCCATGGAACCTTATCTTTCCCTAATCTTTAACCCACAAGATAGGTTCTTGCTCACGCGGTTTAGGTTTAATTTGCTCCATCACCTCCTAGCTAAACCAGACGGCTTTACGCATACAGTTGAGGCAAAGGGGCCCTGCGGCTGCGATCACAGATCTCCGCAGGACACCCTTCACTTTGTGCTTTTATGCCCCTTTTTTCTGATACCTAGGCGCCATTTTTTAATACATCTATTTAAGAAGGCTAAGTTAAGATCGGCAAGACATGCCCTTGTTTTTTTAAAAGAAGCCAGAGAGCCCCTGATTTTATTTTGTGTCACAAATTTTTTAAGACGTGCTTTTAGACTAAGATCCCTTGTAGACAGATGAAACTGTGCGTACTCAGGGGCAGGGAGTAGCCGTATGATGTTGTAAATAGTACTCACCTTTTTATCTTATCTATTAATGAAATGTTATTATAAATTTCTTAATCTGTACTTTTATGGTGTTGTTGTAATGCCGAATAAAGGATTTCAATCAATCAAATCTCTGGGTACTCAACCAATGATTAGGACTAACCAGGCTTCAACAGTACATCGTAGGTCATACCTCATGCTCCTCATGCACTGGGGCGAGTGAGTAGGGAAAAATGAATAAATATTCGCATTAGTCACACGTATCTTGCACATACTGTGCAGTAATGACCATTCTTCTTAGCATAACCGACATACTCATCATCATACATCCATTTCAGTGAGTTAGCTTCGACTAATACCGCTCCTCTCAAAATGCTCTCAAACAATATACACTTATCGTAGTATGGGAGCAAGTTAGATTAGCATGGGTCAAACTCCCGCTTCTGAAATGTGCGTGGGAAGTTGGCAGGGTATGCCCAGACGTTGGTCCCTTGCTCACTTTGCCACTGGATTCAAGCTAGCCTGGCTGATGAAGGGTGTTACCCAGAAACCGGTCCCAGGATGCTTGTCTCTGATTCAGGGAAGACCTGGCTTGGCATTTTGGGCTGTACTGTTCCCATGAGGCACAGGGTCAAGGCTGATTTGCATATAGCTGGGTCTGAACTGAGATGGCGAAGTGAGCTAAAGAATGATGATGGATTCAACCCAGATCTGTGACTGGGGGTGAGTGTCTGAAAAGTTTCAGCGCTCCGTGCGTCATCTCCTTGTGTTAATGCACATTAGTGCACATTTGATCAACGCATGGGTGTTTGCTTCTTCACTGGTATAAAATGCCTTAAATGTTCTCGGCACAAAATATTGCAATGTAGTGCAAGAGCATGTTATTGAGGCTTGCTTTACCAGTTTGTTTTAGTAGCATTTTATTGAACGTTACACTGTTTACATTTGAATTGATAAGTAAGTGAGGTGCTGATAAAAATAAGTCCGAAATAAAACGTCACCAGAAAGAAGGATCTGGGAGTGTTAAGCACAAGAGAGCCTTCGCACCACAGCTGTTGTTACGTCATATCGTCCAAATCAGTCAAATCAGCCCATGCCTCTGTGGGCAACACAGAACATATGGGCTTTGTTCTCAGTAGAATTGTTGGCGAACGTAATTTGCAACTTGGTTTTATTTGTCAAAGTTGCTTTTCTTCCTTGTTTCAGCTTACTTTGATGTGCGTCTGAAGCGCACTCCAGCTGCTTGATAAATATATGTTCCCAGCACAAACATTATTATAACTTCTGCTGAAACGCCATCGGTATTGACACAGGAGGGTTTGCCACACTAAAGCGATAGGTACTTCTGAGTAATCAGAAGATAAGCCCTCACACTTATCTTTGGCACTTCATCACTATGAATCACAGAGCTCGCACGTTTCCCTGGTTCCTGCGTGAGTAGCTCAGGCAGCACAGCTTTTGTCTTTGTATTCTGGACCCAGTAGTCCTCTTTGTCACTTTTTAAAACTCGACTGGTCCCCGAATACAAAGAAAAAAAAAACTAGACTGGCCCAGTTACTCATGCGTGCGCCCTTGAAACTTGAGACCTCTAGAATTTGTACTGGCCCTAGTGCATTGGCGGCTCCGCCCCACCACAGCAGTGTCATCTTTAGACATAAAATGATAGTAACTCTTAATATCATTTTATGGTTTGTGTCCGTCTGTGTTGCGATTGGACGGTGCTGCTCTGCTCTGGGAGCAGGGGAGGAGTGGGTTGCCCACTCCTAAGTGGGCAATGACTGTTTGGTCAGCCCTCTCGGACGCCTAGAACAGTCATGCACACTTCCCTGAATTGCAGCCAGTATGGAGAACATGAACACCCCTCCAACCCCTGGCTGAGCTCCGTGTCACAGCCAGGGCCGGACTGACTACCGGGCGTTTTGGAATTCTGCCGAGCTGGGGCTGATTTCACCTCGGTGGGGGCTGATTTCGTTCATCGAGACCTGCGTGTACTTCGAAATAATTAAAGCAAAACGAATTTCGTTCAGTACACACAGGTCCCCATCAACGAAATCAGCCCCCAGCTCAGCAGCATTTCAAAACACCCGGTAGCCAGTCCGGCCATGGTCACAGCACTCAGACAAATTACAACGCTACATTTCAGCATTGTGATTGGCTTAGGGGAGGAAGCTTGGCTGCCTGCCTCCTGTTCTAGTGGATGAACATAGGAGAGCAGGAGAGGAGAAGCGAAATTGGCCTCAAGGTAAGTTTATTTATTTTTTTGTCTCCCCCCCCCGCGACCTCGTGCAACTCCTCCCGCGACTTTCTCGCCACCCACGAACCAGACCAACCAACACTGCCCAAGTGTTGCATTTACTTGAGAGAGACCTAGATGAGTCGTGAGCTTGCGCAAGGCTCTGTCCATCTTTCATGCCATCATTTTTCTGACTCACCTACAAACAGCCTCTGCTGTAGTCCTATTGTATCCAATATACACTTTAAAAGTCGGCTTTTGGCCCACCCTTTGTTCGTGATAGGATGGCTTTCTTGTCCATCTTAGTTCTCTCCTCTTGAGTTGATGACTTTTTTTCTCTATTCTTGTGTTTGACACGCCTAGTTAACATTTCAGTCTCACTGTGTCTTGATTATCGTTCCATAACTCACAGAAGGGCCTTGGATCACTGACGTTCTCCCTCCAGGCTCTCCCTGCTGACTACTTTGCCACTTCTGCTTGCACTATTTAAAAAAATATGGGGGCATATTACCAAGCATGAGCGAAAAATATCGCTCATCTTGGTTAGCGGCCGAAATTACATCGCCGAGCATCGCCGATTTTTATCGCTTAGGAGCCTTGATATTATCAAGGTTTATCTCCTAAGCGAAAAAAATCGGCCGAAATGCATGAATATCGCTGTAAAGTCAGCGATATTCATGCATTATCGAGCAAATGCTCTTAGCCATGTTATCCACCTACCATTGGATAACATGGCTAAGAACTGCTCAGGGGCAGGTGTTAGCTTTTGGAGATATTCGCGCTTAGCGCGAATATCTCCAAAAGTTGGTAATAGGAGATAGCGATGTTAGCGACTGTTTCCGGTCGCTAACATCTTGGCACGCCCACTTTGCATGTCATTAGTGATAAATATCACAGACATGCAAAGCGGGGCCCAAGATGGTCGCTATCTCCTACTAGCTGTCGCTAACTGGTGTTAGCGACAGCTAGGTAATAGGGAGATAAAATTATCTCCGCTTTCTTGGCTTTTAAAGCCAAAAAAGCGGAGATAAACCCCCTTGATAATATGCCCCATGATCTCTCCCAGTGCCTACTTGCCCTGCCAGCATTCCATCTGCCGCTAATATAGCTTGAACCATTGCAGGCTGACTGCCCATGCGTTCGTTCACATGGCTGTGTTGGTATACGTCTTGGAATGGTTTTCATAAAAAAGAAAAAAGTATTTGGTGATGGTCGTCGTGCATGCACACACTTACACAGGTAGTCATCTTAATGGTTTTGGCCATAAACATGGTAAAAACCAAAACAAGCATGGGCAAAGCCAGTAGATTGCATTCTGGTGCCAAAGGTAAGATTATTGGCTTTGCTCATGCTTGGGCTTATTAGCCTCAAGATTATCCAGGGCTATTTCCTTTATTGTGTTTTTTTTCTCCAGTAATAAAGCAGACATCGTAGCAAGCAGATCTCCTCAAATTCTCATATATTTGCTCTGTAAGCAATATAATCACAAGTATGCTGCATGCAGGACCACTGGAATTTCAAGGCAGTGGGTGACCAAATTATTTATTTGGGCTGACCAAAATATACAACAAAAAGCTAATTATATGCCATAATGAGCACATTCTATGGCACTATTTTTTCTCTACTGTTATCTGGTACGTTTTACCCGATTAGAACACATTTGACACCATATTTCAGCAGACAGCTACAGAAAGGCGAATTTGCAAATGATTTGACAACTCATGGCACCATGTATGCCCACTGTTTGTAGTACCTTTGCTCACTTTGAGCTAGAAACTATTTTGTGTTGTAATCTGCTACTGACGATTATGTGGCATTTATAGTAAATTGATAATTATATGGAAAGCTCTGTAACCATAAAATTGCATAATTCCTCTGTTCCCTGCTATTTGTTACACTAACAGCATGTAAATAGCAGATTTCTGACATTTTGTATTGTTATAGGGCTCTTGGTAGACATGCGAACATTTGGGAACAAATAAGACAGAAATTTAGAAAATAATAACCGTAATGTTGTTTTACCGTTAAGTTACCTAGAAGTGGGAGACGTCTTAGGCAGGAGACAGCTGAAACTAGGCAATTTTTTTCCTTAAAAATCACGGGCCATATTTACTAAGCCCTTGCGTTGCCATTGGTCACGCAAGGCGACAAAAGTCAATGCAAGTCCTTAAGTCAGATTTACTAATCCATACAGAGTCAACACATCATTCAACATGAAAGAATATGAAGAAAAATAAGACGGCGCCACATATGAGCCCACCATATGTTTCAGTAGATGGGCACATGCTCAGAAACCAGACACCCTCTTTAAATAAGGAAAATAGCCCCAATAACACAGAATATGGCAGGGCTTCCATACAACACCTTTACATTCAATGCATATTGTGAGAAGTTGGCCTGATATGTAGTGTTTCCAATTCTGGAACCACTGGGTATCAGTCCAAACAAACCCCAAAGATGTCAGGTTGTAAGTCAACCTTGTAGACAAGCTATCCTAGTGGTAGCATGGACTAAGCAGCCTTAAAGGCTTAACTTAAGAGGTCGTGTTAAGCGAGCTTGTTTTACCACATACAATCCTGTAATCAAATGAAAGGACACCACACAAGTATATATTGTAAAAATATATGTATTTATTTCTAAATTACTCCCCAGTACTCTTTATGAGGAAAGGGGCACAAGCGTTAAATCAAAAGCACTGTTAAACATATAAAGTTGGCACAATTATGGCTGAGGGCGGGGGGCCACTCAGACCATATACTAAAAAAATGGTATAAGTAACACTTATCGAGCAATGGTTAGGCCTAGGGCCTAGAGATTCGCTGGGAGCAGTCAGGACAAGCAATGAAGAAGTCGGGAGTAGCCCACAGGATACGGGTGCAGCACGGAAAGTGCGGCGCGCACCAATGTAAAGTCAATGGTGCGTAAAAGTTAGTTAAAGTGAATTAAATGATACTTCCGCTGAACCTAGGAACACAAAACTTCAGACACAGACCCTAGAGGTGTGTACCAGTGTAAGGACACCGGCGTTGCAAAGTTACCTCACCCACAGGCCGTGGGTGCACAGGGTCGAAGTGGCGTCGGGTTCTGTCACGCAGGCTCTGGGTGCTTGGAGCTGTTGCAGCTGCAGGCGCTGTGAAGCAGAAGTGTCCGGTGCGATCCAAGGGTGGATCGATGTAGAAAAGTACCTGAAAGCAGAGGGGACAGAGTCTGGGTCACTCAGCAGTGACCAGGGTGGAACCAAGACGGAACCAGGCAATGTCGGGCGCAATCAGGCGGTTGTCGATAGGCTTCTCTCCGCTGTCACGTGGGCTCTGGGGCATCTGCGACGTCCAGGAGCAGGTCACGATCTGTCCCACGTAGGCTCTCGCCGTCAGCACCGTCGGCTTGAAGATTGTAGCAAACAGCACTTGGCAAAAGCAATCCACGCGGAACCGGGAGATTGCTTATCACTCGAACCAGGAGGGTCAGAGTGGGTGCTCCTTTTCACAGGAGCTGGTGCAGATCTGGAGCAACCAGAAAAGCAAGTCGGTTTTCAAGTTTCGTCGGCACAGGGGCCACAAGCCAGCTGGCAAGTGACCGGGCCAACGCGTCGAGCACACACAGGCAGAAGGGCCCCACGCAGCACTCGTCGAGTGTGGAGGGGTGAGCTTTGGTGCAAGTGGAGCTCGGGGCTGGGGCTTCTCAAACCCCGGTGTACAGCTTCGAGGGTCACTCGTGGGCTGCACGGTCAGCGTCTCGTGGCCTTTTCAAGATGGCGTGCCCCACGCTTCCGGTCGCCTCCACGGGTCTCAGCTCTGCAGGGACTGTGGATCGGGCAGGTAGAAGGCAGGCAAGCTTGATCTCGTCGATCTCTGTTGCTCGAGTTCCGGCGGGAACTGCAACAAAGCAAGGGTCGAGGGCTGGATGGTGCCTGTTTGCACAGGGTGGTCACTCCTTGACCACAAGGGAGATTCTTCAGTCTTCTCACGTCGTGTAGAAAGTCGAAGGGTCCAGATTTCGTTTCTTATGTTTCTTCAGGATGATCTGAGGTCCGTTGGGACTGCTCCCCCTCTTATTCGAATCTAGGGGGTTGGACATCCTGCTAGGTCCCCTCCTATGGGTGGGACCCAGGAAGGGGGTGGTTACACCCCTCTCCTTTGATCCTGGCCGCGCTGGGACAGGGGCTGGGAGGCCCCAGAACCGGTTTGGCCGGATCCTGCCAGGGGCAGCCTTGTGCTCCCCAGGCAGTGTCTGGTTTCTTTGAAACCTCCCTATTCCAATCCACTATCTCCTGTCTGGGGTGGTTTGACACCGCCCTGTGACAGGAAACTCTTTGTCCAGGCCTCCTCTGCCGGGTTTCGGTCAGCAGCAGGAGGCCAGACCCGTGTCTGTGGCAGGGGCATCCATTTTGTGGATCTGAGGCTCATTTTAAATCAACCGCGTTTCAGTAAAGTAACATGTCTTCTCCCTCTAGAAGGGTGGAATGCTATCCCCGTCGCCAGAACTGGCGAGGGGATAGTATTCCAATTCGTATGACACCTTACACGACATGTTTTGATAAAGCCAAACCAAAGTTGCTATATAACCGCGAGGATTATAATGCGCTTAAGAGTATATGGTATGGCATTATCCCGGATCAGCTTAGGGAGTTGTTCCCGACAGCTGCAGACAGGCTCAGCTCATGCCAGAGCACCATCTCACATAAAACCACGCACTCTGCCTCCAGGATTGATGAGGCCTTCCATAGGAGTGGCTCACAGGTTATATATGTGTCCAGATATAGGTTTAGATATAGGTATACTATATCTAAGCAAGGGGTGATTACACCCACTTGCCCCAGCTGAGTGATCAGCCAGTTGTGTCAATTTAAGAACCAGCCAGGGGTGGCAAAAGCTATGCTTCAGCCCCTGGTAGGCCTTGGTGGCACCTATGCCCTGAGCACCTATAGTGCATGGTACAGGGGCTGACAAGGAGTCCATTTCCAATTGTGGTATGTACCTATAGCACATGTATCATAAATTTAGAGAGAGAACAGCAGGCTGGGGGTCTGATTAGCAGGCCCACAGCCTCAGTAAGTCGAAAACCAGTGAAGCAAAAAGCAAAAATTGGGGTGACCATAGGATAGCAGACCCTACTCTCCTACATAACCCCCCCCCAAACGCAGGGACATTAAACTTAACCTTGACCAGATAAGTCTTCATGTTCTAAGTGGAAGTACCTGGAGAGACCATCTGCATTACCATGGTCAGTCCCTGGGCGGTGCTCCACTGTAAAGTCCATCCCCTGTAGGGAAATGGACCACCTGAGTAGTTTGGGATTTTCACCCTTCATCTGATTTAGCCACAAGAGGGGCTTATGGTCTGTCTGAATTAGGAAGTGAGTACCAAACAAGTATGGCCTCAACTTCTTCAGGGCCCAAACCACAGCAAAGGCCTCCCTCTCAATAGCTGACCAACGTTTCTCCCTGGGGGTCAGCCTTCTGCTAATAAAAGCAATGGGCTGGTCTTGACCATCTTGATTAAGTTGTGAAAGCACAGCTCCCACCCCCAACTCAGAAGCATCTGTCTGTACAATGAACTGTTTGGAGTAGTCAGGACTCTTCAGGATAGGTGCAGAGCACATGGCCTTCTTCAGGTCATCAAATGCCTTTTGACAGCTAACTGTCCACTGAACCTTTTTGGGCATCTTCTTGGATGTCAAGTCATTCAATGGTGTCACAATGGACCCATAGTTCTTTACAAATTTTCTGTAATACCCAGTCAGGCCCAAGAAGGCTCTGACTTGTGTCTGGGTAGTTGGAGGAGCCCAGTCCTGTATGGTCTGGATCTTGCTCTCCAGTGGTTGAACTTGACCCCCACCTACTAGGTGGCCCAAGTACACAACCTTGCTCTGCCCTATCTGGCACTTAGTAGCCTTGATAGTCAGGCCTGCCTTTTGCAGGGCCTCCAGAACTTTCTTCAGGTGGATCAGGTGATCCTCCCAGGTGGAGCTAAAGACAGCAATATCATCTAGATATGCTGCACAAAAGTCCTCCAACCCAGCAAGGACTTGGTTCACCAACCTTTGGAAAGTGGCAGGTGCATTCTTCAAGCCAAAGGGCATTACCACAAATTGATAATGTCCACTAGGGGTCGAAAATGCTGTTTTGGCTTTTGACTCCTCAGCTAGTCTGATTTGCCAGTAGCCAGCTGTCAAATCAAATGTGCTCAGAAATTTGGCAGAAGCCAATTTATCAATGAGCTCATCTGCTCTTGGAATGGGATGAGCATCTGTCCTAGTGACAGCATTGAGACCTCTGTAGTCCACACAAAACCTCATTTCTCTCTTCCCATCTTTGGTATGAGGTTTTGGCACAAGGACCACTGGGCTAGCCCATGGGCTCTCTGATGGCTCAATCACTCCAAGCTCCAACATCTTTTGCACCTCAGCCTTTATACAATCCCTGACATGGTCAGGTTGCCTGTAGATCTTATTCTTCACAGGCAGATTGTCACCAGTGTCCACCTCATGGGTGCACCAGTTAGTCTGACTGGGTGTGAGTGAAAACAATTGTCTGTGGGCCTGCAACACCTGTCTGCAGTCCACCTGTTGCTGCTCAGTGAGGCTGCCTGCCAAGGCTACTCCATCAACTGAACCATCATCAGGGTTCTGGGAAAGCAGGTCTGGGAGAGGGTCACTCTCTTCCTCCTGTTCCCCATCTGTGGCCATGAGGAGACTCATGTCCTCCCTGTCAACAAATGCTTTCAATCTGTTCACATGGAGCACCCTGTGGGGGCTCCTAGGGGTACCAAAGTCAACCAAGTAGGTGACTTCTCCCTTCTTTTCAATGATAGGGTAGGGTCCAGTCCATTTGTCCTGGAGAGCTGCTGGCCCCACTGGGTCCAACACCCACACCTTCTGTCCTGGCTGGAACTCAACCATGACAGCCTTTTGGTCATGCCAGGCTTTCTGTAATTCCTGACTTGCCTCAAGGTTTTTGGATGCTCTCTCCATGTATTCAGCCATCCTGGAGCGGAGACCAAGTACATAGTCCACAATGTCTAGTTTAGGCTTTTTGAGAGGTAACTCCCATCCTTCCTTCACCAAACTCAATGGACCTCTTACAGGGTGGCCAAACAAAAGTTCAAAAGGGCTGTAGCCAACCCCCTTCTGTGGGACCTCTCTGTAAGCAAAGAGCAAGCAGGGTAAAAGGATGTCCCATTTCCGCCTAAGCTTCTCTGGTAAACCTTTTATCATTCCCTTTAGGGTCTTGTTGAACCTTTCCACAAGCCCATTGCACTGTGGATGGTAGGGTGTGGTAAACTTATAGTTTACTCCACACTCTTTCCACATTGCTTTTAAGTATCCAGACATAAAGTTGGTACCTCTGTCTGAAAGAACCTCCTTTGGAAAGCCCACTCTTGAGAAAACTGCAATGAGGGCTTTTGCCACCACAGGAGCTGTGGTGGTCCTCAGGGGAATTGCCTCTGGGTACCTGGTGGCATGATCCACTACCACCAGTATAAATCTGTGCCCAGATGCTGTTTGAGGATCCATGGGACCCACAATGTCTATTCCAACTCTTTCAAAGGGTACCCCCACCACAGGTAGTGGTATCAGGGGGGCCTTTGTTGTGCCACCTGACTTACCACTGGCTTGGCAAGTGACACAGGAGCGACAAAACTCCTTGACATTTTCTGACATGTGAGGCCAGTGAAAGTGTGGAACAAGCCTGTCCCAAGTCTTATTCTGGCCTAAGTGTCCTGCAAGGGGAATATCATGGGCCAAGGTAAGAAGGAAGCCCCTAAACTTCAAAGGTATAACCAACCTCCTGGTGGTGCCAGGCTTGGGGTCTCTAGCCTCTGAATAAAGGAGCCCTTCATCCCAATACACCTTATGGGTACCTTGAGCATTCCCTGCAGCCTCAGCAGCAGCTTGCTGTCTGAGGGGTTCAAGTGAAGGGCAATCTAATTGGGCCTGCCCCAGGTCTGCCCTTGAGGGTCCCCCTGTCCCCAGAAACTCAACCTGTTCAGGTTCAAGCTCATCTGAGACAGTCTCCTCTTGGACTGCAGAATCAGTTTCCTGTGAAACTTGATCCTCAACCTGGGGCAAGTGGGAAGGCACAGCCTTAACCCTCTTGCTCCTCCTCTTGGGTTGTGGTTGGTCTATTGTTTCAAGATCCACCACTGGTTCAGGAAGGCACTTCTTAGCCTGAGACCTTGTCACTGCAAGGACATGAGCTGAAATCCCTAGCATTTCTGCATGAGTCCTGTACTCCACTTCTGACCAAACTGAGCTTTCAAGATCATTGCCTAACAGACAGTCTACTGGGAGGTCTGCACTCACAACAACTTTCTTTAGGCCATCTACCCCTCCCCAGGAGAAGTTCACAACAGCCACACTATGGGAAGTAGTGGAGTTGCTTGCATTGGTCACTAGGTAACTTTCACCTAGTACAATCTGTCCAGGGTCCACAAAGCCAGGTGCCACCATTGTGACACTGGCACAAGTGTCCCTGTAGGCCTGAGCCAGTTTCTCATTAATTAAGGGAGTCTGCCTATATTTGCCCAGGTTACTGGGGCTTACTGCAGTGGGCAAAGATATGTCCACATCATATAGGAGAACTGCCTGTGTGGGGATTCTGACTAGGCCAGATTCCACCTCAGTACCCAGGGTCAACCCTACTAAACCCTTTGGCTGTGTACCACCACTGCTGACTGTACTAGGGGGTGCAGTTGCTTTAGGAGCTGCCGTGGTGGGGACTGGATTTTTCTTAGTGCATTCACTGCCCCAGTGTGAAACTGATTTGCAGGTATTACACCAAGGTTTCTTTGGGCCATCATTCTTCTTTTTCTTGTTTCCATTTTGGGAACCCCCCTCCTTATTGCTAGTTTGGGGGCCTGAAGACTTCTGGTCCTTTTCTTTATCTTTCTGATTCCCACCCTTCTGGTCTGTTTTCTTCTGGTCACCTTGGTTCTGGTTTTTCTGCTTAATCCTTGTTCTGACCCATTTGTCTGCCTTCTTTCCCAATTCTTGGGGAGAGGTCAAATCAGAGTCAACAAGGTATTGATGCAACAGCTGGTTCTGACAGTTATTAAGGATCTGTTCTCTCATCATAAGATTGTACAATCCTGTATAGTCTGAAACTTTACTTCCCTGCAGCCAACCCTCCAGAGCCTTAGTGGCACAATCTACAAAATCAGTCCAGTCCTGAGTCTGTGCTTTTTGGGTGTCTCTGAACAACAACCTGTATTGCTCAGTGGTTAGGCCAAACCCTTCAATAAGAGCACTCTTCAGAACAGAGTAGTTTTTGGCATCCTCAGGTCTAACAGTGAGGAGCCTGTCCCTCCCTTTCTCAGAAAAGGAGTACCATAAAATTGCTGCCCACTGATCCTCAGGGACCTGCTGTACCATGCAGGCCCTCTCAAGAGCAGTCATCCATTTGTGGATATCATCCCCTTCCTTGTAGGGGGGCACAATTTTTGTCAGGTTTCTATTGTCATAGGCCCTGTCTTTTTCTTTAGGAATTTTGCTGCCACCAGTGGCATCTAAGCCACTTATTTTTTTCTCCCTTGCCAAGGTAAGTTTAGCTTGTTCCAAAGTAAGCTTAGCTTGAGCCAGGGCTACCTCTTCCCTCTCTATCTGGAGTTGGACAGCCCTCATTCTGGCCCTATGCTCTTTTCTCTGGGAGGAAGTCATCCCTCTTTGAGATTCTCTTGAGGCACTAGAAAGGTGAGAGTCCTCTGATGGAGATCTCTCCCTTCTATTGCCTGGGAGAATTTGGTTATGAGATCTGGGGTGGTGCTGGCCCCCCCCATTCCCATGTAGGTCCAAGTTGGCCTGGTTAAGGCTGGCAACCTGTACCTGGTTTCCCTGCTGATCCTGATCTTCAGGCTCTTCTACATCAGAGCCTTCCTCTTCCTCTTCCTCCTCCACTACATCATCATCTGGAAGATCCTCATTCTCAGGGGAGTTTATCCCTTCCTCTGTTTCTAAGGGAGTCTGACTCACCTTATCTAGGTCATCCTTTTCTAGGAGAGCTATTAGGGAAGGAATGGTAGGGCCTCTGCCCTTTTTTAGCCCCCTGGCTGTGCACAAGGCACTCAGGTCTTTGTGGCTAAGGTTGTCATATCTGGATGTTGTCCCTATAGGATCAACTTCTACAGGAGCAGAACCTGAGGGTCTACCTGTATCAGACATGACTGCTAGTGAGGTGTAAGTGGTGCACTTACCTACACTAAGTGGTTTCCTACTGTACCTTGCTAGTGAGTTGTAGTCAGGGTGTGCTACTCCCTTTTATCTACAACTACTAAGTTCAGTAGAACTTAATATGCTAAGCTTTTGATTTATATGTACCTAGAGGTACTTGATGTGATCTTTCAATTTGATAAAGATTGCAATGGTAAAACAAACAGCAAGCTCAAATCCCACCGCTGCCACCAATGTGAGAAGTTGGCCTGATATGTAGTGTTTCCAATTCTGGAACCACTGGGTATCAGTCCAAACAAACCCCAAAGATGTCAGGTTGTAAGTCAACCTTGTAGACAAGCTATCCTAGTGGTAGCATGGACTAAGCAGCCTTAAAGGCTTAACTTAAGAGGTCGTGTTAAGCGAGCTTGTTTTACCACATACAATCCTGTAATCAAATGAAAGGACACCACACAAGTATATATTGTAAAAATATATGTATTTATTTCTAAATTACTCCCCAGTACTCTTTATGAGGAAAGGGGCACAAGCGTTAAATCAAAAGCACTGTTAAACATATAAAGTTGGCACAATTATGGCTGAGGGCGGGGGGCCACTCAGACCATATACTAAAAAAATGGTATAAGTAACACTTATCGAGCAATGGTTAGGCCTAGGGCCTAGAGATTCGCTGGGAGCAGTCAGGACAAGCAATGAAGAAGTCGGGAGTAGCCCACAGGATACGGGTGCAGCACGGAAAGTGCGGCGCGCACCAATGTAAAGTCAATGGTGCGTAAAAGTTAGTTAAAGTGAATTAAATGATACTTCCGCTGAACCTAGGAACACAAAACTTCAGACACAGACCCTAGAGGTGTGTACCAGTGTAAGGACACCGGCGTTGCAAAGTTACCTCACCCACAGGCCGTGGGTGCACAGGGTCGAAGTGGCGTCGGGTTCTGTCACGCAGGCTCTGGGTGCTTGGAGCTGTTGCAGCTGCAGGCGCTGTGAAGCAGAAGTGTCCGGTGCGATCCAAGGGTGGATCGATGTAGAAAAGTACCTGAAAGCAGAGGGGACAGAGTCTGGGTCACTCAGCAGTGACCAGGGTGGAACCAAGACGGAACCAGGCAATGTCGGGCGCAATCAGGCGGTTGTCGATAGGCTTCTCTCCGCTGTCACGTGGGCTCTGGGGCATCTGCGACGTCCAGGAGCAGGTCACGATCTGTCCCACGTAGGCTCTCGCCGTCAGCACCGTCGGCTTGAAGATTGTAGCAAACAGCACTTGGCAAAAGCAATCCACGCGGAACCGGGAGATTGCTTATCACTCGAACCAGGAGGGTCAGAGTGGGTGCTCCTTTTCACAGGAGCTGGTGCAGATCTGGAGCAACCAGAAAAGCAAGTCGGTTTTCAAGTTTCGTCGGCACAGGGGCCACAAGCCAGCTGGCAAGTGACCGGGCCAACGCGTCGAGCACACACAGGCAGAAGGGCCCCACGCAGCACTCGTCGAGTGTGGAGGGGTGAGCTTTGGTGCAAGTGGAGCTCGGGGCTGGGGCTTCTCAAACCCCGGTGTACAGCTTCGAGGGTCACTCGTGGGCTGCACGGTCAGCGTCTCGTGGCCTTTTCAAGATGGCGTGCCCCACGCTTCCGGTCGCCTCCACGGGTCTCAGCTCTGCAGGGACTGTGGATCGGGCAGGTAGAAGGCAGGCAAGCTTGATCTCGTCGATCTCTGTCGCTCGAGTTCCGGCGGGAACTGCAACAAAGCAAGGGTCGAGGGCTGGATGGTGCCTGTTTGCACAGGGTGGTCACTCCTTGACCACAAGGGAGATTCTTCAGTCTTCTCACGTCGTGTAGAAAGTCGAAGGGTCCAGATTTCGTTTCTTATGTTTCTTCAGGATGATCTGAGGTCCGTTGGGACTGCTCCCCCTCTTATTCGAATCTAGGGGGTTGGACATCCTGCTAGGTCCCCTCCTATGGGTGGGACCCAGGAAGGGGGTGGTTACACCCCTCTCCTTTGATCCTGGCCGCGCTGGGACAGGGGCTGGGAGGCCCCAGAACCGGTTTGGCCGGATCCTGCCAGGGGCAGCCTTGTGCTCCCCAGGCAGTGTCTGGTTTCTTTGAAACCTCCCTATTCCAATCCACTATCTCCTGTCTGGGGTGGTTTGACACCGCCCTGTGACAGGAAACTCTTTGTCCAGGCCTCCTCTGCCGGGTTTCGGTCAGCAGCAGGAGGCCAGACCCGTGTCTGTGGCAGGGGCATCCATTTTGTGGATCTGAGGCTCATTTTAAATCAACCGCGTTTCAGTAAAGTAACATGTCTTCTCCCTCTAGAAGGGTGGAATGCTATCCCCGTCGCCAGAACTGGCGAGGGGATAGTATTCCAATTCGTATGACACCTTACACGACATGTTTTGATAAAGCCAAACCAAAGTTGCTATATAACCGCGAGGATTATAATGCGCTTAAGAGTATATGGTATGGCATTATCCCGGATCAGCTTAGGGAGTTGTTCCCGACAGCTGCAGACAGGCTCAGCTCATGCCAGAGCACCATCTCACATAAAACCACGCACTCTGCCTCCAGGATTGATGAGGCCTTCCATAGGAGTGGCTCACAGGTTATATATGTGTCCAGATATAGGTTTAGATATAGGTATACTATATCTAAGCAAGGGGTGATTACACCCACTTGCCCCAGCTGAGTGATCAGCCAGTTGTGTCAATTTAAGAACCAGCCAGGGGTGGCAAAAGCTATGCTTCAGCCCCTGGTAGGCCTTGGTGGCACCTATGCCCTGAGCACCTATAGTGCATGGTACAGGGGCTGACAAGGAGTCCATTTCCAATTGTGGTATGTACCTATAGCACATGTATCATAAATTTAGAGAGAGAACAGCAGGCTGGGGGTCTGATTAGCAGGCCCACAGCCTCAGTAAGTCGAAAACCAGTGAAGCAAAAAGCAAAAATTGGGGTGACCATAGGATAGCAGACCCTACTCTCCTACACATATTATGAAGGAAAAGGCATTACCTCTATAAATACTCACCTTCCAGGGGCACTTCTGACACTAGGTAGTCTAGTTTAAATATACAACTTTTCTTTGTATGTCATTTTACAGTTACAACTTTTTAAATATCATTGTTTCCGAAACCCATATTAGTTATACTTAAAAATAAATTTGAAAAAAAATGACAGCTAAAAAGAAACTCTGGTTTTTCAGATGACAAATATCTTTCAGGTTCCACACGCCTTGCTATCTGACAACCAAGCCTATTAAGAAGTGGCAGGAGACTCAAATGCAGTTCTTTATTCCAGAGTGGGGAGCTCTCCTCGCCTAGCCGCTGTTTAGAGTGCCTGATATCTAGGGTTAGACTAAAAATTCCAGAGTTCTGCTTGCCAAAATCTGTACATCAGACCGACCCCTGACACACAGGTGCCATACATAGAGGCATCTGTTAAACAGGATTAAAATGTATTTCACCAAGGCAGCTCACTGTCAAATTCCCCTTGAGAGTCTAAGTTAGAGTTCACATCAACTGCCTCCTGGTATAACCCCTCTACCCACTTTGATGCAAAACCGAGCAGCAGCACCTTTCTCCAATACTGCACGTTCATGGTGCTTAAGCCAATGACCGTTTATTCCTAAGTGCCTTCAGCTAGAGCATTTTGCATCACACCACACAGGTACCTAAAAAAGATTAGCTGAGAACTCTTTTCTTGACATGTAATATGTGACTCCTCCGGTCCCGGTAAAGAGCACTGCACACCATCAATGTCTCTGGACATGCTCTTCCTTGAACATGAAATAATGTATCTCAAAATGGATGAAGTGCCACTCAATATCCCAAGCATACGTTGAGTTCTCATCTCTAAGCCTTGGAAATGGATAAAATATCCCCCTTGGACCCCACAATCCCTCATTCAAACACTTTTTCTGTGTGCTGTCTTTCTATGTTCAGGTACACCATCACAATGCTGGTAATCCAGTCCTTGTCTTGTTGCAGCTGATACAGCGGTAATTTCACTGTAAATTTCTCAACGCAAAAACCTCATCGGACAGTTCTGGTAGCCAGAGGATGGTCATTATTGATTAGTTTGGTGATTAAGGATTATTGATATCACCATCAACTATTCAATTAATGGATCATTGACCTTAGGAGGGAAGTAAAATAATTGCCCAAGTTAGATAAATGTCCAAGTCCTGATTCCTTACTCCAATGCTCGGAACCTGAAGACTGGCAAAGCAGTACTGGAAGGTGATTCAAGAAGGTGACTGCTGGAGTGGTGTTCGTATCAATAGGGTTGTGAAATGTTGTTAATGTGCTAGGATGTATTTTTGAAGTGTTGAAAATAATAAGGGTTTTGACTGCTGGTGACATTTTGGTTATTTCGAATTGATGGTGTTATTGATTAAATTGGTAATTTCATAGGACAGAAATTTGTGATTATTGATTATATGTTTTTAACATAAAAAGTTAGTGTCTTGTTTTATGTTGTCTGGAAATCCCAGGAAGGAATAGCGGGTGGTAAATGGAAGCCAGACTGCACTGAGGTTACTCGTCTGTTGGAATAACACTGAGAAGCTAGGTAGGGCTGGCAGTGTTAAATTAGGGACTATTTTCTGTGTAAAAGTGAGAGCGATTGATAACAAAGAGTTCGCTCATGAAACTTGGTGGTATATCACCTAGAAAGGGTAACACTGAAGGAGTAGCAGGTTCTTCTGAGCTTGAGTGAAGGGTAAGTGGATAGGATTTAGTCGGGGTGTTTGAAGAGTAAACAGAAGTTCTTACTTTGTGAAGAGTAAGCGGAATGTGTTACTCGCAGGGAAAATAAATCTATCCTTTATTTAGTGGAACAGAAAGAGTAGCGAATGTTTTGTTGTTATTAACAGAATTTTGCAGTAAGATTTTGTGGAGGGTCAGTAGTAGGAGTAAAACTGACTGAAATTGAGACTGACAGCTTTAGAGAAAAGAAATTGCATTGAACTATTGCAAAAATGAAATTTTGGAAGGTTTAAAGAAACTGTTGGAAGGTAAAGTGAAAAATTCATTTTTAATTGTGATAGAGCACGCAGGTCACCAGACTATAAATTTACCATACTCACCTGGGCCCATATTCATTTACACATTTACTTAATCAGATAACCCACGCTCTACTACTAGTCTATTTACTTCCTAGGTGCTATATTAATTGACTTACCAATCCTTATCACCAGAACCCATGACCTATTGGATCAGGGAGTTCGTTTTAAAGAAGGTAGCCAAAATAACATTTGCACTCATATAATAATCACAGACTCGGGGAAGGTTTAAAACCTTTATCTAAATTTAATCATAAGTCATGATCCAAAGATTGAAAGCAATAAGACTATCAATAACCAAGATCAGAAATAGAGTATAACTATGCAAAAGATATATTATGCCAACCATTTAGCAAACTGAAATAAAGGGAAGGTAAGAACAAGGAACATGCTAATCAATAAACAGGCATTCACAATTTACTAAGGGTGGGTAAAGAAAAGAAACATACTAAATAACAAGGCTTTAATGCAATTATCAAAGGGTGGGTAAAAAGAGGGAACATAATATGCAATTACGAAAACAATTTGAGCATATAACTAAATGGAAGGTAAGAAATGGAACACACAATTTAATCAAATAACCAAGCTTAATGACTTTAAAGGGAGGGTGAAGAAAAAAGGAAACATTTATGAAATCATAATTAACGTTTTAATATTCAACTACAAGGAGGGTAAGAAAGTGGAACACGCTATTAAACGGTAAAACACAAATTTATCATTTACCAAAGGGAAGGGTAGAAAAAGGAACATATGCAATCAAAGCTTTAGCAATTTAGGGAGGGTAAAGAAAAGGACGCAAATTATAACGACAATTACCCACACAGATTTATATTTACCTAGAATGGTGTGAAGACCAACCCTGGCCACGGGTCAGTTGGAAAGACAGTAGAACCCCATAGAATACAGTCACCAGTAGGCCAGCAGGTGCAGATCAGAGTCAGGACAGGATAAACCAGATTTGGATCAGGACAGGACCACCAAATGTTAAGACCAGCACCCACAGTTCAGGTGCAACACCTGCGCTACTCCCTCTCTGCAAGGAATCAGCCAGAACCCTGATTGGGTTACAGCATATACCGGCAAAGTGCTTCGCCAGCACTTCAGCTTCCCCAGAACCCCAATTGGGTCAGCAAATCTTCTGACAGAGTGCTTCGCAGCCCTCTGCTCGTAATCACCTATTGAGTGCATTGGGTCAGTGACAAGTCGGACAAATTCTCTAGCTAAACCTAGGCTAGTTATACTGTTTTCCAGGTCAGTGTACCACCCCCCCAATGTTGCAAGTGTAAGGATCCCCAATTTCGACTGGACAAAAGAGGAGGAGAGGTCATCACACCACACCACATTTTAGAATGTTGATGTCTCCTATTCAAATTTACGTTCCCGCCCATCAAATTCAGGTTCTCATGCTGGTTTATTCCACCCAACAATGGATGTTCTATTGAAAATTACATTGTGTAAACACTGTATAATTTTGAGTTCATAGGGGCAAGTTCCCAAGAGCATCTTCTCAGTCAGTCAGCTCCTTGGCTATAGTCCAAAGGTCACTGTTCCAGAGACTTGCAATTCTCGTGCAGTCGCAGTTTCAACAAATATGGAGTACAGCGTTACGAGAAAGGCCAGTTTTCAAAGTGTAACATGAAATGGAAAAGAAACAGTTTTAGAACGCAGAATAGATAAATACACTGTATACCATGAATTTTTACTCTATCCCCATTATCTTAACTTTAACTATAGCATTAGGAATAGGCAGAACGAACAGCTCAGCATAGGCAGCAGTGCAAGCTTCGCGCATGTGAGGACATAGAGCAGCCATATTAACACTAGTGCGCAGAAGCAACAGTTTCCCTCCAAAGCTGAAAGTACGTCATGTCACGTGAGTATGACAGACGCATGCGCAGTAGAAAAATCCCACGTAACAGCAGCCATATTAGATGCAAGCGTTTTAGGATTAGTAAACACATAAGCAAGCTTCGCTCGGATACCCAAATGTTGATGGAAAATGTGTAAAATTAATAAGACAAACATGTTGGTTAATTCTATTAACGTTATTTGAGGTTCACGATAACAAGCAAGTCACTTCATGTGCGAATCCTTGCTCCATCAATTGCTGATGCTCCTGAAGGAACACCTGTGCATTTTATATCTACCAATTTGGGACAAAATTCATGTATGTGGGTTCACCAATGGTGCAAGATTACTGAAAAAGAGGGTCCTTTGAGGTTTCCAAAAGATGGTACTTTTGAATTGCAAATTATTGACAAATTAAGTGTTATGTGAAATAAAGAGACCATCTAGAACTGCACAATTTGAGGCTTTAAGCATGTCGGGCTGGACTGTTCCCATGAGGCACAGGGTCAAGGCTGATTTGCATATAGCCATTGTCTGACCTAGGGTGGTGTGGAGTGCAAAAAAAATGATGGATTTAGGCCCAGATCTTTGTACTGGGGTGAATGTAAGACATTGTTCTGCATTCTGTCCATCAAGACCATACAGACCCCGAGTGGGCTGGATATGGTCAGACCTGAGTCCCAGGCTCTCCACACCACTGGAGTCAAGCTATCCAGGCTGAAGAAGGCTGATAGCCAGAAACCGGTCCTTGGATGCTTGATTCGTGGCTGGGAAAGACATGGCTTGGTAGTTCGGGCTGGACTGTTCCCATGAGGCACAGGATCAAGGCGGATTTGCAAATAGCCATTGTCTGACCTAGGGTGGTGTGGAGTGCAACAAAACGATGGATTTAGGCCCAGATCTTTGTACTGGGGTGAATGTAAGACATTGTTCTGCATTCTGTCCATCAACTGTGTTTTTTGCAATTATCACCCCGAGTGGGCTGGGTATGCTCAGACGTGAGTCCCAGGCTCTCCACACCACTGGAGTCAAGCTATCCAGGCTGAAGAAGGCTGATAGCCAGAAACCGGTCCTTGGATGCTTGATTCCAGTCTGGGAAAGACATGGCTTGGTAGTTCGGGCTGGACTGTTCCCATGAGGCACAGGGTCAAGGCTGATTTGCATATAGCCATTGTCTGACCTAGGGTGGTGTGGAGTGCAAAAAAACTATGGATTTAGGCCCAGATCTTTGTACTGGGGTGAATGTAAGACATTGTTCTGCATTCTGTCCATCAACTGTGTTTTTTGCAATTATCACCCCGAGTGGGCTGGGTATGCTCAGACGTGAGTCCCAGGCTCTCCACACCACTGGAGTCAAGTTATCCAGGCTGAAGAAGGCTGATAGCCTGAAACCGGTCCTTGGATGCTTGATTCCGGTCTGGGAAAGACATGGCTTGGTAGTTCGGGATGGATTGTTCCCATGAGGCACAGGGTCAAGGCTGATTTGCATATAGCCATTATCTGACCTAGGGTGGTGTGGAGTGCAAAAAAACGATGGATTTAGGCCCAGATCTTTGTACTGGGGTGAATGTAAGACATTGTTCTGCATTCTGTCCATCAACTGTGTTTTTTTAGATTAATAAAATGTGCAGAACATGTCTTATTAAAATTAGAGTGAGGATAGACCCTACGGGTTGGGTGAGATTATACAACTAAACACTTAGGGTGTGTGTGATATGCTAATCATACCTATGTGGTGATGAGGGGGCAACACTAGTTGTTTTTAGTTACCCTCACACACCCTAGTGGTGTCATGCTTCATCATCGGGTCACCTGGACTCCTATAGGTCCAGGTGGGCTCAACCACAGTATTGGGAAGCTCTTATGATATTGAAGGCAGATGGATATAAATAAAATACCTCAGACAGTACCCAGGTATCCCTTTATTCGTGGGTCTGTATGGGTAATTAAAATTAAAGATAAAAAGGGTTTCGTCAGGATTTTTATGGTCCTATGACCCTAGTGAGATGCCAACATGTTTCAGTCCTAAATTGGCCATAAAGGTCCTGGACTTTCTTCAGGGCAAAAGAGGAACCCGCTATGTGTGTGGATATTAAAGAGGCGGAATTCCCTACTCTTTACAATGTAGCAAGGGAAGATAGCTTCTCCTCGTATTAATGTGTAATGCCAGGCTCCATCCAATAAATGTTGGGCGAGGGCTTCTCAGTCAGCGAGAAAATGGGGCTTGTACACTTTAAATGAAGAAGCTCCCTACCGTGAACCGACTCTCTCGCGTCCCGGCTCGTGGCTGCTGGTACGCGAGAGAGTCGGTTCACGGTAGGGAGCTTCTTCATTTAAAGTGTACAAGCCCCAGTACAAGCTATCTTCCCTTGCTACATTGTAAAGAGTAGGGAATTCCGCCTCTTTAATATCCACACACAAAGTGGGTTCCTCTTTTGCCCTGAAGAAAGTCCAGGACCTTTATGGCCAATTTAGGACTGAAACATGTTGGCATCTCACTAGGGTCATAGGACCATAAAAATCCTGACGAAACCCTTTTTATCTTTAATTTTAATTACCCATACAGACCCACGAATAAAGAGATACCTGGGTACTGTCTGAGGTATTTTATTTATATCCATCTGCCTTCAATATCATAAGAGCTTCCCAATACTGTGGTTGAGCCCACCTGGACCTATAGGAGTCCAGGTGACCCGATGATGAAGCATGACACCACTAGGGTGTGTGAGGGTAACTAAAAACAACTAGTGTTGCCCCCTCATCACCACATAGGTATGATTAGCATATCACACACACCCTAAGTGTTTAGTTGTATAATCTCACCCAACCCGTAGGGTCTATCCTCATTATCATTACCCACATTGATCCAGTGGATTTCAGAGTGGGTCTCCTTTGGAGTATTTATTGTTGTATTATAATTATAAGGGAGGACGTACTCCACATCCCCTCTCATATCCCCCCGGACCTCTGAATTAACTCACAGAGGCCCGTTTTTTGTCTTATTATTAAAATTAGAACCAGATGACATATATTCAAGAACATAATTTTACCAATAAAAGTATTTTTGATGGAATTTTTTGGAAGTTTGTCTAACTTTCTGATCACAGGTTCACAGAAAATAAATGAAAAGAACAGAATAGTGCAGGAGATTAAAAGCATAATTTTTCCATGTTGTCCTGTGGTACCAAATCCAGCCAATATATTTTTTTCACATTCCATGTGCTGAAGAATGGCTTACTCTTATTGATTTTTGCCAAGTTCATGTCACAGTACCATTGCATGAGAATAGTCAGGAGTACTGTCAAAAAGAAGATGAATACCTGGGACATAAAATTGGAAAGGGAGGTAGAAAGGTGTCCCAGAGAGAGTGGAAATAATTCACCAGATGAATCCACCTCAAATTCAGAAAGAAGTCAGGAAATGTTTGGGAATGGTTTGCTGCTGTAGAGAGTGGTTACTAAACCTTTCCCTAGTGGCTAAGCCCAGTTGCGGCTGGTGGAATTTGAAACTGGTGAGGCATATGCAGAGCGAATGAATGCATGCGAGCATGTGCAGAGCCCAAGCCCGATGGCAATAATGGGGTTTGGGGGGGTTCTCCCCCTGTAAAGATTTTTTTTTTAATTGACATCTTTGTGGTGCGATTTTCAGCACTATATCTGTGATAAATGACAAAAAATTCAGTAGCTCTAGGCCTTCATAAAAGAAAACAAACCTTATTTCAGAGAATTTCTGGGTTGCCAAGCAAGTCTGACTTCTGAAGAGGGTTAGGGTACTAAGCAAGACTGCTTGGCTCTACCCTTTCCAATAGAAAACACTAGTTAGTGAAGTGAACAAGTTCAATGAACAAGCGAGTCTATCTCCTGAGAAAGAAAATTTTAAAATATTGGAAAATGGTGCATTTTAAAGCAAATGAAAGCAGCAATAAAGCAAGGCTTATAAAGCAGTGGGAACGTATAGTCTTGAAATATTAAACACATTAAAAACTGCCCCGTATCTTCTTGCATCAATTTGTTCAACAGTTACTGTAATATGTAAATTGTTCTGCATGACAACTTTAGCCTTTTAAAATGTATGCTTACCTTGCCCAGTGTCTTGCACTGCATGCAGCATTAACTTTGGAAAAATATCCTCTAACCAGACTTCGGGAAGCACCCACAGCTGCTGGCTGTAACCAGTCATATAGAAATATGTGCAGACAGGTCTTTAAGTGAGATGAAAAAAATGGGTGCTCCCTATTAAGGGTGGGCGTAAAATCCGTTTCACGGGCGAATTTGCGGATTTTCCGCGATTTCGCGATCCGCGAATCTTGCGAAATCGCAGTAAAATCTGCGAATCAGCGGGGACGAATTTTCAGCCAAGCAAGGGTTACAGCAGCAGGTGCAAAAGTTGAACCTAATTTCTTTGTAACCTTTTACAAAAAGGTTACAAACAAATTAACTTCAACTTGGACACCTGCTGCTAATTGCTTCCTGGCGCCTCGTTGCCTACTTGCAACTATTCTCTGACCCTGCTCTGACCCTTGAAGCAGGGTCAGAGAATAGTTAGAAGTAGGCAACGAGGCACCTGCCAAGGAATTAAACCTCATCAGGAAGAACTTACAGATATAAAAAACAGGAAGAAGGGAGAGGATGGCAAATACACCCATTTTGAGTTGTCAGGAGGGGTTAAACTAAAAGAGACCTTTACAGCACAATTTTCATATTCATTTTGCTAAAAATAAAAAGCTGTATGTTCTGTAGGGGCAACTCAGGAATTTGGCCCTTCAGAGATCCGGCCTCTCTTCCTTTTTTCTCGTTCTCTCTCTCCCTCTCTCTTTCCCTCTCTTTCTCTCTCTTTCTATCTATCTATCTATCTATCTATCTATCTATCTATCTCTCTCTCCCGCTCCCATAAAAGACTGCATGGATAACTTCGCTATGCAAGCGGCTCGCGAAGACGCAAAAAGCCCGCGAACACGCAAAAAACCCCGCGAACACGCAAAAAACAGAAATGCGCAAATTCGCACAAATTCACTAATTTTGCGGATCGCGAATTCGCACATCCGCAAATTCGTGGATCGCGAATTCGCAAAATTCGCCCAGGCTTACTCCCTATAAAGGAACATGCCAAATACATTTCTGTGATTCCCATAGTGTGCCATCAGACCGGTGTTTTGGTTTCTCTTTGATGCATGCGTGCGTGTAGCTGGGGTAGGCATGTAAATTAAAAAGACAAATACTGCGTTTATTACCAAATATCAACGTCTGAATACACACTATCTGACACCCAGAACTCTTATAAATAACCACAAGATGCCACTTCCTCCCACCTCATCAATTTAGCCATTCTTCATAATTCACATTACTCACAAGATTAAGGGCATTAACATGCAAGCAGGGAGTACTGTGTTTGCGCAGGAAGCTGCCTGACGAGAATCTTATCAGTTATCTCCATAATGGGATGCGGCATGCTTTTCAGTACCAACGTCTCCTATGAAGGGATTCTTCCAGAAGCAGCTCTAACTGGAGGAATCTTTTCTTCTGTGGAAGTTATGTTCACACAGCCAACCGGCTTGCCAGGGCCCCCGCGGCGCTCCAGCAAGTAATCAGAAAGTTAAACACATGCATGACTGGGCCTTGGGTTTTAATGGCAAAAAAAATAAATACGGGGCCAGCTGATCCTCGACTGCAGTATCATCATTTAGACACTGTGCTAATAAAGGCGACTCTGTGCCAAGGCCTGCTAATTACGCGGCCAGAGGTGAAACAAATAATGGAGTTGGCTATTACCAAACATAACGAGTATACAATGGGACCACGTTTACATCTGATTATCAAAATCTACACACAGCCATGCAGAGCGGCTCCAGCGTGTACATGATAATGAAACTATATGCAGATGAAACTTGAAAATGCATCGTAATGTATTGTGCAAATACTGTCCTAGATTGGACATACGCAGAGAGAAGAAAATACCCGGCAAGAGTTACATGTAGAGAAAGGAAATATAGTTAAGATAGAAGGAAGAGGCATGAGGCAAAAACAAGACAAAAGGCAGGTTTCTGCATTCTGCGCTTCGACCTTTGGCCTTTTGCCGGGCTTCTGAGTAAATCTTTTTTACCCAGAAAGGATTATTGTACAAATGAAGCACTGCCAGGCCCCGCGGTGTTGTGAGGTCTGTTCGTGTGCAGGTGCCACCGCATGGATAAATCTCCGAGCACTTTCATGCGCTGCTGCAAATCCCCTCTAATGCCGAATACACACCCACAGTGTTTCATATCCTATTCTTTCTGGCAGGTTATGGCCATGCCATCCTAGTAGTGATACCCCTAATACCGCTACTGCCTCCACACCGCGCTTACAACAGTTCCTTCCAGAACTGCTTAAGACATATCAGCCGGGCACACAGGTTTAACTTTTAACGCGTTGTCCTGTGGGTCCTGCTGCACCGATATTGCTGAATATGACTTTATCTCATTTTTGTGAAACAGTAATTCAGGATTCCATGGAGCTGCTGAATTTCCGGGGTGTAATACCTTCTTAGTGGTGTGTACGGATATGCTCAACTGCATCTATCCTTACACTCTCCGCAACACCCATGCGGTCCTTCTCCTACCTGGCCGCCAAGACTTGGAACTCCCTCCCGACCCACCTCCGCCTGACCCAGGACCACCTTGCCTTCAGGAAGCAGCTCAAGACCTGGCTGTTCGAGCAGTAGCAGACCCCCCCTCCCCTAGCGCCTTGAGAACCTCCGGGTGAGTAGTGCGCTATATAAATACTTTGATTGATTGATTGATGCCAATGCCCTGCACCCATTCTATGGTGCCTTCTAATCCCATGCACTAGTTTGCGATATATAAATCTTCCCAAAAAAATGTATATATTAAGATTCTTATTTGCCACATGGGCCGAGCTATTACAGACTCTGAAAACTGAAGTGCCCCGTGACCTTGTTAAGATTACAAAGCACTGTATAGAGTAAATGATGCATATGGAGTCGCTACCTACTCAATAACTGAAAAGTGACAAAGGCCACACTAGAGGAATGGAAAGTGCTTTATAAAAAGCAATACAATACAATGCGCTTTCCATCGCTGAGTACAACCATCTCCATGTGAGTCTAAGATTTCATTGACATGAAACCCAACAGTTTGAGGTGAACCAGAGCAGTTAAGGAAGTTAAAACACCTTGAAAGCATTTCAGCAAATATTTTGCAATTTGTGTTATCAGAGACAGAGATCTTTATAATCCACAGGTGGTAGTGTCCTTTTCCGCTGTATATTTCAGTGTGATTACGGCAACAAGCAGTGTCTGCCTGCATCGCCTTTTCCACTGCTCCAGACAGTTAATGTTTTCAACATCTTTAGCAGTTCAGAACACAGTTTACTCCTGAAGCTTTACTTGTGAATAAGTCTTGCTGAACTCTGTTAATTTTCTGTCAACTAAATGCCTCGTGTTTTTATACAGATGCTTTAGTTTTAGCTCACTTGAGAGATCATCCTTATCAAACTGGGAAGCTAAATTGTTGTTGCCATATCAACGAGCATAAAAATATGGGATAACATGCTAGACTTGTTTGGCTCTGTGTTCACTCTGTATTAACCAGACCAGAAGTCGGTGCGGTAAAAAATTTATTTTCCCTTATCTCGTGGTCTTACAATTTATATCATGGGATTCGATCTCTGAATTAATAGCTTTATGAAAGCTAGCTCAGACTGCACTCCCCTCGCCTGCCTGAGCAGTGAAAGGGCATTTAATTGAAGCAAGACACATTCTAGAAGTGTACCCGGGCACGGGTGGGCCTCTCCAAGCCTGCATAGCACCTTCCCTGCCAAAGAAAACTTCTCGGTCTCTCTCTGAAGAGGAACAGCCGTCCCAACCAATGTTCCCTCTAATTTTTTTCCTCTGTGTGCGGCAGTGTAGGGTCTCTGTGTGCTCCGGCCATGGCTATGCGCGCCAGGAACCACACCGCATGTGTGTGCAGCGCCAAATATCACTCCAAACGTTTTCTTCAAACCCTAGCAGCCCAGCTCTGTTAAGAAGAGACATTTTATTCCTCTGTCTGATGTAGCATTTCCTATACATTGATTTACACACTATGATTCAGTGTCTCTGTGTAATGTGTATGCGATGTAAAGTGCTTAACACCTTACACTGGTATGAGTGGCGCTAATAAACAAAATAAATATGAAAGAGAGAGGGGTTTTGGAGACTTGAGGGCCACTGTTAAAAGTTGGGAATGAGAGCATCCGTGGCTGAAGTGTTCATTGGGGCGCCAACAAACACAGTCACAGCAGGGCCACCAGCACTAAAGCCGGCCCTGTTCAAATGGCACTAATACTTACAGTGAAATTATGAAAAAGTCCCACATTGCAATTTGAAACCTTGTCAGCTATGTTGCTGCATTTCTTTTCTTAATAGGGTTGGGCTGCGGGGTGATTGTGTGCATTTGTTAAGGTTTTCCTGTTAATTGCAGCTCATGATGGGTGCTGTGTTTAACATGAAAACTTTAACAAATGCACAGGGACATCTTAAGGATTTTGAGTGCCGGGACCAAACTTATTTTCAGGGTCCCTGATTTGAACAGCTTTGGACTTATGATCCTACTTCAGCTTTTTCATGTCCTTTTTGGCCAGGTCACCAACACTGCAGAGGCACACTGGTCCAAATTCTAAATGTGCTTTCATGTAATATTCAGGGATAGTTGGATGTGTTTTCAAAATTGTAACATAGCCTGAAGGAAAAGGATAGGAGACTAGTGAGAAATAGGATTTAGTGGCAGAGAAAGGGGGAGGGAGGAACAAAATAGAAAAAAAGTCAGGGCGCAAAGACGAGAAATGGGGAAAGGGTAATGGAGAAATTGGTAAGAGAGGGACGGAAAGAAAGGCAGCCAGAGGCTTTGAAGAACTAGAAGGGAGAACGGAGAATGGAAAACCGGTAAGAGAGAAAGCAAAAAACAGGCAGTGAGAGGTAAATGGAGACAAGAATGGGATGGGGAGAACTGGAAAAGTGGGGAATCGTGGAGCTGGACTGATATGAGGAAGAAGAAAAAGAAGAGAAGGAGACGGCGAGAGCAGCTGGGGCGTGGAAGAAAAAAGGACAAAAGAAATGTCAGAGAAGACAGCGAGTGCGGTATGGCAATGCTTCAGAAGTATCTCTGCTTATCGATGTTGGGGTTTTCTATAAGGAGCCTTTTTCACCATCTTGTCATGTCTAAACGCTTGCTCAATGTAACGTGCTCACCTGAACAAACTTAGAATGGTGGAAGGCTGGTTAGGCCTTGCCAAGATTTTTAATCTTGCCTAGATGCAGGTCTGAGCAGATGGCAGATGCAAGTGTGTAAATGACTGATCCATCTGTCAGGAGTATTCTCTTCACTAACACTTGCTTCCCTTCTCTTTTTGAAACTCAGGGGCAGCAACATTGTCGTGGTGCCAACAGGGGTTTAAGTGGAAGCTTTTTCAATATTATATGAAAGCCATCGTTACTGCTTATTTATCTCATGCAACTAACAACCACTGACAAAGCCAATAGTCCGACATGTTGTAGGTATGATGTTACTTGTTGTATCATATATCTGGATGCAATGACAGAAACAGGAAAATACAAGTGAGGGGGGCACACTATGCCAAGCACAGAAAAGTTTAAAAAGATATACAATTAACCCGCACCCCAGCTCTATTAAGAAGAGAAATACAGCAAGTCTACAAACATGGCCTGTGCTTTACACACCATGTTTGTAGAGTTGCTGCATTTCTTTTCTTAATAAACCTCAGCTGCAGGGTAATTGTGTGCCTTTGTTAAGGTTTTCAGGTTAATCGTAGCGCCCGTTTGGAGCTGCAATTAACAAGAAAACATTCAGATGAAGTGAAACGGGATGACTAGGAGTGGGCAGTGCCCTTAGAGGCTTTTATAGATGAGAAAAGAGATCACTGAACTGCTATCCAACTTTCAAACCCTTAAAAAATACAAACTTAGACCAACATTACAATGCTGACAAGAGATCTGTGAAAACCTGCACCATCACTGCACTGGTACATCACCTAGTCCCGTGGAATGCACATGTCACAGATCATCATGCATAAAAACACACTCTTTTAGATGTCCGTTTCTCAAGACAATAATAGAACAATAATTAAGACTCTAAAAAAGACTCTGCTCCTGCACTGCACAAGACTACTGTTGCCATCATCAGTGTCTCACTGGGTCAAGGTTTATCTAGTCTATTCTTCAGACATGCCATAATGAGCACCTACATTCAAAAAATTAGAGAAATACCACAAACATTTCCCCTTTCTTCCTTCCTCTGACCCCATTAAACCTGGAAAGAAGAAGCACCCTACAATTTGAAAAATATTTAGAAGCAAGTCAACTGTTGAATTCCCATCAGTCACTTTTCTGTCCCAACCGCAGTATGGAAGCTGCACTACTAGATGTATGGCAAGCTCCTATCACAGGACAGTCTGCTTAACCTGATGAATTTCAGAGCTGAGTTTTGTACAGTAGATCACCCCCTTTCGCCCTAATATAAACAAGTACAAAAAAGCGAATCTCATTAACTGTCAAACTGCTTCTTGTTAAAATTTCACATTTTGTCAAATGGGGTTGCTAAAACTGTACTACCAGCGTGACCATAACAGACACTCAAGCAAGTCTCTGTCCTTGGCAGCCTCATCACAACTAGAAAGATGGCTGTAGAGATTTGCTGCTTTCAAATTCAGATAGATTTAATTTATACCAGCCATTGTTGCTGCGTATTTATCTTATGCAACTAGCAACCACTTACAAAATCAATAGTCTGACTTGTAGTTATGATCAGGGCTTTAAGAGGGCTGGGTCTCACCGGTGCTAAGCACTGGCAATTTTTTAAAGGGGGCCTCGAAACAGGTCTCTATCGGGCTCTGTTTTATGCCCTGGCACAGGGAGTCCATTTTTTTTCGGACTGCAGTGACAGCAGGCACATCGATGTGCGCGTGCTCACACAGCTCATTCTCACTAGTAGAGAAGTTAGGGTATGACGTCAAGCCTGGTGAGCCTTGTAGGTAGGGTGACCAGGAGTCCCGGATTTGTCTGGACAGTCCCAATTTTTCAACAGTTGTCTCGGCAGATTTCGGCAAAAGTGGCACATGTCCCAGTTTTTTGAGAGGGTGAACTAAAAACAGTGAGAGGCATGTTTTTTGGTGTTCCAAAGCAGGGCTAGTAAGCAGCTGTTGTTATAAGTAAGCAGTTTAATTAGCCTCTTCCATGCTGATGACGAGCCCACCTCGCCATGAGTCACAGTGGAGCTGTGCTCATGACGAGCTGGGGTCGTCATAACGGCCCGGTCCTCCTATGCGCGATTGATTCCCTGCCTGTGCGGGCGAATTAATCAGTGAGCGGGGTCGTGAAGAGCCCAGCTCGTCATCAGCACAGCTCCACTGTGACTCATGACGAGCTGGGCTCGTCATGAGCACCCCGGCACCACAGCCCCCCCTCTCCCCACGCTGTGGGGGAATTACCCCCACAGCGAAGGGGTTAACAGGCATGATGCTGATTTTAAAAATTACATTTTATCTATTTTCTTAGTGCCTGTTCTATGTCATGGTACTTATAGAGCGCACTGTCACCAGACGTCACCTTGCGGTGTCGCCTATACAGCTTCCTGGCGCTGATACTCATACCGCTGTGGAACCCCTCCTGGCTTTCCCTGTGAAGTGTCCACTCCTGGGCACCCCCAGGGTGAAGCCAGGCATCCTTAGTGCTGTTGGGGCCGGTGTGGAGGCTAAGCAAGCTATTGCCCAGAGTTGCAGCGTGGGGCCCTTGATTAGAATAGCACCAAGGCGAGAATTAACAGGTCCGAGGAATTTGAGCCCGAGACCCCGCCGAGGCGGGAATCGAACCCTGGTCCCTGGCCAGAACTCTGCATCAGGGTCTGCCACTCTAACCATTGAGCCACACTCCTATGTTTCTATGTTTCTATGAGGATGAGAACTGTCATTATTTGCCATTTTATTTATAGAAATTTGTGGTCCTTTCTGTATTTTTGCGAAATATCCAGTTTTTTAGGTCGCACGCTCTAGTCACCCTACTTGTAGGGGATGGGAAATCCTTTAAAGAGAGTCATTTTCTCTCTGGGTTTCCCTTCTCTTTTTGAAACTCAGGAGCAGCAACATATTTGTGGTGCCACCAGGGCTTTAAGTTGAAGCCTTTTCAATATTACACACAAGCCATAGTTGCTGCTTATTTATCTTATGCAACTAACAACCATTGACAAAGCCAATAGTCCTGACTTGAAGGTATGATATTACTTGTTGTATCATATATCTGGATGCAATGACAGAAATAGCAAAATACAAGTCGGGCGGTACGCTATGCTAAGTACAGATTTTTAGATTATGTGTCTTAAGCCAGGACCTTAATTACACTGGCCACGCAGCTTTGCGAGACCCCCAAGTTTTTTCATCCCACTTAAAGTCCTGGGTATGATGTTGCTTGGTGTATCATATATCTGGAAGCAATGACAGAAACAGTAAAATACAAGTTGGGTGGCACACTATGCCAAGCACAGAAAGGTGTAAATCACCCCACAGCTGAGCTCTATTAAGTAGAGAAATTCAAGAAAGTCTACAAACACGACGTGTGCTTTTCACGCGTGTTTGTAGAGTTGCTGCATTTCTTTTCTTAACAGAGCGGGGCTGAGGGGTGATTGTGGGGCTTTGTTAAAGATTTCAGGTTAATCACAGCGCCCGTCTGGAGCTGTAATTAACCTAAAAACTTAACAAAGTCACCCAATCACCCCGCAGCCCAGCTCTCTTACGAAGAAATGCAGCAACTCTACAAATACGACGTGTGCTTTTCACGTCGTGTTTGTAGAATTGCTGCATTTCTTTTCTTAACCGAGCTGGGCTGCGGGGTGATTGTGGGGTTTTGTTAAAGATTTCAGGTTAATCACAGCTGCCCGTCTGGAGCTGTAATTAACCTGAAAACTTTAACAAAGTCACACAATCATCCCGCAGCCCAGCGAAGTTAAGAAGAGAAATTCAGCAAGTTTACAAACACGACGTGTGCTTTTCACGCCCTGTTTGTAGACTTGCTAAATTTCTTTTCATAATAGAGCACAGCTTCAGGGTGATGGACACATTGTGTGCTTTTGTTTAAAGTATTCATATAAATTGCAGCTTGTGACGGCTCTGCAATTAACATATATACTTTAAACAAAAGCACACAGTAGGCACCGCAGCGGGGCATGCTTTACATGAAAGAAATACCCGGTTTTCGCGCTGCTCGCTTTTTAAAAGCAGCGGCGCGAATGTTGATTGATGTGCTGTGTGTGTGCGCGCTCCACACACAGCTCTGCACGCTTCATGAAACAGAGGTGCGCGCACGTTCTTGGGAACAGTGGTCACAACCCCTCTCAGCCAATCCTGGCACTGGAGAAGCATCAGGATTGGCTGAAAGCAGGGTTACTCGCCGCCGCCGCCGCCTGCTCATTAGGAGACAGAGGTTTGAGCCTTTGCTCAACTCTCGCTCTCCTAATGGGCATGCGCCAGCCTAGGCAGACACTAGTGCGTATGACTGGGCAAGGTGGAAAAATTTGCCGACCTTTCCCAGTCATGCGCACTTGTGCATTGTGCTGCTGCCTGCCCTGGTGGCCTGACAATCATGTCAGTCAACATGACGCCAGACCGCCCACCCCCTTCAGAAGGGGGTGGGCTGTCCCAAGTCATGCTGACTGACATGATTGTCAGTTCTCCCTCGCTACGACTTTGATCTGAGAGATGCTGTGCTGAAACAAAGTGAAAATAAGAGTGAAAGGCCTTGGTTGAAAAAGTGCAAAGGATTGATGGTGCTCTGTCAGAGTTTCTCAGCACCTAAGTGGTCAAATTTGCATGGAAAAAGTATAAAATGCCACTCTGTATGACAAAGAGCAAAGAAATGCTGAAACTGTTCTGTTGAATTTTCCTTTATTAATATTTTAGTTACTTATTTTAAAGGAGACTAACAGTTCCAAGAAGCTAATTATAGAACTCTGCACTAAACATTTGAGCTTGGCTATATATGATCTGATTACAGACAAGACTTGTGTTTGCCTTAGAAATAGAAGCAAAATTGTTATATGCTTAGCTTTTGCAATAAAAATGTAACCTGTCAAATTAAATAAGTGTGATGATTTATAATCATCAAAAGGGTGGATTGATAGAGCTAGATTTCATCAATATTAACCATTGCTTTATTTTTGTGCTTCAGACAGACTGCATTTAAATTGACATCCACATTTTGGTGCAAGTGAAAACTCATGGCACAGGAGACATGAAATGAGGCCTAGTCATTCTGAAATGCTTGTGCTGAATTAACATGTGTTTTTGCGGTGTAGAGAAAAACTTGTGATTTAAGCGGACTTTTTAGTTTTGAGGATAATTATAGAAAGTGTTCTCTCTTCCCAGCTCATTTTCCTTGCAATCTACATTCACTGTTGCTGTCTTAGGAGATTTTGGCTTTGTTGCATATTTGGACAAAACATGTTCAGTTCATAACACATCTTATAATGTTTATTAATTAACCATGCACCAAACACTACATGCGGGGCAAACACTTTTTGCATGAAAAGCTATCTAAAACATTAGAGCATGTTGCTATGAGTATGTATTAACTGTGTGAGCTTTGAAAATGTACACTAGTGCATGTATTATGTTATGTTGTACATTTCACATTTCTGCATGTTGTGCACAAATAATAAGAAAAGCTTCTTTAAACGAATAGCTTTGCTAGGTAATCATTTATACAGGGTACTAGTATGGGGGAGGTAAAACATAATGGGTTTTATTTAGTAAATTAATACTAATTATGTGTTTTTTTTTGTTTTTGGGCCTAAGATAAAATGGCTGCCTGTGAATCCAGCAAGGCTGTGAATTGCATTGAAGAGAAGAGAGCATGCGCAGATTATATCAGCTGGCCTCAAGTACGGAAGGAGTTGAGGCCACTGTGAACTGTACATTGTTATGATCGTGCCAATGTACCAGTGTTAGCTAAAGTATCCTTCCTGTGTTCGATGTGACAGGAAGGAGGAAATGGATTGAAACATTTTTCCTAGTAAATGTTGCTCAAACATATAAATGTATTAATCATTAACACTTCTTTTGTTTAAACTGGTATGGTTTGAAATTTGCAATGCAAATAGGATGGTGAGACCCTCTGGTCGTCTGTGCTGACCAGTCACAGTGCAGGCTTTGCTGGGATTTGAAACATTATTAGTGTATTCTGCCAAGAGTATAAATAATGACCTCTTTGGAGGCTCTTAGGCTTTAGGGGAGCGTGTGAGCTTTCGAGAGGGAGCGACCAGACATCATATGGGTTAGGTACTAGAAACATCACAGGAGGAGATTGCTGCAGCCTGGGAGGAGATTGAGTTCGAGGAGAGGTGGGGGGTGTCTTGCTCATATTATTTTTTTCTGAGAAGACCTTGCACGTCATATTTTTGGCAAGGCAGATCACATTCCTCTGTGGACTTGTGAAGGGCGGGCTGTGTTATTACTAAAAACAGACAGGCAGATTGAGCATCAACAGGGCAGAGAGTGCAGCCGATTAAAACAGGTTTATTTGCTAAAATTGTAAGTTTATGCTTTGACTAATTAACTCATTTTTTAAAGGATTCATTTGTATCGTGCAGTTATTTCTCTTTATGGGAGATTTTACCAAATTATGAATTATTGGTTAACCTTGCATAATTCACTCATGAACTCTTTAATGAATTCTGATTGACATTTGATGCCTTATTCCTTTCCTTTATGGAATGCTTTGTATGCAACTTATAATATGTTCTGTATTTAATTCAATTTTTCCTGTTTTCAAAATTCTGTAACCTGATTGATATTTGTCTAATGAATAAAGGGTCAGAGAAAAATTAACTTTGACTAGAAAATAAAACCCTTTAAAATACTCAACAACTCTCTTCTTTAACTTAAATAATAATTGCATTTTTGACTGTTCATGTTTATGTAAAGTCTCCAGAAGGTAATACATGGTGTCAGCACCTTTTCAGCGGTAAAATAGAGGTAGATGAGGTTTCTGCATTTGAAAAATTTACCATGAAATTACCGCTGTATCACAGCTGTTTTTCAGTAAGTCTACTCAGGGCTACCGGATGCTGTATCTTTCCACACAGCAGGCTCTGGAACAACAACAAAAGCTTTCTTCTTTAACCATCTAAACATCTTCTTTTCACAGCTTTTCATTTGCTTTTCTGAGGACTCACTGGTACGGCCTGCCTCACAATACCATACCAAGCATCACTGCCCTACTTGACATTGACATCTTTTACATTCCAATCTTCCGTGCAGTTCCTCTCCCTAAAAACTGACAAAGAAACCATGAAGGCTTTAGTTGCAGTTCTCATTGAGTTGGATGCAGCTTTCTTCTTCTGCAAGGCCGGCAGAAGGACGGTCACTGGTGGGGACTTTTCTTGTTTTTCTTGTCTAACATCTTCTCTTGTCCTTCAATTTTGGTTTCTTTAGTTCCATGTTGTACAGTTCCCTTCAGTTCTCCCCGTCATCACTGTTGTGTTCGTAGTAAGAAGTTTTCACATGTTCAGGTACAACATAGAGTGAGCTTATTTGTAGTTACAGGGTGCATATAGGGTTCAAGTACCTAGGTTCCACTAAAGCCTATCAGGAGCTACTGAAGTTACCACCTCAGCGTCCAGGTCCTCTCTGACCTTTCTATCAGACACTGGTGGAATAAGTAAAAATGAACATTCTATCCACACTAACCATTTCACGGCCTAGAACACTGAACCAGGCCAGAGATACTATAATCATCCAGCCAAAGAACCATATTGCAACCACCCACCACCCAAGCAAGGTTGTCGAGGACCTATCTCAAAATAAAACCATCTAAGGCCAAACTTGTACTGTTTGCAAATGACCAAGTCAGACATCGCTGGAGGAATGGGACCTTCAAGACATGACTTTTTGATCTACAGAAATTTCATATTTAAAAGGCAGAAACCATCTGCCACTAATTTGCACTGCTCCGAAGAATAAATTAGGGGCATATTACCAACAACTAGCGATAATTATCGATATGTTAGTTTAGCAGGGATATTTTTATCGCCGAGCTGCGGCGATTTTTATCGCTTAGGAACCTTGCTAATATCAAGGTTTATCTCCTAAGCGATAAAAATCGACCGAAATGCATGAATATCGCTGAAAAGTCAGCGATATTCATGCATTACCGAGCTAATGCTCTTAGCCATGTTATCCACCTACCATTGGATAACATGGCTAAGAACTGCTCAGGGGCAGGTGTTAGCTTTTGGAGATATTCGCGCTTAGCGCAAATATCTCAAAATGTTGGTAATAAAAGATAGCGATGTTAGCGACTGTTTCCAGTCGCTAACATCTTGACACGCCCCCTTTGCATGTCATTAGTGATAAATATCACTGACATGCAAAGCGGGGCCCAAGATGGTCGCTATCTCCTACTAGCTGTCGCTAACTGGTGTTAGCGACAGCTAGGTAATAGGGAAATAATTTTATCTCCGCTTTCTTGGCTTTTAAAGCCAAAAATGCGGAGATAAACCCCCTTGATAATATGCCCGACGTTCCTTCAAGAAAATTAATTTGGGTAGGTCTTTTCAAATATTCTTTCCCTCCCACCTAGATATTGGCAAGTCTTGCTTGTTGCATACCGGATACAAATCTGCACTTCATGACCCTGAGATTTAAGTGACAAATTGTCAATGTGTTTCTCCAAATTATCTTGCCATAACTCAGTTCACTGCCCCAACCTACGAGGCAGGTTGCATTCTAAATCCTAATTGCACCCCTGTAGGGCTTAGCTCTCAGTCAATGTGCATCCTTTTGTCTGATCATGTCTCAGCTGAGATTTAGAGCCTCCTAACTTTCATAATTTGCCATCTGTCCTGCAATGCTTTTTAACAACAACATATGAATTGAGAGATAGTCTAGTTCTTTGCTTTGTGCCAACTTAACTTCTTTGTCAGAACTTGATGACTCTGTCAATTGATCTCTCGGCTACTTAGCTTACTGCAATTAATGTAATGATGCTCTTTGGTCCACTGCTCTCCCGTATGGAGGTCTTCTTAAGCTAAGCAAACCACGTGTTCTGGTTTTCTGAGGATTTGCTGAAAGTAATATACACCGCAAGACATGAAAAAAGCACTGGTGTCATGACTGCAACTTGGACACAAAAATTAATATACAAAATAACTTAAGTTGTAGAAGTCTGAACTGAGGAAATCACAAAGAACTTATTGCAATAGACTAAGGTAATTCTCAGCAAGCAGTGTTCAGAATATTGCTGATATACTCATGGCAACATCAACTTTTACTCCATCTTCCCCATCTAACTCGTCTTTTTTGGAAGAATTTCCATCTTTTTTATTTCCCAAATTTCTACCATGGACTTCCTGATACCTTTACTCAGGTCAAGTATCGCTCGCCATTAGATCCCTTCCCACACAGTTTCATCAGTCAAATTTCTTCTAGCGTTAATCGCACCCTTGCTCTTTTTTAAACCTTTGATGAAGGAAAATATTCTTAAACCATTAAAGGAAGACATAATTATCCTTTTACTCTAAAATTTACATGAATTCTATGGGCCAGATGTACAAAGCACTAGCCACAAAATTATGACTGCAAAACACAACCAGTATTTTATAACCAGTGCAAAATCTACAAACCGACCTAAGCACTAATAGGTCCATGCACAAAATTCTCAATCATAGTGGGTTGCAATCTAATTGACCTCATCAGTATTCAGAAGCTAAGACGCAAATTACAACTCACTGCAATTGGTGGCTGTCACAGGCATGTCTGTGAACTTTAAAAAAATATTTTTTAAATGCAGCCTGTTTTCCTTAAAAGAAATGGGCTATGGTAAAAAAAAGTTTTAATCTTTATAATAGTTGGTTTGATAATAGGCAGTGGTACTCCGGGCAACTCCCTGCTCCCCAGAAAATGTTTTGTTTTTATTCAAAAAGGGTTCCAATGGAACCTATTAGATTTAGGGGTCTCTAGTTGGCAGAGGTAGGTACCTACTTTGACCAAATAGGGACCCTTGCGTCTAGTCAGGGCAAGGAGGTACACTCCTAAAATAACCCCTGCTCACCCCGTTGGTAACGTGGCACGAGCAGGCAGGCTTATCTCAGAGGCAGTGTGTAAAGCATTTGTGAACACTACAGATGAACCCCACTCAGGTTGTAGTATTAAAAGAAGTATTTTTATATAGACTTAACACAAGACCACAAATGACAAAAATCCACAATACTGTACTTTAAAAATGGTAGAAATAGCTCAGTCGCAAACTCGAGCTGCCATAATGGTAGCATATTCAGGTGAAAAACTGAGCTGCTGCTTTGAAGCCGCTCTGTGTTTTTACTGTGCAGGTTGCAACATGCGTGCACTTTTAGAGAGGATTTGAGATCCCCTTGCAGGTGGGTGCAGTGAGTGACTCAACCAGCCTACAAGTAGATGTCTGGGGGTCCATGGGACCCTGATTGCAGATGGCTGCAATCAGGGGGTTTACTGACAGTGTGCCTCCTGAGAGCTTCTTTGCCTCTATAATACGGTGCGGGTGCAAAGACAAATGGATTCTCTCATTTGCATAGGGACATGCCCCCATACAAATGAGGGAACGGTCTCTTGAGGAAGCGTTGGCACAGTATGTATACCAGCGCTTTCAGTATTACAGAAGGGACTGCACCAGAGTCTGCTGCCCCTTCTGTAATACCAAGTGCCCCAGAAGGGCGCAAAGCCTGCGCATATGCCCATTGTGTCCCCGGACACACAAATAATATGGCTTCTGATTGTCACAGAGCCGAATAACCCTTGGCTGTACGTGTGCTCTATACGTTTTCATAGCATAACATAGTCTGCAGTTCTTTAAATTTTCTAAAATCAAGTCTAATTGGAAACACTCTTTCCATATCTCTGTGTTCTAAGCGCTCTATCATCCTTTAAGTTCCATGCTTTAGGATTTCCTCCTTGGTGGTAGCTCCTTTTCAGTTGATAGAGCGTCATGTTATTCTGATAATTGTAGGGATACATCATAATCACAGATAGTTAGCACCCGCATATCGAAAGGAATGTATTAACGTGTGGTCATTAGAAATATAGTAGTAAAGCAGCATATATTAGTGCGAATAGAAATGTAACTATGTCATTTCTGAAGTTCAATGTAGTGTTTAATCGAAAAGGTATTTTAGATGATACATAATGAATTAGTAAACGTATAAAGTGATGCATTAGGGGTAAACGTGCACCGTATTAAAGTCTGCATGTGTAGTTCTGCTTATTCATGTATGCAGAGTAATGTAATCAATGCATGCAATGTGAATTTGGAGATGTATGCTTAAACATGTAAAGACCTAGATGATTTCCTATGCTTTGCAATGAGAAGCCTGTTTGTGATTTCTTATGTTAGCTGAATATTGCAGGCCCCAAATTTATTTTTCCTTGAGAAGGCTCTCAGTCGAAGGTAGTCAGCAGATTTTGTGTGCGTGCAAGGTTGTTTGGCTCACATGCTTTTTGTTGCAGGTGCAAGGACACGCATCTCGTTAGGCAGAATAACCCTTTTGTTTAGGAGTTAGGATGGTAGGAGAAGCCACCATGGGAGTGTACAGGAATGCAGACCTAATACTTTCAGCAGAGAAGGTGCCTGGGACCCAAGGACACACCAACGGTTTTTGGATGAAGTCAGAGTCTCGATGGAAAAGTACAGGAAATGAAGACCTGTCCAAAGGGGCGTGTAAAGGGTGTGTTTTACTGTTTTATGATTTTGTATTAGGGTTAGTGCCCCGGAGGGTGGTGAGTTGAGGACTAGAGGGAAAGCTAGAAGGAGCACCTTAGAACGAACTCTGTAGCTTTGGCTACTTATCTATGCAAAGTGAGTGTACATCTGAAGAAGTCCACTATTGACACATGTTTCTCTCTTGCCTGGGAATGATGCTAAGTAGGGATGTCATTTCAGTGACAGTGTAGGGACAGATTAATTGATTTTCTTTTCTAGGTTAATGAATACTAAAATAAAGATTGAAGCAGTCATTGCGTGCCTGATGCTTCTAGAATTAACTATTCTTCTTACTTTAAATTTGATAAGACTCTTGCATAGGATTATGTTTGTATTAGTGCCCATTTATTTTCTTAACCTTGTGTTGAGGTGTTTGTGTGTTCAGTTATTTTTGGCTTTGTAATAAATCCCTTAACATTTGATTTCGAAGTCAGTGATCTTTCAGAGTGCAAGATTTATTTTGATTGATTATGTGGTAAATTTGAGTTTTTCCCCTTTACACTCCTTAGCAGATAATAAAGATCCAGTCGATTGAGGATTAGAATTAGTAAGATATGATAAAAGATAAGATAAGAATCCAGTGTTATCACAGTTTTTGGCCTCTCCTCCCTCCGATCTGTGCAAACGTACACCTCTGCTGCTGTCTAGGAAAAACTTAAAACTCTTCACTTCTGCCTGTGGGTCTAATTCATTTTTAAGTCGAGCCATTTGCATCTGGCAAGCTTTCTAAAGTCAAGAGACCTGTTAGGTGCTAGAGGGCTTTACATGACTGCTACAGCCTCACATAATATGACAGCAAGCAGTGGTGGAATCCTCTCAACATAGTATCCTAAAGATTGAGGAGTTTCCACCGCTGGATTCTCTTCCGCACAACTCTTGTCAGGTCCTAAACCTTTAATCAACCTGCAGAAACTAAGATGAATAAATGATGTATCCGGTCACCTGGAACAAATTTCGCAGGGGCGATTATGGGACTTTTATGAATGCAATAAAGCAATAGTGTATACTTTTATGATCTATTTCCACCTAAAGATTACATCATTATTAATGTACTCCTTGGGTCAACAGCCAAGAAAATTTGATTGTGTAAGCATTGAGTTGTTTATTTAACATTGCATCTTCAAACAGTAATGGGCTGGGCTCTGTCTATAAATCTCCGATGGATTTCCACTGAACCGGTGGCAGACCGTCTCTCGAGGCTCTGGCTTTCAGGTGAGTGCCCTCCCTAATCATGCTACCAGCATCAACTCTGCTGAAGTCGACTCAATTAGCTGCCCTGCCTGACATCAGTCTGTCATGGGCTTCTGTTCCTCCAAGCATCACTGAATTCCCTCTCACTTTATTTATCTGTTTGTTGGCAATAACATTTAGAGCTCTTCCTGGCATTCATTGCGTTTTACCAAGCAACATTTATCAGAAGTGCTTTTTTAAAAAAAAAAACGAATTTTATTTGTCAAAATAACACATACAATGCTGACCTCTGAATCCCAGAGCCAACTGCCACATGTACCATACAAAATAAATTGACTTTGACCATTTTAACTATTTTAACATGAGAATATGAAAGGTGATACATATAAAATCAACCCCTGCAAACACCCAACATCCCACCCTCCGTCCCCACCCCCCAATGCACTATCTCCTCATTCCAGAAAAGCATATCTCTAAACCAGACTGCCACTGCTCTACATAAAAGCCCAGTGTTTAAGATATCTGATCCTGCCATGGAAATAGGGGCAACCCATGAGAGAATAAAGACAACAGAGGAGGCCGATAGGTCATTCCAGGACCTGGGTCCGGCCCCCCGCAGCAGCTCCAATTCCAAACATTGATAATCCGCCCAGCGACTCCAGATCTTATAATGCTTACGGGGGCACCCCCTAGCTTCAAAGATGGGAATCTCGAGACCCATACAGAAGTCCAAACCTCTTTTCCAAGTCGAGAACGAGGAAGCCACCACCACCTTCCAGGCTCTAGCTATATCTCTCTTCGCTAAGGTAAAGTCTAGGAGCATAAGGTGGCGCTTATAGATGTTGCCCTGATCCCTTCCATCACATGAAGGAGGACAAGTTTCAGCGAGCTAGGAAGCTCCCACCCCAGTATCTCAGAAAGGCAGGCCATGAGCCCCCTCCAAAACCATGCGAGTGCAGAGTAGTGCCAAATAGTGCGTAGCAGGGTCCCCTTCTCGAGCCCACAACGAAGATACACCGGGAAGCCACCAAGCCCGCCCTCCAGAGCCTAACCCTGGTAAAATAGACCCTATGAAGATATTTAAATTGAATAAGCAGCAGGCTTACTGCAATAGCCGCCCCACGCGGGGAGGTCAAGGCCTCTGTCCAGTCCCCTTCCTCCATCAGACCTACATCTCCCTCCCAGGCCTCTCTCAGACGCTGCAAGGAGGGGGAACAATGTGTAACCAGGGATTGATACATTTTAGAGATCTTATGGTCTAGGAGGTCTCCCATAAATACCTTAGCCTCTACTGGGCTAAACTCCGGCAAGGAGTCGAGACCCTCCAAGCTGGGGGAGATAGCATGTCTAAATTGTAAATATTTGAAGAATTGGGTCTTTGGCATCTGGAAATCCTTCTGGATATCCTGAAACGATTTTAAAATCGTGCCCCGCATGACGTCCCCCAGAGTAGAAATCCCAATGTTGTCCCAGTCACGAAACCTGTGATTCAGCAGCAGCGGTAAAGGCCAATTGTGCCAAAGTGGGGTCTCTGGGGTCAGCCTATTCCACCAGCCCATCCTCCGCAGAGCCTGCCTTCATAGGTGAAACATAATTCTCATGGTAGACGGCAGGGGACACCTCATCAGGGCAGAATAAAGGAGAAAAGCAGGGACCGGTCACCCATGCAGCGCCGCTCCACGGCATAGGCTGGTCCTCTCTGTCCCCATACCACCATTCATTTAAGACATGTAGATGCGATGCAACTTAATAGGACCAGATTTCGGAGGTTGTCAGCCCCCCACAATACGTAGATAGGAAGCATGTCCAGATCGCCACCCTCACCGCTCTCCCATCCCAAAGAAACTGACCTAAGGCACAGTTAATATGCCGGAACCACTGCAGGGGAATCTGGTAGGGATGATTAGAAGTGCTTTTTTTTACAAGAAAAAAAGACAATTAAAACTAAGAGTGCATGGGGGCAACACTTTTCTTAGGAGCCCGCCGGGGCTGCCAAATACTGGGTGTGCTACATACCAAGGGTGATTCATCTTAATTTCACCACATGCCACTGTCGTTTACCTCCCTTCTCTTCCTCTCTGCTTATCTTTCTCTAGTAGATTATTCTCATCCCTCCTTTCTGACTTTGCTTCTGATTTCCTATTTTTCTCTTCCTCCTTTTCTCTCTCATGCTTGGGTAAAAGTCTGCTAAGGAACCGTAGTAATGAACATTACTCAACTTTATATGCACTTTGGTATAAAGTCTGCCTATGCACTTTATTGTATTTGGCAGGAACAGTAGTAATGAATATGTCCTAACTCCAGTCTGTATATGCCCTTTAGGGAACCTTAGTAATGATTTTCCGCTTTCTAGATCTCCTGCAATTTCCCCCTCTTTTTGGGTGAATATTTTGTATGTACAATTGTAACCCCACTCTGCGAATTCGAATTCATGCTAATCATGGTTGAAGATTGAAATGTTCCTCTCTTTTTAAGATTCTGTTCGAATAAAATAATAAAGAGGTATAAATAGAGGCTGACAGCTGATTCCAGACCCTTCAAAAGCATTTCTGTTTTTCTTTGTATAACACTTAAATACTTTGAAGTCCTCGTGCTTGAGAAAATTTGATTTGAGATGGCATGGTGATTGGGAGACTGTGTCAGAATGCCCAAATCCCTAAGGGCCTGATGCACAAAGGAAAACTTACCCTTTTGTGTAAGACTCTGCACTCAAGGAGGAAAAGAGCTTTGTACATATGGCCTTTAGTTCCCAGTAGACTCTTCCCTGTCTCTGCTTCCATAGAGATTGTGGACTCCCTAGTGTACATATTTGATTGCTGTGAACCTTTGTACCAGGACCAGCTGGTTCCAGAGGTGCCACTCCCTACACATGAGAAACAGATCATTGCACAATTCACCTTGACCCAACTAGCATAGTCGATCCTGGACTATTTTCCATGCCACCTTTCATCCTGCCACCGCCTGCTTTTCATTCAAAGATGACATGTTTTATCTGGGTCTTCCACCTAGGACCTTAGCACTTAAAAGTAAATTCACTTTTTCTGTGAGGAATGCTTGGCTGAACAGTAAGGAACAGAAGACCACTGAAGGAACTAAATACCAGGGAGGAAAACAGAAAATACTCACCGAAAGAATATTCTGAATGGGGGCAGAATTGTATAACATGTGCATACTTTGCACCCCAGATAGGGGTATCTTTTTCCTTTACTGCAGTCCAAGGCCCATATTCTCAAAGGAGTCATGGAATGCAACACAACAGCCACAAATGTTGTGCTGATTTGCGTAGCAGGGAGAGAGCAGTAGAGCATCATATTCACAGAGATAGGCCGCTCTCCTCCCCTATCCTTAGCGCTGGTGCTGATTTCAGCTGCTCTGCACCAGACACACACCTTAACTCCTTAGCTAGGGTGTGTGCCTGAGTCTACCATACATTTTGTGTAGGATGGGTCCCTTCCTGCAGGGGCGGCCTTAGGCACGTGCAAGCTGTGCACCTGCACAGGGCCACCAAACCCCAGGGGCCACCACGACAATATATATCCTTTATATAATAATCCTCTGAGGATGGATACATATTTGCGTGGCGGCCCCTGGCAGGGATTTGGCAGCCTCTGGTTCTGCTCCACTTCCAAACACCCTGACCCCTCCCCCCCCCCCTCCTTTTCTGGCCTCCGCGCTTCGCCCCGCCCGGACCCCCTCTATCGGGGCTCCCCTGCCTTCGCTCCCTGCCCAGGGCCGCCATGAGCCTAGAGCCGCCCCTGCTTCCTGTACAAAATACTACGGCTTTAGAAGTTTAAAACGTGTTCCTACTTTGTATGTGTGCTGTGCAGCACACATTCAAAGAATAAAAAGCAAGGAGAAATGAAAACGTCTGCTTTTAACGCCTGCTTTTCAGTGTTGTTAATTTTTGGGACTGAACATTGTCGACTAATGCTAGTAGATGATGTTTAGCTTCAAAAAGCATGGGTGGTTGTATAGGAATGCCAATGTACCACTCGTGTAATGCCCTTTGACTCAAAGTAATGCAAAGCAGCATTTCGCGCTGCTTTGCATTACTTTTCCATACAAATCAACGCTAAAACCAATTAGCGTTGGTTTGTTAATCCCCAAAAAGGTTTCAGGTCAGGTTAGTGTTACAAATGCAATGCATACCCGATGCTAAACGTTTGGGAATCCGGGCATACGTGCTCCTTTTCGCTGTGATGGCTCCTCTGATACCAAACAGTCTCCCCAGGTATGAGGATTGCCCATATTTTGAGGTCATTGAAGATTCCAAGGTAAACATGCAATCCAACTGCTCTAACCACTATCTCTCAGAGTAAAATGACCCCTTTCTCTTTCTTACTTTTTCAGACATTTCAAGGAGGCAATATTGTGAAGAAGAAACAGGCACGGGCGAAGATGAAGCTGTTTGTGGTAGTGATTGCCACGCTCTTCGGTGAGTCCACAGTGCCTGTCTGGCTGCATGTGTACCTTTGTACCCTGTAGTCATGCCATTCATCGATATGCCAAAACCACAGTTGATGGACAGAATGCAGAACAATGTCATACATTCACCCCAGTACAGAGATCTGGGCCTAAATCCATCGTTTTTTTGCACTCCACACCACCCCAGTTCAGACATGGCCATGTGCAAATCAGTCTGACCCGGTGCCTCATGGGAACAGTCCAGCCCGAACTGCCATTGCAATGGCATCAGTACCCCCTCCAAGAGCTCATTCTAAAGTGCAAAGCATTCCACAAGGAGCTGTAGGCATAGACTCATATGCAGCAGTCTGAATGGGCTTACCCGGTCTGAAAACTAAAAGGGGTGCGTCCCTTATCGTATGCAACATCAATCAATACAGTACCACAACAAACTTTCTGTATCTGGGTGGGTATGACACTATGATATGAAAACTTACTCATTGGTGACAATGGTCCTGAAGATTGATGGTATTTTGTAACTTGTCACAGGCCTTATTAAGGTCCATTTCCTGACTGTCCAGAGCCTCACTCTGGCATATTTTTCAGAAAATGTTGGAGCGTGGAGCTGCGCCACATTTGACTGCGCCGCGATCCAACGTTTTCAAAATGCAGTGATGCACCATAGTCTCTAGAGTAAGGCACACCTCTGTGTTTTTACGAGCGCTGGTGCTAAATTTAGCTGCCTTGCGTCAACGCAGGCACCCTTGCGAAATAGTGCAAGGGTGCCTCTGTGGCAGGTGATAATTGTCTATGCAGCACACATAGAAGTAGCAAATTTTCATTATTTAATGATTGTTTGTGTGCAGGAAGGGACACCTTCCAGCACATAAACAATCATTAATGTCATTTTGCTCTTTCTATGTCTGCTACAGAATGCAGCACACATAGAAAATGCAAAAACGAGGAGAAATAAAAGTATTTCTCTTCGTTTCGCCATTTTAATGCCTGCTTTTGTGTTGCCTTAATTTTTGGTGCTGCCTCAGATTTATACCTCCTTGTAAATATGGGACAGCGTCAAAAGCAGTGTGTTGCGATGAAACACCCACAGCAACACCCATTGCCCTCCCCTTTCATGCTTAGTAATGCGTGTAAAGGGGCCTTATTTACAAGGCTGCGTTAAGCCACTAAAAGGGACTTAACATCGCTTTGGAAATATGGAGAAAAGCATATCGCAACCAGAACATCGCTAAAAGTGACATTCTGGTGGTGATACCCCCTTGTAAATATGCCCCTCTCTGTTTTGGAGAGGTCCAAGCCAGAGGAACTGGCGGATTGGCAGCGGCGGTTCCTCCACAATGGCGGAGGAGCGCCGCCCCCCTGCCTGGCTCACAGCCAGCAAATGAAAAATAAAACGATCTTTTAGCATCGTTTTATTTTTAATTTGCCGGCTCTTAGCGAGTTTGTGCAGGGAAGGGCAGGACATGGGGAGGAGGAATGCTATCTGCAGTCCATAAGTGCGCATAAGTGTTGTGCCTGCCTTCTCAGGCCAACCAAAACACACATGCGTGCTTAGATTTCTCCAGCCGGGCTGCATTGAACAGCCGTGCTGGAGAAACCCCCACAGACTCCCTGGTCTGAGTGTCTTTCCAGCCAGCTCAGGCTAATCCCTGCGCTGCTCTCTGACATCAGCGAGGGGATTGGACAGGGAGACCATGACACTGCCCCACTTGGAAGGATGAGGTGCGATGGGGTAGGCGAGCAGTAGCTCCAGGTAAGTGTTTATTTTTTAGATTTTTTTATTACTACCCCCTGCACGTGCTCCACCTCGCGCAGTCCCCCAGTGCCCACTACCCACCCCACCACCTCTTCATTGTGGCGGCTGCCACTGTGGACTGGAGTCTTCTGCTAAAGCTGGCTCAGGAGTCAGTAACTGGATGATAGAGGGACTGGAGACCATATGGAACATTGTTTTGCTCCGCCTGCCTTTCCTTACCACTCTGGGTGGAATCTTCGTTAATGGAAATGGACCTCACTTTTGGTAACAATACTTAAACAAACATTGGCAATGCCATTAGGTCTTACTTACCTTTACATATAATCAAGAATGTGTCAAGAATTCCCGTCAGGAAGGGGTAAACCAGCACCAGCGAAAACGGACTACGACTCCCAGGTTGCTTACCGAGTTAGATGTTATGTAAACGGGAAAGCCGTTACATAACTCAAGGAAACACGCCCTATAAAAGGAGGAACCTGGAGGAAGAACGCTGTCGGATATTGTGTTCCACCGACATACCTGCTTCGTGAAGAGCAGCGTTCCGGAGTGGTACTCCTGTCAGGCAAGAACGGAGGTAGGTCGAGTCGTTACTCCCTGGGCCGTGTCTTGCCAAGCTCAACCTGTTTCTGACCCGGAAGCTCTACCGGACACCAATTGAGCTTCGCCTTGACTCGGCTGAGTCCAGGCGCCTTAGCACTTGCGCTGGTTGGAGCCGTAGCTCCCAGCCCGACCCGAGATTCAGGGACTACCAGCTGTGACGCACACCGGGAGGTGTTTGCCGCGTTACAGTCCAGGAAGTCCACAGGATCGATCGAGCGGCTGCTCTCGATCCCATCACCATACTTTGATTTGGGCATCGGTGACGCAGCACCAGGTGGTGACTTCGCGTCCCGGTGCAGTACGAGGAAGAGGTTGAGCGGCTGCTCCCTTCAGGTAGAGACCCCGGCTGGGTGTTTCCCTGACTCCTCTGTTCTCCCCCTCACTCTTCGTGCCCCTCACAGCATATCGATTGGCATTTTCGGCCATTTCATAATCTGCCCTCTGTTGGCATACGCCGGGACCGGCGTATTTGCAGAGGACGGTTAAGACCATCCGTGCTGTGGGTTGGTAACGTAGAAAGACTGGAGGATTCCAGTGACTATTTCTTTTGTTTACGTATTGTATTATTTTTGCCTTCATTAAAATAACTAACCGTACACAAGTGGTTGCGTCCTCATTATCGTGTCTGTTAACGATCCTGAGACGTTCAGGACGTTACAGAATGATTGGAATTACCATTGCTTGTTTATTATAATAGTATGTCAATAACAATGTTTTAGCTTCCAAATTTCAGCTGTCGTTTTCTAGTGACCACTAGGCACTGAAGGACAGCAAACTAGTTTTGATGAAAAACATGAGGGCATATTTACAAGAAGTTAGCGCCTCAGCAGTGTCATATTTTTGGACGCAGTGGCAGGGCAACCAGTGCTCCTCACTGCATCATATTTACAGAGTGAAGCACTGGGCCAAATGCATCAGTTTGCAGAGGACTGTGTTGCATTATTCCTGCGCCTGGTATAGTGTATGCAGGTTAGACATTCCCACGATAAAAGCCACTTAGAACTGATGCAGTGAAATGTTCAACTTTTCGCAGCGGTACTCTACCACTTGACTGAGTAAAAAATCCCTATGTCTTCTCAAACCAGGTGAAAGGATTGAGACAGGGCTTTTAACATTGGACTCGCCTCTGAGTTCTGACGCATTGCTGGAATTGCGGCATTCTTGTGAACAACTTCAGCAATGGGTCACTTTAGTGCGAAAATATGGGTCAGAATTTCTGACGCATCCGTGAATCCTTGCGCCATGGAGCACTGTATTAGGGCATTTGTGGCAGGAGCCAGAAATCTGAAGCATCAATGCCGATGCATCAGTTCTTGTAAATATGCCCCTTGGTCCTGTTTACAATGCTGCTGAAGAAGAAGAATCTATTGATAGTGAAACCAAACATCTCCTATGGGTGGGTCAAACACAGGGAGGAAAGCAACAAACAGGAGCCAAGCTATTGAAATTGACACAAAAATCATCCAACATTGAGTAAGGATTGGCACTGCAGAGGATGGTATAAAATGTTGTTTCCCAAAAGACAGTTGGAGTTGTCTGAAGCGAGACTGCAAAAATGCCTTGTTCCAGGTCCCCAAATGGAAACCTTATTGTTATTGTGATCAGTTCTGTAAAACAAAAAAAGTGGCAGGACTCAAAATGGTTCATAGGAAGGAGTAGGTCACTGTCATTGCTGGAGCTACCCATTTCCAAAACTGATGCTGACCAGTAAAACCACTGGTGTCTCCCTCTGTGTGCAACACTTGTACCATCTAGACCTGCCTGCAATTAGCGTTGGTGAACATTTCTATTGGCGAGACATCTGTGCAAGACAGCAAAGCAAAAAAGCCATACTTTTTTAGAGAGTTCAGTGACGGCCGCCAGTAACAAAGGGTGGTAGGGTGTGTGGGAGGAGCACAGGGGGGTGGGAGAGCTAGCTGCATGGGCACGGATTAATAAATTATTATTATTATTATTATTATTGCATTTATTGAGCGCACAGCTACCCGGAGGTTTCCCGGCGCTTGCCTTGGGAACCCGTCCTGGCTTTTCCCTGTGAGATAGCCCCTACAGGGCATCCCCAAAGTGAAAGCCAGGCATCCCGTCGCAGGGGGCCGTTGTGGAGATTAAGCAAGCTTAATGCCCAGAGTTGCAGAGTGAGAACCCATGATTAGAGCAGGCACCGAAGCGAGAATTATCGAGTCCGTGGACATTTGAGCTCAAGACCCTGCCGCGTCGGGAATTGAACCCTGGTCCCGGGTCTGACCTCAGCTTCCGGGTCTGCCTGCTCTACACCGTGAGCCACACTTCTCCACCATAATAATAATTTAAAAAACGTACCTGATGCCGCCGGCTGCCACCGCGTCACGTCACTCCTGCTGGCGTCTTTCTGGGTCCCAGCAGCCCCTGGGACAGACTCCCAGCCAGTCTCTGTACTGCAGCGCAGGGATTGGTCTAAGCAGGCTGAAAAGACGCCCTGCTCAGACCAGGCAGTCTATGGGGGGTTTCCCCAACCCGGCTGCTGAATGTAGCAGGGCTGGAGAAACCTAAGTGCGCATGTGTGTTTTGGTCGGCTTGAGACGGCTGGCCAAACACACATGAGCATTTAGGGAGTGCACAACCACTCCTCCTCCACCGACCCATGCCCCGCCCCTACATGAACAAGCTGGCAAAACGAAAAATTAAACACTGATAGAGCATCGTTTTATTTTTTGTTTGCTGTCTCCGTGCCAGCAGTGGGGCACCGCTCCTCCACCATTGCGGAGGAGTCACCACAGACAGAGTTGTTCCCCAGGAAAAGTGTTCCAAAAATGCAGGGAACAAAGCTCACAATAGTACATTTTAAAGCATAATTTAGAAGTAACTGGACTGCAAATAACGATGTTCTGAGGGGACATTCTAATATTCTAATAATTTTCTAGCTTGTTGACTGGCCTTATCCATCCATGCGCAGTTTATAGGGACTTAAACACCCTAAGAAGTCTCACAAAAGCAGTAGTAAAACAGTGGAGCTTTCAGCACAACTCCATAACCTAAAGAGCTATCAGCTAGATTCATGAAAGGAAATTGCGCTTGCAAAGGGCCAGATTCTGAGAATCTGGCCCTTTGCGAGCGCAATTTTTTCATTTGGGATTAATCATCCCAAATGCAAAAATCGCTATTTGCGAAATCGCATATTTGCGAGGAATTGCATTTAAGGAATCTCTATTAGAGATTCCTTAAATGCAATTCATTACCCAAGTTTAAATTGCGAATTCGCAATATTTGGCCGCTATTTACCACGAAGTCTGACTTCGTGGTAAATAGCGAAAAAATAGAAAAATGCACTAAAGTGCATTTTTCTCTGTTGCATGTTACACACACACATGTCCTTTGGTCATGTGTGTGCGCAACACCTGTGTAAATTTGCATTTCAGGGGTGCTACAGGGTGTCCTTTGGACACCCCTGGCACCCTTGAAATCGCTATCTTATTTGCTATTAGCAAATTGCTAATCGCAAATAAGGAATACTCCCCATTCATTCCTAAGGCCTTTAGGCCCATAGGAATGAATGGGGAGTTATTCCTTATTTGCGATTAGCAATTTGCTAATCGCAAATAAGGAATGTGTAGGAATCGCAATTTATTTAGCGATTCCTACATGAATCCCGTTTTGCAAGTCCTTAATCGCAATTCCTTAATAATCGCTATTAAGGACTCACAAAACGGCTCTTTGATGAATCTAGCTGTATATCTATATTAGAGTCAGTTGAAACAACGTTTATGGAAATTCATAGGCCAATGCTCTATCAAAACGTATATGATATCTTTTCCACATCATTTTCCATCCTGCTCCTTTCAATGATATTCTGATCATCAGCATCGATTTAGCAGGCAAAATGTAATACAAATCTGACAATCACATGCCCCTGATAACAGCGCTTGAAAAATACTGCAGGACCAAAGAGCAATCCTTCTGCTCCATGATATAGAGGTGAGAGGGAAAATGAGCAGAACGTTTACACCAATCACGCATTTCCACCAGTAGTGACGTAACAGGACGTTTTACACACAAGCCATGAACAAAGGCCTAGCACCAAGTGGTATTAACCAGTCCTATTCAGGATGGAACCTCTCGAGCTCGGCTTAAATTATCCCTCATATAATAGCGTTAAATGTGATTCTGAGACATAATTCTGGAATGGAATGATTTTGTCTGAGTTTTCAGATTTCATACTGTTGTATAATGGGTTGGGTTACTGTGCCCCGCACTTTTCTGCTAGATGCTGCGTTTTTTGATGTGAAAGCACACTGGAACCCGTTATCAGGTCCCATTGTCAGTGTTCATACCTTTGAAATGACAAATGGGATTTGGTACACCCATTTGGCAAGGCCTTTAACCCCTTTGATGCTGATGACGAGTCATCACCCACGGGTGGCGTGTGTTGATGACGAGCTGAGCTCGTCATGTAACGCAGTATTTTAAAAATTGCAGCGCAGCACAAAAATCGCCGCAGTAGCGATGCGGTTAATACCCCTGTGAGGCCTTCGTATATGGTACCAGTGGTACCCAGGGCAGGAAAATCAAAGGGGCGCCAAGGCTGCAGCACTTATTGCGCCATCCTGAGTGACCCAAGTAACATGAAAGCCTGCAGGTCTGCCATGGTAGAGCTGCATGAGCAGCTTGCTGCTCGAGTTTGACCCTGCATACACCATGTGTGGCAGAGTCACCTCACTGCATTTAATATATATCAGTCACCCCTAAGGTAGGTGTCCCATAGCCCAAGAGGCAGGGTTCCTTGTATTATATGTGGGGAAGTATATGTGCAAGCATGTACTGCCCTGTGATAGTGTTCAATGTGAAATACTATCGCAGGTGACCATCGAATAACATGGACATTACCTATATGTACAGCTCCATGATGGTCTGGCCAATTTCTTTCAAGTTTGGTGTCAAACACCATGCTTTTTAACCCAGACCGACTGGTGGTGTTGACTTTAGACAGTGCTCACCTAGTTTAACCAGTGTTCCTGTATCTTGGCAGGCTTTTTTGAAGCCTTAACGTGAAGATAGTAGCTGAACCCATGCTGGGAAGTGTGTGCCACTCCCAGAGGTCAGAGAAAAAGGACTTGTGTGAGCAGGAAGTGACACCTCCGACCACACAGGATGGCTAGTGAATTGCACTGGTGTGGCGAAAAGCTTTAAAGGCTTCACTAAGACCACTGGACAATGGAACTGTACCCCACTCGAGGACAAAGCCTCACTCTGCCCCAGGCACTGTTCTTCACTGGTAGGCGGGAAATTAGCTTATGCAGGAGGCGTCCACCTCCACAAGACTTTCTACACCTCTAGGAGCTGGAAGCTAAGGTGCATGATGGAGGATGGTTCTGGCCATCTCGAATTTAGGCTCAGTAACAGGTTCTGACTAGTTTTACTGACATAGACCCACAGGATGTTGTCACTACTGGAGTGGATTAGCCTCAGGACTAGATGCTGATGGGCTATTAGTCTTCACACACACTAACATCCCCTAAATCTAGGATTTACGGTGCGCTTCAGTCACTCGAACCTCAGCTTCAGAGTGAAACATGAAAAGACCAGTGTCTGCAAAAAAGCAGGACTACACAAAGGAGAGATGCAAAGGATTTCACCTATGACAACCACACTGCAACTGCCGGACTACAACTTGCCCAGGACGGATCCAGTTCAGCAGCTCGGATAGCCAACAGCACCCCTGCACCGAGCCCCCCAAGCCAGGTACAATGAATCTGCCTGGAGGCTTCTCGTCCAAGGCCAGCTCCAAGCTTAAGTTCCAAAGGGTTTTGCCTAACTCACCCGCATGTTTGCTAAGGTAGGCTTTTCAGGACACAAGTCTGATTGACAGCTCCATTTGACAGCTAAAGTGCACCTCTGCAACGCCTCCCTGAGCCAGGTAAAAATTGGGCTAGGTATTGTGAACTGGTCAAAGGATTCCAGGGACCTTAACTCTGAGTGGGTTCCATTGAACTCACCCTCCATAGTATCAATTGCATATGTATGTTTTTTTTTCTCATTAACCGCACAGTTAATGTTTATCACATTGCAAAGTATTGATTTATTTATTGCTTGAAAATCGATAACTCTGGTTATACTGTATGCATTGATTTATTTTTGGTATCTTAAAATATATAAAAATCAGAGCTATTTTTATGAATTTGTGTCAGATTTCTCTTGATTGTCAATTACTTATCGTCCATGTTGGTGATGTGAAATGCTTATCATACGTTCCTTTAAGTAGCCTGTCTGGTCTACCAGGACTGAGAGAAGGTGTACTAAGAGATTACCTGGTGCCCATCTTTGCTTATTAGTTAGCATTACATGGTAAGGCACCCCTGCCATACCACATAATACTTACACCTTGCAACATTGGTAGCAGCGGTGTGATTCATGAACTTGTGTTTTGCTTTAACACATGGACATAAGTATTTTTTTGTGCACGAGAAATCCAGAAATTGTCTATAGATACTAAAAGTGAATTTTTCTAATTTTTTTTAATCGAGTTTTATTTTAAATTGTTAGGACCCTTTGATACCATCCCAAGTCAAACATTAAATCAAAGAGTAAAACGTTTTAAAGCGTTTGAGAAAGAAGGCCCAAGTGTTTTAAAAAGTTTTTGATCATTGTAAAGTACCCACTTTCTAGAAAAATTAAGCACCATGGAGCTCACAGAGACTCGAGGTAGTTTCTCTCCCAGCTCTCAGGATCTAGAACTTTGTGGTAACTTAGGGACGTTGGCTACAAAGTGGCTGTCAGAAAGGAGGACCTAGTGCAAGCCCTCCAAGAGTATGAAGATGAGCGAGAAAAATCGGATGACCTCTCATCAGGTGACCCTGAAGTAGAGGAAGAAGTCTTAGCTCATCAAGTAGAGGAATGGGAGGATAACCAAGATAACAAGCCTTTTCCAAGACTACCCTCACCTGCAGGTATTAGCAAATGCCACTCTAGTAGTAGACCTGTGAGTAGGGTGTTAGGAGACCTTGAGGACAAGCTTGCCCAAATCTCCCTGGAGGAGAGAAAGCTTGAACTTGAGGGGAGGAGACTAGCCTTAGAAGAGTGAAGGACTTATCTGGGCCTAGAACCCAAGGATGGTGGTAGCAAAGCTATTAGGGTTAGGGACGAGTCCTGTGACCCTAAGATCCCTAAGGGTATAGTTCCCAGTTAGTTATAAAGATGGAGATGATATTTCAGAATGGTTTGAAGCTTTTGAGAGAGCCTACACCATGAAAAGAGAAGGGTTGCCAACACTGGGGCTCACTACTGTGGGAATTACTCCCAGTTAAGGGCATAGATCGACGACTGACCCTAGATGAAGAGGTAGCTGAGTTATATCATCACATGAAGGATACCCTTATTGAAGGGTCTGGACTCACAACAGAGAAGTATGGAATCAAATTTAGAGAAACAGTATAAAGGCCAAAACCAAACTTGGATACATTTTGTTGACTCCTCAGTCAAGACACAGGAAGGCTGGATTAAGGGTAATTATATGGAAACGTATGAAGGGCTGTATAATCTATTGATGAAAGAGACCATTGTTCCACAGAATAATTAGGACCTCTTCCTGGGGAGGGTTTCTGAGTACGTCTCCCTCCACCTGTTCCTCTATCACCTTGTCAAAGGACTGATTGATCAGGTAAATCTTGTTGGTAAAGTACCTGGCTAGATCTTCACATAAATCCTGTGTAGGAGGGGGTGCCGCATTATCAGCCTTAGGATTTGTAAATTCCTTCAAGATCCTATAAAGTAGGTCCCCTGGTCCTGCTGGTCATGGTGGGGTTACTCCTGTTTTTAATAACCTCTTTTGGTAAGCTAGGTGTCACCCTGGCTAAAGTAGGGATTGCTGAAGTGCACTCCTTTTGCCCCCAAGAAAAGAGATTGAGCAAGAAAACCAGAGAAACAGGACAGATCCAGTTTAAATGTGTTCCTTTACTGTAGAGATGGGTCAACTTCCCAGTGGAATTGGCCTGGACAGGAGGATGTGAGGCAGAATAGGCCCTGCAGCTAGGTAGCCCATTTACTCCCTCTTCCTTGCTGGACAGACTAGAAAGACTCTTCCAGGATGGGGCTGAATCTCTTAGGATGTTGCCTGGGAGGGGGATGTGTTGTACAATGGAATGGGTTACAGTTGCCCCCAATTTTTTGTGCTCCACTTATCTGCTAGATGCTGTGGTTTTTTATTTGAGAGTGCACTGGAACCTGATAACCCGGCCCAGTGTCAGTTCTCATTCCTTTTAAAATTACAAATTTGAATTGGTACACCCAATTGTCGAGGACTATAATACCCCTGTAAGGCCTAGTATATGGTATGAATGACACCCAGGGTAGGGATATTAAAGGAGCAACAGGGCTGCAGCACTTATTATGCCACCCTGACTGAACCAACCAAAATGAAAGCCTGCAGGTCTGCCATGTCAGATCTGCATGAGCAGCTTGAGTTTGACCCTACACACCCCATATGTGACAGGGTCACCTCACTGCATTTAATATATGTCAGTCACCCTTAAGGAAGGTAGGCCTCCTATAGCCCAGGAGGCAGGATACCTTATATCATATGTGTAAAAGTATATGTGTAAGTATAGTCTGCCCCTGTGTTAGAGTTCCAAACTAATTCTAGCACAAGTGTCTGGTGGTCAATTGGATAACATGGACTAGCATTAGGAAATTACCTATATGTTCAGCTCCATGAAGACTCGGTCAATTTCTTTCATGTTTGGTGTCAAACAGTGCTTTTTGATCCCCGACACACTGGCGGTGTCAAAGCTTAACTAGCATGTACCCAGGTGGCACTTTAAACTGTGCCCCCCTAGTTTAACCAGTATTCCCATGCCTTTTGTGGTCTTTTTTGAAGCCCGGCCAACCAGACAAAGGTTTGACCTCATGCTGGGAAGTGTGTGCCACTCCCAGAGGTCAGAGAAAAAGGACTTGTGTGAGCAGGAGGTCACTCCTTTGCCCGCACAGGATGGAAAGTGAAATGCACTGATGCGGCGGTAAGCCTTTAAAACTTCACTGGCGCTACTGGACAAAGTCACACTGCAACCACCAGAATACGACTTGTTCAGGACCAGAGAAAAATTCTGAAAGGAAGAAGAGCCCCTGGTGTCGGCAGGACCAAACTGCACTAAGACAACAAACTGAAGGACTGTATGCTGGTCTCCAGAGTGTCCCTGCACAAAGAAAAGTGGACAGTTCTCTTCAAGGAGCTGGACGTCAATCCTCAGCGTGGCTCAAGTGTCTACGTTGCTCCCTTGGTCTTCTGTAAGAGATTTTCCAAGTCACTGTGTTTGCCGGTGCTAAGGCTTTTTGGTTGTCAGTCTGACTACTAACCGCCTTAATCGACGATTCAAGTGGAGAGATCAAGCTGACACTACAACCAACTACCCCAGTGGCTCTGTTATAAAGATTCAGCATTTGTTTCCACCCTCTCTTGGCATGGCTGCCAGCACCCCTGTCGCGGATCCAGTTCAGCACCACGGATATCAAAGAACACCTCTGCACCCTAACCCCGCTAGCCAGTTAGAAATAATCTGCCTGGAGGTTCCTGGTCCAAGGCCAGCTCCAAGTTTAAGTTCCGAATGGTTTTGCTCAACTCACCCTGCATGTACCTTTTTGCTAAGGTAGCCTTTTCAGGTCCAGAAGTCTGAATGACAGCTTCTTTTGACAGCTGAAGTGCACCTCTGTACCCGCCTCCATGAGCCAGGTAAACTTGTGCTAACTGTTATGAACTTGTCTAAGGACTACCAAGACTTTAACTCTAAGTGGGTTCAGTTGAACTCACCCTCTAAAGTATCAATTGCATATATGTGTTTTTTATATGTGTTTTTTCCCATTGACTGCATTGTTAATGTTTTTTACATTGCAAAGTATTTATTTATTTACTGCTTGAAAATTAGTAACTCCTGTTATAATGTTTGTATTGATTTCTTTTTGGTGTCTAAAAATATATAAAAATCTGAGCTATTTTTATAAATTGGTGTCGAATTTCTCTCTTGTCATGTCAATTTCTTATTGTCCATGTTGGTGATGTGGAATGCTTAAAACATCTTTCTCTAAGTAGCCTGCCTGCTCTTTGCCACTCCACCAGGACTGAGAGAAGGTGTACTGAGAGTATCCAGGGTCCACCTTTGTGTATTGTGTTAGTATTACATGTGAATGCACCCCTGCCATACCACATAATACTTTCACCTTGCAACACATACCTTACATGAATAAGTTGAGCTATATTTACTTTGTATGTTTGTCTAAATATCAGGAAATTCTCATGCTTGAAGTAGTTTTTACTATTGTAAAGAAATACATGCCAGAGATGCAAAGAAGATGGCAGACTTTTGAGACAAAGTGACAGTGACATGACTATGGGCACCTTCAAAGATCTCAAATCTACTACTGGCCCCTAGAAGTACTGACAATATCATTACACTGCGCAAACCTATATGTCAACAAATGCAAACCAAACATAGGAGTACTAATCTTACCATTGCACCACACTCCTACTAGCAACAGAGTGTCCCTCAAATGTCACACTTGCGTCGTCACATGTAGGCACAGAAATATTATACATGTACGTACAGTAAACATGGGGCATATGAGAGGAAATAACATTGTCATTAACTGAGAGAAACAGTCGTTATTCTTCCCACTCTGAGTAGTGCCTCTGCTGCTTTTAGTTGCTTTGAGCCATGAGAGTGTTTCATGGGAACATAGGTGTTCCAATGCTACCACTCATGGTTTTTGACTTGAAGCCCTGTTCACTAACAAATAACGTTGCATCTATGTGGCTCAATAACGAAGCCACACCAGCTCTAGCAGTGGCCTTCCCGAATGACTATGCAGTCACTAGACTGGATAGGCCCGGTAAACGAGGCAGGGGATTAGCCATCGCCACTGACTCCCTTACTACATCAGGACGGTGGATAGAGTGTCTTCTGCCAATACGGAGCTTCTAATATTCAGAGCAGAGTGTGACCAGGTCATAGAATGGACAGGTGCATTGATATATCATCCCCCTGGGGTCAGTAATAGGGAATTCTGCACCGCATTACTAGACAGACTGCCACCTCATGTCCTGAATACCAAAAAACATTTATTGATAGGGGATCCGAACCACCACTTAGAGTTGTCCTCTAATTCGGATTCCGCCAGCCTTATTGTGACGATGGAATCACTTGGGCTATCACTGAGAGTTACCAGTCCCAATCATAATGCAGGCCATACGTTAGGCGCCATCTTCTCCAATATATCCGACTTGGCAGTTGAGCCTCCTCAAGTACTTGGCTGGACCGACCATATGGCACTAAGCTTCTCGGTGTGGCGTGCTCATTCAGAACAGCGGGTGCAAGGACAGAAGAGTTTTCGAAGACCCTGGGCGAGAGTAACCGCCTCTGCCTTTAGCCAGGCTTATAGGGACCCCTCGTTTAAGCGGGATGTGGACCCCAACTTTGCCTGGGAAAGACGGGAGGGAGCAATTCAGGTAGCCTTAGATACCATAATGCCCATGAAAAGGGTCACTATTCAGGAGAGGGCAGCTCCTGTCCCCTGGTATTCGGACACTCTCAGAAAGGAAAAGTCTAAGTGCAGGGTTCTGGAGAGGAGATGGAGGAAGTCAAAGGGGGAGTTAGATGAATTATTATACCGAAAATACACAGAGCCTACCTGAACAGCTGTAATACAGCAAGAAGGACACATTTGGGTGTACGCATTACAGAGGCCAAATTTTCCTCCAGGGAACTATATAGGATCTTGAAGGAATTTACAAATCCTAAGGCTGATAATGCGGCACCCCCTCCTACACAGGATTTATGTGAAGATCTAGCCAGGTACTTTACCAACAAGATTTACCTGATCAATCAGTCCTTTGACAAGGCGATAGAGGAACAGGTGGAGGGAGACGTACTCAGAAACCCTCCCCAGGAAGAGGTCTCTTCCTGTGGGCAGGACTCTTTCGCCAACATAACCGGAGAGCAAGTAAGCTCCCTACTAAGCCGCATAAAATCGGGCGCGCCATCTGATCCTGTACCACTGGCAGTTATGTCAATACTCAGCCCGGTCTTAGCAGACGCGCTTTCTAAAATATATAACATCTCTTTGGAGACAGCTATATTTCCGAATAAGTGGAAAAGCGCGCGGGTCAAGCCACTCCTAAAGAAGGCGGCAGCGGACCCGCTTGAGTTGCAGATCTACAGGCCAATCTCGCTTCTCAGAACAAAGGGTATATCCTGAGCTCAAATTCCAAGTAAAAAAGTTCATAGAGACAAGATGATCTTCACAACTTTCTTCTTTATTTCAACAATTTTTTTTTTTCTTCTTCAGAAAATCAGAACTAGCCGCCACTAGCCAACATGTGTTTCGTCCTGTGTGAAATCAACCACGGACTTCCTCAGGGCAATTCATCATAAGTACCATATCCATATGAGGTTAAAACTGTTGAGTATCCAATCCTTCGAATATTATTCTGAAAAGCGAACGTGGATATTATTACTTCTTCCAACGATCCGTTCCAATTGTCAATTCAGTGTCAATATGCCGATATTTTCAGTGCATCTCACACCGTTATTCTCAGTAGATTGGCGTAGAGAGCAAGTAGGCTCCCTACTAAGCTGCGTAAAATCGGGCGCACCGTCTGATTCTGTACCACCGGCAGTTATGTCAAACTCAGCCTGGTCTTAGCAGACGCGCTTTCTAAAATATATAACATCTCTTTGGAGACGGCTATATTTCCGAATAAGTGGAAAAGCGCGCGGGTCAAGCCACTCCAAAGAAGGCGTCAGCGGACCCGCTTGAGTTGCAGAACTACAGGTCAAATATTGCATCTCCCCTGTTGTTCAAAGGTTCTGGAAACACTGGTGAACCAACAGCTATCTCGCTATCTGGAACAAAACCACCTCCTGGATCCCTCGCAGTCCGGATTCCGTGCATGACATAGCATGGAGACCGCACTGTTAGAAGTGACAGATACCATCAGGATGACATTAGATAGAGGGACCCCAGTGATCCTAGTCCTCCTTGATCTGTCAGCAGCATTAAATACTATTTCACACTGGATGTTGCTAGACAGACTGAGGGGGATTGGGGTGAAGGGCAGGGCTCTAGAGTAGATTGAGAATTTTCTATCGGGTCGTACCCAGAGCATCCAGTTGGGTTCATTTGTATTGCAGACCACAGGGGTGGAGAGGGGCGTTCCGCAGGGTTTTGTGCTGAGTCCTACCCTGTTTAATGCATATGTGACACACCTGGCAGATATCATCAGAGGCCAAGGCTTTGAGATCATCTCATACGCGGATGACACGCAGCTAATTGTTTCCATTGGGGAAGACATTATGTCAACTCAGCGCAAATTCAGAAACTGCATGTCCAGCATCGCCATCTAAATGAGGAGGAATGTTTTGCAAGTCAATTCCCCCAAAACGGAAATTCTGCTATTTGGGAAGGCCGAGACAATCTGGTCCCCGGAGTGGTGGCCGGCTGAGTTGGGTGAAGCCCCTTCACCAAAGAGCTGGGCTAAAAATGTGGGCATCAGGATAGATGATAAACTATCTATGGAGGAGGAGGTCAAGAAAGAGTCAGGCACGTGTTTTGGCACAATGAGGAATGCTCAGGAAGATCTTTCCCTGGATCCCTTTATTAGCAAGGAAAGCCCTTGTCCAGTCACTCCTGGTGAGTAGGCTGGATTATGGTAATTCACTGCTGGTGGGTGCCAGAGATGATCTACTATCACTTGCCCTCAACAAGCTGACACGCACCCTGTCGGCCCCTTTGCTGAACCAGCTACATTGGCTCCCGGTGAGGAAACGAGCTATCCTTAAGATGCTCTGTGTGGTCTTCAAATCACTACAGGGGAAAGGCCTTGTCTATCTCAGTAATAAACTCAGGCGGTATCAACCGGCTCGGCAATTAAGATCTAACAACGCCAACCTTTTGTGTATCCAGAAGATACAGAGGGTAAGGAAGGGGGGTAGAGCCTTATGTTATTTGGCGGCGAGCTACTGGAATAAACTGCCACAAAATATCAGGTCCTGCAGTGAGCTAATCAGCTTTAAGAAACTTCTAAAGACATGGCTATTTTAGATATATGGACCCAATCTTACCTTCTCCTATAGCGCCGAGAGATCCCCTTGGGGATGATTCGCTTGTGCTCTATAAGTCCACAAAGTACAGTAAAGCAAAGTATGTGTGCGTTAAAAAGGAGAAATGTTTTTATTGCTCCAAACTTCTCCCATATCACATATGTACAGCACTGTGCAGCACACATACAAGGAGAAAAACGATTTTAAGTATGCATGGCATAGTATTTTATACTATAAGAATAAGCTTCATATACGAAAGCTATGCTAAATAGTATGTATGAACCTTTGCACTATGATTCAAAGGTATGTGTGGTGCTAGGCAGCCAGTTTGTGCAGCAGTGCTCATGAAGATATGGCAGTGTCCTGACTGCTCCCTTTCACGTAACACAGTGCAGCAACTTTGCTTGCTGCGCAGCATTGCTTGAAAACCTTGTTAATCTGCCTCACGGTCCTGGATGTAGTATATTGCTGATCACAGCGCAGGGGCCACACTAAACTAGTGCTAGCAACGCACTGTGTACACCACACAACTGAGGACATGCTCTACTTGAGATGGGGACAGCTGCTGTACACCTGCAAAATTGCACACTCTGACTGATAGTGAGTGTGGAGCAATTGGCTGAGGAAGGATGGTAGGGACAGTACTGATACCGGTAAAGTGAGGGTGCACGTGTCGATCTGAGATTGAATGGCTGTCTTGGCCAGAGCTGACCTAAGCAAGGTCAAATCAGTCAATCAGTAGCATTTGGTTCAGTGGTGATTGGCATGCGCTATATGGGCCGAGGCTCTCTCTCCTGCCAGCGGGGTGTGGTGGCTAACACCATTACAATGGTATGCATCTTGCATTTTCCCCGCCTGTCCTCAAGATGTTACTTTCGATATTTGACATGCAAGCACAAAAAGGGTCCAGAACCCCTAAAATCAGCACTGGCAACAACTGGCATAAAATAAGCACTACATGTCATGATTGACCCTTCACAGTCATTACCACAAGGTTGACACAAAGAGGCCCATTAGGATGGCGGGCGGATTGCCCCCGCCAGGCTGGTTGTAGCCACCGCTGGCCTGGCCGGGGCAATCCGCCTGCCATTCTATCCAGAATGACCCCTACCATAGTAGCATGGCTGGGGGGTCCGCAGCAGACGGAGAGACCGTCCGCCGCTTTTCCACCCCGGTCGCCATGCGACCGAGGCGGAAAAGGTCTAATATGATGGCAGTGTCTAATAGACACCGCCAGCCATATTACCATGGGCTTGCAGACATGCCTTTCCGTGGCGGTGATGCCTCCATTGAAAGGCATGCAGTCTTCAATTTGGGGGCCCCCGGAGTGAAGGAGAGATGTGTGGTGCACACGGGGGGTACCTGTGGTACCCCCTTGCATTTGCATAAACAAAGCGGCAGGCACCGCACAGTGCCTGACGCTTTGTGTATGCAAATGCATACAAGCATTTTTAGCTTTGTGGCTTGCGGTGCTGAGTGCACCGCCCGCCACAATGTTAAAAATACAGGATGCGCCCGCCACAGTGACGGGTGCCTCCTAATACCCCCCATTGGACCACCGCCCTTATGGCGGCGGTCCTGCCACAGAACAGGATGACGGGCAGACAACGTCAGCCCGTCATCCTAATGGGCCCACAAGTGTTTTATCTTCTGTTGCTCTACATTATTCATGCATCATGTCCACATTGTGAGTGAGAGATCAACATCTTGGGTGGCAGGATCACCCCCAAATCATAACATGTCCATGAACTCCAAGTGGGTGAGTGAAAAATCACACAACAGTTCTGGGGAAAATTTAAAGTATAAACTACCCATTGTTCATGGTGTCCTCTCCGTTTCCTTGGCGCATGACATAGTCAATCTGCAAAGCGTGGACCATTACTAAAGTAAACATCTAAAAAGTCAATCAATCTTACGCTTTGGCTTTGCCATTTAGGCATATTAGGTTTGCTAATGATTTTTCCTGATGCTGCTCAGTACTGGAAAGAAAGTTTATTCTGATACTGAACAGCTTTTAACAAAAAAAAGTTCCACACAAAAGTGAATGGTTACAGTAATTCAAGTATGGTACCTGATAAGTGCCCCCCTTTAAGATGTATTAAATACAAGATATTTCACAAGTACAAAGCAGAGGGAGAGGAAGGGAGCGCTATGCAGGTGACACCTAAAACAAAGATGAGAAGAAGAAGGGTGGGGCTGCTGGGTGCCAAGAGAATGGGGGAAAAAAAGAGAATTGGGGGGGGGGGGGATAAATATAAAAAAAGAAAAAGAAAACCCAAGCGGGCGGGACAATGGATTGTGGGTGATGGAAAGGGAAGCATTGCAGAGAGTGAGGGGAAGTGAAAGGATCACAAGAGTAAGAAAACAAGAAAATGTACACACCTTCATGGAGTACTTAAATGAAAATAAAAAAGTAGGTCCATGAATGTAAGTAAAATTAGCAACGGAAGGTTACAAACCAACTAATCACAATCCTGTGAGACCAAAATGTATCTGAGCAAGACAAACACAAGAATTGGAAAGAAAGACATCAAATTAGACAACTGAGATAGACAACAAAGACATCCAATCAATGCAATAATCTAAGTGAAAGGCAACTCTATGTATATTGGAAACAATAAGGTTGGCATGGACAACAGACAGCAGACTGCTGAGGGGTGCTTAGGAGCTGGACGAACTTGAGTTGAGGGACACGTTTTTTCAAACTGTTTGATATGACAACTGGTACATAGAATGGTAGCCCTGAGAGGGGTGATACATCTTGGGTGTGGCCACTAAAAAAATGTGTGTGGGTGAGGTGACCTGGGTTTCACCACGGAGTTGTGTATTGGGCATAGAGATTGTGGCCACTAGTGGTGCAACTGCGATAGTGAACATAGGAAGAAGCCCACTTTTGAGAAGGTGGAACTGGTGCCAGAGAGAAAAGATATCTGGGCCAGGATTGAATAAACTTTTGTACTGGTATTTACCATGGACCTAGCACGGCCTAAAGTGGCGCATGCTATTTACTATTCTATGCAAAATGTGTTTTGCACTAGAAAGGTGTACTTTTCTCAGGACAAAACATGTTTGGCACTGCTATGCATTAGTTGGCATTAATGGAGTGGATCAGGGCAGACATTCATAGGTTTTGCCAAAAAGCTGGATGTACAAAAATACTTGGCCCGGGTGTCACAAACTAACCTCTGATAGAAACAGGTACAAACAAGAGAAAAGGTGTACATGTCTCAAGAAAAAGAATGATAATTGTCTAAGTTAGTCTGCGAATAGGACTTTAACTGGATGCACAAATTCTTTGTTAGTGCGCACTCATCAAGCAGCTTTATGTGAACAGGAGAGAAGGTGGTGACTCAAGGACCACGCCAATCTTAGTTGATTTGGCCTTGGTGCTGTGGTTTGTTACTTGTGCATTGGTGCGTAGCATATTTGAATGTTGCGCTGCACTGCATGAAAAATTCATAAACCTGAATCCTGGTACTTGCTGCCATTGGGATGGCTCAAACATGAGGTTGAACGGTGCAAAAGAAAGCTTGCTGGGATGTAACTTTTGGGGAGTAGTGAGGGAAAGGTGTTTGGGAAGCAGAATGGGTTCAGTTGTTGGCACAGAGGGGGGGTCAGTGCATTTTAGCCCCAAGCTGCTAATTGAGAGCACTACCAAATCCCATGTTGCGCTTTCTGGTTAGCTAAGGCTTGTTAGGTCGCCATTGACTTTGAATCCTCCAGATCACTGACGCACACTGTTCCCCAACAAAGTAATTAACTCTGCTGGACTAAAGACAAACCCAAAAACTGCCACTCTCAGGCCTGAAGTAAGTACAAGGTCCATGAGTAGAACTATGATTTGTGAAGAGAATTCAGTGTTAAGAGTCACCTTGTAAATATGCATGCACCCTGGGACTCCAACTTTCTGTCTCTTCAAATTACATGAATTCCCCTGTATATGGTACCTCTCACTAGTTGTTGGTTCAGGTTGCACGATGTGTGTATGGCATGGTGTGACTGGAGGATTAATCAATGGCTCGGTGTTCATAAACAAATGGTAGTTCCCCAAACACAGACTCACTCCTTGCATATGTGATCTACTTTGTTGCATTTCTGATGAGAGGATTTAGCTTTCAATACTGCAGCAGATGCAGCGGCACCAGCCCCAGTGGTGGTGAAGGGCAGCTGTGCCTAATTAATGGCTGTTGTTTGCAACAAAACCATGGCATCCTTGTGACACCACTGTTCTAGTGGTATGTCCTGCCTTGAAAGCAAATGAAGCAATAAGTCAGTTCTCCTTCTGGATACCTTCGATGCTCAACAATAGGGAAAGGCCCCGATTAAGCCCACAAAAGTGACAACTTCCCATGACAGTAAGGAACTCAAAGGATTAAAAGCGCATCTCTCCTTCAAAAGTGGGTTTGCCAGGTTTATCTCCTACAACTGATACTTTTGGCATGGACCTATTGTGTTTTTTAAGCTCCACAACCCTGATGAAGTTCAAAAACCTGTCAATATCTTATCAAGACTTTCCAAAGGTGGTAAAAGTGAACTTTGCCAGCTGTGCACACTCCTGAACATTACAATACATGGCCATCCTTCAGATGGCAAAAAATAACAATTCAGATATAAATGGTAAGAGAGGAAAGTGTACCTTTACGGTTGAAGAGGGAAAACGTCAGGTATTCTTTTTCCTAGGTTAGAGCACTTAAGTAGCCCTTTAAACATGTCTTAGGTCTCCCATTGCAGCCTGTGTGTGCAGTTTTGAACTGCCAAGTCAGCCCACCCCTTTCTTTTTTAATACATAGAAGTCACCACTAGGTTAGGCTCTAAACAGCTTTTATGGTAAAGTCGGATTTCTAATTATAATTTTGGAAAATGGCACTTTTAGAAAGTTGGCCTTTTCCTGCTTTAGCCATTTGGTATGTGCAGCCTGGTTCTGGGTCACATTACTGGGTGTATTTGGCAGTTGGCCTTTGTGTATTCCTTCCAGACATCCACATAGAAAACAGAGCTTCGGTGTGCCTGGATGGGCCATCACTGGCACAATGGAGGGCAGAGTTAGGCATGACCCCACTCACACCTGAATATGATCTGTCCTGCCTTCACACAAAGGATTACATACCCCTGTAGTTAGTATGGAGCCAAGGCAGGGGAGGCAGGAAACCTGAATGTTTCAAAGGGAATCTTCTAGACATTCGTACCACTTCAAAGAAGGCACCAGATATAGATATTGGACCTCAGACACAAACTCTTCAGATCACTTCTGGACCTGTGAAAGACTCTACCAGGAAGAAGGACTGCTGTGCTGCTGAAAGGACTGACACTCTGGTGGACTGCTGACCTGAAGGACGTATACCCTTCTGTACTGATCTCCTGCCCTCTTGGGTGATAAGGACTGGACCTGCAACTTGTACCCAGGACACTCACAAAGTGACTGACATTGCTGATGAGAAACAATGCATATTACCATCTGGTTCACCTTTGTTTTGTTGTCAGCCACATTACACACCATGTGTTGTAATTAACATTGTGGATGATAGTACAACATGCAGAGCCAGTCAAGTGGAACAGATATCAGACCTTGGGAGCACAGTCCAGCTCCCAGGGGGGAACAGCAATGACAATGCGGAGATTACCCCACACTACCATTACAACGCAGGGATTACAACAAAAGTCGTTACAACGACTTTCGCTGGAGGGCGCTGTTGGATAGGAAATAGTTTAATTTTATATCCAACACCTTCCCTACTGTTAACGTGCGCTGGAGTTGGAATAGAAAATTAAACTATTCCACTATCCAGCGCCCTCCAGCGAAAGTCGTTGTAATCTCCGCATTGTAATGGCATGCGGGGTAAAAGCCCGCGCTGAAATGCCATACAACCGCTCCCAGGACAAGTTGGGGAAGCAGCAGCATCAATGGTGCAAAAACAGTAGGCAAGAAAACTATTTTATTGCTGAGGTGGGGGGGAATAGGGGGGGTTATATATCCATGTATGTTTTTAAGAGAGGGTGTGCATGTGTATCTCTGTCCAGGCCCCCATTATGGCAACATTGTCGTTATTCTTGGCATATTGCAGGCATCTTTCATCTCTGGAGTGGCATAATGCTGCCTCTGGCACAGTGGTGGTTGTTCATGGTAATTTCTGGTATGATGGAGACAGTATGAGCTCCTGTTATATTGGTGACTATTCCTCACTTATTATGAGTATCTTTAGAATGATGATGGTCAGGTCTTCCAAAATGCGCCCCTACCATACTGTTGGCAATTCTTGACACATTTTGTGAACTCCTGACATTGTGGCGCTCATTTGTGACATATTGAATGGTTTGGCACACTAATGATTCTTCTTCCCGTATTGTGGGCATTTCTTTCATGAGTTGGCAGTTACTTGGATGAAGCACAGCCATCTGAAACTGAACTCAGACAAAACAGAAGTCCTCATCTTAGGCACCTCCCCCTCCGCCTGGGATGACTCTTGGTGGCCAGAGGCCCTTGGAAAAGCACCCATCCCGACGGACCACGCACGGAACCTGGGCGTCATCCTGAACTCCTCACTCTCGATGACCAGACAAGTCAACGCCGTTTCATCATCTTGCTTCAACATTCTTCGCATGCTCAAAAAAACATTTCGCTGGATCCCCACCGAAACTAGAAAAACGGTCACCCACGCACTGGTCACGAGCCGCCTGGACTACAGAAACACCCTATACGCCGGTACCACCGCAAAACTCCAGAAAAAACTCCAACGCATCCAGAACGCTTCAGCCAGGCTCATACTAGACATCCCGCGTAAAAAACACATCTCTGGTCACCTGAAAAACCTCCACTGGCTCCCCGTAAATAAAAGGATTACTTTCCGCCTCCTAACCCACGCACACAAAGCACTTTACGAACTTGGACCCGAATGCCTCAACACACAACTGTCCTTCTACACCCCCTCCCGTCAGCTACGATCCTCCAACCAAGCCCTTGCCACTGTACCTCGCATCAACAAAACCACCATGGGAGGTAGATCCTTCTCCTACCTGGCAGCTAAAACCTGGAACTCACTTCCCGCTCACCTTCGCCTTACTCAGAACCACCTAGCATTCAGAAAGCAACTTAAAACTTGGATATTCGACAAGTAATTCCCCACCCTTCCTCAAGCGCCTTGAGACCCTATGGGTATGTAGCGCGCTATATAAATCTCTTGACTTGACTGACTTGACATATTGTTCCTAGCACAAATGATTTTAGTCCTGGCCTACTTTGGTCATTCCTTACATGATGAGGACACGACACAATAGTGGCATGTTGTGCCACATTAAAGGTATTATGGAGCCCATTACTCGTATAATATTGGGCTTAGTTTAATGCTGTTCATTCTTGACATATTTCTGTCATTGCTAACACAACAAGGCTAGCCCCTTTCATAATGCTTACATTCTTGGCATATTATGGGCATGCTTAAAATGATGGAACAAACCACTGACATACTGGGGGCATTTCTTGATATTTTGTAGGCATCTTTGTTATGTTATGTTAGAGCAAATTGTAAAGCGAACATATACCTAGAAGTGTCGTGGCATTGTCTGCACCCTGAGCAGGGAGAAGCCTAGATGTGAAAAAGCCAAGTTTTAGCTCTTTTCTGAAGGATATGAGGGTGGGCAGAGCTCTGATGTTGGATGGCAGATTGTTCCAAAGATTAGTGGTTCCAAGAACAAAGCTTTTGCCTCTACAACAAGCTTTGTGGATTTTGGGATTAGTAATGAGGCCCCCCCTAGCGATTGCAGCTCTCTTCCAGGAATATATATCTGAAAGGAATGTTTCAGAAACATAGGGCCGATATTGTGCAGCGCCTTAGAGGCTATGCACTGAGCCTTACATTTGATGCAGCTTCTTACTGGCAGCCAGTGCAACTGCCGAATTACTTTGGTGATGGAGTTGAATTTAGGGGTCCCTGTGTGAATCCTAGCAGCCACATTCTGCACCATCTGAAGTTTGTTAAGGTTTTTTTTCTGCATATTGATATATAGACTATTGCAGTAATCCAGTTTAGAGAGAACTAACGCTATGGTTACTATTTTTTTAGCTTCCACTGGGATGAAAGGAAAGAATTTTTTTGATCATTCTGAGCAAGTAAAAATAAGAGGAGATCACAGAGTTGAATTGAGGTTTGAAGTTTAGATTATCATCTATTATCAAACCCAGATGTTTTGCCTTAGTTGCTGGAATAGGAGGAGATACCAATTCTTCCGCCTACCAGCATGATGACAAGATGAGCAAGTGCAACTTCGCCAGTTCCATATAATTTTAAAAAGAGCCATGTTATGTTATGTTATGTTATGTTATTTATTATTTAGTATAGCGCAACGGTTACTCAAAAAGAGAATCCCGGCGCTTTAGGTAAGGTGAAACTGGTTTCAGAATAACACAACACAGATAAAAACAGATTAAAAGTCCACAAAAGAAACAGGGCTACAGGCAAACCTATTGAGAGAACAGCCAGGTTTTGAGGCCTTTCCTAAATTCAAGAAGACTGGTCGCCCCCCCATTTGATTTGAATTTTCTGACCTGTAACTGAATGGGTCGGGAAGAGGACTTTGATAATAAGAAAAAGCTTGCAGACCAAGAGCAACAGTTCTGCCATAAAGGTAATGTTTTCAGCTATGTCCTGCTCGTTCCCTTTCTCAATCTGTAGGCAAATTCTACAAAAACTGGAAGGGGCGTAAGCAAATACGTTTTTCAGAACTTCCAAGCTAAATGTTGCATTGCTGTGGGTAGAAGATTAAGTTTAAATGCTTTATTTGAAAAATAACAAAATTACAGGAGACCAGCAATACAAAGAGAATCCTCTTAAAAAGGAAACATAACAATAGAATGGCTAGTAAAATAACAGAAGAGAAAGCTATTTACATTTTTGAAGAGATAAGGGGGAGGGAGGAGGAAGGGAAGGAAGAAGGAAGGAAAAAAGAAAGTCTTATAAATAGATAAAGAATGTAAGCAGATAAATAAATGCATATCACAAATGAATGTACGAGATAATATTAACAAATCAGTATATATTATAAACCAATAAAGATAAGAATCAAAGAGCAGAGAAGATAAACATTCAATGAGGTTTAACATTTACAGCATTTAAATGAGAATTATGCGTTAACGCTAGATTGCCTAAATAAGTAGTAAGAGGCAACCAAAAGAGATCTCTGTTAACCATTGGTCTGCAGGAGGAGGCAAAAGCAATATCAAGTCGATGAAAGGGGCAGAGACTATTCCACCAGTGTTGGATAGAGAGCTGTGTAAGGGTTTTCCAGTTAAGAGTGATGTGTTGGAAAGCTAAAGCAAGCATGAGGTCAAAGAGACCATGTTCATGGAGGGAAAGATCTAAAGAATTGGATAGACTCCCAGAGAAAAGAAGAGGAATGGAGTAGGGAATAGAAATATTAAACAGGTGAGAAATATAGGACCAAATCTTCCCCAAAAAATTTGAAACTGAAGGACAAAGGAAGAGAAGATGTATAATATCAGCATTAGAGGAGCTACAAGTCCAGCAGTTGAAATCAGTTAAAAGGGAAGATCGAGCCATAGAAGTAGAAATAAGATAAAGTCTATGATAGAATCATTATTGTGGATTGAAGATAAGAAGGGTTCAAGAGCAAGGACAAAAAGAAGGGGGGAGAGGGGACATCCTTGACGAACTCCACGTTGAAGGGGAAAATAGGGTGAGACGCAACCATTGATTAGTACAGAGGCTCTTAAGTGAAATCAATTTGGGACCAAAACCATGCCATTTCAAGCTGCAAATAAAAAGGACCAATCTACTTTATCAAATACTTTTTCAGCATCGACAGAAATGGCCACTAGAGATGTGGAGATGGAAGGAATCTTGTGTAGGACATTAAAAAAGAGACGAGAGTTATCTAAAATCAACCTACCCTTGACAAAGCCGCACTGCTCCTTACCGACCAAATGAGGCATAAGGGGATCTAAACGTAATGTGTGTGCTTTGGCAAATAGCTTATAGTCTACATTGGCCAGGAGATCGGCCGATAGTTTTTGCAAAACATAGGATCTCAACCCTCCTTGTGTATGAGGCAAATTGTGGCCTCTTGAAAAGTGCCCTCTGTTTTCCTGGAGACAAAGAATGAGTGAAAAAGATTTAAAAGTTTAGGAAGCAATAAGTTAGGAAAATGCAAAGAGAATTCAACCGAAACCCCATCTGGCCAAAGGGTTTTCCCTTTCTTTAAAGCCCTTAGAGCAGAGGATAATGCATTAAGAGATAATTCTGTTTCAAGATATGAATGATGGAGGTGAGAAGTAGATGGAGTTGGAAGGTTGTCAAGATAGGATTCGATAAGGGTACTGGAGGGAGGGAACTCTGGGGTATAAAGGTCCATATAAAACATTTTGAATGCATTAAGAATATCCTGGTCCTTGTGTAGCAGAGAACATCTGGAGAATAGATAGAATCAATCAGAGTACGGTCTTTACAGGTTTTAAGATAGTTCGCTAAAAGTTTCCCAACCTTATTTCGACCTCAGTAGTAGCGAGCACTGGTACAGAGAAGAATGGAGGATGCATTATCAGTAGAAGTTTTGTTAAATGTTAATTTGGCATGTATCAGAGCTCAAAGTACAGAATCCGCCGATGACGTATAAATAAAATTTATGTTCCAAGGATTTAATATGCGCTAGAGTAGCTTTATGTTATTGAAGAAAGCGTTTCTTTAAAAAAAAATCTATAATGAAACCTCTTGTGGTAGCTTCAAAGGAGTCCCATAAAACATGTGGGGAAGAAGAGGTGATACTGTTTAGATCAAAGAATTTGTTAGTAAAAGTGACAAAAGAGGAAGAGAAAAGTGGATCAAGCAGAAGAGAGTTATTGAATCGCCAATGGGAGGACCTGGGACGTGGAGTGAGCAAATCAAGATCAGTTATAATTGGGGCATGATCAGAGATAACAATAGGGTCAATAGAGGGGGATAACAGATTTTGAGATAAAGATTGAGAAAGAAAAATATAATCTAAATGAGAAAGGAAATTGTGAGGAGGAAAAAACGAGAAGTCAAGAGTATCAGGTGAGAAAGTCTCCAAGAGTCAACGAGGTGAGATTTGGATATAGTGTCAAGGAAATGCTTGTGCGATTTGTGGGGAGTGAAGCGAACCTGAGATTGGCAATCAATAAAGGAGTCAACAACTTGATTGCAGTCACCTCCTAGTATAAAATAATAATCTCAAAATGTAATACATTTCTGGGTAATCAGAGGCCAGAACGAACAATCAGGATGAGTAGGGCCATAAACATAAAACACAGTCAAAGAAATATTATTAATTAATAACTTAGCTAACAACCATCTCCCCTCAGTATCAATTTCTTGCGATATAATTTTACATTTCAATTTTTTATGACACAAAATTATGACACCGTTTTTCTTATTTGAAAAAGGAGAGAATAAAACGGAACCCACCCAACCTCTCTTTAATTTCAATGCCTCAGTTTCTGTAAGGTAGGTCTCTTGTAAGAGGCAAGATGCAATAATATTCTCTGTCTCTTAATGTAAAGACATCAAAAATACATAATGAACAAAAAATGCAATAATGGAGAAGTGACGTAAAAGATAAAGGAGTGAAGGGGGAAGGAGATAGAGTAACCAGTAGGAAAAGGAAGAATATAAGACCAATGAAGAAGAAAAAGGATTCGAAATAACAAGGAGGAAAGAATGCAAGGGAAGAAAGAGTAAGAGCAAAAGAAGACAGTACATGTAAAAACAACGGCTGTAAGACATACCTTAAGGGAACAAGGGAAAATGATGAGAGACAGCAAGGGACAACGGAAACAGCACACCTAACAGGGGGCAACACACCACACCAGGACATCAATAAAATAAACACAACGAGGAGCGGGAACATGGAACATGGGTAGAGCAAGATAAATTACACTGAACCTGTAAAAGGAACAAAGAATATGTGAAGAGAACAAAACAGAACAATGGAATCCAATAACATTAACATAAATTAGGGCAATACAGTCAAGAATCAGCAGAAGAGGAAGAAGAGGGAGCATTGTCCATCAAGGTGATGGAACAAGAGAACGGATGAGACAATAACAGACAATAAAAACAATGGCTCGAACAAGGGGGCCAGACATTAACCCCTTCCATGCTGGGCCGATTTTTCTCGTGTGCTGAGCTTTTAAAGGATCAATGGCTTTATGACGGCCCCCAGCCGTCATCAGCACACGAGCACTGTAATGCATGACGGATGGGGGCCGTCATCAGCATGGAAGGGGTTAAATCAAGACGTCTAATAAAAACAAGAGCATGAGGTAAGAACATGAAGAAGACTAAGGTAAAAAACTAACAATGTATCTGTAAAGGAAACAAGGGGTTATGTAAAATAGAGCTAGAAAAAGCAATGACGTCTAAAAACTAGAAAGTAAAACAACAACTTCAATGGAATAGCGCAATAAAAGAAGTATAACAGTCAAGTTTCAGAGGAAGAAGGAGCCATCTCCATTGATGTGGTAGAGCGAGATTGGATAAATCTGCGGAGGTCAGCTGGATCCTCAGGTGGAAGTCTTGTTGAGAAAGGTGACTTTAAAGAGGCAGGGATGGAATAATCCATATCCTGCACCTAAGGAGCGAAGTGCAGGACGAAGGTCCAGAAACTCCTTCAGTCGTTTTGCAGTCATTGAAGGAACATCCTGAGATATAAATACTTTGGTACCATGCCAAGAGAGATTTTTTTTGGCTTTAGCGGCATTTAGTACCAGCAAAAGGTCAGCGAATTGCAGAAATAAAATAATGATTCCAAGAGGATTGGAAGACGCAGAAGATGAAGAAAGATGGGGACCTAAGTCTATGAGCTCGTTGTATGTTCAATTTAGTTGTATAAGGTAAATTCAAACACTGCGGCAAAAAATGTAAAAGTACGTGACTGGGTCGTCACATTCGAGTCCTTCAGGAAGACCATAAATGTGTAGATGATTGTGACAGTTACTGTTTTCCAAATCCTCAGTTGCTCTTTTCAATTGTAAGATTTCCTTCTCCAACAAGGACATTTTGGTAGATGAGACCTGTACGTCATTAGGATGACGTTCCACCACAGTGATACGGGACTCCCTGGAAGACCATTTATCATCCAACGTTTGCAAGCAACAATTGGTTTCCTCAGTAAATGGTCTGAGGGCATTCCTCCCAAACCATGTCCAAGGAAACCGGAGAGGAAGACTTAGGGGGAGAAGGAGGATCCTGTTTAAGCCTCTTGCCAGAAGTCGAAGGTAACTGCACTTTAGATGCCATGGCAATGGGACTTAAGACGGTCTCTGTGTGGCGATAACTGAGATAAACAGGAATATGTATTAAAGGTAGAGATGCTGGTTCCAGAAGTAGCAGGAGTATTTACTTCCAATTTGGTGTGTTGCAAAAGACGTCTGCTCCTACCCATGGAGTGAGGTAAAAAGAGCACAGAAAAATAATAGTAGTACACAGGATAAAGGGCGAAGTACTTCAGAAAGGAAAAAATTCGACAAAAGTGAAGACCTCCCATAGCAGAACAGGAGTCACCGAGAAAAATGTACCTAAAACATGGTGGAAACGCTAAAAAAAGTGCAGTGAGGGGCGTCCTGAGGAGAATTATGAAGAGAAAATCATCAGGGAGAGAGACAAAATGGCGGCCGTCATACAGCATACAAAGTCACCTGTGGGAATTCATCTCTTCTTCATGACATCAAGGTCTGAAAACGGCACCCTCTGCAAGTGCCAGTGTTCTGATTTTGGATTATGGCAGCTACAAGAAGCTATTTGAGTCTGGCACGATGCAGAGCTCCTACGTTAGGCAACTGTTTTGGGTTACAGTGCACATGACTCCCCGTGGGTAGAAGATTAAATATCATGGTGTCAGCACAGTGCATTTGAGCAGGGTTGGACTGGGACAGAAAATGGGCCCGGTCACCAAAATAAAAGTGGCCCCCATTAGCGAATTAGAAAACTAAAAAAGAGGCCCATGTTTGCAAATTGGGGCAAGTTTGAACTTGTAAAGACATACAGTATAAAAGTTTTGAAAGGTATGGAAGACTGCATAGATTTGAGCTTGCTGCAGGCAATGTTTTTTTTCAAAGTTCAAAAATACGTTAGTCGGATAAAACCATATCCATAAAAGCACGATCATATACAGCAAATTAAAAGCACAAATTCATGTTCACAATAAAATAATTTCAGTAACATTGGTCACAAGTGCAAAATATTTTAAAAACACATACAGTACGTTACTAACGGAGCCCAGCACATTTTTAGGCACTCTTCATGGGTTACACATCGTTTTACGGGTCCGTACTGCGGTTCTCAAAAAAGTGCCAACACGAAAAACGAACTCATCATTTTCCAATTTGAGTATGCTCCTATATGCATCTACTAAGTGAATAGGCAAAGTTTAAACAAAACAATATTACAAGCCGTTTTGCATACTTTATATAAAAGTAGCAGAAGAATAAAACATGTAAAATTGTTTGACCACTCTGACTGTCCACTGGCAGGTCAAAGAGTCAGGGTTTGCGTTGTACCCAAGAGGGAAACAGAGCAAGAATTTTACAGTGCCAGTCCTAAAACGGAAAAGGAGTCCCCTCTCCCAATGACATATAGGTATTCTGAGATAACTAGGCAGAAGGTACGAAGTGTGTTTGATACTCATAAAATTTGAAACAGTTGATTTCTTAGATTCCCTATCCAGTCTTTCTGTGCTATAAAGTGTGTTTAGTTCGATCCTAAGGTCTTTTTTATGTACAGTATTATTTGCATTTGGACCTGCCATAATTAACGCTACTCTGGCTCTGACTCACCGCTGCAAACCACGGAATATACATCCCCTTCTCACAATGAATGCAATCACCTATTATCTCTCTTGTGAGGGGCGCTGCTGGGTTTTTCCATGTGGCAAGCCAAAATAAAGTGGGGAGGTCCCATATGAAATCCTCAATATAGCTTAATTTCAGTTCACTATGTCAAACATACTGAGAGATGGAGATCGGTGCGCCCAATAGTTATGACAGAATTTGTTTTCCTCCAGCTGGATGCTGTAGCTTTTAGCAGTACCCCAAACCTCTGTGCCATAGATAGCTGTAGGGACACACTGGGATTTAAAACAATTTAAATTAGCTAAAATGGCCCTTGTCCTCTTTGGCCGGGAAAGACTAAGAATGGAATTGGTTGCCTTTGGGGACTTGTTCCTACAAAACACCACATGTTCAGACCAGGTGCCACTCGCAGCAAAGAACAACCCTTGATATGGAAAAGTGCTAGCGCATTTTAATTTTTGGTTTCCCACAGATATGAAATTTAGGGAAAGTTTTCTCGGCCCACAAGACTTTATGAAACATTTTGTTAAATTGGTACACAGGTCTAGACTGGACATAAAATCATCAAATCCCTGCACTAGGATGCGTAGGGCATTAGGTGTGCGGCCGATTAAAACCACGTCATCAGCATATAATAACACTGGGAGTTAACTCTGGGCACATCATTAGTGAGCTGATTAATTATTTGTGCAAATTATTAATATAAAAAATAAAAAGAAGAGGGGCCAAGATGCACCACTGCCTGCCTCTTCTACCTACTTTAATATCATTGGAAATCTCGCCCCTGCCATTAATCCTAACCCGGGCCTTCAAATCTTTATGTATGTAGATCCGAAAATCCACCAATGCCTAGTCTAAACCATATTCTAAAAGAATGGACCATAAACGTGACCTGTTAACAACATCAAAAGCAGAGGTCAGGTCCATAAAGGCCAAATATATTGGTGATCACTGTGCTATGGTGTATTTCCCAATGATTAAATTAAGATTTAGGCCTTGTTGGTTTGAGCCTACTTTGCTCCTATATCCCAGATGACATGATTCTAAAATACGGTTTTCCTCGTCCATATTAGGATCTTGTTATATAAAACCCTGCCTAAGAATTTCAGGGTGTTGTCTATCAAGGAAATTGGTCTGTAGCAACTGGGTTTGGAGTGAACACCCTTTTTAAAAATCGGAACAATAATTCTTGTTGAACATTAGCTTGGTAGTGGGGCATTAGTTAAATTATTAAAAACGTTTAAGAAAAGCAGCGCCCAAAAATCAGGTTTGTTATGTCCTCAGCCTAATTTTCTCTTCTCCCTTTCTCCTTCTTCTCTTGTTCTTTCTCTCTTCCTTACTTTATTTCTTGCAGCTTTTGTTGTTTTTTTGGTTTATTTATTCTATTGTTCTCATATATTTGAAATTAAACCTGACTGCTCCTGTCTACCGTTTGGTGCACGAATAGAAATGCTACCTCAATGCTGCCTGGCCTCCGGGATGTATGGCTGAATAGCGGTGTACTTTTTTCTACAAATAAAGGTTTTCCAAAAAAAAAAAAAAATCAGGTTTGTGCTTGATGAGAGCAATGGGTAGCCCATCAGGACCTGGGGCTTTATTACCCACACTCTGGTGGATGGCTTCCTTGACCTAAGAAAACAATATTAAAATCCTAGTTGGGGCCCTTTGCTTAAAACGGTCTGCTTCTTTTGCTGGGGCTGTGTAGATCATAGAGAAATGGGCTTCCCATTGTTCACTTGTTATATTGCAGCTTATCGAGGTCAGTAACTGTCCCATTGACCTCAAATCCTTAACAGCAGCCCAAAATGTATTCCTGTTCTTTAGGCTGGCGGCATTGACAAGTGACTCCCAGCTGCCTTTTAGCATTTCTTCCTTCGCTTTAGAAGTCGCTAACTTATACTTCTGCCTCAGCGGTTTAACAAGTGGGTTGCACCTCGGACTGATCGACAGGGCCTTGCGTAGCTGTTTATTAGCCTTCGAGCACTCACAGTTAAACAATCTGGGTCCATGGTGCACAACAGTGGTGGATTTCGATAGTAAGGATTTGATGGCCTCACCCTCGGTGGTAACGTTGGCTGCATCCACTGCTGTCTCGCTCTGCTATTGTGTCCGCTAGACTCAGAACCACCTAGCATTCAGAAAGCAACTTAAAACTTGGATATTCGACAAGTAATTCCCCACCCTTCTTCAAGCGCCTTCAGACCCTCTGGGTATGTAGCGCGCTATATAAATTAATTGAATAGTATTATTGACAGCCGCCAGACCTGTCTTAAGTTGTCTGTGGAGGGTGATAGGTTCCTGACACCACATTCGGTATTAAATATTGGCCTTTGGGACAGTCTCCGTACTGTTTTAATCGAATTGTGATCACCATAAGTTGTGACAATGACTTCGACTTTCAATAAACAATCCTCTAGGACAGGGTAACTAAAAACATAATCAATGTTGGAAGCACTATCCCTCCCTCTAAACATCAGCTCATGGGGGTTATTATCAATTGTTACGGCGGTAATTGCCATAACATTGACTAGATTGAGTTGTCCTCTTCTACATGGCCATTTACTGGTCCTTGTACAGGGTTACATCGTTAAAGTCACCTCCCAAAAAAATAACAGCTGTTTTATTGAGTCCATTACAATGCTGTAGGGTGGCAATAAATTCGAATAAACGTATGAAATTTCCATTTGGTGCCGTGTGGAAGTCGTTGTAGTAGAAGTTAATTTGGTAAATAGAAACACCCATTGTAAACAATGAAACTGTGAATTTGTCACTTTTGGCACATAACGCCTTAACGCTACCTCCTGCAGCAATGCTTATCCAGATCGATAGGCCCCCGCGGGTCGACCAAATTTAAGGGTTGGGGCTACAATGTTGTACCATTCAAACACATCGATATATAGTTCTTGGGTCGCACATTTCTCCTGAAACATGAGGATATCCTACTGTCTCAACACTTTTAGCCAGTTCAGTTGATGTACTGTAGGCCGGACCCATTCCAGCTCAAAATAATCAGATCTGAATTGGCGGAAACCTTAGTTGGAACATCAAGGTTGTGAGTTACTGGGGGAAATGCAAACATATGAACAGTGCCATGAGACTTCAGTAGTGATAGTAGGCAACCCAGGGTGTCCAGTTCAGACAAAGCCTGAAACCTGATGTATACAGTCGAAAGGGAGGCTCATTTATCGAAGGAGTAAAGCTTGGTTTATAGAAGTAGACCAGCGTTACTGAACAGGTGTTAGTGCTGTTAGTTGTTGTGGTCTCATGAGCTCTCAATAGGGATCTTACCAAGGATGGTCCACGAAAATTAAACACAATACAGTCTCCTTCTATGTTTTAAGAAGAGACACCAACCCACAGAACTCTGCGTACCATGATGATCTCATTCATGTCTGACGCATTGAACCTCCTGTTCTTTGATATCCAATACATGCATTTATTACTCAGATAAACCCAGGTCTCCCTCTGGTCCCTCCTAAGAGTTGGTACACCTGCTATCACCAACTTCTAAGGGCAAGGGGCCGGTTGTAAACCCAAAACATCTGAGTTTGGGCTCTGAAGACTTCTGCTCAAAAAATTGGGTGCATTACTACTTAGTTTACCTTGCCTTAACTTTGGTTGTTCACTACCTGATCTGTTAGTACAACCTGGAATAAAATTAGAGGGCACATTTGTAGGGACTCATCTGTAGATGATAAACCATTACTGTTAGGGAGGCTACATTCCCCTTAGGTTGGAAACATTCCCTAACTTGTCTACATGTGCTGCAAATGCTACCAGCCAAAAGGCCAGTGGGGGAAGAGGTGGCGAGAGCAGTAGCGATAGGGGGTTGGTTAGCAAGAAGAGAGGTGCCAGGGATAACAGTGAAACTATGAATAAATGGTCCTTGACAACAGGGAATCTAACTTTGTAATAATTATAGGCCACAATGAACTCTATAACAGAGAGAAAGTCCAGCCGAACTTTGAATTTTATTCAATATATTGAAGATATGCTTAATCGAATGAACAAACAATAAAGCAGTGGGACACAGTCCTGCATCCTCGATGCTACACATACATTCAAAACATACAGTTACAGTGGTGCTTCAGGCCTTTAAAAGGCATGAGCAAAAGGAGTTATAGAGTTCATTGTGGCCTATAATTATTACAAAGTTAGATTCCCTGTTGTCAAGGACCATTTGTTCATAGTTTAATTGATACCCCAGGTCCTTGGTTACCTAGTGGGTTCCCTTGTCTCTTATAAAAAGGATAACAGTGGGCCCTTCCACTGGGGCAGTCATAATTTGTACTGTTTCCAGTGGTTGACTAAGCTTTTTCATGAGTGTGTCCAAGTGATCTAAGCGTTCTAAAAGAGATATAAGTTTTATATCTAACAACTCGCTGATTTGCTTGGACACAGTATCAGTAACAATATTAACAAAGGCGTCCCGAAAACTAACCCTGGGCATAATACTACACTACAGAGCATGCAAAGTTTTTACTAATTCGCACTTCCAAATTGTGCTTAATCACGTAGCATAGCAGCTAAATGAACAACAGCCTCAGATGCTTTGAAAAAGCAATTTTACATGCTTAAAAGCATATAACCAATTCCCAAAAGTGAACTTTTACAATACAAATGTTAGGCAATGAGAGAGCTGATGATTTTGGGGTCCCCCCTAACCTGGGGGGAGGACCGAGCAGATGCCTTGAACACATAGAGCATAAACAAAAAGCACATTTTGTTGAACTTCAGTGGTGGCCCCATCCTCTTAGGACCACCCCAAGCACAGTTATTGGCAAAAAAACAATCCCAACCAAAGGTCCTGCAAAGCAATATGGGACGAGATTAGTACTGGGCAGTGAATATTATAGTATCCAATATCAAAATAATTCTACAAAGAGCTGCAGTTCACCTAGTTGTTACTAGATGTCCCTCACGAGTCAAATGCAAAGCATTGAAATTATTCTTACATCAAGCTGCAGTTCCACTAGTCGTTACTAGATGTCCCTCACGAGTCAAATGCAAAACCATTGAAACCCTTTCATCAAGCATTTGCATTTGACTCGTGAGGGACATCTAGTAACCACCAGTTGAACTGCAGCTCTTTGTAAAATTATTTTGATACTGGATACTATATAATATTCACTGCCCACTACTAATCTCATCTTTCTTAGTCAGCGTGAACAAAGGGTAAAACTGGGCGACTTCCTCTCCTCTGCCAAGCCTTTGCAATGTGGGGTCCCTCAGGGCCCTACCCTTTTCAACATATATGTGGGCCCACTTGCTAGGCTTCTAAGATCCTTTGGATTGGAAGTTTTGTCGTACGCTGACGACACCCAGATCATGGTCTCCCTCTCGCAATCTGTGGAGAACACGGCCTCTAATTTCAGGAATTGTATGGAAGCAGTGGCAGGTTGTATGAACTCTAATTTCCTCAAATTAAATGGGGAAAAGACCGAGGTCCTCATCTTTGGAGGTAAACAAGATGTCTGGTCGGCCGACTGGTGGCCCACTACCCTTGGAACATGCCCCAAGCCCTCCCCTGTTGCCTGTAATCTGGGTGTTATCCTTGACATCACACTCTCCTTTGATAAGCAAGGTAACAGGACTGTTTCTACTTGCTGTGGTGTCCTAAGGATTCTGAGAAAACTTGCACACTATCTCTCCCCGGAAGCACGTAAACAAGTCTTGGTGGCTCTCATCTCCCCTCGCTAGGACTATTGTAATGCCCTATATCTGGGCATTAGCAAAAGACTGGTCCATCGCTTACAAGTTGTCCAGAATGCAGCAGCAAGGTTTGTTGTTGATGCTCCCAGGTGGTCCTCAGGATCCTTAATTAGAAAGAACCTTCACTGGCTTCCTGCGCAGTCCAGGATAAACTTCAAGGTTCTAGTTCTTACTTTCTGTTCTCTTCACGGATCTGGTGCAGAAGACACTAGGTCTCTTGTGTCCTTCCACACCCCGGGCAATAAAATCCTTCTGTCTGTTCCTCGAACCGCCAGGGCCAGATGGGGAGGGAAGGCTTTTTCTTCCCTGGCCCGAAAGTCTGGAACCTGCTTCCTGCAGAACTCAAGGGCCTGCATCCCTAGACTTGTTCCGTAAAGGTCTAAAAACTTGGCTCTTCGCAGAAGCCTACCTGTAACCCTTCATCTCTGTTCACATCTCACTCAGCTGTTTTCCATCCTATGCGCCTTGATGCCTCCCGGCAAAGTCGCGCAATACAAATTCCACATTCATTCATTCATTCATTCATCCCATAATGCTTTGCAGGGCCTTTGGTTGGAATGTGTTTTTTGGCAATAACTTTGCTTGGGGTGGTCCTAAGAGGATGGGACCACCACCAAATTGTTCAATAAGAAGTGCTTTTATGTTTTCAAGGCATCTGTTTGGTACTCCCCCTATGTTAGGGAGGATCCCAAAATCCTCACCTCTCTCACTTCTTGCTAATTTTTCAGTTTCACTTTTGTGGAAGTACTATATGCTTTTTAGCATATACTTATTTGATCATAACTTATACTGTGCAGAATGCCATTTGCAATTATTTTGCAATTTTTTCACAGTGCATACAAGTACACAGGTTCATCAGCTACGGCAGACTTGAAGTTCAAAGTATATTACATGAAGCTATGTGTAGTGCTGCTATGCAAACTACCCCAGGTCTATCCAAAATCCCCATGGTCAGATGTCCCCTCAGTCTGTGTGCAGATGGAGCAGTGTAACTTCTCATTTAACGCTGCATCAGAAATACCAGTGCTTGAAAGTGACTACATTCATGCGAACAAACAAGTGCGAGAAGAGCAAGTTCATGGGGCTGATTTCTTTTGGTGCAAAAAGGCTTCCCACTCTTCCTCTTGTGTTTAGCAACTGGGATTCCCACAGTTGTTGGGGTGTCCATGTTTGACTAAGCCTGGACTGCGTCATGCCCTCTTGGGCTCCCACTAGCAAGTGGGGTATTATAAGTGCCAATCCTCCGATGCTCTGAGGAACACGATACAGTGACAGGTTCAGGTTCAACTGCAGGGGTCGGATATGCCCCTCTAGGATGAGGACTGTTCAGTAGGCCCTCACTACCCAGGGACAATCGGCACTGAGTCAGTTCGATCTCACCTGATACAAGACTAACCACGCTCTCCAGCCTCCTGTCAATGCTACTGGTGATAGGGCGCAAGGACAATATGCCAATATGTTTCCCCATATTGAATGCTCTGAGTCAGTTCTTGTCAGTTATGATAGATTTAATGGTCCCAATAGGTTGATGCTAGCAAACACCTACCTTGTGCCTCTTAGTGAATTTAACTTGAAAGAGGGGTGGCCCAGCCCAGCCTCCTCTGGGCTCTGACAGGCAGGGACGGGCCCGCCCTTGGCCCGGGTATGTTCCAAACGCAGCCCGCGCGCGTCCCATGCAGCGGAAGCTATTGGTTTAATTTATGCGCCTCTTGCGTGGGAAGCACTACCAGTAGTGCGGAACGCCTGGGAAATGGAGTCTCTGGTCCCGGCTCTTACCCCGATGCAGCAAAGGAGAATCCTGCGCAGTGGAAGCTCTCGGTTTAATTTATGCGCCTCCGGGCACGGGAAACGCTGTCAGCTGTGCGGGGATCCTGGGAAGTGGAGTCCCTGGTCCAGGCTTACAACCCAATGTGGCAAAGGGGAGTCGCCAATAAAGAGTTTCATTATAAAGGAGATCAGCGGTAAAAAAAAGTCTCAGCAGACCATGAATCCAGCTCACAAACAGCTAAAAAACACTTCACATACTTACCTGCCAGACCCATCTGTTGGGCACTGCCTGATTGCCCTTGAGTCGAGTCCTATCCTACATGTGGGTTATTCCACTTAGCCACTGACATAACTCTGAGATGCCTGAGACTGAGCGGCATGCCTAAAGAATACCATTGTCACTCAAGATATTCTGTCCTAACACTAGATGGAAGCTGGGCTCCACGCAGGTTGTAGTGATGTTGATGAAAAATAGTATCATTTAACAACGATTGCCTGCCATCAAAGGTAAAAAAAAGGTTGGCATTTTGAAATGCTCGTCTTTTGGTTGGTAAGGATAAAAGAGCAAGGTGTCATTGAATTTCGAGTTGATTAAGACCATCTCACCTCAGGCGGCTGTGGACATTAAAAACAAATATTGAGAAAAAATCTAATGGTAAATGTGAATTGAAGGAAGAAAGGACTACTCTGCCCATATGGAACATCATGAGAAACTCTGAGGTGCAAATGGGTTGTAATTCACCCATGCGCTTCAACAATGTCGAGGCCATCAGAAATGCTATTTTCACAGGAGGCTATTGATTAAACTAGTTAGCACATCAACTAGCCAAGACCAGATGTAGGTCCAAAGGAGTTGGAGGCGGGGTGAGGGTGATGCCACACTGAGAGGAATGGATTAGGAACTTTAGATCTTTCTTTCTGTCTTTGATAGTCAAGGCTTTTAAGAAATCGCATATTTGCGATTTCTTAAAAGCAAATGCAATTTTAGAAATCGCAAAAATGATGCAAATTCTAAAATTGAATGATGCATTCCAAAAAGCTATTTTGGAGTCGCAAACGGCCGATTTTAAGGAATCGCACCGTTTGCGATTCCAAAATACTTTGATGCATGTGGGGGGATACCCTTAATCTGAGCAATTATAGAGAGAGGTGCCAAAGGCTCCCTCCTTCCACGGATAGCAAGTCCATACTCTGGAGTGGCAATGTAGGTTGAATAAATCAGAGTACCAACCCTGTGAGGCAAGGCTGGAACCACCAGAATCATAGAGCACCTGGACTCTCGCTGATCTTCGAAAGAATTCTCTGCATCGGAGGATTCAAGGGAAACATACAAAAAAAGACATCCATTCCATCATCAGGCTTTTCCCTAGGAATATGTGCTGCTTGTGCAATAAAGAAGCAAGTTGGAGTTCAGACTGAAATTAGCTGGAAAGCAATTTATGGGTGGTCATCCCCAGATTTTTTTTAAATGGTGTTATGTTTTTCCACTTATTTCTCTTTTTACCCTTTACCCCTCTCTACCTTTCTCTGCCTGACTACTCACAATATCTGTCCTGTTTTCTATACCTCACTTATAAATTTAGCCCGCCTCTATCTCAGCACTCTCTCTTTACTTTTCAACTCTCTTCATTTCTCTCAACCTTTCCTTTCTACATGATTGTCTCTGCCTTTCTCAGCTGTCTTTCTATCTTACCTCTCTCTAAACTCACCCAGATGTACTACACCCTCTCGCTATATTTCCTTGCCCTGTGTCTAGCTTTCTCTACTTCTGTACCTAATACTAGAAAAATATCTGCCCCATTATCATACTTTCTCTGCTTGCTTGTTCCAACCTATATGTAGCTATCTTTCCAACTACATCACTGTTCCTTCTTTATATTATATCTATCCCTACCTCACCTCTCTATCAACCTACTCTTTGTCGCAACCTCATTTTCCTCCTCTACTTTATTCCTCACTACACCGTTCTCATTACCTCTCTGTACTACTCCTCTCTCCTAACCCTCTCATTTCTCTTACTCATCATCCAGATATGTTAAGAGTAGAGGAGGGACAGGGCATGCAAAAAGAACTAAGGAGACAGTTAAAATTGTTTAACATGCTCAGGAATGGAATAGACAAAATCGAAAGAGAAGTGCTTTGAGTTTCTCTTGTCCAACGAAAATGCCAGTTGTGAACGGAGATTTATTTATGAATAGTATTTTCGGCAATTCAAGCTACAATTGCAAGCACTATGTCACATCTTAAGTGAAAATTATTGGCTGGCCTCTATAAAGCCACCAAGTTGCCCATACCATGTCAACTTTCTCTAGGACAACAGCAATAAGGTGATGGATGGAATACACTGGCAATGGCTTGGGCCGCATCCCACTCCACCATTTTTGCCCACCGTGTCACCTCAGTTTGGACCCAGCCATATGTAAATCAGACTTTACCCTGCTACAATCGGAACAGTGCAGCCCAAACTCCCAAGCCAATTCCTCCCTGAACCAGAATACAAGCAACCTAGGACCGGTTCAACGAGGATCTGGCTTAGTGCAGGCTCAGGACAGATTCGCAAATATGTAGCTGGCTCAAAACTGAGGTGGCATGATGTGCACAATAATGATGAACTGGGATGCAGGCCCAATAATTACCAGAGGATGGGATTAATTCAAGCATCTATCCATCACTTTTTGTACAATTTAGTGTGTCGACCTAAGTGGGATGGGTATGCCCAGACTTGGGTCTTGAAGACATTGACAGTGGAACCAAGCTGTACCAGGCTGGTGAGCCCATAACAAGGGTGAAACCAGTCATAGTGGAACATGGTAGGCAGTTCGGGCTGGACTTCTCCCATTGGAGAAGGGTCAAGACTTATTTTCATATAACTGGGTTCAAACTGAAGTGGGATGCTGAGCAAAATAATAATAGATTGGGATGCAGCCCGAGTGATTACCAATGACTGATATTAGTGATCATGTAACCCCTTACCTGGTAAAGACTCTAGCTGGCCACAGATTCCTTACCTTAGAACAAATCCAAGGCGCCAGACTGGATCCAGTACTTGTTCATGAGCAGTACCCATGTGCGCCGGTAATTGTTCGGCTCCACACAACTTTGTCGTTTGTCCTGAAAGTGATGTTTCAGTGCTTATATAGGCGCCACCCCTGCATGCTAACATCAGTTTCTCTTTGCAACTTCCCATGCCAGAAGCACAGAGCCACAAAGAACCCTGAACGCTGGTGCATAAACAAGGTCCTCGAAAAGGAAAAAAAAAACCTGAACTCCAAAATGTGTCCACAGAGCGGGAGGATGGCTAATGTGTTACCTATGTACCTTGTTCATTTTATTGAGAGTTCTAGCCACAGATTCTTTACCATACATAAATACACAAGCAATACTTCCCGGAGATGGGATTGCACCACGTAGTATACTAGAAAGTCCCGTCGAACTGAGTGGGCACAATTACTGTCACTCCAGATCTGACTTTACAGGTTTGTAAACCTTTGAAGTGAGCCCACGTTGCTGTCTGACAGATATCCAGGACAGGAAGTCTGCGATTTATTGCAGTGGTTGCAGCCTTGGCTCTGTTAGAATGAGCTTGCTAACCTTCAGGGGGTTGTTTTTTGGACACTGCATAGCAATTCTTGTGCAGAGCACTATCCATGGTGAGATAGCCAGTCTGTACACAGCTTCCCTTTCTCGTACTAGATGTACCACAAAGAGTTGATCATCCACCCAGAACTCTTTTGAGTGGAAAAGCTATAACGACAGTGTTCTTTTGGGGTCCAGCCAAGGGAGTCTCACCTCTTCTTTTAGAGGGGTGAGGTAGAGTGCATAAGGTAGGCAGGGTGATGGACTGGCATACTTGAAAGGGAGTTACCACCTTCTGTAAGAAGGATGCTCTAGTTCAAAGGACCAGTTTTTCTAGCTAGATGGTAAGGTACAGAGGTTTTGCAAATAGTGCCTGTAGATCATTGACTGTGCAGATGTTATCACCACCAAGAAGACCGTTGTTATTGTGATGAGCCTGAGTGGATGGTTATGAAGACGCTCAGAAGAAGCACACGTTAGAGATGTCAGGTCTATATTAAGGTCCCACTATGGCATAATGAAGAGTACATGTGTTGGAGACCTTTCAGAAACCTATGCATAATTGGGGACTTGAACAAGGATGTCCAATATGGCAACCGCAGAAATGTTGAGATGGCAGAAAGATAGCCTTTCAAAGTGTCCAAAGCAGAGCTCTGCTGGGCTAACGTAAGAAAAACAAAATCTGGCTCCAATGACAGGCATATACTTTTTTGGTGGAGGGACACCTGGCTGTCAAGATAACATGGCAGACTTCGGGCAGAAGGTCGAAAGCTGTCAACTGTTGCTGCTCTATTTCCACGCATTAAGATGGAGTGTTTTCAGGTTCGGGTGCAGACATTTGCTGTGCTGCTGCAACAGAAGATCCTCCCATGTCTTGGTGTCCTGGCCATGCTCAGGATGCTATAGACAGACCAAATGCGGGTTTGTCACCAACATCTGTTAATGACAGGTGCTGCATGGCTGAAACCCTGCCTTTCTGGTGGACTTCATGTACACCATGGTCAGTCAAAAGGTGACTGGGGGCAGCTCTTCCCTGGATTTGGGCTGACTGGCATGGAAAAAAAGAAATAACGTCAGCGCGTAGGGGTGACACCTATATAGGCACCACACATGCCACTTCTGGTACCAGTGACACCAAGCAGAGCAGAACGACACCACCTACCTAGGGGTACTGCTTACAAAAATAATTCTGGACCTAGTCTGATGTCTGGGATTATTCTAAGGTAAGGAATCTGTGGCTAAAATTCTATCAGATGCAATCATTATATCAATCACTTTTTGTACAGTTTAAACTTCTTTAAGAGGCAGTACACAAGCTAACAGGGACAGTGAATCCTCAGCCTGCGCATACGTGGCAAACTTCAACACTTCTAACACACTCGCACAACAGTCTTAACCATTGTCTTTCTCATCTTATGAGCAAATGGAGGGTAAACTAAGTTAGACGAGAGAAGAAGTGGTAGGTGATAAGGTAGAGTTGGAGGAATATCAATGGCTGGGAAAATAGGGACTGCGCCCTCTATCCTACTGATGCACCCCAAAAGAGAATGCAGCAGAAGTGTATGCCATCATAGAATGCCGCACCATCTTAGTTGCGAAAACCATTGTCCCAAACATGTATATTGATTACAATAGCATGCAATTATTGGCCCTCCTTTATGTGTTAAATGTGTTGAGAGATTAATTCTATGCTCTTTCCTGGAGATACGTAACATTTACTCCAAAGTGCCGGTCGACACCACAGGGATAATATGTTCTTATGATAGTTTAACCCCCAACCCCACTGTAGCCAACCACACAAAACCCGCTAAAGTGTTGATGAAGAAAGGGAATGTGCAACATGTTCAGCCCTATGTGCACAGTGGCATGGATTGGTGGCTGAAAATAAAGACTGTTCCTTGTTCCACAACTTCTATAGTTGCCTGTAGTAAAGCAGTACTATGTCAATATTGAAAACTAAGAAAATATATAATCTAACTGTGATAATCTTTCTGTGATTAGTTTTTAATCCTCATTTGATGTTTGATATATTTGATATTTAATCATTTATATAGCATCCAAATCACCCAGTCAGGGGTATATCTGTTCTAGGACTGCTAACTTCAGCCAAGCAAGCACACATCAGAACAGATAAGTTTTAGCAGCTTACTAAATTGTAAGTAGTCCGGACATTGATGTAAGTGAAGGGGAATTTGGTTCCAAAAAAGGGGGGCTAGATGTACCTTACAAATTTGTCTGATAGATATTAGGACCCAGGTCATAAAGAGCTTTGAAAACAGTGCAGTAGATCTTAAATGTAACCCGCTTCTGCACTGGGAGCCAGTGTAGGTGTTGCAGAAGGGGTAAATATGCCATTCTGGGAGGGGCATTGGCTACTAGGCGGGCCGTCGTATTCTGGACTACCTGCAATTTGTTTAAAGAGGCTTCTTTGGCTGAGACCAACAAGGCATTGCAGTAGTCCAGGCAGCTCAACACTAGTGCCTGGATCAGCATTTTCCGTGTAGGGGAGGGGAAAAAAGTGAAGACTCTGCTTAGTAGAATAAGTGTGTGAAAACATGCCCAGCAGTATTGATGGCATGCCTGACCATTGTCCAGGGCCATTCTGATGTTATTGGTTACTGCTATCAGGGTGGACTCGGTGCCTTTCTGTCCCGGAAGCCTGGCTGCTAGACATCCAGGCAATTCCATAAATTCAGATAGGTATTTATTTCTGTGTTTTTCCAGAAGCTTGCTCTGAAGGGGGAGCAAGGAAATAGGGCAGTAGTTGGATACTTCGTCCATGGGAGCTTTTCCCAAGGTTTTTCCGATGGGAACAACTTGTGCTGCTTTCCATTCAAGAGGGAGTCTGCCTTCCTTCAAAGAGCTGTTGAGAATGGTGCAAATAGGGTCAGCAAGTTGCTTAGTGAGCAGGGAGGTGGTCTTAGCAGGGATGACATCTAATGGAGATCCAGATTTTACTTTCTTTAGTTGAGATTCTAACTCATCTGGTGTGAGTAGGGGAAAGTTCTTCAGCAGCAAAGCATTTGATGTAGTCGGCGAGTGCTCTGTCAAGAAACCTCACTGGGTACCACTAGTCGCTGTGATTTTGTTATAAATCGTATCGATTTCTGGATAAAGTGATTTGCTATATTGTCACATAGAGTTTGGTCAGGGGCCTCTTCATTGTTGCACGCCTTTGGGTTTGTAAAAGACTTTAGGATCTGGTAAAGGGTCCTAGGGTTATTACCTGGCTGCACAAGGTGCCTCGCAATGTAAAATTTGCGGGCAGATTTTAAGTTTTTGTGATATAAAGCCAGTGCTTCTTTATATCTTTCCTTTTTCCTGTGGGTCATGTGAGCGGCACTATTTTCGTTCTAGTTTTTTACAATGACTCTTTTGGGACCGAAGGAGGGGAGAATACCAAGTAGTTTGGGGGCATTTGGGGGGGTGAGGACATTGTTTCAACGGGGCTAAATAATCAACTGTAGAGTTTATGACAGTGTTAAAGTAGGCCAGGTGTTCCTCCACATTATCAAAATCAGGATTCCAGGAAGGAATTAAGTTCTGGAACTGATCAGCTGTAAGTTTATGCTATTATCTAAACCACTGCATAGAGTGAGGATTAGGAGCAGAGTGATCTTTGGGGCTACTAATTTGAAATTCTATCAATGAGTGGTCTGACGATGTCAGAGGGCATGTTTCTCCACAGAGTTAATAAGAATTAGATTCAATGTATGCCCTGCAGGGTGAGTAGGGGCGTTGTTAATCTTAATAAGGTTGAGTGTAGCCGGGCCTGCCAGGCATGCTGGGGCATCATGATTAGCAGTATTTTTGTGTTGGTCGGAAAGGCATCATAACCCCCTATAGACAGTGTTTCCGCCATCGGGATTACGATGTCGACTTCCAACAGCCTTTCTGCGTCGGCCTGTCCGACATGGAAAGGCTGTCAGAAAGTAACTTTGGGGGCCCATGGCAGGGCCCCCTAGCCCCTACGGCCTACGGTTGGTGGCCAAGGGGGTACCTATGGAACACCCCCTGTAAAACCCTGCACCATGGTGTGCCTGGGACTGGGTGCAGGGTTTTCCGCACACACCCCATTTTCCCATAGGAACCTGTGTTTTGGCCAGTTGTTGGGAGGAACACGAGCTCCCATAGGGAACAACAGGACGCCGACCAAACAGTGTTCAGTTGCATCGTTATACAGCAGTCGGAACCGTCAACGGTGTGCCGGTCGGACCGGAGTCCGAGACGTTGTTGAGACGTTGTTGCTCGGAGGCAATTCCACCAATCGTAATCGGCCTGAAGCGTGTACAAACCAGGAGTGTTGTGTAAAAGGGGTGGCAATTCCGTTAAAAAAATCTATTCTACCAACTATGGGGGAATGCATTATAAATGAAAATGCGTGATGGGTCCTAGATAGTCTTGGTGTCATTATTGTGCAAGCAGTTTTCACAATTTTAAGCCGTGGTTTCACCAAATTGTCATATTTTGAGATGTGTCTTTGTCAAAGTCCTGAAACCTGTCTTCTCTGTTATTCTCTGCAGTGCTTTTCTCGGCTGCTCTTACCGAGGACTTGAAGGACGGTCCCTCACATCATTTAGAAGGTTTAAATCCGCAAGATGAATCCATCCAACTGCTGTCCCGGTCCAAAAGAGGTTTTGGAAAAAAAGAGTACGTAATGTACCATGGAACATCAGTGCCCGCTGCATTTTCCATCCTCAGCAAAGGTTTCACTCCATCCAAAGATGGCATGCTCGGCCGCGGAGTCTACGTTAGCAGGGATATAAGAAAAGTAGAATCATATCCACTGAATATACCTCCTCATGAGAGGGTCATTCTGAAGCTCAAAGTCCGTGTCGGCAAAGTGAAGGCGATCGACTGGCAAGGCCACCCCTTACAGAAAACGTGGCACCAACATGGGTATGACACAGCTTGGGTACCCCCCAATTGCGGCATGGTACCAAGTGGTCTGGAGGAAAGCTGCGTCTGGGATCCCAAGAGAATCAAAGTCATCGACGTTGTTAAAGCTCCGGCTAAGTACATGGCATCTCTGAAGTCAAAAATTCGCAAATGAAAGTGTCTCATCCTGCGTACCGATTGCCTTGTTATAGTCAGATTAAAAGACTGAAAGTCAAGTCTGGTAAAGAAAACGTGGCATAAATCTCATATGTACTTGACAGACATTAATGCATTGTGTCACTACTGCCTGTTGCACAGAACAAAAAACATAAATACAAAATAAAACAAATCCAAATAACATAGCATAATACATGAATCATGTGTCTTTCTGAGTCGAGGCTTGAATCAGTGAAGCAGGTAAGCCAGTGACTTAGTTCAGCTCTGTAAGTTTACACCCCATGAAGGGCCGTGGCCACAGAAGATCTAGGAAACTGAGCAATCATAACGTATGAATGTTAGAAATGGGGGTCTCTAGTTGGCACAGGTAGGTACTTGTGACAAATAGGGCCCCTCCCCTCTAGTCAGAGTAAGGGGGTACGCTCCTAACATAACCCCTGCTCACCCCCTTGATAGCTTGGCACGAGCAGCAAGGCTTTATCTCAGAGGCGTTGTAAGTTAAGCATTTGTGACCACATACAGTAACCCAATGCAGGCAAATCCCCCAAGCAGCACTTCAGCTTGGGAATAGTCTCTCCTCAGTTTCTTCAGGTTCCTCTCCTCAGCAGAGGTTTTGTCTTGTAAGTCCAGAAGTGAACTAATTTCTTGGGATCAGGGTCCCAAAATGTATACCCCAGAATCCTTTGTCCTTCCAAACCAGTTCTGGAGCACTCTGTTTACATGACTCCTTTCTTTTCACAGTGCAGGGCAGAAACATCAGACACCCCACAGGAGGTGGAGCCAGCATTGTGAAGGAAAAGCACAGCCCTAGAGCGCTTTGTTGACATGATTCCTTCTCTCCTTTCACAGTGCAGGGCGGAGACATCAGACGCACCACAGGGGGTGGAGCCAGCACTGTGGGGGGGGAGGGGGGCACAGTCCTATTCAGGTCCCAGGTGCAACTCCTCCCTCCCATCTAGATGCAGATCTCTCTATTCACCACTGGGCTGACGCATTCTGTCTCCTGGAATCCCCCAGCCCTGTCACTCACACACTCCAGACAAAGGAATGCACAATCTAGCAGAGGCAGGCTTGAAAGGTTAGGCAAGAAAATACCTACTTTCTAAAAGTGGTATTTTCAAACACAGAATATTAAAACCAACTTTACTGAAAGATGTATTTTAATATTCTGAGTTCAGGCATACTAAACTCGAAATTCTACCATGTTCTCCGAGTCAGTTAGGATTATAAAAGGTAATAACTCTAACAGCCCATTCTGGCCCATGGAGAACAGGTAGCCTTGCAATAGTGAAAAACAAAAAAGGCTGTAATTCACTATTAGGACATGCCACACACATCAGGGCTTGTCCTACCTTATACTTACAATGCACCCTGCCCTTGGGCCTATCATGGGGGTGACTAATATGCAGAAAAGGGAAGGTTTAGGGACTGGCAAGTGGGTGCACTTGCCCAGTCAGCATGACAGTACCAGACTGCACACAGGCTCTGCCATGGCAGACCTTAGACACATTTGACAAGGCCGCTTCTGTGGGTGGCGCAACCAGTGCGGCAAGCCCACTAGCGGCATTTGGATTTACACTCCCTGAGCACTTAATGCACTGTATTAGAATCTGATTAGTAAACCAAATATTCAATCATGGAATCCCCAATGAATACATTCATTTACATGAGGGAGAGCATATGCATCTTAGCACTGATCAGCAGTGGTAAAGTGCCCAGAGTCATAAAACAGCCAACAACAGGTCAGAAAAAATATAGGGGAAAGGCAAAAAGTTCAGGGATGACCCTGCAAAAAGGGCCAAGTCCAAAAATGAAGTTTCCACAAGGACCACTGTAGGCACAGGAAGTAGGGAGGGGTAAATGGGTCAAATTAGAAACAGCTGATAATGCTTTTTACATGGGTTGGCCAGTTGAAGATCAGTCCACCACACATGGCGGAAGAAGCAAAAATCAAGCTTTGGCAAAGGCAATACGTTTCGCCTTCTGTCTTTGCCAATGTTGGCCTTGTGGTTTTGCAAAGGCTGCACAGCACTGGCCAAAAAACTAAATAATTAATTATTTTTGATGCCGAACAGGTTTGGAAAAAAAAGTTTTCAAAAAAAGACGACATGCTTACGCACACATATATGCATCATAAGGATCCACGCTCCCTCTCACCACCTATGTGTCATGACCCAGCAGCTTGGAATAGCAAATAACAAAAGTGCACTGAAATGTATTTTTCATTGAAAGGAGTCACCCAATAACAAAATTCAGCTGCTGTGCCCTCTGATTTTATTTTGTTTTAACTGGGAAGGCATCGCAACTATGAGGAGGGGTGTTGGAGAGGTAACAGGGTGTGATTAGCAGGGGGTGACAACAAAGTGACATTGTGGGTGATGGGTTCAATATTTAAAACAGGAGAGAAAATTGTGCAGGGTGGTGAGGTGAAGGGGAGCAACACACAGAGAGCAAGGGTGGAGTGAGAGCAATACAGAGAGGGCAGGAGAAGTGAGGAAGCAGCACTTTATGGAGACAGCAAGGAAATACAAAAACTTGCAATGAGTGCTCAGAGAAAAAAAAACTAGTTACCTGAATGCAAGCAGAGGAAGAATAAAAGTCATCCCATCCTAATGATGGTAATAAAGCTATACTCCAAGGTAGAGACGAATGGAAAAACATAGTGCAGTGTAGTTCTTATATCCCCGATAGGCTCTGCGCATTGGAATAATGTACGCTATAGTTTTGACATAGGACTGAGGTCAGTATGTCTCTATTGAGTACATTAAACTTATTTACCTGTGTGTGCCAGCTAACTCAGAGGTCGTTAGAAACTTTCTCGAATGAACAAGAAGGGATTTGTTTCTGACAACCGCATAAACATGACAACTTTGTTTACCTTAGAGTCGGAACAATATCTTCAGAGTTGTGGAAACAATAGATAACCGTTTCACTCAGTCAATCGTGCATGCTTCTTTTCTACAGAGTTGTTGCACAGAAATAGGGAGACAGGTGTTTCAATAAAAAGGGTTTATTGAACAGTCTTCTTTCTCATGCAAGAGATACGAACTGCTACAATTGTAAGACAGAATGCGAAGTATTATACCTACAGCATTAACAGTAATATAAAATAATAATGTAATAGCATGGTCTGTAGCTATGACATATATAAAAATACATACATAAATAACACAGGCAAAAGTACTCAACTGGTGCTTCTAAAATAATCCTACCCCAGTGTACCTAACCTAAGTCTAGTACGAGGGAAGAAGTAAGTGCTGTTTTAGCTATAGTTTAGTTTAGTGGTGCCAAGATTTGCCAAAGGTTTCTCTAGGTTCTAACCAGCTCCATACCTTAGAATGAGAGAGGTTGGTATCTCTTTCCCAGGACTCAATCTCCAACACCCTGCAAGGGGAGTCAGAAACACTGGAACTGGATTCTCAGCTAGGAGGATGACAGCGTCTGGTCAGTGCGTCAGTTGGAGAGTTGACTTCCTTCGTGACTTGCTGTGGTGAGCCACGTCTTGCAAGTAGGTAGCCGAACCGCACTGTGCCTTGCCATAGCAAGTGAAGGTATATTTATACCTTGAAGGTGTTTAGGAATGCCAGTATTGACGTAAAAGTCAGGTATAAGAAGGTCAGGAATGAACACCTAAGGAATAGATGTTCATGCATAATAAATGAGTTCTTAGAGAGATCAATATTCAAGCAAAGGAAAGTTCTAAAGGCTTAACAGTCTGGTTTTCCAGGAACTCGTTGTGACGTAGATGAACGGATGTAAGTAGCCATGCCTGTATTTGGGTAGCATGGACTATGCCTAAATAAGGGCTGGATTTCTATGCCTAAATAAGGGCAATGTGAATTGTACCTATTGAAGGGCATGAATCAGGAAATTCATACGGAATATAAATCGATACACAACACCCACTTCACTTTCGTATGTACGACGTTACTAAATTCTAAAGATGTTAAACATATCTAAAATATATCTACACATGAAGTACTAAACACATGTCCAAAATACATTGAAACATGCATTAGAACTGGTTGTAAGCATAAGAATGCATTGGTTCTGTACACATTAAAGCAATGTTTCATTCTGACAAATGTTTGACATTTGAAATGCAAATTGAATGAATCATAAAAATATACATTTATGAAATGGCTCGTAAATACAGAAAAAAAGGGCCGAAACCATTTTATGTCAGATTATATAAAACTGTTTGTTTGTGGACATGGTCACATATTGTCTCTGGAAGTATTCAAATAATTCTTGTTCTCTATGAATAGTTTTACTATAAGCAGATTACTTGTGCCAAAAAATGAAAAAATACAAATCTGGAAAAAAAACATTATCATAGGAAAAAGTTCCAAAGTTAGTACCTTGTTTTTGAAAAATGAAGGTCAGATTCAAAGTCTCTCAGAACACTGTGAGCCAAAATCAAAAGTCAGTGTTAGGGCTGGGAGAAAACATGAAATCTTCTATGTCGGTAGACAAAAAGTCATCTACCATTGTAGGTGAAAGTTGGATTACCTCGTTTAGAAGATTAACCGCACATAGATGTGGAGCATCGCCTTCAGCATTGGTCGCATCAGCAATGTTTGTACCGGATGTTACCTGCATGCCTGTTATTTCCTTTCGTACCTCAGCATCAGCATTTTGCATCTGTGAGATCTTAATTAATGCCGTCATCAGAATTGTAGCCGCTGGGGACAACACAGAGCATGGGCCGTTACTGGGTCCAGCAGAGTATCGATATCCGTAGGCATGACTGATGGGAGTGTTAGACAGATGTGTAGCACCCATTCTTCACCACAAAGCAGGCAGCATAGAACAGGTAAGATGCAATCTAGCCAGATTGGTCTGAATGACAGAAACCATGTGGTAATTAATTCTCATAGACGAGGTAAACCCAGAATTTGACAGTGCGCTCACGACACTTCATCTCCAATAGAGCTCTCTCTATAGTGCTTGGAGTGACGTTAGTAATTTGGCTTGCCATATCATAGCAGTAGGAGCAAAAATAGTATACCTTCAACGAGTCCCAAAAGGAGGGTCAGTCTGCCCAATACAGAGTTTACGAAGTTTGGCATTATTCAGAGGACTGCTGAAAAGGTGCTAACAGTCCTGAACATACATTTTTAAATAGATGTACAATACCGCTTGTATCAGACATGTTTAAGATACGACCCAACATTTCTGAGAAATGTATGGGGCAGTTTGTATTCAAAAGGGCATGTATCTCGGCAGAAGTCCTTGCGACTTGTAGATCATAGGTTTCTTTGGCCGAGGTCAGTGGCACAGTTTTTTACAAAAGAATGGCTTTCATTCTGCTTAGAGTATCAATTTGTATAGAAGAGATGTTCAGTGAAGGCCATAAAGGCAACTCGCTGGCTATCTTGGTTTGTGGAAACCATACTTGCATTTAGCAAGTGACCCTGGATGACACAGTTACTAGATATGGAATACCTGGTAACGTGCCACAGCAGCTGTGTTTGTTTAACATGAGGTAACTTCCATTTGAAAGTTGCCCAAAAATTGGATCAATCACTGCAGCTGGTGAACCATGCAGGTGACAGGATAAGTTGTTAGGGGAACCCTCGCAGGCCCTGTGTAAATTAATATCCTGGCAAAGGAGAGAACCGCTTAGTGCGTTTTCACAGTTTGTACCGCTAAGAAACACTTCATGCCCCCCACTCCAACATCGGTGTGTGTAAGGTAAATCCCAGGATGTCTTGATGTATTCTTTACCCAACCTTTCATTTTTTTTGTTTGAATATCTTTTATTGCATTTCGTTCTTTGTACACAGTGCATATCATAGAAGGATGAAAAAATAATGTAACATCCTGCAGCTGTACGTGAATATACTTGTAAACAACAATTTGTCACAGTAGGATGCCCATGTTCCATTTTGCACAAATTGAATATCAAGATAAACTTCAGAGAGTATATAGCATCATGCTCATAATAACTATTTGCCATAGTCGCTAGCGACTCAACACAAGAAATATAATCTTATCTATGCGTCTCCACTGGCCAGTGTCATTTAACAGTCACAGGATGGATCATCCAGCACGTAGTTATTGACAGATGCAAGTGAGTACAGGGTAATGTGTGAACGATCCGATAATCATAACATTATAACAACAGTTAAAACTAAAACAATATTGAGACACAAAATAAGAAAAGCAAGAAGAAAATAATAAGACAAATAAAGAAATTATTGTTGTGCTACCGCGAGAGCAAGACATTAGTCGTGGGGTATACCATGAACGAGAGCAAGGAAACATGCTGCTACTGTATTAAGGGTCTGCCAGGGAGGGCAGTGTCAGCGTCGTGTATAGTGCCAGCGTCAGGCACGCAGTAGAGTGGGATCTAGGCTGCCAGTGTCTGGACCAGCTAAGTGTCAATGCAGTGTAGCAAAGAAGTCTGTATGCATGGGTGAGGCACAAACAGATCACACAAGCATATAGTCCCCGGTGCTACCCCCCCCGTTAGGGCCAGTTAAGGCATGTCTAGTTTACTCCCCTTTGAAGGCATGCTTGTTGAAAAGTCTTCAGAGTATCATCCCAGGACTGTGCTATGGGGTATTTCCTTAGTCCCGCCTTGTCCTCTCTGTGAAGGGTTATGCTTTCCGCCCTCGCCCAGTTATCAAAAGAGCTGCATCAATGTGCCGCTTGTAGAGGTTCGCTGCATTTCCAGCGCTTAGTGATTAACCTCTTCGCTGTTATAAGCCCAAGGTCACAGAATCTAGAGGGGACCTTAGTTTGCTTCGTCCGTTTATATAAAGACCCAAGATACATGTTTCCCACGTGTGTTGCATTTCCCTGCCAACACCTTCCGTAAGGGTAGCAGTCACGGTGTGCCAATATAACTGTAGCACAGCATATGTAAGAGGTCTGCATCTACAAGTGTCCATCTCGGGCATGTGGATGTCGCGGTGTTAAAGTATCGGTTAATTTTCTCAGGCGATAGATATGCACGATGTATAATGTAAAGCTGTATAAGTTTGACAGGAGAGTTGTGCTGGATACTCGTAGCACCGGCTAGCACAACCGCCCATTCTTTATCCGTCCATGCCCGTCCCCTGTCCACTGCCCATTTGTCTCTTAGGCTCTGGAAAGGATGCTGTGCATGGGTAAGGAGTGCCTGCACAAGCCAATGGACCACATGCGAACCATTCCCCATAGCGTGTAAGTATTGCACCAGTAAATGTGTTGGTGGCTCTCTGGAGAGGTCGCCCCAAGCTCGTGTTAGCGTTCGTGTAATTGCTGCATGTACGAGGAACTGTCCTGCCGGGAGGTCCGTGTCCGCAACTAATGTCTCAAAAGGAAGTAAAACCCCTTCTGCATATAGGTCTCCCACTGTGTCCACCTCGGCCTGTACCCAGTGTTCCAGTGCCGGCTCTGTGATGACGTCTCTGTCCCTGGGTGTTCCCAATAATGGAAGAATCGGGGCATATGGAATCACGGTGCTTGTGAGTTTCAGGCTTCCGTGTAGCATTTGCGTGCAACTGCCAAGTGTAACTGCGACGGGCAGGGAGCCCTGGTTAGAGGGTGAAACAGTGTGTGGACTTGCGCCCGCGTCCAAATCGTGGAGTCCGTGGCGGTTTCCCCCAAGTTCCTCCCACTCAGCCAGCCAGTCACCCATTGCAGCTGTGCCGCAAGATAATAGAGTTCCTGGTTAGGGACCGCCAGGCCTCCAGCATCGGGGGGGTGCATACAGTTTCTTTAACGCTAGACGGGGTCGACCTGTGTTCTATATGAAATTTCTGACTGAGGTTTCTAGCTTGCAAAATATGCGTGTTGGGACATATACCAGGAGGTTGGCATAGTAGTACAATAGCCTGGGTAAGACTATCATTTTTGTCAGCGTGACTCGGCTGGGCACATTTAGAGGGAGGGTCTTCCAGAAGTTCATTTGCTCGTACCAAATTACCTTCCAACACATCTGCTGGGGTCCTCTAAATATATATTCTGAGATAGCGGAACGTAGTAGGGTACAAGGTGAGGCGTCCACCATTGATAGTGATCTCACATTCCTGCGTGTCTGCGCTAAAGGAATACACCCCAGACTTGGCCCAATTAACTTTAAGCCCTGACATTACTTCAAAAGTATGAAATATATTGGATAGGGCCAATGGCAAACGGGTCAGATCCCTAATATACAAAAGCAGGTCATCGGCATATAAAGATACTACGTGGAGGCCATCCGCTAGAGGGATACACCAGTCTATACCATGTGCTAGCAACTGCTCTGCCAGGGGCTCCATTACCAATGAAAAGAGTAGTGGAGATAGGGGACACCCCTGTCTGGTGCCCCTTTTGACACGAATGGTATCTGACAACAGCTTACCGATGCAAACTTGTACCGTGGGTTTCTGATACAATAGGCCCACCATTTGAATGTGGTCATCTACAAGGTCATATTTCCGCAACACTGCTACAAGGTAGGGCGAGTCCACTGAATCGAATGCTTTTTCGAGATCAAGCACCAGACACCCCGATCAGGGCCATTGCTTTCACTCTGAACAAGAGTCGGATGTTAAGTGAAATGCTACGAGTTGGCACAAAGCCGTTTTGGTTGCTGGGTACGAGGGTAGGCACCAAGGGGGCCAGACGTTGAGCCAGCGCAGAAGATAGGATTTTGAAGTCAGTGTTTAGGAGGGCTAGTGGGCGATAAGAGCCTAAGAGCGCACAGTCTCCGCCAGGCTTTGGGAGGGAGATTAGGATGGCATCATTTTGCGTGGGCGGGAGGGAAGAGTCAGAGAAGGCCGCCGCATACACCCTTAAAAGTTCTGTAATTAAAATATCAGAGTATGCTTTATAGAATTCGGATGGCAGCCCATCTGGGCCTGGGGATTTGCCATTGGAGAGGTAAAAAAGGACAGTACGTAGTTCCTCAGGCGTGAGTGGGGCCCCCAACTCATCATGCTGCATAACCTCTATTTGGTGTAGTGTTATGTCGGAGAGGTATTCAGCTATGCTGGCAGCAGAGACCTGTAATCTTGAGCGGTATAATTCCACATACTGGTCCACAAAGGCTGCATGTATGGCACTTTGTGTACATACCATGGCGTCCCGGCTGGTGCGTATTGCGGTCACCGGCGCCGTCACTGTATCTTGTTTAATCAGTCAGGCCAGTAACTTGCCTGGTTTGTCACCAAGATGGTGGGTGCGTGCCGAATGGGGTTTATAGTTTAAATAGCGCAATCGGTCAAGTAGCTGCGTATGTTCCTCTCGAGCCTTAAACAATGCCCTATCATCCCCTTCCACCGCTTCCTGCTCCTTCTGGAGTAGATTAGTTTCAATACGCGTCAGCTCTTTGTCTAAGTGTTTCTGCATACCTGCTTGTGTGTCTAGGCAGTGGCCTCTGGTTACAACCTTAAACGCGTCCCACTCAATTTGGGGGGTGGATGCAGTGTGGTTGTTGTTTTCAAAATATTGTGTGGGATGTGTAGACATGGAGTTGCGAAAGGGTGCATCAAGCACCAAGCCTGGCTGCAGCCTCCAGGTGGCTATCGTCGGGTGTGGGCGTTCCCATGCCAGTTCTAAGACATGAGGGTTATGGTCAGAGTGGGTGCGACCCATATAGTAAGTGTCAGTGACATGGGAGAGCAGCTCGCTCGATAACATGTACCTATCCAGCCTCACATGTAATGTGTGTGCGCCTGAATAATAAGAGTATACCTTGGTTTGTGGGTTGCAACTCCGCCAAACATCATGTAAATCCCACTGTGAGGCCCAGGTCGTTAGAGCTTTCATAGCGCTGTGCACGGACGTGCCAGAGAGGGGCAGAAAGGAGCGGTCCAGGGCAACATTTAGAACGCAATTATAATCGTCCCCCAGCACCAAAGGAACACCATGCCATGGCGCCAGGATTGCAGACAGCTTTAAAAAAAAAACTTGTTCCGTGTTGGGAGCATACAATGAGGCTAGGACAATCAGCAGGGCCATCTAGCTTACCCTGCACAGCTACATATCTGCCCTCAGAGTCTATCCGGGAATGTGTGACAGCAAATGGGGTCCCAGGCCATACCCAGAGCAGTGTCCCAGGGGCATAAGCCGAGTATCCCGTTGCGTACAGCTGCCCTCGCCATCTGCGATGCAATTTTTGGATTTCCGTACCAGCCAGATGTGTCTCTTGTAGAAGAGCTATATGTATGTGATGCCTTTTGAGGTAAGAGTATATTTGGTACCTACGTGACGGTGTGTGCATGCCACGCACAATCCACGTACATATCTTAACTGTAGACATATTTATCCCAGGTGACCATTCCACTCCCACCCACCACAGATTCACAGTAAGGAGCTGGCCCAGTGTCCCTACATTCCCCACATTCATGGCTTCAGAGGATAAAATAGCTAACACTCGCAGAATTTGCACAATATAAAAATACAACACAATCATTACATATAATAAAAGAAACAGATAATCAATACCAAAAGGTCAACAGCGAAACATGCAGTCGTCCAAACTCTCCAATGAGGCAACAAGTATCTAAGTCTAGGGGGGGTCGCTGTGCACCTGGCACGACTGTACTACTGCGCCTGCAAAGCAGGCAGAGCGAGCACCCCTCCCCTCAAGCAGCATATATCAGCCCCAGTAGGTGCAAAATGCTCCGGCCAGAAAGTTCACAGACTGCAAACAGTGTAGCTCGTCGCAGGAGCACCACAGGAGAGCAGAGCACCACCCATGCCCCCGCCCAATATATGAGGATCCATCGCTATCAGGCTTGGCCACCAGCTTGAAAGTGCAGCGAGGGTATCACCCACCCAGAGGTCAGTCGCCGCAATATTAGTTCTCACTGCGCAGCACACTGCAGATAGAGGGTTCATTGCGCGCCCAGGCATCAGTCACAACAATTTGTGAAGGCTCGGCCAATATCAGGCCCGGCGGTGCATCAGGATCGCACAGCGGCAAACAAACAGTACCTAACAGTGAAACCGGAGAGTTAGTGAATCAAGTCAGCTGTTTGCGGAGTAACATCCAGTTGTTCCATGAACATCTGAGAGTCTGTCAATCCATAGATATTTTCGTCATCACTAGGCAGTTCACGTGGGCTGGCCTTCGGAGCCGCATCTGTACTCGGGTAGCCACTGAGTTCCGCCACCCTCCGGAGGGCGTCTCGCTGCTCACTGAGGATAAGGTCCGCCTGTGGACCCATCTCCGTCACCACGCGTGGTCTGCTCATCGGAGGTGACCTGTTTCTGCGTCGACGCCGGGGTCCTCTGAAGCGTGGAAATGGTGCTGCATTGATGCTGCTCGGGATTCCACGGCCACATCAGTGTCCAACCAGGCCTCCACTTCCTCCGGAGTTGCAAAGAAGTGGGTTTTGTCTTGCGCCACCACCCGCAAACGCACTGGGAAGAGAAGGGAGTACTTCAAATCTTGTTGACGGAGCCGTTATTTGACTGCTAGGAAGGAATGTCGCTGACGCTGAACATGGATCGTGTAATCTGGGAAGAACATGATCCGGGTATTATCGATGCAGACTTCCAGCAGCTTCCTAGTTTCTCACAGAATGGAATCGTGGGCACGATAGTTCAAAATTCTGAGGAGCATTGGCCGAGGGTTAGACCCTGTTGGGAGCGGCCGAGTCGGTACGCGTTCTACGACAAAGTGTGGTGACAGTGCTCAGTCCGGCAGCAGGTTTCTCAGCCAGTCATCCATAAGCGTTGCAGGTTCCCTCCCCTCCCATCGCTCCGGCACACCTATAATGCGCATGTTGTTCCTACGTGCCCTCCCTTCTGCATCCTCAGTGCGATCTTCCAGAAATTCCACTCTGTTGAGGAGGTCTTGCACATGTTTATCGGTCTGGGCGACCCGGGGCGTGAGGTCTGCGACTGTGTCCTCCAAGGTGGTGGTGCGGTCCGCTAGTTTCTTATGATCAGCGCGCAGATGCGTGAAATCAACAGCCACACCGTCAATCTTGGACTCTAGCGAGGCGTGGGTTAGCTGGATCGATTCTTCCAGCGGCTCCATGGCGGCTAACATCGTGTCAAGCTTAGACGTTGTCTGATCCATGACAGCTGGCTTCGCCGATTTGTCAATTCTGCCCTTCGGTTGTGTGCCTCCAGTGTCTGTTCCCGTCCTGGTGCCCCCAGACATGAGTGGAGCGGCAGATAGCCATCCGATGTCTCGTATTACAATGTCCAACAGTCCTCGGGGTACTGGCCAGCCCCAAGACCAATGAGAGAGGGAGGTAGACCGATTACCAATGGGGGAAGGGAGTCAGCACAGCCACAGGGCAGTCCCGCGCAATTTGGCCAGGTGTTTAGTAACCAATGATCCACAAGAGCAGAAGGTGCGTGCGAACCTACTGCGGAAAGGCAGCAAACAGCCAATTGTAGCGGTAGGCGGGCGCTGGAGGGTGAGTACATGCAGAGTTGCACTGTCGCTGGATGGGGCAAGCAGGCCGTGTCCTAGTAACCTGCAGTGAGAATATGGTGAAGTGGGGGGGGACAGCCAGCACACCTCCCCAAGCTGTCCAATGTGCCACACAGCGCTGAATGTGAGTCTCTAATGTTGCAACCGCAGGTATCTTCAGCAGTCAGAGGCCAGCAACGATGAGTAGCTGCAGTGGGTGGAGATACCGGCAGCAGAACATAAGTACTGCCCCTTCCTCACGGGCAAAATACGATTGTGCGCGGACCCAGGCAGCACTGACCTTATGTGTGGCGCTGTAGTGGAGGCAAGTCCCAAAGTGGGCTAGGTGCCGCCGCCAGGAACGCGGAGGTGCAGGCCGGAGGGCCACGCGTGATGGGCAACAGCGATGAGGGTAGTCCGGCACCAGCGCACCTCTCCGCCGTGGAGCCAGAAACAACAGCTGCGCTGCTCCGCTGGAGTACGCAAGTTCATCAGGCCATGCGTGTAGTACCAGGCCTCCAGGCCACAGGGGTGCCTCCAGAAGGCACTCCTTACCCAACCTTTCATATTTGCCTGCTGGTATGTGTTTTAGGCAATACTGAAAATAGAAAATTGTAACCGGCAGAGAGATTGTTCCATGTATTATCCATTCAGGAGCTGGTTTTTGTGCTACTGTAAATGGCAATCTTTCCATTTTTTCAATGCTCAGCACCATATAGTCTGCTCCCCATTGTGCCAGTGTGATCTGTTTATCAGTGAGATTGAATTCTGAAAACAATGACGTAGTGTTGATTAAAAGTCAAGGCACATAGTCTGAATGCACGTTTTGGAGCGTCCAACCCAATAGAATGATAGAACGTAGCTGAGACTGACCGGTCAGTCAAAATACGCATTATTCGATTTTTGTTAAAATCATAAAAATCAGTACATACAGCACAAATAAAAATCACATTGCAATTTACATACAGAATTCAATTCATAGTCGTCCTTGCCTAATTTACAGTTAAAAACATTAATTATAATTTAGATTAAAATTTAATTAAACACACAGGACCAACATTTAAAATGAGACGTTCCCTGGGGCTTGTTTATTTCTTAATCTAAATGCAGCCGTTAGGTAAGATGCAACACGAAAAATGATGTGCATGTTGCCCAACATTTGAAGGAAAATTAATGCTGGCCTGGAGAAAGCCGGCATCCTTCAGAATAGGTATTAAATATTTCTCCCTAGCGGTGGCATAAAGTCCACAAAAGAACATAAAGTGTAGAGTATCTTGGGTAGAAAAGTTATCGCATTTGCAAGGTGGAGCGTCCTCAGGTTTTGCCCAGGTAGAAAAACAACCAAGTGTGTAGGGGATCAAGTTCATCCTAAATTTAATAAGCAAAACTCTATGGAGGGGATTAGTGACAATTTTTAAGTAAGGTTCCAGAGAGGGAGTGGTACTTAAGACCAGATATGCTCTTAATGACGGTTTCATTATTTCCCTCTCTTCTCTCTCTAACCGTGCCCTTTCAAGGAAATCAATCAATCAATCAATCATCGCATTTATATCGCGCACTACTTACCCGGAGGGTCTCAAGGCGCTGTTTGCTTGATGCGATGCGATGCTTGATCCACCCAACATCCTTTATTCTAATATTTGATGGGGCTGAATAGATCTCCGGTCTCCCCAACGCGGCAAATGAGGTTTTAAGGTATCTCAGCCAGGGTATTCTCAAGGCGTGGTCCCTTGATACCACATCCAAGAGAATACCATGGTGCAGCATCAGCTCTGGGTTCAGCCATGTTTTAATCCAAAAGAGTAGAGGTGCCAACTTCAGTCTGTCTGTAATGAAGGGTAAACCCAGTTCCTCATGAGTGGAGAACGTAGGGGTAGAATTCGGGACAGATAAGAATTGACGAATGAGCCCATTTTCAACTCTCTGAATACGATCCTGATTGACATAACCCCACAGAGCAGACCCATACGTGGCAATGGGGATACACTTACTATTATAGACTTTAACCAAGACCTCCATTGGTTTAGCCCCCAATCTTTTTGAAAAGCCCATCAGAGCAGCTGTTGAACGAGCCAAGGAGACACTCTTTGCCTTTATCTGGGAGCCCAAGAACCCTTGTCATCAAAAAGGACCCCAGGTAAGGAAAGACAGGAACCCTCGAAACCACATCACCCCCACAAGTAAAGGTTACTCGGGTAGTCTTACTTCTCTGGCGACCTATGATCATAGTGTGCAATTTTGTTGCATTTACTTTCAGATCAAGGCTCTCCATAAATGAGCCAAAGCGGTCCAGTAGGACTTGTAAGCTATTGCCAGTACGCGCAATTAGGACTGCGTCGTCCGCGTATAGGAGGGCCGGTACCTGGGCCCCTCTTACATGCGGAACATCTGCCGCCCCTAGCTCAAGATGTTTCCCTAGTCCATTAATGTAGATGGTAAAGAGAAGGGGGGCCAGGATACACCCCTGGCGCACCCCTTTCTGTGACCTGAAGCTATCGGTGCATCTCCCCTCCCTATTGACCCTTACTTTAGTGAACAGGTCCTGATGTAAACTGGCCATAAAACCTACCAATGGAGCCTCTATCCCAATCTCTTCTAGCAGGGACCATAATTTGGACCTGTTAACCAGGTCGAAGGCTGAGGAGAGGTCCATAAAGGCCAGATAAACTGACCCCTGCCCGACCACCGTGTATTTAGAGACAAGAAGGTGCAAATTGGAACATTGGTCCAGGGTACCTCGCTTTTCTTGAAAGTCGTACTGTATATTTGCGAGCCCCCCACAAGCCTCCAGATTTGCCCTTAATTTACCAAGTAAGACTCTGCCCAGGATTTTAATGGCAGAGTCAAGGAGGGAGATGGGTCTATAGCACCCTGGGTCCTCCCGGTTGCCCTTCTTAAAAATAGGGACTATGATGGCTGTGGCCCATGTATTCAGGAAAATGTTATCATTTGCGGCTCTAAATACTCTGGTTAGAACTTGTGACCAAATTTTTGGGGAATATCTAAAAAAATCAACTGGGACGCCATCCGGCCCTGGCGCCTTGTTTTTGGAGGAATCCATTATAGCCTTAAAAACCTTGAGGAAAAAGCAGTCCAGAGTACAACCGATGCCCAGGTTGCTGGCGCAAGACGCCTCTTAGTTCCCATCTTGAACAATTACCAAATAAAGAGACAGGCGCTGGAAGCAGGAACGCAAGAACAGAGTTTTATTTCTCATGAGGAGAGCCTGTCATTTCGGACACGCACACAGTGTCTTCAAGAGGTGCTCTAACAAGTTTCTCTGAGGCTTCGTCTTTTATACACAGGTTTATGATGCACAAACATTCCTTATTGCAATAAAGACACTTTGAAGTACGCAAAGGCATGTTTGGAATCCCAGCTTCAGGCCTATTCCCATACCAATCGCTCAGATGTTGTTCCCCCTCCCGAATGTAACAAGTGATTGTGATCTCGCAGCCGGACATTCCAACAGGACACGAGGGCAAGAGGGGGTGATCAGATCAAAGGTTAGGCAGGCGATAAGATCGGGCACTTCGGTTGGTGCATCACGTTTTGTTATGCTGGGCAATAAAGAAAGGGGCGGGGGGTGTACCTCCACGAGGCTTGGTCTTATGACTCGGGACCGGGTCGAGAGGCCAGATGTAGCCGGGAGGTGGGGGTCATCAGAAGAGGGGAAGGGTGTTCCTGAGGGGAAATACAGGGGTGTGGGCCAGGCGGGGGGGAAGGGGGGTGTCACTTCCAGAGTAGGGTCGCGCGAAGGAAGGGTTTTATGGTCTATGCATGAGAAAGCGGGGGTGTTTAATGCGCGGGGGTGCTGGGGATTTAACAAACGGGCAGAGAGGCCATGGTGCCTAAAAATGGCTGTCGCGTACGTGCGTGCATGGGCCTACGCTGGCGGGATGATGCAGTCAATGCTTCGCGGTATTTGTTCTGCTTACAGAGAGGGGTATGGTGAACACAAATGAACGCCGCTTATGTACATATACATGGTCATTTTCCACAGTCGCCGCTTTTTAACATAAGTTAGTTCATTTCCGTGTTTATCCTAACTGGCGGGATGTACATGTAGCCATGTGTGGTCAATGAAATAGCGTTTGTCAATACTAGCGGATTGCGTATAACCATGTGTAGTCGATGCGATAGGCGAAATGCAATACATATGAATTTACATTTGTCGGGTCATACATACAAGTCTAGAGGTCGGAATACTACTCAGTCGGGGTCAATCAAGGAAATGTTCCGACATATTATAGAACCATGTTCTGACTCTCTCGGCGGTATCAATGTACAGTTAAAGTGACCGGAAAAACATTTTGAAAGCAATACAGAGTGGTTGAGGGAGGAATTCAGTTCTATACAAGCAATTAGTCGAGGGATAGAATGTTCAAAAGAATAAAAAAAAGGGAGGGTCTTCGTCACAGTGTCTTTTTAGCAGCGAGCCATCACTGGTAGGCTCTGGTAGTCCGTCTTCTTCCGTTGGCGCTGTTGAGCACCGGCGGTGGAGCTATAGGTCCAGCTCGGATCCAACCTTACACGTTGCAGGGTGTGATCTGTCCTCTGCTGTTAGACCACAGTCCTGTTTCCTAACTAATCTTTTTAATGGTGCCTCATGCTGGGCACCTGCATTTCTTTTCTCCCTTCGTGGCAAAACCCTATTCTACCTAAATGCTGTTCTTCTTTTCTGAGTCAAAATCCATGTGGAAAGAAGGGGTGTCGTTGGATAACCGAGGGAAGAGAGGGCGGAGTGGGATCAGATCTCTGCAACAAACCAAGGGAGCAAGGGATAACGAGCAGGCTGGCCCATTGATCGGGCTCGAAGAGCAGGGGGGCTTCTGGCACAAGCGGGTCAGCAAACAGAGGGCTTCAAGGCGGCCCTTCATCCTCTCAGTTTCCGTGCTTGAGAGAGGTGCCTCGTCCCGCGTCTCGTTACTCTGCGGCTCCACCTTTGGTCAAGGTCACAGGTTCTTCATGATCTGCGGCCAGGCTGAGCATCACGTCCGGCCCCTCTCCTCCGGTGATTGTGTATCTTTGAATGGGTACAAAACAAGCTTTAGAGAACTGGCAGGAGAAGACATTTATACATTTCAATTCCGTCCCAAATCCTAAGTAGTTGGGGATATGTTCATCGGTCACAGTTTTGGTGTTCATTCATGACATATGTGGAGAGAAGTCAGACTCCTATCGACTGTGTGTTCTATCAAACTCGAAATTGGACCCTTCAGTAGAGACTCGTCTTTCTAACCCGAGTCCTGACAGTCTTTACATTTTCCTTCAGGGTCGGCTAACTCTTGCAAGCAGGGGGGGGGTGCTGTCATCATGAGAGAGGGACAGGGGCTAAACATTCTTTCCTCGGGGAGTAACAGTTTAATCAGGGTCATCAGTTGTACTTCGAGGACGGCAGATATGGAGCTGGGGTCAATCGGGAGAAGCGAGGGCGTTCTGGTCATTCGTACTTGGATGCGGAGGGGTGGGGCAACCTGGACATTGGGGATTGTGTTTCTAATGAACTGAAAAAATGGAAGGCCACTGACATATAGCCCCCCCTATAAAAAGGCCAGATCAGGGGACATCAGTCGTCTTACCTGTCCTTTCCTTCTTAGCCAATTTAAGTTCCTTCATTTTGTAGAAAGGAGAGGTAGTAACATGGCAGTTTACAATTGTTTTAGGTTCTTGTCAATTTGTTCCGAACACCTTTGTGTTCACAAACCAATTAGGCTTGTGCCGGTGGGGCACAAAGTAACCACACAAAGGAAAAGGGAACAGGGGGGGGAGGCCCTCACAGAGAGAGAGAGAGAGAGAGAGAGAGAGAGAGAGAGAGAGAGAGAGAGAGAGAGAGAGAAGAGAGAGAGAGAGAGAGTCGTCCACATTCTAAACGACCTATTCGGTACACGTACGACATAGAGAGAGAGAGAGAGAGAGAGAGAGAGAGAGAGAGAGAGAGAGAGAATGAGATGTGTACGATAATAGGCCATCCAGTGCGTACACAACACAGGACAGCGGGGGTCGAGTTATATAGAAACACAGGCTGAGGGTCGACGTAGATACATACATTACGTACACACGAATTCAGACGGGAGAGATAGTACATGTATTACAAACAAAAACCCAAGACAAAACATAGAACAGTTTCTGGCCACAAAGATTTCTGCCTGCATGCTGCGCATTCTTAGTATCCTACTTAATCCATCTGGGGGCTGAGCTTTTTACCTTTTTCTTCTTTCTTATCGTCGGCTGCCTTGTCTGGTGGCGTTTTGGTTGCATATAGTTACACTTTTGTCAATTGGTCGGGAGTTAACCTGGTCGGGCTAATGCTCACGGTGGGATCTCCGAATCGTTTTTAGTGAATGGGTTTCCACGCTGAGACAACAGAGGGTATCAGTCGGGAGAACAATGGGGCAGCTTTGAGTTTTATGTCTATGAGGGTGCAAGAAGAAGGTGGTAAATCTTAAACTTTGATTACATTCCTAGTCTTTCAGGCGGAGGGTACTTGGGTAAACCTCACCCCGGGGTATTCCTTAACCTTTCCCTATTTAGTTAACGTATGGATTTACTCATTGGTGCCCATCATTCTTGGTTGCATTATTTGGGGTGCCGGTTGGGGTCATATTTTGTCATATGGTAATAACTCGTCAAGTTTCTGCTTCACCCTCCCAGTCGCTGTGCTCAGAGAGAGAGACAGTCATTTCTAAATAAGGGAGTGCTATATCTTTGTTTGTCTATCGTGTATAGGAACCATGTTCAGACCCCTTTTTCCCCATTCCATTGGTCATTCGATCATCACTTAAATCATACACAAAACATTTCTCTTATCAATCCACACATGTGCAACGTACATTCAGTCGAGCTATACACATCAGGGCATGCACACGTGCATTCATATCGCACAAATTCGCCACGTTCTCAGGGGCAGTCCCCTTAGGTAATATATCATTTTCACAGTGCTAGCCCGATTTCCGCACGGGACCATGGCGTGCTGATTAGGTCTTCACCATACTTTAGTCAACGTTCCGATGTGATCTGTAGGAGGAGGGGAAAAAGAAGGGGTGGGGGGCAGCGTTTTAAAACACATCAGCGCGCATAAACCCGAAAATGCCTTTACTTACCACATACTCGGCCTGTCTCCGCGGCATGCAGTCCCTACCATCTCGGCGTTTAAGCCCAGAGGGACCGGTAGGGCAGGAGAGATAATTATTGATGGCCTGTGTATAGCATAGATCGCTCAAACGTGGCATTTCAGATCGTGTGTGGGGAAGGGCCAAAGCAAAAGGGCAGTCAGTGTAGAGTGGGGGTGAACTCATGTTCTCCTCCAAGGAAGAGGGATGGTCTACAGTGGTACAGGGTCGTTTTCGTTCGTATTAGAGGGGCCTGGTGGCAAGCCTTCGGAGTGGTTTAGGGGCATCTAAAACAACTCCCCTGATACATGTGGAATATAAAGTAGAGGCTAAATACCAGGATCCTTATTGATTGCTTTTATGCTGCACAGAAATGAAAAACACACATAACAAACCTGGACCATTTATGTTTTGCAATATTTCTGTGTACTATACTTTTTAACCTTTTAACTAATCGAGCTGCTTCATTTCACCTGTATTGTACTCATATCGGAAACAGTGTTCATTTATTCGAAACTTACCAATCTAAGTGCTACAACTATGTTTGTTTTTCAAAAACCTTTAATTAAAAATGTTGGTGCACAAATACGGGCCTACAACCTAAGCATGGGCGAATTTTGCGGATCTCGCGTTCGCGAATTTTGCGGATTTGCGAATTCGCAATCCGCAAAATCCGCGAATTCCCGCGAATTTGCGGATTATTTTTTTTTTGTGTTCGCCCGTGTTTCTGCCAGTTCGCGAGGGTTTTTACAATTTCGCAATTTGCGAACTTACCTGTCGGGTCGCAAGTTTCGCGAACTTGTTGTTTCTACGTGTCCAGCCTGTTTGGGACACTCTTCTTCATCACTGCCACTCTCTGTCACCACTGCCACTCTCTGACTACTCATGCCACCCTCTGGTCCACCCATGCCACCCTCTGTTTCATCACCACACCCTCTGGTTGTCCAGTGTACATTATTTTCGGCAAAGCAAAGCACACCTTCCCTGCCTCAAGTGACCTGAATTAATTTGGGGCTGATTAATATGTCACAGAATATTTTTTTAGCTGGCACCTGCTTCCTTAGTGCGCCCTGATTAGTGATCTTTTGCACTTGCTAAGTGCTTTCATTGTTGCAAAATTAGTTACAACACCTGCCCTGCCCCAACTGACAATAATGAATTAGGGGCTGATTAATGGATTTTAACTTCCAGCCTGGCTCCTGCTTGTCTCCCTTAGCTGTAATTCAGGACCTTTGTGGCATATGTGTAACTATTCTGAGGTTCAGAGCAGGGTCACATAATAGTTGCAACTGGCAACTGCACTCTGGAGGGGCCCCTCAGGAAGCACTACAGGAAATGGCTACTAATGATGAGCCTGAACTTTTGAACCTGGCAAGTAGTTTCAGTTTTGCTAAGATCGTATTTCTGCAATTTAGCACTTATTCGCAGGGCACGAAGTTGTACTGGGAAGCCGCGAACTCACGCGAACAGTGCGAGCAGTGCGAGCAAAATCCGCTGCTCGCGGATTTGCGGATTTTGCGGGAGATTCGCGAATCTCGCGGATTGCGGATTTCCCGAAAATCCGCAAAATCCGCGAGCGAAACGGATTTTCCGCCCATACCTACTACAACCACGTGGGCCGGCCACGGTGAGGAAATAGAAATTATCAGGTAGTCAGTGTGTGTCCCCCTCGCACCCTATCCATGTACCTATGTCCCATGTATGTCCCTATTATCATGTAATTCCTTTTCCGTGCCTGTTTTAATAATGCCCCTGCATTTCCGTCAAATGTTAGCGTGTCAGTTATTAGGCCCTCGGTGGTTCTAATGTCAATTCCGCATCCAGGCCTACGTTTCCAATGCATTTACATAGTGCACTTTTTAATACCGCAAAGCACACGTTTTTCTGGCTCAGTCGAGCCAGGCCCTTAATTCAGGCTCCGAGCCTCTTCTGTCTCAGAAAGCTGCAGTTTAGGTATGCATCCCTGACCTCTACCTTACTTCCTGCTCAGCCGAGCGGTGCCCGGCTCGGCCTGGCCTGCCTGCCAAGATGGTATTTTGCCTATAGTTATCTGCTCAGCCTCCGCAAAAACATATTCCAGTCTAGTGAAATAGGTAAACATATTCCCGCCTGCAGAGCAAAGGGCCCGGCCTTCCTGTCTCCTTGCAAGTAAATTACTGCACCCGTTGCCATAGTAGGCCCATGGCCCCGCGCATTACATGAAGACACGTATGCACCCATTAGCATTCAGTGATGAACGGCCTCTGCCCAAGAGAACTTTTACTTCAGACAACACATCCTCCAAACACAAGATATCAGATATGCTATAGGTGCAGGTCGTTCTGACATCCCAGACATCAGACTCCTCTACTAGTGCTAAAGTCAGCCCCCCAGCTCTCCCCAGTTACACGTCAATACACGTCATGCTCAGTTGCGCGCGCATGTATGGTAAAGGTTTCTGCTGACCCCGCAGATTTTCTCTATGCATCCACCCACCTATGACACTTCTGTGACGCATCTAGCACACACCTCCGTGTACGCCCTATTACACGCCTTCTTTTACGCCCATGTGTTCTTATCTCTCTCTCTTTTCACTTGTTACGCCTACTGTATTCATTGAAATTGTACAGTTTTACTATATATAATGTGTGATGTTAATAAAGCATTAGATATCCCTTCCTGAACCTTAGTGGTGATGGAACCCGATTCTCAATGACTCGAGTCATCTTAATTAAAGCCCGTATGACTCAGATACCACGGACTCTGCCTCTCATTTTTATGAGCTATCCTTATTGTCATTTAATGTATAGAAAAATAGTCCCGGTAATTTTATTTACCACATAATCTGGCGCCCGAATAGGGACCAGTCCCCTTCCCCACGTGCCGGCGATGTAACGCAGCAACCTGACCCCTTCTACAGCCGTGACGGCCCCCTTCTGTGCACATTCGCGGGTTTTCCTGCTAACTCCCTCAGGCCCACGGAGGAGACGGAGACTGCGACCAGGCATCCACACGAGGCGGTGAGGAATGCGGACTGTCCCGACCAGAGCCCAAGCCGAGAGAGCAAGGTCCGAGGTATGCGGAGGCCCACCTGTTCCAAAGCACATGCGTAGCAGCCAGACGCCGTAGCAGTCCAGTCCAGTCCAGTGTCGAGTTTCCGAGGCCTTCAGTTTTGCTTCCCAGTGAGTACCGTTGTTGGGAACGCATATAGACGGGTTCATTTATTTGAGCCTGGTCAAGACGGGTCTGGGTACACAGATCCGGTATAGACGTGTCCACTTAGGTGGATACGGTATGACGTGTCTCTTTATGGGACCGGTATGACTGTACTGTTCTAGCAGTGCATCCAGTATCCAGTATTCTAGTATTGTTTTTCAGATTTGTGTTATTCTATGTACCAGGTAATCTCTGCTCGCAATGTTTTAATGTCGTGGTATGAATGATTGTTTGCAGTTCATTATTGTGTTTAATGTGTTCTTGTTCAAGTCAGTTCAAATATGCCGCTGTTTTCGAAATTACGTCAGATAGGAACCAGGAAAGGGATACTCGAAGAGGCAGTTCCCGTCCCGCCTAGGGATACTCCAGGACATTTTATGTACCATAAACATGGCTTAGATGCCATACTATACTTAGATTTATGGGTAGACTACACTAAGGATCTGGAAGAGAAATATAGATGGCCTGTCTCAGGGACATGGGATGCTGATTGCATCATGAGAGTAGAAGAAGCACTGTGGAAAAAGAAAGCCAGACAATCCCAGAAAGATGCCATAGAATTGTGGTGTGAAGAAGCGCATAGAAGAACAGAGAAAGAAATTAGGAAAGCAGAGAAAAGTAGAGAAGCATCAGAAAAAGCCCAAGAAAAAGAATAACTAGAAGAAGGTGAACGAGTTAGAGTAGAACAATTAGACAGACAAAGAAATGCCCTTATTAAAGGCATGTACCCTCTTCTCGCCGAGGGCCTACCTAAGGTGACCCCGGAAGTACCCAGTAACTTGCCGCAACCACTGATCCCGATTAAACTCCATCATAAACAGACCGCAGCGGACATTTTCCTTTCTTCCTATTTAGATGACGCTGCTCCAGAGTATGTAAATGTACGTGTACCACCTACTAATCCTCCTCCCCACCCTGTTAATAACACGAATCCCCCTACTGTTCCTCCTGTTACCAACCCCCCTCCCAATCCTTTTTCCTCAGCACCTGTAGTCCAAGATCAACCTGCCATACCAGTGACAACGTTACCAGTGGCTACCGCCACACTACCAGCGACAGCACAGCCAGTAAAGGTCGACTCAGGCCTAGGCGATCTCAGTGTAGGAGCAGCGGGTGGAGGTCCCTCCACCCCGCCTCAGTTAAAACGAACATCACTACGAGAACTAGCATTACAGTGCACGCCAAAAGCAGCTACTCACGCAACACTTAGACAGTACCTTACTGATTGTATATATGATCCAGTACCAGGTGAAGGCCAAATGCTTATATACTCATTACATGTAAGACGCGTTTCAAACTACTTGAGTGTTCTACCAGACATGAAGGAACATTTAGATAAGATATATCACTTCATTAGAACGGGGGAGGGACCAGAAAGTATTCACGTGGCCATGGCACATAGGAAAGTGGAGGTTCAACGTTTGATCTTACAGTTTTTGATTAATTGTTTGATAAGGGAACAAGACCAGCCAAGTAAAGATAAAGATGAGATGAGAACCCTGACAAAATGGAGTGACAACATAGCTGATGGTAAACATGATAAACAGAGTTGTATAGAAGCCATGTATAAAAAGATTCGTAAAGAAATCCTTGAGATGCACGAGAGGGAGCGGGCGGAGAGAGAAGCCGAGAAGGAGGATGACGAAGTCTCAGAAGACGATGATGTAGCAATTGAGAACCCGGATAGAATACAGTACGTAGGAAGGGCAAGACCCTTCGATAGACCTATACGCCTAGAATACAAGAAACTTTCTCTTTCTCCCGTACCAGAACAGTATTCCCTCGAACACATATTTCAAGCCACTGACCAAACATTAAAAAGACGAATAGGGAGTAGCAAACTTAATACCATGCATGAACAGGAACTAGCCCGGTCAGCAGTACAATGGGCTGGCAATACTAGCGTATATAAAGATGACATAGTAGCGCAAACATTTTTGAGGCTTCCTCCGGAAGAACAGCGATTAGCTGGTATGTACATGGTTCAACATCTCATTACATTGTACGAGAATCAGCATTCTGATCCAGGTCCCTTATATAAATTATTGGACGATTTACTCCTAGCAAGATGGAGAGGTCTAGGTACTGAATTAATTAATGTCATTCTAGAACAACGACACAAATACAGGACTTTCCTGACTCCACATTTCGTTCCTGTTTCACACCCAGAAAGGAAGGCCTATTACATAGACAGACAGAATCCTTTACGTGAGGTTCATCCCGTCAGAAATGACGCAGGTACGCTTCAACGAGTATTCGTATACACACCCTTGACGAAAATGGAATTATTGGAAATGAAAAAATTACTGCCCTGTCATGATAAAGATCCAGCGGGGTTCCACCGTGAATTAACGGATATGCTCCGTATGGGAGAATATACATATGCTGATACACTTAAAAGTCCTGTTACCTGCAGGCATTTACGAAAAACTTAAAGAAAAAGAATGGGAGGTGGGAGAGAAAAAGATTAATTGGACAGAATTGGAAAACGAAGAAAATACACGAGTCCCTGGAAGTGGTCTCGGGGATAGAGCTAGAGAATTACCAGAGCTATTGATACAGGTTTTGCCGAGATTATTGATTACCAAAAAGGAAGATTGGGATGCCATTTCAGCCTGCAAACAGAAACAAGATGAAGACACTAGTGATTTCTATTTTAGATTCGAAAAATGTTTTATTATTATTAGCGGCCTAAAGACAAGTAGTGAATCGTATCCACATCTGTTTGTGACCAAATTAGTAGAGAATTCTATACCTCAGGTTAAGAATAGAGTACTGAAGGTTGAGAGTACCTGGCAAGCTAATACCCCTTCCCAAATGTTACAAATGTTAGAGTATCATCAGAATCGAATTAGAGAGGAGCAGGAACACGAAAAGAGACGCATGAAAGACACGAAAATGAAAGTATTAGTTGCCCAAACTGTTCCGGCAGCTGATGGTCAGAGAAAAGACGCGCCACCTGTAAAAGGGACGTGCAACTATTGTAAACAGCCAGGTCACTATATAAATGAATGTGCCGTCCTGAAACACAATATAGCTACAGGCAGGACGAAAGAAAGACCGCGTCCTCCTAGACAGGAACACATCGCGCAGAACACAGAACGCAGAACACGCAACCTCCTCAGAATGCCCAACAGACAGCAGCCGTACCCCAGCCCATAGCTGCCACACAACATGTTACACAGCAAATGTACCAGTATGCACAGTCAGATTATCCAGATTATCAACAGTATTCATGAAACAGCCCAGAGAGGGAGGTTGGCTTGCCCCTTATCGAGGTTCCTGTAGATCAAGAGGGTCCCTATGTACATAGCCATGTATTAGGGAAAGACAGAACATTTTTGATTGACACAGGGGCGAGCAGAACTACCATCAGTCATGATGAGGTTCCAGGGGCACCCCTCTCAGACTCACGAAATGTTTCCCTGGGATTTTCAGGAAAGCCTATTGTTAACGAAGTGTCAAAGCCAGTTTCCCTAGAAGTTGGTCCATTGTCCCGTACTACAGACTTGTTACTTACGAAATCATGTCCAGAAAACTTGCTTGGTATAAAGACGTTGAAAGAACTAGGAGCAGTGATTTGTTGTTCTCCGGAAGGAGTGAGATTGTTTTTACGTGATTTTAAAGGACATTATGTGTTAAGAGATTTTGATCCAAGATTACAGAATGTACCACAGCATTTATGGGCGCAAGGTCCGACTGATGTAGGTTGTATGCACATTACACCATACCGTGTCACGTTAAAACAAGGAGTTATACTGCCCCGAATCCGACAATACAAGTTACCACCTGAGGCTGTAGTGGCCTTACTGAAAATTATTGACGAACTCATTGCACAGGGAGTGGTTGTAGAAACTGACTCCAATGTATGTAATTCTCCTATCATCCCGGTTCTTAAACGAACTGACCCTAATGCACCACCGGTCTATAGACTGGTGATTGATCTTCGAGAATTAAACAAATGCATAATACCCCAGTACCCAGTGGTCCCAGACATTTCTTCCCTATTGACTGCCATCTATTCCGAAGCTGCGTTCTTCACTGTAATTGATCTCAAGAACGCCTTCTTTAGTGTCCCCATCCATCCGGAAAGCCAGTATCTCTTCGGATTCTGTTTAAATGGCCGAAGCTTCAAATTTGCAAGGGCTCCTCAAGGGTTCACAGAAAGCCCCAGTATTTACAGTCAAGCACTGAAACGACAACTAGACAGTATTCACATGCATACTGACACTGCCCTACTTCAGTACGTTGACGATCTATTGATCACAGCACGAACAGAACGAGACTGCGAACGTGCATCACTGACAGTCTTGTATTTCCTGGCCGAAAAGGGGCATAAAGTGTCCCCTTCGAAGCTACAATTCTATGCCCAGCAAGTGGTTTACCTTGGACACTTGCTGTCCAAGAGGGGTAGACAGTTGACACCTGATCGCATTCAGTTAATTGCACATCTTCCACAGCCCAAGACACAAAAGGAAGTACGGGCCTTCATTGGCCTCACTTCTTACTGCAGACAATGAATTCCTCAGTATGCATATTTAGCCAAACCACTCATACAGTTGACAACACAGGAGGCAGCGACTTCGACTGTCCTCCCTTGGACTCAGGAACATACACTTGCTTTTGACGAATTGAAGAAAGCCCTATGTCAAGCACCTGTTTTAGCGACACCATGTTACAGCAAACCTTTTACACTTTTTGTCACTGAACGCGATGGCACAGCATTATCTGTTCTCACACAAGATCAAGCAGGAAAACACAAGCCTTGTGCTTATTTTTCTAGTATATTGGATCCAGTAGCCCAGGCCTTGTCTGCATGCCTAAAATCAGTTGCAGCAACAGCCCTAGCAATCAGACAAAGCGACTCCATAGTGTTAGGACATCCCCTGACAGTACAGGTTCCACACTCCGTGGAAGTTCTCTTAAACAGGACACAGACACAGCACTTGACCATAGCACGACTGACAGGATATGAACTGACACTGTTTCAGCCACACATAGAGATCAGACGTTGCAACATATTAAACCCTGCTACACTGTTACCCTCGATTACAGCAGACCCTATGCCACATGACTGTGTGGAAGCCACACCTTGACGAAGCCAAGACAAGACTTGACAGACATTGCATTGCCCGACCCAGACCTGACACTTTATGTGGATGGTTCATGCATGAGAACAAGCACAGGAGAGTTAGTGGCCGCATATGCAGTGACCACTGAAACTGAAGTCATAGAAACACATCGTATTGACACCTTGTCTGCCCAAGCAGCAGAGCTCATCGCTCTGACCCAAGCCTGCATACGAGCCAAGAACTTGAGAGTAAACATATACACAGATTCACGGTACGCATTCGGAGTCGTTCACGACTTCGGTGTCCTTTGGCAGGAGAGAGGTTTTTTAACTTCTCATGGAGCCAAGATACAGCATGGTCCCCTCATTCAAGCTCTATTAGATGCAATACACTTGCCTACAGCCATAGCCATCATGAAGTGCAAAGCACATACGAAAGTCCAGGAGATGGGTCCAGACAGATCAGGGATGGATGACAAAGGGAAAAGCCACATGGTTTCTCCCCGACTCTATTGTTCAAGTTATCATTAATACGACACATAGTCCAGCACACTTAGGAGAGAAAGCTATGTTAGACAGCATACAGAACATTTGGTTCAACAAACATTTACGTGCAGCAGCAAAACAGAAAGTACGTACCTGTATGATCTGTTGTCAGATCAATCCAGGCAAAGCCATTCCCGTGGAACAAGGTGGATTTCATCCTCCTGACCACCCTTTTGAAGTCCTCCAGATGGATTATATTCAGATGGATCGATGTCGAGGATTCAAGTATGTCCTCGTAGTTGTATGTGCCCTATCCAGATGGACAGAAGCGTACCCAGTCCCAGATTACACTGCTGTGACCACTTCCAAACAGTTGGTCCGTGAATTCTTCCCGTGATACGGCTTGCCCCGTGTCGTGCACTCAGATAATGGACAGCCATTCTCTTCTGAACTCATGAAACAAGTATCTCTTCTGTTAGGGTACCAGTGGAAGTTCCATTGTGTGCGACATCCAGAGGCAGCTGGCCTTGTCGAAAGACACAATCAGACTCTGAAAACACGACTAGCTAAGATCTGTGCTGAAAAAGGCGTAGATTGGATGGTAGCCTTGCCGGTTGCCCTCTTTTACATGTGTATGGTAGCTCATTCCAGAACCGGACTATCTCCTTATGAGGTTGTCTTCGGTCGACCCCCAAATATTTGGGGTACACCTATGCCTAGGAAAATTACTGACGTTGACGGTAACATGCTGACAGATTACCTGGCTTCCTTGATGTCTGCACTACTCTCTTGTCGTTCACAGGTTGCTGCCGCCTTTCCAGACAACACCCAAGTTAAGGATCACGCCATTGTCCCGGGTGACGTCGTTTTTGTAAGAAATTTCAACCGGTCAAGTCCCCTGGAGCCGCGCTGGAAATCACCAAAACTTGTGCTGCTAACGACGAGGACGGCAATAAAAGTAGAAGGTCGTAAGGGCTGGATCCATGCCCATCATGTAAAAAGATTCCATGGACTTGGCTCAGATTCCAAAGACTGTTTCGTGAAGGTTTCTGAGAACATTTCTGATAATGACACTAAACTCCCTTTGTTAGAAAAAACTCCGCAGCAGGAGTACAAATCCAAGCTACGGTCTAGTAAGTCAGGCAGCGTTTAATTGTTTAAGTCCCCCTCGGGTGAAGCGGTTAGACAGGTTCCTGATATGTATGAGACTGTAGACCCAAATAGTGAGAGAGATAGACAGGAAATAATGAAAATGAAATATTGTAAAAATCTACGTAGTAGATGCATCGTTACCTTGCTTATTATGCTTTTTCTGAGTATTACGATTATATGTATAAGCTTGACATTACATGTTTTCTTTCCTCCTCGTGGTTCACATGTACATTCTTCTTTCAATGACACAATAGAGCACACATTTAGCGACCTGCCACCTCACGAACTATCCTATCGACTAGCACTGCGCAACAACACTTTTATCCGTATGTTACAGCATTCTCACCAGACCAGCAATGTCACGAATTGCTGGGTATGTGGCCGACTCCCACCTTACCAGAAAATGAAGGGAGCTCTGCCCCTCTTTCCTTATCCGTTTTCGCACAATGGTTCGTGCGGAGCATGGTTTACTTTAATGTCCTCACTAGGCAGTAAATCCACAGTTTCCCAGAGCAATTGGATTTGGGGAGACCTGAATACAGTTATGAATAAAGCCTGTTTCCCAGACAAAGACGGTCTTCCCCAAAGGACAGGGACCGATTTAGAAAATGAAGTGTATGATTTAGGTAATTTTTCCCTTAACCTCATGATTCTGAACGTCCAGTCCGAGACTAATTCGGACTTACCTTTTATAACAGTTTTACCCGTGAAAGGTGAATTATGCGTTAGGAAAAATGGTTCAGTACACCTAGGACACAGTGATTATAATACTGTGGTCGAATTCAGTGATAAAGGAAAGTCTACTTTCAAAGCTTCCCGTCATTCTTATTTTATTTGTGGTCAGACAGCTTATGTACGTCTGCCCTTAGATTGGGGTGGAACATGTTATATTGCATTCCTACTGCCACCAGTTTTTCTAGCCCCATCCACTTATCATCGAGATTCTCGACTCGTACACGTCAGACACAAGAGGGAGATCGAGTCCCCAATTGTCGATCAGACTGAGACTACATTGGAGCAATATACAGATTTCAATAAAGGATTCTTTTTCTTCATAGGTCCCATTCAAAATAGTAAATTAATACGTAGATTAACCAGAACTTTGGAAGCAGTAGTGAATGAGACTACTTCTGCTTTAGGTAACCTAACGGAAGAGCAGTCTGCTATGAGACTTGTTGTTCTTCAGAACCGCCTTGTTCTTGACGTCATCCTGGCCGATAGGGGCGGAGCTTGTAGAGTTATCGGCTCCAGTTGTTGTATTTTCATTCCTAATAACGCACCTTCAGTGTATTCAGCAATAACAAGGCTTCATAAAATAGCTCACCAGATATACCAGAATCCAGGCACCTGGACTTGGTCCGGTTGGCTCTGGAGTGTGATATCAGCCTGGGGATGGAAAGTACTGTCATTCTTAGGACTAGTATTGCTTATAGTATTCAGTTGCTGTCTCTGTCTACAATGTGGCCCAGCGATTTGCGGCTTGTGCGCCACGGCTTGTATTCCCCGTCCACGTTCACGTTCCCGTGCTCGAATGAAAAAAGACGAGCAAATGATGTTATATGAACAGATAGATGGTCTCATGAAAATAGATATATCCTAAAGGGCGCAGTAGGGGCCAAGGAGGGAATGAGGAAATAGAAATTATCAGGTAGTCAGTGTGTCCCCCCCTCGCACCCTATCCATGTACCTATGTCCCATGTATGTCCCTATTATCATGTAATTCCTTTTCCGTGCCTGTTTTAATAATGCCCCTGCATTTCCGTCAAATGTTAGCATGTCAGTTATTAGGCCCTCGGTGGTTCTAATGTCAATTCCGCATCCAGGCCTACGTTTCCAATGCATTTACATGGTGCACTTTTTAATACCGCGAAGCACACGTTTTTCTGGCTCAGTCGAGCCAGGCTCTTAATTCAGGCTCCGAGCCTCTTCTGTCTCAGAAAGCTGCAGTTTAGGTATGCATCCCTGACCTCTACCTTACTTCCTGCTCAGCCGAGCGGTGCCCGGCTCGGCCTGGTCTGCCTGCCAAGATGGTATTTTGCCTATAGTTATCTGCTCAGCCTCCGCAAAAACACATTCCAGTCTAGTGAAATAGGTAAACATATTCCCGCCTGCAGAGCAAAGGGCCCGGCCTTCCTGTCTCCTTGCAAGTAAATTACTGCACCCGTTGCCATAGTAGGCCCATGGCCCCGCGCATTACACGAAGACACGTATGCACCCATTAGCATTCAGTGATGAATGGCCTCTGCCCGAGAGACCTTTTACTTCAGACAACACATCCTCCAAACACAAGATATCAGATATGCTATAGGTGCAGGTCGTTCTGACATCCCAGACATCAGACTCCTCTACTAGTGCTAAAGTCAAGCCCCCCAGCTCTCCCCAGTTACACGTCAATACACGTCATGCTCAGTTGCGCGCGCATGTATGGTAAAGGTTTCTGCTGACCCCGCAGATTTTCTCTATGCATCCACCCACCCATGACACTTCTGTGACACATCTAGCACACACCTCAGTGTACGCCCTATTACACGCCTTCTTTTACGCCCATGTGTTCTTATCTCTCTCTCTTTTCACTTGTTACGCCTACTGTATTCATTGAAATTGTACAGTTTTACTATATATAATGTGTGATGTTAATAAAGCATTAGATATCCCTTCCTGAACCTTAGTGGTGATGGAACCCGATTCTCAATGACTCGAGTCATCTTAATTAAAGCCCGTATGACTCAGATACCAAGGACTCTGCCTCTCGTTTTTATGAGCTATCCTTATTGTCATTTAATGTATAGAAAAATAGTCCCGGTAATTTTATTTACCACAACGGAGCAGACTGGAACTGTACATGCGGGGATATTTATTTGTGGAAAGCATAACAGAGTCGGTGGTCAGGGATTTCATAATTAAAAAGTGCGACAAATACGATAAAATCATGTTGAAAATTCATTGTGAGCGGTGGCTTAGCGGGCGATCATGGCGGACGTGGCTGCCTAAGAGCTCCCGCCGGCCCGACGATTATCCTGGAATTATCCTGGCCCCTGAACCCCGAAAAGTGTACCGCGTCCAGGGTGGTCGTGGCGGAAGACACCGGGAATCGTCCGGTGCCGGAGACAACGCGCCGAGACCATCTGCGGCTGTGAGGCGAGTGAGTGCAGCGGGCGGCCTGGTGCCCGCCGGACGAGCCGGGGCCTCAATTTTGGCATCCCCGACCGGAGGACTTGACCCGGAGCCGGCGCTGCCGCTCCTTGGCCGCATTCCAGGGCTGCCTGCTGTCGGCGGCTCCCTGCGGAGTGCCCTACCCATCATCATCTTGCCGGCGGTGGGGGCCTGGGCCGTTGGGGGGCCTCGGAGGAGCTGCGGCCTACCTGGCCTTGCCGGAGCCGGGGCCTCGAGTTTGGCGGCCCCCACCCGAGGTCATCCACGCTGGTCTTCGGACACTCTGCTGCTGCGGCACCCTCCGCCTTCCGGGGGCGCGGCGCCCCCCACCGCTGACAGGCGCATTACCCTCCACTGGGACTGGCGGCGGCGCTCCGCTGCCGGTGGGAGCTGCATCCTTCATTCTTGTTGCATAGTGCTGTGGGGGCTGTTGAGAAGAGCTGTGCCCGAGGGGGTCACTGTAGACATTGGACAATTGGCCGGTGACTATCCTCCCGGGGCCTGGCTGGGCCTGCAGGAAGTGTGGACGCGGCGAAGGGACCGGAGCGGCAGGGGCGGCCTGGTGGCCCGGGCGCAGCCGGGACCTCGATTTTCGCAGCCCAGTGTCCGGCCGGGGTCGACGGCGGCGGAGGGGGACGGATGCCCTGGAGATCCTGATTGGCGGTGGATGTGCCAAGACGGACATCCAGCCGACTGGCGGCAACTGTGAGTAGTGGGGCAACTGTGCCCCCCCCCCCCCCCGGGCCCACAGACCAGAGGAGACATCGGCGCGCGACGCAGTGGACCCACGCGCCATCTGTGGGAGCACTACGGGTCACTGAGAGCCCTGACCATCGGCGGCTGGAGGGGGCAGCCTGTTTGGGGGCAGTAGCTGAGGTCCACCAGGCGCTATTATCAATGCTGAGCTATTCCGCAGTGCCTTGTTTGAGACTCCCCCCCCTCCCAGGGGCCGGCGACTATCGAGTGGCCCTAACGACTCTGCGACCATGACCAGGGGGGGTAACAGCTCCACTAAGCAAGTGACGATAGACAAATTCACCGGGCCTAGTGGGGGCCCTGGGCCATCAGGGGGTGGCCCGCCTGGAGGGGGGCCGGACAATGCGGCCCTTATGGCGGCCATAACCCAGTCAAGGGACATGCTGGATGCCAAGATAGGGGCTGTTGGCGCCGATGTGACCCTGCTGCGCCAAGACCTGAGGAATGCGGTGGCGCGAATCACGGAAGCAGAATCCAGGGTGTCGGTGGTGGAGGACGACGTGAGCAACCTAAAAAAGAGGATGGCGGCGATGGAAACTGCGCAGCGGATTACGGCGCTCCGTGTAGAGGATGCAGAAGGGCGGGCGCGCCGCAACAACCTCCGCTTACTTGGATTTCCAGAGCGCTGTGGGAAGGGTAACATGGAACAATTCCTTGCACAGTGGCTAGAATCATGGATGCCCCCTGGGATGCTGACGGCCTGCTTCATCATTGAAAGAGCACACCGCGCCCTGACGCAAAAACCTCCTGAGGGCGAGCGACCTAGGGCGGTAATCGCACGGTTGTTGAACTACCACGACAGGGACGCCATACTGAGGGAAGCTAGAAATAAGGAAACCCTCCTCTGTGAAAATCAAAAGATCTTAATATTCCCAGACTACACCAAACTCGTCCAGCAGCAGCGCCACTCTTTCATGGCAGCCAAGGCAAAGTTGAGAGGCCTTAAGCTACAATATTCCGTGCTGTATCTGGCGCGCCTGAGAGTAATCTTCCAGTCACGAACGCTGTTCTTTGATACACCGGAGGACCTTTTTAGATGGACAGACGAAACGGTGCAGGTCAGACCAAACCCTCAACCAGGGCTCAACCCGGGCTCCCCTGAGGGCTCGCCTCGGACACAGCGAGACCGGACGGCTAGACACGGACGAAACAACCGCTCCAAATCACGCAGGCGCGCAGCCTCGGCTGATGGCACACAAGGCACTGGTAGAACCGAGGACTCCGAACATTCTGGCACAGATCACTGAAGTCCCTCTTTTGCTATTACTGCTGTAAATCCTGGATGGGTGCACCTGGTCGCCTGAGACCCCCTGCATCACCGGCTGTATCGCGGCCTTGAGACAATACTGCTAATGTCTACTGAGGGTGGATGGGGTTGTGGGGTGGGGTTCGGGGACTACATGATAGTGGCTGCCACTCTCCCGTTCGTGAGAGGGACACTGAGGGAGGGGGGGGTGAGTTCACTGTTCCTATTGGGATGTTGGGATCCATTGGTATAGGTGGGCCCGAGCCCTCTGTTTTGGTCTCGGGACTACCCCTACCGCGACAGGTACTTCATTGATCATTGAGGTATAGGGTGGGGGGAGGCAGGGGATGGGCGGTCAGGGTTGTGGCTGCTGAGTTGGGGTTGGGAAATGTTGGGGATTCTGGGGCTGGGGTGTTGGTGGTGTTTTCTGGGGTAGATAGTACAATGCATGTGTGTGTCGTAATGATGATTCGTGTGACGGGCGGTGGGTGGCGCTGGAATGGGGGGCTCGTATGGTGGACTCCAATGGACTATGGCTGAATCGACTCATCGACTTCTCGAAGATTCTATGCGGGTGATTACGTGGAATGTCAGGGGGTTACTAGACAAAATCAAACGCGGGGCAGTGTTACGATGGGGGAAAAAGGAAGTGGCAGATGTGTTGTTGCTTCAAGAAACTCACATGATGGGCACGAAGGCGCTGGGCCTGCAGAGGTTTGGTTATCAGCAGGTGTTCCATGCGGGGTTTTCCAGGGGTTCCAGGGGAGTGGCCATATTGATACACCGCAGGATAGCATATGTCCATGAGAAGCAATGGGTGGATCCCCAGGGTCGCTACCTGTTTGTTAAAGGCATGGTGGGTACGGAACAGGTAGTGTTTGGGAGTGTGTACGCCCCCCCCCCCCCCTGCAGTGGGCCCTGGCTGAGAGACTGTTCTCTATGTGGGAAGACATATCCGGGTCGATGGCAGTGATTGGAGGAGATTGGAACGACGTAATGGATGTGTGTGTGGATCGCCGGAGGCGTCAGGAGATGACCGTAACCCCTCCCCCTTCCTTTCCACCCACCAGACTGCATTCAATGAGTGAGGGGTTGGGTTGGATGGATGCTTGGCACTGAAGGACGCAAAAAAGATTTTCTTTAGTGACAGGATTGAGAGAGCAAGCAATTCTTCTGGAGAATCGTTTAAAATCTTCAAGGAACTTCTGAATGCCCCGGTCCCTCCAGTGTTGCATGATAATCCCAAAGAAAAATGTGAGGAACTGGCCAGCTTCTTCCATTCAAAAATAGAGAACATCTTATCCTCCTTACCCACTATTCCTCAAAGCCATGAACCGGCTACTAGCCTCACAAGTCGCTCGATTGAGCTAGCATCTTTGGGCCCCTTCTCGGAAGAGGAGGTGATAAAAGTCCTGTTGGAGATGAAGAGTGGCTCCCCGAGTGACCCAGTTCCCATAAAACATCTTAAGCTCGTGGCTAACACCTTGTCAACTCCTCTGACTGATCTCTTGAATCTTTCACTCGCTCAGGGCACAGTGCCCCAGAGATGGAAAAAGGCTGTGGTGAAAGCCCTATTGAAAAAACCAGGACTGGACTCATCCAATTTGACCAACTTCAGGCCAATTTCACTTCTGCCTGGATTTTCTAAAATTGCAGAGAAGTTGGTCAACCGTCAGCTCTCTCACCATCTTGAGTCTAACCACCTGCTAGGAGATTCCCAGACTGGTTTCCGCCCCGGCCATGGAACAGACACTGCCTTGCTGGCAGTAGTGGAGGAGGCAAGGAGCACTCTAGATACAGGAGGGTCAGTGGCAGTGATCCTCCTGGACTTGAGTGCTGCCTTTGACACCGTGAGTCATCAGGTGCTCCTCCAACGTCTGTCAGAGGTAGGTGTCTCAGGGACGGCCCTGAAATGGTTGGGATCTTTTCTCTCTGACCGTTTCTACCAAGTCTGGGAAGGGTCAGAGCAATCTGCCCTAATCCCCCTTCAATGTGGAGTCCCGCAGGGCTCATCACTGAGCCCTACCCTATTTAATATATATATGACTCCACTTGAAAGAGTGGTCGCCCCTTCGGGGGTGAAGATCATCAGTTACGCTGATGATACTCAGCTGGTGGTGGGCCTCACTCAGCTGACGGAACAACCGGAGGTGTTACACGACTGCCTTGCCAATGTTTATCGTTGGATGTCTATCTCCGCTTTAAAGCTTAATGGAGGTAAAACCGAGCTGATGCTCCTGGGCAATTCCAGCCCCTCCATTATTGCGAGCTGCTGGCCCCGGTCTCTTGGGGACCCACCATCCCCCAAGAAGGAGATCAAGTCCTTGGGAGTATGGTTGGAAGAAGACCTGTCCTTTAGGACTCATGCCAGGAAGACCGCAGGGGTTTGCTTTGGTTTACTGAGATCAGCTCGAAAGGTGCTACCTTTGCTTCCTGATCCAGCAAGGAAGCTGTTGATACGTGGCCTGATTCTATCGAGGCTCGATTATGGGAACGCGCTGTTTCTCGGTGCTCCAGAAACGACCTTCAAAACCCTCCAACAGGTGCAAAACGCAGCTGCGAGAGTCCTTATGGATGTTCCCAGAAGGCAGTCTGCTGCTCCGGCCCTCAAAGCGCTTCACTGGCTCCCCGTGAAGGAGCGGGTGAAATTTAAAGCGCTATGTACAGCCCACAAAATTTTACATGGCAAAGGCCCCCCCATCCTTGCTAACATGGCCCGTCCTTACAAACCCCCACGTCTGCTGCGCTCGGACCAAAAACACCTTTTGCAGTTAGCGAGAGTAAGAAGAGCTTGTTCTGGGGGCAGGCGTTTCTCTGTACAAGTGGCCTCTCTTTGGAACTCTCTGCCCCTCAAGATTCGCTCAGAGCCCAAGATCCTACCATTCAGGAAACTTCTTAAGACCCACTTGTTTCCATAGTAGTGATTAGCTTAGTCTCTCCTTCTGGTCTGTTGCGCCGGGATGCCCCCGGGTAAGCTGAGTGCATTATAAATTTCATATTATTATTATTATTATTATTATTATTATATGCACCCTGCGACCCGTGAGTATACCTATGTATCGGCGGTACATGGGTCATTCTCGCGTTTAGATTATGTGTTTCTACCTCGTGAATGCCTGAGTAGGGTGAGGAGCGCGGCCATTCTGCCGAGAGGCCTATCCGACCACTCCCCCGTCTCAGTTAACGTAGACCTCCTGCGAAAACGGCAGCCGTTCAGGTGGAGGATGTCCTCGTGGCATCTCCTGCAGCCAGCCTATACTAAGCATTTGCGAGAAACCATAGATCACTACTGGCGGGAGAACCTAATAGAGGGGGCTGACGTAGAAATGGTATGGGAGGCTATGAAACCTACCATACGGGGGGTGGATATAGCATGGTGCTCGGAGGCCCGTAGGCGGCGCCGGGAACAGACTGCGATGGCGGCTGAGCGAGTGGTGACCCTCGAACAGGAACACCGAGTGGGTGGTGATGAGATCGGGCTACGGCTGCTTTTACAGGCACAGCAATCGTACGCGTCCCTATTGATGGATGAAGCCAAACAGGCGTGGCTGGCCACAAGGAGTAGGGTGTATCAATGGGGGGACAAGTCGTGTTCAATGCTCCACAGATTATGCCAACACCACCTCCAACCCCTCATGTTGCCGGGACTCACAGACGACAATGGGGAGGTCCTGACTGACCCTAACGAATTGGCTGCGAGCTTCGCCACGTACTTTGAAGCCCAATACGCCTCATGTGACCAATTGCCTGAGGGTGACCTAGCCCAGTTTTTTGCGGAACTGCCGCCCGTCCGAGTGTCAGACGAGGCCAGGAAGGCCTTGGACGCACCCCTCACGGCAGAGGAGCTGGGAGACGCTCTGGGGCAACTCAATGCTGGTAAGGCTCCTGGCCCCAATGGCTACCCGTGTGAGTTCTTTAAAAAATTTCACGTACAGCTGGGGCCACACTATCGCCGAGTTCTTGAGGTGGCGCGAACACGGGGCGCACTGCCCCCCGACTGGCGCCATGCTGAAATAGTGGTATTTCAGAAGCCTGGTAGACCCCCAGGTAGCCATGACTCATATAGGCCTATCTCCCTCATCAATATCGAGGCCAAAATACTGGCCAAGGCCCTAGCAAACCGTCTGGCTCCGTATATCACAGACCTGGTCCACTCGGATCAGGCAGGCTTCATGCCCCACAGGGCGACGCGACATAATATCCGACGGGCACAGGCGGCGATAGACGCTGCTGGAGCCTTGGGGGACCAGGCGGCGTTATTATTGGCCGATATCAACAAGGCCTTCGACTCGGTCAGCTGGTCGTACATATTTACACTGCTGTCGTGGCTCAACCTAGGCCCAATCTTCCGGTCCTATATCAAGCTACTCTATACGGACATTACGGCCTCGGTGCGAGTCGCTGGGGCGATGTCGGAGACATTCCGCATTGGCCGGGGGACCAGGCAGGGATGCCCTCTTTCCCCCTATCTTTTTGCCCTAGCCATGGAACCCCTGGCTGCCAGAGTCCACAGTGATGCGCTGATACGGGGCTTCGAGTGGAATGCCACCCTGTCAGATAAAATCGCGCTATACGCGGACGATGTCCTCTTCTTCCTTACCGATTTGCAGCGCTCCGGCCCACGTGTCCTGGAAGTCATGCAGCTGTTTGGGGAGGTCTCAGGTTTGTATCTAAATTTACGCAAGTCCACCCTATGGGTGCTGCCTGGGGGCACTGTGACGGATCCCTGGGCCTCGGAATTGCAAGTGGCCACAGCGGGTCTGAAATACCTTGGGGTGTTTCTTTCAAACTCGGCGGATACTGCCTGGGAGCGCAATCTACTGCCCGTCTGGGAGCGGGTCCAGACAGATGTTAAAACTTGGTCTCGAATGCCCCTGTCAATCTTTGGCCGGTCTGCCATTTTTAAGATGGTTGCACTACCGCGCCTACTTTACCAACTACAGAACCATCCATATCCTATCCCACCCCAATGGTTTCGGCAGGTTAACTCAGTGCTGGGTCGCTTCCTTTGGGCTGGAGGTGCTGCCAGAGTAGCGCTGCGCTCTTGTTTTTTGTCCACATACTGTGGGGGCTTAGCCACCTCGGATATACAGTCCTACTACCAAGCCGCCCATCTCCTTGTTCTAAATGAATGGTGGTATGGTGACGGTGGGGATCCAGCATACGCCCTGGAACGTGCGTTGATGGGCGATAACTCGCTCCACACCATCCTATACTCATCCCGACTACGTCGGCCGCTGCCGAGGGTCACTAAACTTGTCTTTGCGATATGGCGACAGGCACTGCGTCGCATGGGCTGGTGGGGCAGGCTGACCGCAGAAACGCCGCTATGGCGCAACGGCTTACTACCGGAACTATCTAGGTTATCAGGCTTTGATGGCTGGGACTCAATAGGCATATCGCAGCTCGGCCATGTACTGTCCGGGACGACTCTCAAGTCCTTTCAGGCCCTTCGCACCGAATTTGATATGCACCAGTCTCAATTTTTCCGATATTTACAATTCCGGCATGCTCTGACGTCCAGTATAACCAACCTTGACTCACTCCCTGAATTCAGCCCAATCGAAGCAAAGGTCTTCATGGGTGACCTTGGGGACAAGAAAGTGTCACGCATTTACCAGACTATGGTTACCCACTGCTCCTCCAACCTTCTTCCGCTGAAGGCGAACTGGGAGGCCGATATCGGACCATTAGATGAGGATGATTGGCGAGAGGCCCTAGAATCCCCAAGGGGTGCGGCTATAGCGATACGGTTTCGCCTCATACAGTTCAAGGTTCTACACAGGGCCTATTATACCCGAGAGCGTCTGTGGAAGGCGGGCCTGATTGGGTCCCCGGAGTGTCTGCGATGTGGGGCAGAGGTGGGTACGTTGCTCCACACAGTGTGGTCTTGCTCCAAACTAGCTGGCTTCTGGAGGGGTGTATGGGGCTGTCTGTCGGAGGTGCTGGGCTGGACCCTTCCCCGTACTCACCGCTTGGGTCTATTGCACATCATGGATGGGGTTGGGGGTAATATATATAAGCGACACCTGCTCCTTCTGGGGCTGGTGGTAGCCAAACGAGACATGGCCCGAGCGTGGAAGGTCGTGAGGCCCCCCCCTGATTGCATGGAAGGCTGGTATGGACTTCTGTATGGGTCTGGAGAGGCCAATCTTTGAGGCGCGAGGATGCCCTCGTAAACATTTTAAAATATGGAAGAGGTGGGCAGACTACAGAGGTTTGACACTAGACCCCCCGGTAGAACAAGAGGAGGACCTGTAGCCCTGTATGACCCAGCAAAACCCATTCCCACACACATGCTAGACACACCAAGAGCTTCCGTCAACACAGTTCACACACACATGCACGGGGTTAGGGCGGGTTCCAGGGAGGGATCCGGGAGTTGGGTGGATAGATAGTTGAACAGATGAAGGTGAGATTACTGTTTCCATGTATCCTAGATTCCGTTGGTTTCTTGCTTCAACGCTCAGATCTATATTGTAATCGTAACTGAAATGCCTGGTGGTATCGTCCTGATTGTGGGATGCCACTCTACTTCCTATGCTCATCTTTATCAATAAACTTGTTGTGAAAAAAAATTCATTGTGAGCAAGTACCATAAGTGTTGAAAAATTTTAAACCTTCAATAACATGATGCGCCAAAACTTAATATCAATTCATTGTCCGAACATATAATCAATGCCCATCCCATCTCGCCATGTGCAAAAATTGCATAAGCATCTCATGATATCAAGGCTGAGCAACCGGGACACAACAAGGAGTTGCGAGTTTCATTTGTACCGGCGCCATTTTGGGTGAGGTCAGGCAGGTCCAAGTATAGTCAAAATGTCTCCATCAACTCGTGGTTGGACCAAAACCTCTTTCGGCAGTCCAAAAGTTTTCATTAAAGGGTAGCAAAAGGGACTGGGGAAATGAACCATCAGTCAAAAAAAGGAAAGGGGGAGGTGGCAACAATCATTCCTACCGGGTCATACTGGTGTTCCACCGGAACTTGATCAAATTGGTAGTTCGCAGGATTTTAGTCATTCATACTGAGGCTGGTGCCGGCATGAGAGCACCAAGGTCTTGTGGCTACGTCGTGGTCGTTCCGTGGGCGATCATGGCAGCCATTCCCCATCGGTGGGTGCCCGCGGGGGTGGGGCCCCCACGCGGCTCTCATAGAATCTTCAAAGTCGAGGAGAACACTTCTGGTCGTGGGACTCATTTTCTAGCTGACAGGCGACCGGGCCATCCTTTCACGCCGGGCCCGCTCCTGCAGGGTCGACTGCCCATTTCATGAGCTCAGCTGGTTCGGGCGAAGCGTCGTTGTACCGCAGCAGTGGACGAGGCCCCGCTGGGCGAGTGGAGCGCCGCTGCACCGCAAGAGTGGCAGAACCCTTGTCGGGTGAGTGGAGCGTTGGGGGTGCAGCTGGGGGCCTCCACCTGGGGAGGTGGGAGCGGCTCGTCCGCGCCGCCTCTCCCTCCCAGCGCACCCCACGCCGTTTCCCCGCTCCGACATTCGTGATGGCCGGACCAGGCGATAAGAGTAGGGGGGAGGTCAGAGGCAGAAGCAAGACATCCCCCCCTCGTGGCCTGCAGGGCGCCAGAAGAGGATGGGAGGACCAGTACATTCCGGGCCGACCATCCCACGACCTCTCCGGCTGATGGGAGTTAGCCGGGCCCCGCTCTGCACGTGTAGAGGCCTCATCTTCCGGATGGGCGTAGCCGTGGGCCTGTTGCACTTCGGGAACTTCCGGAATGGGGGTAGGTATCTGCTGACTTGTATCTATCTTATGCTACCATTTTTGGGCGTGGCGGGCGGTGGGACAGACATGTTTGGAGTAAGCATGAGCGAATTTTGCGGATCTCGCGTTCGCGAATTTTGCGGATTTGCGGATTCGCAATCCGCAAAATCCGCGAATTCCCGCGAATTTGCGGATTTTTTTTTTTTTTGTGTTCGCCCGTGTTTCTGCCAGTTCGTGAGGGTTTTGTACACTTTCGCAAATTGCGAACTTACCTGTCGGGTCGCAAGTTTCGCGAACTTGTTGTTTCTACGTGTCCAGCCTGTTTGGGACACTCTTCTTCATCACTGCCACTCTCTGTCACCACTGCCACTCTCTGACTACTCATGCCACCCTCTGGCCCACCCATGCCACCCTCTGTTTCATCACAGCACCCTCTGGTTGTCCAGCAGTGTACATTATTGTGGCAACGCAAGCACACCTTCCCTGCCTCAAGTGACCTGAATTAATTTGGGGCTGATTAATGTGTCACAGAATATTTTTTTAGCTGGCACCTGCTTCCTTAGTGCGCCCTGATTAGTGATCTTTTGCACTTGCTAAGTGCTTTCATTGTTGCAAAATTAGTTACAACACCTGCCTTGCCCCAACTGACAATAATGAATTAGGGGCTGATTAATGGATTTTAACTTCCAGCCTGGCTCCTGCTTGTCTCCCTTAGCTGTAATTCAGGACCTTTGTGGCATATGTGTAACTATTCTGAGGTTCAGAGCAGGGTCACATACTAGTTTCAACTGGCAACTGAACTCTGGAGGGGCCCCTCAGGAAGCACTCCAGGAAATGGCTACTAATGATGAGCCTGAACTTTTGAACCTGGTAAGTAGTTACTTTCAGTTTTGCTAAGATCGTATTTCTGCAATTTTGCACTTATTCGCGGGGCGCGAACTCACGCGAACAGTGCGAGCAGTGCGAGCAAAATCCGCTGCTCGCGGATTTGCGGATTTTGCGGGAAATTCGCAAATCTCGCGGATTGCGGATTTCCCGAAAATCCGCAAAATCCGCGAGCGGAACGGATTTTCCGCCCACGCCTAGTTTGGAGCAGTGAGGGGCGGCAGAGCCTAGCTACCTCGTGGCTGCCGTGATGTCAGGCTTGGCTTCTCTCACCACTTTCGTGTTATCTTATTGCGGGCTATTTCTAACGTTTCTTATTTCTAGCGAAGTCGAAAACTCATCAGTGGCCTACTGATTTTGCTCGATTTCTCTTTCCTTCCTTTTGTAGTGTGTTTCATGCTAAAGTTTCTGTTAACAGGGTACGGTGATTACTTCGTATTTTACATATGTCCTTTTTATTAGGGGTGCCCTCCGGTTGAGCCAGATGATCTACCTCTAATAAATGGTCCGGGTGGAACTAGTTTACCAATCAGATAGGTATGACAGATTACAACGGGGGACAAAGGTCCGCATTACCTACCATTCACTACTTGCAAAGACTAGACAGAATATCTCTATTCCACGTTATTTGCAAACAGGGAATACCTCAAAAGAACTATTCCTTTAACAATAAATGTCCAGACAATCAATCAATCAGTGGGGAGAAAAACAGGCATGACGGATTACAATGGGGGACAAAAGTCTGCATTACCCATCCTTCACTATCTGCAAAGGGACACAGAATATTCCTATTCTTCCTCGTTTGTAGACAGCGAATGTCTCGAAGAGCAACCAATCAATCAGTGGGGAGAAAAATAGGCATGACTGATTACAACGGGGGGCAAAAGTCTGCCTTACCTATCCTTCACTATTTGCAAAGAGAGAGGAACGTTTCTATTCGTCGCTGTTTGCAAACAGAGAATGTCTCAAAGAGAACCAATACTTCAAGGACAAACCAAGGCTAAATGAACCAATCAATGAACAATACCAGTATTTAAATACCGATTCCAATACAAACAATCAATCAATCATTCAGATGGATAAAGCCATCCTACCAATCAGACGTAAAAGACGTCCTACTTAACCTTACCCGGACCGGACCGTGCGGACAGTTCTTCGCCTTCCCTTTCCAGCGCCCGATCGTTCTCTTACTCCATGTTTTTACCGCAGCATTCCTGTGGGATTCCAGTCAGGACAGTAGGTCGCTTGAGAGAGGTCCGTTCGGAATCGGTGAAGTTCATTCAATCGGCAGCTGGACGAGGGTCCTCTCAATGCAGGTATACTCCAATCGTTTAGATGTTCACCCCATCGTCTGGACCTCTCTTACCGGACCTTATGTCGCTGATGGGCCCCGCGTTGGGACGCCAATTGAGGAAAAAGCAGTCCAGAGTACAACCGATGCCCAGGTTGCTGGCGCAAGACGCCTCTTAGTTCCCATCTTGAACAATTACCAAATAAAGAGACAGGCGCTGGAAGCAGGAACGCAAGAACAGAGTTTTATTTCTCATGAGGAGAGCCTGTCATTTCGGACACGCACACAGTGTCTTCAAGAGGTGCTCTAACAAGTTTCTCTGAGGCTTCGTCTTTTATACACAGGTTTATGATGCACAAACATTCCTTATTGCAATAAAGACACTTTGAAGTACGCAAAGGCATGTTTGGAATCCCAGCTTCAGGCCTATTCCCATACCAATCGCTCAGATGTCGTTCCCCCTCCCGAATGTAACAAGTGATTGTGATCTCGCAGCCGGACATTCCAACAGGACACAAGGGCAAGAGGGGGTGATCAGATCAAAGGTTAGGCAGGCGATAAGATCGGGCACTTCGGTTGGTGCATCACGTTTTGTTATGCTGGGCAATAAAGAAAGGGGGGGTGTACCTCCACGAGGCTTGGTCTTATGACTTGGGACCGGGTCGAGAGGCCAGATGTAGCCGGGAGGGGGGGGTCATCAGAAGAGGGGAAGGGTGCTCCCGAGGGGAAATACAGGGTGTGGGCCAGGCGGGGGGGGGTCACTTCCAGAGTAGGGTCGCGCGGAGGAAGAGTTTTATGGTCTATGCATGAGAGAGCGGGGTGTTTAATGCGCGGGGGTGCTGGGGATTTAACAAATGGGCAGAGAGGCCATGGTGCCTAAAAATGGCTGTCGCGTACGTGTGTGCATGGGCCTACGCTGGCGGGATGATGCAGTCAATGCTTCGCGGTATTTGTTCTGCTTACAGAGAGGGGTATGGTGAACACAAATGAACGCCGCTTATGTACATATACATGGTCATTTTCCACAACCTCATCTTCCCCAAACTCTACCTCAAGGTGGACCTGTGCTGTTCTTGGGCAAACCACAGATGTACCACATTTGTTATCGTATACATTTTTAAAATGGTCAATCCATTTCTCATCCGGGATGACACAGTCAAGGGCAGTATTGTCAGTACCCGAGAAAAACGGGTTATTTATGGTGTCCCAGAAGTTTTTACTATCGTGGAGGACATCTATGTTGAGAAGTTTATTCCAGGCCGCATTTTTAATGGCATTTCTCCTTCTATTTAGGGTTAGTTTGTATTCCCGCCTCAGGCGAGTAATTAAAGCCTTGTCTCTCGGGTTGTCCCTTAAGGCTTTTTTTAAGGATCTATGAATGCGTGAGCAATAGGAATCAAACCATTTGTGGGGCCTTGGTGGGAACTGTGGTTTAGTTACCGTTAGGACCCTAGTGACTTGGGCGCAGATAGAGTCAAAGGCCTGTATAATTAGTAGGCTTGAAGTGCCTTGGGCCAAACAGGTTGCAATTGAGTCCTCTATTTTGAGCAAGATGGTGGCCATAAATTCTTCCTCGACTACTCTGCCCCACTTAAGCCTTCTATCCTGATCACTGGGCACCGCGGTGGCGCAAACCTTAGTTTGTCCAACTAGGTTGCGCCGTAAGTCACTCCAGTGAATCGCTAATAGCAAGGGGTTATGATCGCTGTGGGGTGAGACAATTGTCTTACACCCTATCACCTTTGGGATGATCGCGACCGAGATGAAGATATAGTCTATAATCGTCCCCTGCGCTGTCCCCTTGTATGTGGGCACCCTATCGCCCTCTCCTGTATAGGATGGTTCATATAGATTAATACTGGCTAGCATCGCTTCAAGCGCCTCTCCTGATTTGGAATGTTCAAAGTGAGGAGTATCTACGACGCCCGCACCCTCACCAGTATCTATAAGGCATGGTAAATTACATTTATGAATATTAAAATCGCCCAATAAAATGAGCTCAAAAATGTTATGCGTAGTTTGACTGTAGGTGACTAAGAAATTCTCCAAGAAGACTATATGATCCGTTTCATTCGCCCTCACCCGTGAGTTATAAAAATGTATTACTAGGAGGGTACAACTTGGAGAAACAATCCATTCAACAATTTAAAGATTGTGTGAGCCAGGCTCTAATTGCTTAAATGACCCAGCTAATTCTAAGGAGAATAGGAGCAGAAGTCCCCCTTTCGCTCTCCCAGCACTACTAGCGACCGCAGGGGTTACAAAACTTGAATAACCATCTAGCCAGAACCCTGGCGAGATATCCCATGTTTCTTGTAAGGCTATTACGTCGTGTGTAGTAATAAAATTGACCCATGACGGGTCAGCACTTTTGCCCTTCAAGCCTGCAATGTTCCAACTAGTAAATTTACAAAATGGGATAGCCTCCTCCCTTGTGACAAGGCCTGTTCGTGGCTGCGTTGGGACTGGTTGTCAATCATTAAGATTCAGGTTAGTGAGTGGAGTGAATCTGTTAGCCAGTGTCATGTTTGGGCCTACCTCATTTGCTGTTGGTCTACTTTGTCGAGGTCTATAGGGTACAACTTGCCATTCATTACCCACACATCCTGCCGTCGGTGGTATGTTGTAAGGACTTCAGGTCGGCAAAGTCCTTAACTGTGGTGGATCGAAAAACCCCAGGGGGACTGCTCTGAGGTGGCCATTTTCTTGTATGTCAGAGCCGTCCCAAAAGAGTCTGTCTGGCAAATGAGTCCTATCAAAGTTCACAACTACACAATCGCCTTTTACCCGTTTGAGTCTAAAACCCACCCATCCCACCCTTCTAGCTGTAATGATCCTCGATGAGATATTTAACCCCCGCTACAAGATTCATCACACCATTTTTTAGCCTTCGAGATTAATGCTGCGTTTGTTTCAACCTCCCCCTCAACTAACCAAGGAACTCCAATAAAAACTGCCACAAAAGGGGCGACTACAGGGGGTAGCGTTAAATGTGCTGTGCATTCCACATGTCTGAAGCCCACTGGGGCAGTGTGCACCTCTGGGGCCCCAACTCTAGGCTGGTTAGTAACCGGGGAATTTAGAGTCTTGTCCTTCTGACCCTCCCCCGAAGACGGTACAGCGCTCCCCTGACCGATTGTTAGGGGTAGGGGTAACGGTAACGGTAGCCGCAATATAGCGGAATTTGAATTGGGGCCCTCTGGGGCCGGGCTAACAAGTTGCTTCGGGTGGTGGATGCTATCAAGTTTTTTAACCAGATTGTCAATAATTACACATTTTTTTAAAAGACCTTCAAGGCATGTGCTCATTGTGTCTGTTATGTCCTTTGCAATCCCAACGAGCAGCGGTTCGATCCGCTCGGCAAATAAGTGGTCTAGATGATCCTTCAAAGTGTCCATGACCATATGTTTAACAGCGGTATCTCCCTCGCCTTTTTTCCTCTTTTTGGACGTGTTTATTATGGGAGCAGGTTGCTCATCTGGCTTACTTGGTGGAAAAATAGCGAGGAGTCAATTAGGTTCAGGCTGGCGGCTGTAGATGGCTTGAGCACTATAATATCTGGTTCCAGTGGGATCCCCTGACCATGGGCAGATTGAGTCATTTTAGGTGAGGGGACTGCCAAACCCAGTTCCTGTTGTGCAGATTCGATTTCTTTGGACAAGGCCCCAACCGTTGTAGTTAGATATGATATGATGGAGTCTGATTGTCTAGCCACCTTGGGTTTTGTTCCCCCTGCATCAACACTAGATACGTTTTTGCGCTTACCCATATTTATTGTGGGCGTTAGAAGGATGGCCCAGCCCTGCCGCCTCCTGCCGACGATTGCTGTAGACTGTCCCGCCCTTGTCCCGGGCTTCTCCCGCGCGCTCCCGCATCACGGGGAAGACGATACAGTTATGTAGGGTGGGAGGTGTGGGCGCGGCTTGCTCCCGGGCCAGGTGGTGCTGCTGGAGGATCCTGGGGCTTGCAGTCCACCTTGATGGACTGGCGCGACTGCAACAAGCCCCGAGACTTTGTCCTCGCAAGTGTCCGGTCCTTTCAGGGTGCTGACGAAGTTAAGGGTCCCACTGTAGCCCTTCAGTGTCACAGCCCCCACACACCCACGCGCTGCGGCTCCCGCCGAGCGGGAGCGGCAAAGTCGTTTTGAACAGCTGGGAGGTGTGGGCGCGGCTTGTTTCCGGGCCAGGTGGTGCTGCTGGAGTATCCTGGGGCTTGGAGTCCGCCTTGATGGACTGGCGCAACTGCAACAAGCCCCAAGACTTTGTCCTCACAAGTGTCCCGTCCTTTTAGGTTGCTGACGAAGTTAAGGGTCCCGCTGTAGCCCTACGGTACCACAGCCCCCACACACCCATGTGCTGCGGCTCCCGCGGAGCGGGAGCGGCGAGGTCGTTCTGAACAGCTGGGAGGTGTGGGCGCGGCTTGCTCCCGGGCCAGGTGGTGCTGCTGGAGGATCCTGAGGCTTGGAGTCCGCCTTGATGGACTGGCGCGACTGCAACAAGCCCCAAGACTTTGTCCTCGCAAGTGTCCGGTCCTTTCAGGGTGCTGACGAAGTTAAGGGTCCCGCTGTAGCCCTTCGGTGTCACAGCCCTCACACACCCGCACGCTGCAGCACCCGCGGAGCGGGAGCGGCGAGGTCGTTTTGAACTGCTGGGAGGTGTGGGCGCGGCTTGCTCCCGGGCCAGGTGGTGCTGCTGGAGGATCCTGGGGCTTAGTCCGCCTTGATGGACTGGCACGACTGCAACAAGCCCTGAGACTTTGTCCTCGCAAGTGTCCGGTCCTTTCAGGGTGCTGACGAAGTTAAGGGTCCCGCTGTAGCCCTTCGGTGTCACAGCCCCCACACACCCACGTGCTGCGGCTCCTGCGGAGCGGGAGCGCCGAAGTTGTTTTGAACAGCTGGGAGGTGTGGGCGCGGCTTGCTCCCAGGCCAGGTGGTGCTGCTGGAGGATCCTGGGGCTTGGAGTCCGCCTTGCTGGACTGGCACGGCTGCAACAAGCCCCGTAACTTTGTCCTCGCAAGTGTCCCGTCCTTTCAGGGTGCTGACGAAGTTGAGGGTCCCGCTGTAGCCTTTCGGTGTCACAGCCCCCACACACCCACGCGCTGCGGCTGAGACTGACCATGTTGCAACATGACCAAATCTTGTTCCATGATGTCTATGGCAGAAGACACAATGCTGTCCAAATAATATATCCTGGACGGCTGAGTCGTTAACCCATTGTTTAGTACAGAGAGAGATTTCTTTAAATTAATACGATCAATTTCTCATATTCGTTCTGCAGTCTCAGCTTGTGTAATCATCCATATTTTGTTATATGCATCATATATACCAGCATATATGAAAAAGATTTGACGCGGTTTTCTTGGTCCTAGCAAAAATTCCCTAAGGTTTTACATCCTGTATTGTAGCTTTCTGTAGCCAATCAAGGCATAGCTTCCCTACACTGTATGTTGGTATTACCCCAGGATGCTGTCTTTGAACATATCTTAGGTCCGGCTTATTGACTTTGAAACCTTGAGTTTTGTTCAGAAATCGATCTTGACAGTTATTTGTGTCTATGGGCCAGAGCAACCATTTGTTCCAAACTGGATCTGATCTGTTGTGATGCAAGATATTATGTATGCCGACCTCCACCCGTGTAGAGCTATTACTCACAGGTATTGGTATGGCCGGTGTGTTCATGTCCTTGATCTTGGCTAACCCAAGGCAAGACATTTGTTGGACAGTGTCACTCAAAAACATAATTTGCTCTGGGATGATACAAACTCTAAACAAAGCTTCTACCCCCTGCAATTGCCAATCTTTTGAACCCCAGACAGTTTTTGTCGCAATGTTGTCTTTCCAAAAGTTGAAACCTTGTCTAAACAGTTGGGCATAAAAGGCTGCAGAATAAATCTGTTTTGTATTGGTTAACATAGTTTTCATTCCTGTTCGGTTCACATTTCTAAAAAAAAATGTTTCTCCATTGGATACATTGAACCCTGAAATATATGGAAACTTATTCACAAAGGTTTTTGAGCTACCCTTTGGAGGTGTAGGACAATGTTCCCATTGGTTATACGTTTATACATTTCTAGGCATTCTAGATTTGTACAAGAAATGATTACCATAATGGTTATAACAATACATTTGTTCATAGTCTGATGAACCTTCTAAATATTCATTATTTGTGAATACTGCAGACATCTCTAGATCAGACATCATATTATTAACAGTCTTGAAGTCCCAATCATCTGAAAAGGTACTAGAGGTAATAAAGTCACTTAATGAAATCTTGAATAAGTGTGGAATCTTCAACAGCTCCGATGGGCAAAAATGTCATATTCTGTTTTCTCCCAAGCTATACCATCAGGTATAGGAACGGCTGTGATGTTCACTGCTGACAAGTCTCTTTGTTCACGATGGGATGATTTGTATGGCTTCAGAAGTAAGTTCACTTGTGTACTTGCTGTGTCCATTTTTACACATCTTCCATTTATCAGCATACCCAGAGTTATTACCAGAGCTAACCAAAGTAGAAGAAAAATATTCTCAACACAATGCATATTTCATTCCATGGTGAAAACAGATACGTTTTTTCCAGGTGATGAAAAGAGTCAGTTGCTTGTTCTTTGAAAGTTCTTTTTGCTGGCGTTGTTTCAGGTTCGGTGGGATCCTCAGACAATGTATTAAAGTTAATGAAATAGCCAGAGGCTGTTCTGTCAATGGTTGGAATTGCATCCGGTTTTGTTGAAATCGCTGGAACCACTTGATCACTTGATACTTCATTGTAGACAGGTGCTTCAGGATGAACTGTTATTTGGGTCTCAAGAGGAATGAGTTTCTTAGCTTTGTTGCTTAGTCCTTCTTTTCTCACTGCAGCTTCTTCAATGGTGATGAGTCTCTCAGTTTGAACCTCTTGGATCATAGCTAGAGGAGTGCATCTGCTACATTGTCAGAGTCCACTTGGCCTACTGCTTAGTATCGGCCACATAGTGTGGTTTGATCAGGTTGATAGACACAAACCTGTTCTCCTTTTTTTCAGCAAGGGGCTGCAGTATCACTGTTCTTGTTCCGTGGATCTCTAGGACAGGTACTTGTTGTCTGTAAAAAGGCCCAAATTCCATCTTGTCCGTGATCTTTTTTCTGATTAGATCACCAAGCTTTGGATGCAGACAGGCCTTGCTGGGATGGTTGGTTTTTCCCCAGTGGTGGTTAGCTTCAGGAACACGTTGCTTTGTTTCATTCTTAGTTCATTTAAATCCTGTAAAACGGCCAAACGATCTTTGATATCAAATTTCTTAGTTTCCACCACTGCTGTATGACAATCAAGGTCCGGAATCAACATTCTTGTCCCAAATAGGACCTCATATGGAGTGATACCCCCTAGAGAACTTCTTGGCAAGTTGTTAAGAGAACTTTGAACCCCAATTAGATGTTTGACCCACCCGTCACCCAAACCTAATATCCTAACTGTTATAGGCTGCTTTATGTCCCTATTTTTTCTTTCCACAACAGAATATCCCTCAGGATGGAATGGAGAAGAGTACTGCAATTCACTGCCCAAACTGGACATGGCTTCTTTGTAAGCTTGAGAGCTAAACGCAGGGCCCTGGTCAGAGTGTAGTGTGCCTATTGCGTATGTGCCAATAAAGGCTTGCAAATCTTTTATAACAGTTCGAGCATCAGCAGAGCGCTGAGGCCACATCCAAATGAACCTTGAACACGAGTCCACTGCGACCATTATATATTTATAGTTACCATCACTTTGTAAGGGACCGCAGTGGTCCAGGTAAACGCAAGCTAATGGTTTATCTGAAATTAACAGGGGCATCTGCGGAGGACGTTTCACAGTAGAGACTTTCATCTTCTGACATATTTCACAGTCCAAGACATAGTTTCTGGTCTGTTTTCTAATGCCGGGCCACCCGTATCTTTGTTATAATAATTACATTGTGGCGGAAACACCTGCATGAGCAGAGGCGAGCCCTTAATGTGCTGCTAGGATTAGTCCTAATCTATGTACCATGTTTGGAATTGCCCTATCCCCCACCCCAGGGATTCAAGCAAACAGAACATTATTTGTATCAGTTACATATGAGTATTTGAGTGGAAACCATTTAGGTAACATAATACCACAGCCTTTGCTTGTAGCATTGACAGCCAGTATTATTTCACTGTCTATTTTTGTTTTTGAACGAGTGATTGCAGCTACGGTAGCCGATTGCACAGCCCCCTTCGCGGCTTCATCAGCCAATGAATACCCTTCAACGTGAACGCCATCCTGTTGATTACCCAGCGTGTGTAACACGTGAGTTTTTTGTAGTCCATTTCGCAACTGAACTTCTTGTTCCCAAAGCGTTTTATGCTTGATTGTACCACCTTTTGCATCTTTAAAACCATTTTGACGCCAATGATATGATTGTACACAGTAGAAAGAATTGCACACTATGAGTGTGGGGAATTCGCGATCCGCATTTTCAAGTGCCAGTATGAATGCTAGTAGTTCAGCTCGCTGAGCTGTGCAATCTCACAGAGACGACCATAGGTCTGAATTTGCATTGGCGCATATGACCTTTAACTATCGTGCATGCAGCATTATAAGCTTGTTTACCCCCCCCCCCGTAGCAGGTTGTGCTGATCCGTCAGTATAAATTACACATTCATACTGGTCTATGGTCTAGAGGCAGAATTTCAGTAGGCAGAGGACATTCTGTTTCGTATTGCAGGAATGCTTGTGTTTTCAAATAAGGATCAAAAAAGTTTTCAACATCAGTTGCAGCAAGAGAATGACCCCATTGTATCCGTCTCGGATGTCAAGCTTTTGCATTCGGAATGCTAGCTTTTGTAACTGCCTCTAAGGCTGGTACAGGTGCTCCAACCATAATGCCTTTTCCCTGTGCTAGAGCTCTTTCTTTTGCTACAGCAGTTTAAACTGCTGTCAGAATTTCTTTCTGTCAATTTAAATTTCATTTCTGCTTGTGTGTTCGAATGTGATTTGTATGCAATTGGTTCTTTTTCACCTTTGTTAAAAGTTAAGAAGGTGAATCCGCATTGACCCAGAATGATTCGGATCACTAAGTTGCATACGTTTATCTGTGTTTGTAAATGTTTGGTTGCTAACATGACTGTTTGTAGTGAACACAAAATTTCTGTGTTTTTTTGTGTCCAATTTACTGTTTTAAAATCAGGTTTGATTAATTCGTAGAGAGGTTTAACCCTTTGTGCGTACTTTAGAATGTAAGTTCTTCCAGAATTCATGAAACCTACAACACACTTTTCTAAAAAGTTGGCTGCCAGGGTTTTGCCTTCACTTGATAGTTCATATCCTAGAAAAAGGGGGTTGAGATGGGAAATTCTTGATTTTTTAAAATTGAATTTATACCCTTAAGAGGCGAAGCCCAGTATAATGGTTTTCACCCTGTTCAAGTGCTTATCCAGGTCATCGTCTGTCAGATAGATATCATTGACATATGACAATGCCTCGTCATCATAAGTTTGTAGTAACTCAGTTACCCTTGCTGAGAATAACCCAGGACTATTCTTAAATCCTTGAGGGAGACAACAGAAGTGACACAGTGTCCCCATTAATGAGATATCGGTCAAACACCTACTTTCAGGTGTAATGTTTTGACAAAAGAAACCGTTAGAAATATTTAATGTGGTTTTATATTTTTTACGCACAATATTATTCATTTCATTTATAACTTTATTTCGATTTGAATGAAATCACAAAAGTTAATACACATAAGCATAATGTACTTTAAAAACTGTGACAATATTGCTCATGATATTACAAAGAAAAGACAGTTAAAGAACTTGCACCTTATTTAAATAAGTTTAAAAATTATTAAAATTGATTTTTAAAACATAAATACGTTAAGAAACCAAGATTAAAATCCTAAATAACACTCTCAGGATAAGCCGCAATATTTATAATCTAGTGAGATAGGGAAGTGGATGTTTCAAGGTTGGGGAGTCCTCTCTGTGGGTAGACCTTTGCTGCTCACTCTTCTCTTTCCAGCGAAGCACCCATACCCAACCTAGGAATGTCGCTAGAGCAACCACAACCGGACCCGCCACTGAAATCTTGAGGATACGAAGATCCTCGACACTGGACTTAGTGCCCATAATAACACAGATAGGTTTTAGCCATCTTGCTCTTAGTTTAATGTAAGCTGGGCAAGCAAAGAGGATATGACCTATCGTTTCTATACTGTCCACACAAAGCGGACAATGGCTCGATTGAATGTTACCCCCACCTGAATATGAAGTTGTTAATAGGGAGCGTTCCCACTCTGAACTGGTGGAACAACTTCCTGTCTCGAGGTGATGAAATGGTATCCCAGTACTGCTCAAATTTAGGTTCCAACTTGAAGTCTAGGAAAACACTAGACAGGGAAGCACCAGAGGAGGTCTGGATATGTTGCCTGTTGATCATATCCCAAAACACAGCTTTAAACTCGGATTTAGATGGAAATGCGTTTTCTGCTGGGGAAGACCACAAGTGTACCAAACCCATATCTGATAGTATGTTGTGTACTGTCCTGAACCATCCCAATTTCCTGTTGACATCCAAATCCCTAACTTCCAACATAGCGTTAGCAAAGTGGGCAAGTTTGGGGATTACCCATATTCGTCTCCAGTAGGCAACCAGCCTATAATGAGCCACATCCCTGATGGTGTTACACCCCAGATCCATGTACGGTGGAACTAAAGGGGTCGATTGTGGAAGGCCAAAAATAGATCGTAGGAATTTGTTCTGGGCCATAACTAGGCTGCCCACATTTACATAACCCCACAACTCGGCTCCATAGAGTAGTGAAGCACCAATTTTGGATTGATAGAGCTGGAGCACCGGTGCTATTGGTTTAGTGAGGGACTGTCTATGTTCCTTCACTAGGGCTCCTGCAAGTTGGGCATGTCTAACTACTTGTTGGGTGACATGCGGCTTCCACGTGACCTTCCTATATATTAAAACACCCAGGTAGGAAAAAGTCTTGTTTTGCTCCTGAACACCCCCATCCATCCGGACAACCCGACAGCCTTGGAGGAGTTTGGCAGTACCATGTATTTGGTCTTGTCAACATTGACAACAAGGACATGGTCCTGACAAAACTCCTCAAATCTGGACAGCGCAAGCTGGAGGCCCTGTCTGGTCTTAGAAAGGATGAGGGTGTCGTCCGCAAACATAAGTAGCGGAATCTTTGTTCCCCTAGTGTTGGTGCGTCAGTAGGAAAATCCTCGAAGTATTTTACCACCCCGTTGATGTATAGGGAAAAGAGGGTGGTGGCAAGGACGCAACCTTGCCTCACCCCTCTGTCCACAGAGAATTTTTGTGTCGCATTGCCCATGGCGTCCCAACTTACCTGGGCAATATTGTTGGTATATAGTTTCACCACAAATGTCAGCAGGTCTGCAGGCATACCCAATTTCTCCAAAGTACTCCACAACTTATTTTGTGGGACCAAGTCAAAAGCAGACTTGAGGTCCACAAACGCGGCATAAATGTTACCCCTCCCAATGGTCACAATGCCCCAGTATAACAGTATGAACCTCATGACCTGATCCACAGTGCTTGTACATTGGCGGAACCCTGCCTGGAGATTTGAAAGAATGGCAAATTCCTCTAACCAGCCCTGAATTCTGCATAACAACACCCTAGCAATAACTTTTTGTATACAGTCTATTAGACTAATAGGTCTATAGTTAGCTGGTAACAACCGATCACCTTTTTTAAAGATGGGTACAATCACCGCACCTGCCCAGGTAGTGGGTATACAAGCGCCTTTTGCGATGGCATTAGCTAGGAGCTGGATGTACTCGCCCCACAGTCCTGTGTTTTGAAGGAACAAATTGGGAGGGATACCGTCGAGCCCTGGCGCCCTACCTTTAGGAACCTGACTAAGTGCATTTTCAACTTCGGGCTTTGTAAACTGCAGAGGAGGGTAGGGAGCCAACGAGCCCGTAAAACCGCTGTTTGCTATGTCACAGGTAAATTGACCACCGAAGTAGGCTACCCACTGCTGTGGTTCCACATGGTTGGATGGGATATTGTCTGGAATGCCATTACCCCACTTCAACAGGTGCCAAAACAAGGTCATATCTCTTTTTAAACTTGCCTCCTGAAGGGCAACCCAGTGCTCTTCATCCCATTCCCTTTTGGCTGCTGCCTGCGCAGCCTTATAACTAAGCCTACTTTTTTAAATTAGTTCCCTATCTTTGGACCTAATAGTGGCTGCTAACAATCTGTAAGCCGAACAACAAAGACGAGTTGTACCATACAGCAGCTTTCGATCGTGCCGGCTTACAGTTTGTGTTGATTGGAGTAATAAAATGAGTTTTAAGATCATTAAAAAGGTACTCATGTATTTCAACAGATCTAACAGTAGAGGATTCTTGCCCTGCCTCTGCCTTGAGCATTACTACTGCATTTGAAACCAACGAATTCATGTGGGTCACACACTCAACTTTACACGCAACCTTAGACCATTTGAGGCGACGTGTATCATTAGTCATGTGTGACTCGACATGATCTGGGCTAGCTGCCAACACCTCATCTTGGGCAAAGTTAATGTTACATAGAGAGAGAAGGAGGGTATCGTGGTCGCTTTTGGTACGACACGTACCTCCATATCCACTAGGCAAGGCCAGAGTTCTTTGATTGAAAAAGTTGCCATCCCAGATTTGTCCGAAGTGGTGCGGCCATTTGTTGTTCTCATCCCGCGTTCCATACAAAATACATTATAATATTATTCATTAATGCTGTACTGTGTGCATTTTGCTCTGCAAATGTTTTGCAACAAGAGTTTAAGTGTCTGTAATCCAAAACTAGACGATATGTACTGTCTGGTTTGGAAACAGGAAACAAAGCATTGTTCATTGATGAGGTGCATATTTCAATCACCCCTTGGTATTCACATGATCTAAGATCTCCCTGACCTGTTTTGTAGCTTCTTGCTTAACTGGGTAATGCCTTTGTGCAGCTGGTTGATTTTTTTATTGGATTTTGTAGTGAGGTGAGTCCACATCCCAGCCTACATGATTTTTATATATAGCTGGGGCTTGGGCAACTGCCCATTTCCTGGCATAAGTATTTTTTAAATGTACAGGAATATGATTAGAGAAGGCTGGTATAATTATGTCTTTGCCATGTGGGCACTCCCTGACAAATTCTAGTGACAAGTCTTGTTCTGCTAGAAGTATATCATAACCCTTGGAAAGTCGCTCCCAAAAGAGTGCTTTCATTTTTCTTGGTATGTCTCCCTCCATACGGAGTGTTATTTCATATAACCTATGTGGAAAACTAAACCTGGTATCTGCAGTTTCAACTTCAATGTCTTCATTCAAGTCCACTGTCTCCAGGAGTCCCTTCAGGTTCTGGCAAGTTATTGATACTTCTGTTTGGCTGTCCAACATTGTCTGAGCCCATTCTCAGTAATTGAGTTGTGTCCTCAAGATCCTCAGCATGTCTAATTTTTAGACCTGCTACCTTCTTTTTGGGGAATTGAGGTTTTTGTTTACTTTTCTGAACGTATTGATGGTCTTTGTATTTCAAACGTTCTTCCTGTTTTCTGACCGTCCTATTCTTTCGGATGTCTGTGACGATATCTGAAAGGTATGAGAGGAACTTGTATCAGTATCATGATACCTTTCAGGTTTTCTCAAATTATCCCTATTCCTGAGGTTATACCTCCTTTCAGAGGGCTCCTTTTGAGGAGACATACCGCTTGAATGAGTACGCTTCTCTTTGGAAGCTTGTTTGCTATTCTCCCACTTCTTTTTAGAAGAGGTAGTAGTGATTTTAGAAAAGACCTTTTCAGGACTTTCGGACAGTTGTGGTTTTAATTGTATAATTCCACTTATCTTTACATATTACTAAGTAATTCATCGTCTGACATTGCTTCAATGTCACGGTCAGGTGTATAGCCAGCTAAAACCAGCCATGTTGCTCCTGGTCTACCTAGTGGACCGAGCCTGGTAATGTGATTTAAATGTTTTAGGGCGCCTTTAAACCAAAGCTCATGTGCCTGGTATGTGAGTGGAATTTCAATATCCTCAAAGCGAATAGATATTTCTCTGGTGGATCATCTTCTGTCTGATGATATTCATGTGCCTCTATCACAAAAAGCTGCTCTACCACCTTTTGATGTTAGGCCATGTTTTATAAGTTTTAGAGTGATGGCTGTCCTTAAATTTGGAAGAATCATTACAGCATTCTCATCGGTTTCTTGGAAACCTGTTAAGTTAAACCTGGTACAGCGTTGTCGCCTGTATTTCCACCGGTTTCGGAAACAAAGATAAGGTGCACAATATTTTGGAACATTGTATCCTTCAACTTTGAACAAACCAAAAAGATAATACATAGGATTTTCCTCCTACTCAGCTATGGCGGAAATTATCCCTGCCCACTCCTGATGTCTATTGGAGTATTTATGAGTAGGGGTCTCTGAGAAAAGCATAACTGAATTACTTCAGTATCTAGCGTCAAATTAATGCCTTACCAAACCGTTGGGCGCCATTTAGTGTAGTTCCTATATCCCTGATAGGCTCTGTGTATTGGAATAATATACACTATTGTTTTGACATAGGACTGAGGTCAGTATGTCTCTATCAAGTACATTAAACTTAATTACTTGTGTGTGCCAGCTAACTCAGAGGTCACTAGAAACTTTCTCGAAGGGATTCGTTTCTGACAACCGCATATACTTGACAACTTTGTTTCCCTTAGAGGCTGAACAATATCTTCAGAGTCGTGGAAAGAATAGATAACCGTTTCACTCAGTCAATCGTGCATGCTTCGTTTCTACAGAGTTGTTGCACAGAAATAGGAGGACCGATGTTTCAATGAAAAGGGTTTATTGAACAGTCTTCTTTCTCATGCAAGAGATTTGAACTGCACATCGTAAGACAGAATGCGAACTATAATGCGTACAGCGTTAACAGTAATATAAAATAATACTCTAATAGCATGGTCTGTAGCTATGACATATATAAAAATACATACATAAATAACACAGGCTAAAATACTTAGCTGGTGCTTCTAAAATAATCCTACCCCAGTGTACCTAACCTAAGTCTAGTACGAGAGAAGAAGTAGGTGCTGTTTTAGCTATAGTCTAGTTTAGTTTAGTTGTGCCAAGAAATGCCAAAGGTTTCTCTAGGTTCTAATCAGCTCCATACCTTAGAATGAGAGCGGTTGATATCTCTTTCCCGGGACTCGATCTCCAACACCCTTCAAGGGGAGTCAGAAACACTGAAGCTGGATTCTCGGCGAGGAGGATGACAGCGCCTGGTCAGTGCGTCAGTTGGAGAGTTGACTTCCTTCGGGACTTGCTGTAGCGAACCGCATCATGCAAGTAGGTAAACGGACCACACCGCGCCTTGCCATAGCAAGTGAAGGTATATTTATAACTTGAAGGTGTTTAGGAATGCCAGTATCGACGTAAAAGTCGGGCATAAGAACGTCATGAGCGAACCCCTATGGAATAGATGTTCATGCATAATAAATGAGTTCTTACAGAAATCAATATTCAAGCAAGGGGAAGTCCTAAAGGCTTAAGAGCCTGGTTTTCCAGGAACTCATTGTGACGTAGATGAACGGATGTAAGTAGCCACGCATGTATTTAGGTAGTATGGACTATGCCTAAATAAGGGATGGATTTCTATGCCTAAATAAGGGTAATGTGAATTGTACCTATATAAGGGCATGAATCGGGAAATTCATACGGAATCTAAATCGATACATAACAATAAGAAGGAAAGACAACTAATGATAAGCTAAAGCATGGGCCTTGCTGCAAAAGGTCTTCGACAACTGACAGCTAAAAGCCTCAGTTTGAAGTAGTGGGATGCAACATCCATTTTATGTGCAGATCTGAAGAAGTAGCACACAATGACTTGGTCATTCACTGCAGCTTATTACACAAATATTTTGCTTTACAAACTCACATCTGAGTGCACTTTTTGAGGTTAGAATGAAAACTTGTATATTTAGAGTGTTTTGTTCTGTAAATATCTTAAAACCCAATATTCCTTATTGAATTACAGTGTACAAATCTTACATTTGTAGTCATTTAGTGATTTTAAAAACGTATAATTCACTGCAGGGGTGTGAAGTAAAAACTAATTGTTTCGAAATCAATGAAAATAAATAGAGAGAAAGACAAAATATATGTTTTATTTGCACATTTGTCCTTAAAACCAAAACAAATCACCACCATATTCATAAAACGCATGCATTAAACTACCCATTCTATTTATTGTGGGGTTTAAGTCAAAAGTGTCAATTTTTCTCATAGATGTATAAGGCCTGGTATTGAAAACTACCAGGACACCAGTACTCACTACTCAAATACAATCTTTTAACGTTAGTACATTCTTTTAATTCAAACAAGCAATAATCAGAATCATTGTTTCATTCATTTTGAGATTTCCATTAGCAAGAACAAAATACTCTACTTTCACAAAAATGCAAACATATTACATAGTTCGTACAACTCAAATCAAAACAATTAATCAACACCCAATGCATTTCGGGGCGGATGCCCCTTCGTCAGGGGTCTGTGTGTAGAAAAAGAAAAGAAAAAAAAGGAAGAAATCACATTACTCTAGATGCAGGAGAAAACTGAGTATCAAGTTTCTATGTTAAAAAGGCTTCTTAGTCCGAGTACGTTGGAATTGTGAATTCCAATAAAACTGTATGAAATTGAGTAACCTGGACGAGGGAAAACAACATAGGCTTTGTTTTTAATATACACACCCATTTATTGAGATAAGTACCGACTACTCCCTGATTTAAAAGGACTGTTACCTGTATAGCTATCTGCGTGAAAATCTGCGAAAAAGAAGAAACGAAGGAAATCTATGTAAGAAAACACGTGCATCAAAAAATACTCCAACCTTTACTTGCTAAAAACAATAGAGCTCACCTTTACTGTGGTCCCATATTTTCAAGAGCCTATACGGAAAATAAGACTACAGTCAAAAAACGCTGAATCAAAATTGCGTTCGATATTTACTAATCACTGCGGTTTGTTAGCAAGAGATTTACCTGCGAGCCTTAGATGGTTAATTTCAGTCTCGACAAGTGCTCAGGAGTAAATGAACCTGCCGAAAAAAATAACAGCCTGTGAAACGCTGGCCAGCGTACAACTATTTCCAAAGAGGCAATAGTCCTCTGAACATTGTCGACCCTTACCGGAGAAAAATAGATCTGTCACCCGTGGCAGCGTACTTCCCGAGTGCCGGTGCGAACGCTTAGTCCTTTCTCCATTATAAACACGCGAACACGCGCATGAACACTAAAGACGGACTTTCGTCATATCCAATGCTTTTTACCATGACTATCTTCTCCAGTTCTCTTTGGAGCGTCAACCAAATGCAATTGAGCCACTGTATACATCGTTGTGTGATTAATTGTATTCTCTAATTAAGCGGATCTGTTGTCAGGAATGATAAACTGTCAAGGGAATAATGGCAGTCATAATCAATAGTACATAGTCAGAGTGGGTATGTGTTAATCTTAGCAATCCAGCTCTTATGGCAAATGAGACATCAGGTTTCAATGCACGATATCTGACTGCGCACATTTCTGCTAATATATTCACAGATACGGTGTATCCATCCGTTCCTCGAAACCCCAGAAATAAGAAGTCCTGAGGAAGGTGCCACGATATCAAGTGTTAAGCACCGAAACGCGTCGACGCACTGTTTGGTTTAAAAGAATCCAGATAGGGCCGAGAAAAAACTTTAGATGGGTATCACATCTTTCCACTAAAGCTTCAGAGTAACCAAATTATCTACGGCCACTGGATCTAGTGTAATACAGTGGCAGAGATATCAAGTGGGCCACTTACACATGAGGGGTTTGTTGTGATTATGTTTCGTCTGTTGTTTATTGTGAACACATTTTGATTGTTTTTCCATTTATCGTGTACTGTAATATTGTGTTTGTGTAACACTGTTGAATAATCATTTTTATCCCTCCAAGATACCTAATCTTGGATTTTAATTGTTTTGGAAGAATTGTATTTATTTATCTTGTTTTTATTGTTTAATTTAATGTAATTTTAATAAATCTAGATTGTAAACAAGACTATTTCTTTGTGGAAACCTATTTTTTATGTTTGTCCGAATACCCATGGCATATTGTGACCTTTCCTTTTACAACAAGAAAGGCCAATAGTGATTAGTGGACCAGTCGACTCCAGGGATTTCCCTTTTGACTAACTGTTCTCTCTAATTTCACCCTGCAAGTGTCCCCCAACGGCGCTTCCAATCTGGGTTTTGGGGCCTGTGTTGAATTTTCTAGTTTCTTAAGTGTAGTGCGGATATCCCTCAGTATTATCCCTCCTTTGCCCCTTTGTAATGCACACCCCTCTTATAGTGACTTTAAAAGCCTCCCATACCGTGGCCAGCGTGGGAACCGTATCCGTATTTCTTTGAAAGAATTCTGCGATTTCTTGTTGCAGTTCCAACCTGAACGGAGAATCTAGGAGGGCGTGGGGCAGCAGTTGCCAGGACAGATATGGCGATGTCGTGACTGGGGGGGAAATTGCATTACCACAGGGGAGTGATCAGAGTATGTACATGCTGGATGTATGATGGTACATTGCAAACATTAACATCCTATACCCTCACATCGTCGTTTTTACATCGCATGTTCCTTTACATCGTAAGTAATCACAACACACCCAATTACGTCGCATTTCAATTGAAAAGCAGGCAAAATACATTCACACCACATACAAACACCCTGCATGGTTCTAAATCGTAATTTTTACCCCTATGCTCATTCACCCTGACCCTAACGACTAAACTACACTGTAAGCAACGTACTAAACACACTACGACACCCTAAAGCCTAAAACTCTATCATATACGACCCTTAACCCTAAGCCCTAACCCTAAAGCTTAAAACACTACCATATACGTCCCTTAACCCTAAGCCCTAACCCAAAGCCTAAAACACTACAATATAAGACCCTTAAGCCTAAGCCTTAAAAGTCCTACCCCTAAAACACTACCATATACTACTATTAACCCTAAGCCCTAAAGCCTAAAACCCTCTCCCTCCACTACACTCCCCATCAACTACCCTAAAGCCTATAACACTACAAGTATATCGTCATCCTTCCTGTCTCCTGTGGTTCCAGAAGGGATGTAATGGCGCCTAAGATGTAATGGCGCCTCCGATGTAATGGTTGTAACGTCGCGTGCGTTGTGATGGCACGCGACGTAAACCCATGCGATGTGACGCATGCATTGCGATGGTCATTCGCCGTGCAATGTAAGTGAGTCGCATGTGTCAACCAAGACTCCAATGTGAGAGACAACAAGGACCCCCTGATACCTTTAAGTTTCCTGGGTCAGGGCAACATTTCAAGTGTGAGTAAATTACCCAGGCAAATTGAAAAAAACAACTAACACATAAAAAAGTAGTAATCCACTACAGTTTGTACATATTTTTGAATACAAATTTAATACTTATTCCAGTTGCATACTGATTGATAAAATTGACATAATTACACACATAAGATATAAAAATTAGTTTGCATTATAACATATGCACGATTACAAAATATTAAACAATTCATAAGTATAAAAAACTCTTGGATGGTTTTACTGTATCCTGTCTACGCGTTTCGACACTTTAATGTGCCTTCTTCAGGACTGTACCATCAAGCGTGTTAAAGTAAAGAAGTCTTCAGTATTTGTTGTCCATAGGTGCCATATTTAGTTTATTCAGACCGCATTAGTAGTACATCTGTGGTTATTTTATTTGCACCGCGAGTATGCTTGAGCTACTGACGTGGGGTATTTGTTATTCAACGGCCGCTCGTTTCGCGCTTCATTAAGATAAGATGTCAGCGCAGCTTTTAAAATGTTGTTGGGCAGACGAAGAAAGCTCTGCACAAATGATATTTATTTGTCAGCTTGCTCGTTGCACGCTCTTTTCGGCACTTTAATGAGCACAACTTATTCTCGTATTAGAGAGTGGACCCTCTGGGCGGCGTCTCGACGGTTCTGATAGTTTGGCATAACCAAGACTCCACACCTCTAGAGATCAACCAGTAGTCTATTCTCGACCACGAGGAGTGTGCTGTAGAATAGCATGTGGTTTCTCTATTATCCCTATGCAGGGTACGCCACGCATTTATCAGTGCATGTGTTGGATTATATCTCCTATTTGGCATTGGGAACTGGGTGCGATCTATCCATCTCAGGATTCAATGCTATGTTAAAGTCTCCTCCCCATATGATATGGGCAGATCCTATGTCCATTGTTTCCCCCATAGTATTCTGAAGAATTTCGTAACATCACTGTTAGGGCCATAGCAGCTCACCATGGTTAGTGATTGCGACACTAGTCTACCCCACATAAGACAATATCGGCCATGCGGGTCTTGTACGGAACCCAAGGCCACATACAGGACACCCTTTTTGATCAGGATTGCCGTTCCGCACACATAAGTGGAATAGGCGGCTACACTCCGATTCGCCACACAACGGGATGCAAATGTGGTTGGGGCAGAGGGACCTATGTGTGTCTTTTGGAGCATAGCGCAATGTATGTTGTGCCTATCCAAGTAGGCTAAGATGTGTCGCAGCTTGCGTGGATTACCCAGTCCCCGGACATTCCATATCATGAAGCTATACCTGTGCGGATCAGGGCAGCTCGTCATTTATATGCATTTTCATTGAATTAGAATATATATCTCTACTAAGTTTCATCTTTCAGAGTACTATTAACATTCTTCGAACCGTTATCTTGACTTTTATAGCTTTCAACATCATTCCCCGCTCCCTTCCACCACCCACAGCAGCAACCCAATCTTGCCATGATATACATTCCCTCGCTTCCCACCCCCCTATAACATCTTATCTAGGAGATCATAGCCATCTTTAAATGTGCCGCAGATTTGACCATGTACTATTCGGGTCATTTCCCCTCTTTGTTTGTGGATCGCCACCCTTAAGGTGTTCCAATCGCCCACCAGAAGAGGGCAGGCATCATGGGCCCTCGATGCATAACATGGTCAGGCCATAGCGTCTTGCACCAAAGTCCATAGCACTCCCGTTCCTTTGATTTTGTGTGTTGGCAATAAACAATAAGATAAGAGAGAGAAATAAGAAAAAGAGAAATAGGGACTTGAATCAGATTGACAGAAAGAAGCATTTTAAACAAAGAAAATCAGTCTGGGTGAGGGATGTCCTTTCGGGGTGTCGCAGAAGGGCACAACGGTGTCGCCTCTCTGGTAGGAGAGTGCCTGGGTCCCATTCTGGGGTCCCTTGCATCCAGTTATGTACTTCTTGCTTACTTCATTCCTGGAGGTACTGTGGTAGATCTTCATTTTGCACTTATTCTGTCCTGTGTACAGCAACTTATTTGATGGTTCTCTTTTATGTCCTGGTCAGCTGCTGGTCTTGGTCTTCACCTTTTTGTTTCGCCTTCTGTTCCTCCTTAGTAGTTATTCGCTCTCTGACATCACCAATGGCAATCTTGAGCGTCTTCCAGTTGGTTTGTCTCAGGGGAATGTCTGATTGTGGCTTTTAGATAGTCTGCAGCGTGTTGAGGATTTGTGAAGAAGTGCTGTTTCCCCTGGTATGTTATTTGTATGTGCGCCGGATATAGCATAGCATATGTGATATTCGTTTGTTGTAATTTCTTTTACCAGCAGGAATTTCATAGGAGCCTCCTGTACCACCATGGTAAAGTCTGGGTATATGGCGATAGAGGAGCCTTCGAAGGAAATTTGTCCCTTTTCTCTCACTAGTCTTAAAGTGGTGTCACAATCCCGGTAATTTAGTAACCTGGCCAGAATTGGTCTCGGTGGGGCTCCCGGTGGAGGGCGGCTGGCAAGTGAGTGGAGCGCTCTCTCCACTTTAAACTTTAGTGAGAACACTGTTTTTTCAAAAATAGTTGTCAGGAGGCGTTCTACAAAGTCATCCATCCTGCCAGTATTAGTGGATTCTGCCACACTTAATAATCTGATGTTATTACGCCTCAATCTTGATTCCAATTCTTTCTTTTTAGCCGCTATTACTTTAAGCAATCTGTCCATACTTCACAGCTGTTCTTTCTGGTCATTATCTGCATCCTCAATTTCAGAGATACAATGTTCTGCTTCCGTGATGCTCCCATCTTGGTGTTCAAGCTTATGGGTGATGGAGTCCATTTGCGCACTCATGCCACCCATTTTGGATTCAGTGAGGCAAGGCTGGCTTTTATGGTGACTACAACTCTTTTAGTCATCCTGTACTGATGTTTGGCCTTCAGGAGCGCTATCAGCCATGCTGCCTTCCTGCTTGCTGCACTGCCTCTGCACCACCTTTATAGCTTCAAATTGTAACGTGGCCTGTTTACTGTCGTTCTTTCCCATGTTGTGGCATCGTTGCAGCACTATCTCCCTGCTATGCTGTGCTTGGGGGGCTGCGAGCGCTATACTTGACTGTCCACTTCTCCACTCAGGAGTGTGGGGATGGTAGCTCCCTTGCTGTGTTCAGTATGATTGTCGGGTAGGCAATGTCCTGGTGGGCCGCTCTTGCCTCATTTAGACCTAGCCTCGTCCTCCTCCCTTATGCGGTTATGCACTTATGTTGCCCGCCTTTTCCCCTTTAGTACTGTTCCTGTGTGCGGGCTGATGTGCTTTCTGGCCCCCTCATACTTTTTTATTAGCAGGAGGTGTACAGCCTTCCCTAGTGTGGCCTTTGTGAAGGGTGCGCTGTCTGACAATTAAATTTCATACAGCAAAGCTTTCCTGTCCTCTGTGTTTCACATTGCGGCACCTGCCTTAGATTGGCGCCCTCCGCGAATCGCGCCTCCACTCTGAGGGGATCTCTGTGTTCTAGAGGCCTCTGTGGTGACTCTTTAAAATATTCACATGGGAGAAGGGGGGGTCGCAGCACCACTTTCAGTTTGTCATCGCTGTCCGCTTCTTGTCTTCAGCCCTCCATACACACATCTCGAACACTTGCAGCTTCTTTTGTAGTGCCGCCATTTTCTCTCCCCAGTACAGCAGCTGATGCATATTGGCATATGTCTCCCTTCTTCCCGGCGCGCCCCAGCCTCTGAGTTGTCGCCGGTACTTCTGCTGATGTAGCGCTCACCTGCAGCACCAGTCAGTCCTCATCCAGTGAACTGATTTCAGCGACGTAGCTTCACTCCGGTAGCTGTCATCTTAGGAGATCTGCGCCAGTTGACCACTCATTCATGCTCACTCACCCTTCAGCATTTCTTCTGACTGCTGCGGTCCTTCAGCAGCTCCTCAGGTATTTTGCTATTGCTGCCTTCTTTTTTAGTTTATGTAGAGGGTGGCTACAAGGGATTTTATTTTTTAGTTTATTCAAAACAATTTCAATGTGTTTAAATTGTAGGCTCATTGAATAATTAAGCCCAATGTATCCACAGGATTACTTAGACATTAGTTGAACAGTTTCTTTAGAAAGAATATATTCAATCTAGTAAAAACTAGAGCAAAAAGAGAAGAAGCACACAGCCAAGAGAAGTTATGTTTAAAATAAATTGTATTCGAGTAAATCACAAAGAACAAATTGTGGGGACAAACAATAGCACAAAACTTTGAATCAAAGTCATGAAAGGCAGTGTATCTATATTCACTCATCAGTTCATAACATTTCATCAGCTCCTAAAAGAATTTGGATGAAGAAGACCAAAATCAAAAGATGTATAAAGGTGTCCTTCAATGCGGGAAAGCTGAGGAGTTGATGACTTTGGTCGACGTTTCAGTCTTTTCTCTTGAATTTTATAAGACCATCATCAGGACTTAGTATTTCATCAAGTAAAAATCCCTTCAATGAACTTAGTGTCTGGGGCTGATCTTCAGATTGAGTATATTTTGAACAGAAGAATCTGCCAATCTACAACGGCTCCTCGACATCACTGCGGAATACTCCAAAGCTAACAAACTCTGTATCAACTACAGTAAAACAAAAATCATGCCACTTAATTATCGCAAGCAAAAATCACCATTTAGATGGTACTTGGACTCGAACAAACTGGAAACCACAAACAAATATTGTTACCTTGGAGTGATTATAGACGAAAGGGGTAGCTTTAAACCACAACTGGAGGAGATTAAGAGAAGAGGCCTAATGATAGCAGCATCACTTAGGAACCTCAAAAATAAAATCGTTGGCCTAAACCTCGCTCCCCTCCTAAAAGTGATCCGAGCCAAGCTGATTCCATCTATCACATATGGAAGTGAAGCAATGAGAGGGAGGGACACGGGAACTCTGAACAGAGTAGTCTCAAAAGCAATGCGGATCATGTTCGGTCTTCCGAAATACATCTCACCGGCGCAGATCCGCCTAGAATTTGGGTTGCCCAAAGAAGAACTTGCACGAAAGGGAACTTACCTTAAGACCGGGCACAAAATAAGCAGAGGAGAGGAAAACACCCTTAACGCACTCCTCTTGAAAGATCTACAAAGTAAAAGTGACTGTCCAGCAAGACATTTCCTGGAGGATGCCATCAATCACCTTGGGGCAAGGCAGCTATGGGACCTCCAAAGGAGCCCGTCAGGTTTAAAAAAAAAACATAAACAAAATCGTCAAGAAAGAATCCCTCCTGCAAGACAAAGCTTCATTAGCTAAGAGACCACATGACTGGCTGACTGTGCAAACATACAACAAACTTACTCCACAGGCGTACCTGGTGAACAGTTTCTCCAAAACAACAAAAGAATCGTTTTTAAAACTACGACTTGGAGTGCTACCAGCAGCGGGCCACATGGCCCCATGGCTGCGGCCATCAAAACCAGTAAAATGCCGCCTGTGCGGAATGCATGAGGAAAACATCACACACCTCATAACCATCTGCAAAGAGCTGCAGCAAGACCGGAAGAACTTACTGAGACCCTTATTTTTAAACAAAGGAATCAGGTCCTGCAGAGAAGCAGTTTTGAGCTGCTTTAGAGGAGACAACGTGCAAATGGCCTGCCGACTGGTAAAATACCTTGGAGTGGCAGAATCCAGGTTCAAAACGACGAGAGCACACGTGGACACCGACATCACCTATACAACATCATCTGCCTCCAGCCCTCAGACTGGGCAAGAGACCCATACTGACCAAGAACATTAAAGTACTTTCCCCAAGAGGCACAAGCACTCTGGGAGATAGCCGGTCCGTCCCCGGAGGGGAAAGAACAACCCACTTGCCGGAAGCAAGCGCTTGGTCAGATACACAAATCTTTATCTAAAACAGAAATTTACTTGTACTTAACGCTGGATGAACACTGTCCCACTTTTTATGGTTTTAGACCGACCTTTTTAACCGTTTTTTTTAACTGACCATTTTCTTTTACTGCTAAAAGCTATTTGTAATGGTTTTTATTAACTGTACAATAAAGCATGTACTTACTTACTTACTTACAATTAAAGTTTGGCACTTTTTCCCACAAATGAGGACCTTTGCCTTATCTTTATTAGACTCAGAAGCAACTTTATTCAGTCTAGCTAGAGCATAAAAGTTTAAAACCAATAAATCAACATAAATAAGTTCAAACCGCAATAAAGTCATACAACTACAATTAAAAGGCAATAAAAAGACCATTAGGAACAAAAGTCCCATGCAGGCACACACATATAAAAGAAAGTATACCAATTGATACATGATCAGCGTCGCCATTCGACTGCATACCTTTGGAAGTTGGGGATGAGAGCAAGTGGTCTACACAGAAATTCTTTGATGTAGTTCGAGGTGGTGGTTTTAGGTTGTTTTGGCAAAAAAGATGATGCAGTTTTTTGATGTTTTTCCTTGGGTTGTGGCAGTGGCCCCGTGGGGGAGCAATTTCCAGAATAGGAAGGTGCCTTTCAATGTGGACAACATAGCGGTGGTAAAAATTTTAAATAGCCAGGCAGCGAGAGATTTGAGGTTACTCCATTCGTTGTCAGTTTTTCTGTTGGTTTGTTTGACATATAAATGTTACTTTTTGGACATGTAATGTACCTGAAGTCAACAATGACATTGCGGATCAATCACAAAGGAGAAGATTCTGTGGTCTAGCACCCGACGTGGACCAGGAGAAAACAGGCAATACCTCTGGAACTTTGGATGTAGGAAGAAAAGAATGAAGAGGCTATCCGAAAAATTGCTGGTGCCATTAACACTATAGTACTGTTTCCAAGCATTCAAACAATTTATTTAGTCAGGAACTCAGAGGCAGTCATGGGCAGGATGCTGTGTAGTAGACCACAGAAAATATATGTCTAATTTAATTAAGTGCTTGATCAAAAAAACTGCCACCAGTTTCTTTTGCCATTAAATTATCAAGTGTAGCATTTTACGGGAAGATTGTCTGGGTTACGAGCTGACTGTGAGCAAGAGGATACTAGAAGGCTGGATGAGCCAGATGGGGTTTTCTCTCAGAAACCAACGGCTGATTACATTGACTTTGTTACATAAGTTAGTACAGGTTCTGGACAGAGTGTGCAGTATGCATTTTGTGGAATGGAGTGGCATTGTTTTTAGTGGTGATGGTGATGGAGCAGATTTTACCTGGAGTCAGGCATTGTTTTATTATTGTGCTTCAGACACACTGCATTTAAATTGCCACACACATTTTGGTGCAAGTTAAAAACATGGCACATGAAACATTTGAAAATGTGGCATAGGTCAGTCTGAAATCTTGTGCTGAATTACCATGTGTTTTAGCAGTGTAGAGAAAATTGGCCTTTTTAGCTTTGAAGACTAATAGAATGTGTTTCTCTCTTCCCAACTCATCCTTGTAATCTAAATTCACTATTCCTGTCTTAAAAGACTTTGGCTTGTTGCATATTTAGATAAATATTTCAGTTAATAACACCTCTTTTTATAATGTGTGTGAATTAATAATGCACCCAAACACTACACATGGGGCTAAATGCTTTTTGCATGAAAACCTATCTAAAACACTTAAGCATGTTGCTGTGTGCGCTGTATTAACTGCGTGTGCTATATTAACTGTGTGCGCTGTATTAACTGTGTGTGCTCTTAAATTTTACACTAAAGCATAAAAATGCTATGTTGCACATTGCACATTTATGTTGCATGTTGTCATAAATAATAGAGAAGCTGCTTGAAACTAATAGCTTGGCTAGGTAAACATTTATAAGGTGTATTAGTATGGAGTTGGGAAACATAATGGGCTGATTTACATGAAATTAATATTCTCTTTGTGTTTGTTTTATTTTTGGGGCCTAAGAAAAAATGGCTGCCTGTGAATCCAGCAAGGCTATGACTTGCATGAAAGAAGAGTGCATGTGCAGATCTGTTTGACTCATACCACAAGGAAGTCAAGGCCTCTTTGCACTTTGAAATATTCTTGTGATTGTGCCAATGTACCAGTTAGATAAAGTATCCGTCCTGCTGCTCTGTGACAGGAAGGAAGGAAAACGATAGAAACATTTTTCCTAGTAAAAGTTGCAAACATATAAAATTTATTAAATCATGTGCGCTTCTTTTGTTAAAACTGGTATGCTCTAGAATTTTCAATGAGCTAGTAAGGTTAGACCTCATGCTATTGTGGCAGACCAATCACGTACGAGTTTTCCTGAAGATTCAACATTTTTGTGTAGTCTGCCAAGAATTAGAGTATAAATAATTACCTCTCTGGAGGCGTGGTTTACTTTTTGCTCACTGGCTGGCTTCTTGCTCATTTAGGCTACTAGGCTCATTAGGCTTCAGGGGGGCTTGTGAGCTCTTGAGAGAAGGTACAGATTAGACCAGCCATTCTATGGGTTTGGTACAAGATCATCACAGGTGCAGCCTTGGGCGTCTGAGGAGAGTCAGGTGGGGGCTCCCTGGTGATATTTTTCTAAAGTTCAGACACATCATATTTTGGCACGGCAGGACACATTCCTTTGTGGTCAGGTGAAGGAGGGGCTGTCTCACTCCTTGCTTGCTCTTTAGACACAGAGAGATGCAGAAGAGTAGCAACAGATAGAAAGGCTTTTTAGATTTAGATGCTAAACTTTAAGTTTATGCTTTGATTAATTAATTAGGTCTGAAAAGATTTATTTGACTTATGCTTTTATTTCTCTTAATGGGAGATTTTTTTGCAAACTATTTAATTATTGATTAGCTTTGCAAGACTATTTTTCTCAGAAACTCTTTAAGAGTTTTAACTGATATTTTGCGCCACATTTTCTTTCCTACATGTAATGCTTATATGTAGACTGTAATAAGTTCTGTATTAATGCTATTTTTCATGTTTTCCAAATTCTGTAAACTGAATGATATTTTACTAATGAATAAAGGGTCAGAGAAAAATTAACTTTTGTCTAGAAAATAAAACCCTTTAAAATACTCAACAACTCTCTTTATTGGCTTAAATAATAATTGCATTTTTGACTGTTCATGATTTTTTAAAGTCTCCTGAAGGTAATACATGGTGTGAAGGGCCCAACACCTTTTCAGCGGTAAATTAGAGGTAGTATAAGGTTTTGGTATTGAGAAATTACCGCTCAATCAGTTTTTGGTAGTCAGAGGATGGTCATTATTGATTAGTTTGGTGACTAATGATTATTGATTTCACCTTCAACTATTCAACTAATGGATCATTGACCTTAGGAGGGAAATAAAATAATTGCCCAAGTTAGATAAATGTCCATGTCCTGATTCCTGACTCTAATGCTCAGAACCTGAAGACTGGCAAAGCAGTACTGGAAGGTGATGCAAGAAGTGGTGTGAGTATCAATAGGGTTGTGAAATGTTTTTAATATGCTAGGATGTATTTTTGAAGTGTTGAAAAAATTAAGGTTGTTTTTTACTTTTGGTGACATTTTGCTCATTTTGAAATGATGGTGTTATTGATTATATTGGTAATTTCATAGGAGATAATTTTTGGGTTATTGATTACATGTTTTAACTCTTCATGTTAAGTAATTGTCTTGTTCTATGTTGTCTGGAAATACAGGTATGCACCCCTGTGGAAGAATCCCGGGAAGGAATAGCGGGTGGTAAATGGAAGCCACACTGCACTGAGGTTACTCGTCTGTAGGAATAACACTGAAAAGCTAGGTAGAGCTGGCAGTGTTAAATTAGGGACTATTTTCTGTGTGAGTGATTGATAGCAAAGAGCTTGCTGCTAGAATTTGGTGTGATATCACCTAGAAATGGTCACACTGAAGGAGTAGCAGGTTCATCTGAGCTTCAGTGACAGCAAAGATTTCGCTGGTGAAACTTTGGTCTCATGTCACCTAGAAAGGGTCACACAGAAGGAATAGCAGGTTCTTCTGAGCTTGATTGACAGCAAAAGGGTTCGCTGGTGAAACTTTGGCCTAAGATATATCCTAAAGGATAGGTCCAAAGGAGTAACAGGTTCTTCTGAGCTTGAGTGACAGGTAAGCGGAAGGGATTTACCTGTAGTGTTTGAAGAGTAAACGGAAGGTCTTACTTTGTGAAGGGTAAGCAGAATGTGTTCCTCGCAGTGAATATAAATCTATCCTTTATTTAGTGGAACAGACAGAGTAGCGAATGTATTTATGTTGTTACTAACAGAGTTATTGATTAAGAGAAATATAGCAGTAAGATTTTGTGGAGGGTCAGTAGTAGGAGTAAAACTGACTGAAATTGAAACTGACGGCTTTGGAAAAAAAGAAGTTGCATTGAACTATTGCAAAAATGAAAATGTTTGAAGGTTTAAAGAAACTGTTGGGAGGTAAAATGAAAAATTTGTTTTTTGGTGATGATCCTGAAGGAACACCTGTGCATTTTATGTCTACCAATTTGGGACAAAATACACGTATGTGGGTTTACCAATGGTGCAAGATTACTAAAAAAGAAGGTGCTTTGAGGTTTCCAAAAGATGGTACTTTTGAATTGAAAATTATTGACAAATTAAGGGAAGTGTTATGTGAAATAAAGACACCATCTAAAGCTGCACAATTTGAGGCCTTATGCATGTGGGAAAAAGCAGCAAGAGAAAAGCAAGTGAGGATAAAAAGGTAAAGCACCAGGTACAGGAGAAGGCAATAAGTGATGATAAAGAGCTTCAAATAAATAATAATTCAGGGGATGAAACAATGGATGCATTGTTAACTGAGTGTCCGCCACTTTATGTGGTTCCCGTTGAAAATACTGAAAATAGCATACCAGTAAGCACTACAGTGGCTACTGCTTCTGTTGAACAGAGAAAAACACAGATTGAGAAAACTGTGCAAACATTTCAGATTGACCAATTACCTGTTGATTCAGCACTGACAGTGATACCTCCAGGTGTTACTGCTTCAAATGTGCCTGATTCAGTCCAAGAATTGCTAACTGCAGATGCACAGATAATGCCTAGAAAAATTATGACTGCCCCAATTAAAATGTTCCCTACTGAAAAGGTTCAAAGAGCTGCAGAAGGAATGACTATGGCAGAGTTTATTTCAGAAACTCCGAATTCACAGATTATTGAACAGAAATTACCCCAAGCACTGAAAGGTGAGGGAAAAATGGCTTTTATAACATCTACAGCTCAGAATAAAATACATATATTTGAAAATGGGATTTCTCAAACCTGCTTTGAGTAAGCAGCAGTGATTAAAAAGATAGAAAACATGGGAGAACATCTTAACCCAGACCATGAAAAAGAGAGACAGCTTAATGTTTTAAAGTCAGCATATGAACATGAAGAAATTAACAGTCCCTTCTGTTTAAATAATGAAAATGTGAACCAGTGTCAGGAAAAATAATTAATTTCCCTGAGTAAGGAAACAGCTGCTTGTGCATTACCTACACATAAGGGACTGACATATTTGACTCAAAAATATGAAACTGATGTTTCAGGAAGTTTTTCATTTCAGAAAAGTGTCAGGGTACATATGGATGATGAAGCAAATGAGAAAATGTGTTCTTCAGGAATGCATTTGCACATTGCAGAAATAAAATATTTGTTAAAATGCAATGGGTTTGAGCAATTAGGAGACAATTGGGCAAGAAAACATGAGAAGAAAAAGAAAGCACCAGACCTAGCAAGGAAAATGGATAAGTAAAAGAAGCCACCAGAGTTAGTTGAGAAAAATAATAAGAAGAAGGAGGAAGAAGCTTTTGCTTACTCATTGAGAGAAAAGGTGGGAGAAATGTATGTGCGTATGCCATAGAATAAAAGTGAACTTGCAGCATTTCTGAACATAATCCCACAATTGAGAGACAGAATTATGCTGTGGCACCCACAAGTTGATGGATTTGTTGAAATTTTAAAGGAGTTGTGCATTCATTTAGAAATGTTCTTTTACATTGCCATTCAGACTGAATTGTGGTTTGAATCTAAGGTTGTACAGAGGCCATGTGAAGAGACAATGAAAAGGGTTTGCATGAATGCACCATCATTTTCTGTTGTTATGGAGAAAAACATAGCAGTGATTACTTTACTGAAGGGCAGCGTGCCAGCAAGGGATGTTGATTGGGTACAGATTAAAAGTACACAGGATGGAAGTAAAGGTGGTTTGGTTTGTGCAAATTCAGGTATGGATGTTGTACTGCTGGAAAATGTGTCCTTTTGCCATCTTTATAACATATTTGAGCATCGGAAGAAGAAAAATAAATGTAAACATGATGCACAAAAACATCGAGAAATGCAGATGCAAAATATGCCAGCTAAGCAAATGAAAATGTCAGTTCAGAAAAAGGTACCTATGGCAGGAATTTTCCAAGCAAAGATGGTCTCACAAAATATTGAAAATGCTAATATTAATTTAAATAAGTTGTCCAGAGCAAATGTGAATTATTTCCAGAGGCAAAATCAGAACCCAGTCCAACAGGTTGCTGTGTTTGAAAATGAGAGTTTTAACCCTCACAATTCTGAATTTACCAAGTCCATTGTGGAGGCAGTGGAAAGTCCAGACTTAATTGCAGGAGTTTTAAACAAAGATATTACAAACCCAGTTTTAGAAAAATTTGCACCAAAATTAGGCCCATTTGAGGAAAATTGCCAAGTTGTTGTTTGTGACTCAGGCCTAGCAGAAAAACAATTGTTTTGCAAATTAAGCAGCACAGAATACTGTTCACCAGATAATGTTAATTTTCAGATTCCCGATGAGGATGTACATTTTAAAATGGCCCAACAAGAGACAGTTGTAGCATTATTTTCAGAAAAGACAGTTGAAAAATTACCTTCTGTTTTTGAAAAAATAATAAACACAGAAATAAGAGAGTTCACAGAGAAGGATGCCAGATTAATAAAATGTACAGAACATGTCTTATTAAAATTAGAACCAGATGAGATGTATTCAGGAATACCATAAATTGCAGGAATTTTACCAATAAAAGGATTTTTGATGGAATTGATTGTAAGTTTGTTTAACTTTCTGATCGCAGGTTCACAGAAAATAAATGAAAAGAATAGAATAGTGCAGGAGAATAAAAGCATAACTTTTCCATGTTGTCCTGTGGTACCGAATCTAGCCAATATATTTGTTCACATTCCATGTGCTGAAGAATGGCTTTCCTTTATTGATGTTTGCAAAGTTCATGTTACAGTCAGGAGTACTGTCAAAAAGAAGATGAATACCTGGGACACAAAATTGGAAAGGGAGGCAGAAAGGTGTCACCAGAAAGGGTGGAAATAATTTCCAAGATGAATCCACCTCAAATTCAGAAAGAAGTCAGGAATTATTTTGGGAATGGTTAACTGCTGTAGAGAGTGGTTAATAAACCTTTCCCTAGAGGCTAAGCCTTTACTGAGGCTGACACACAAGGGTATGTCTGATCCGCTTCCATTGGACAACAATTGCACAAAAGCATTCCTAGAGTTGAAAGAGAAAGAATGTCTCGCCCCAGCACTAGGAATGAAAGTTTATTTGAAAGAAAATACACCAATTTGCAGTGAGAGGGAGGGCTTCTCACTCTTATTGCCTATTCAAAAAGATGAATGTGTTCAAAGGTCTGTGATGTATTGCCCAATGACCTTTGACCCTAACTTCACAGAAATGGCAGCAAATGAATTGGGTTGTTATGAAACTGAATATGAGTGTCTAAATATCATGAAAATATGCATATAGCTAAATTCAGACTTTAAGGATGAACGTCTGAGTCAGCCCAACAATGTCCATTTTGTAGATGGCCCATGTTTGAAAGGTGACACATTAAAAGCAGCACATGCTGTGCATCTTATGCATTATGTTGTCAAAGCTTCATGGCTTTCAGTAGTTACCCTAGTCCAAAATTCGAAATTGATTGCCCTTACCATAACATGCAGTATATCTGCTCAAATGGGTGTCACTGTTGTCATGGGAGAGAGAAATGCTAATTCAGTTGCACACATTTATGTTCTGTTAGCATATACATTCAATGGAATCTTCACAGTTGAATTAAAAGAGGCTCAAGAAAATGATTTTGAAGCAGCACAACAGGGTTGTATCAGAACTGTTTTTGAGAAAAGTGACAACTGCATAGAGGCAAATGTGTTATTGCAAAGACTGATGCCCAAGTATAGATTGCCAGTTTCTCTGAAATCAGATCATAATGAGGTCTCAAAGATAATGAGTTCAGAACAACAGATTGGACAAGGAATGGATTGTAGCTATCTGCCTGAAGTGACAAGCATAATAAAGCAACACAATGGCAGCACAAGACTGTGTTTCAGCATCATAAAAGTTGCTTGAAATTGCACATGCAAATGCACTTGTAGAAAACACTGATGAGAACACTAGCCATTGCTGTGTAGGTCTGGTTGATGTACAGTGTGCAGTATCTCAATAGATTGCAGCTGCTACACAAGATCTGCATAATGGATGGTGCAACGGGTTTGATCTGAGAGATGCTGTGGTGAAACATCTGAATCTGATCAAAGTGAAAATAAGAGTGAAAAGCCTAGGTTGAAAAAAGTCCAAAGGATTGATGGTGCTCTGTCAGAGTTTCTCAGGACCTAAGTAGTCTAATTTGCATGGAAAAAAGTACAGAATGCCACGCTTTATGAGCCATTCTGATGGCAAGCTGATGACAAAGAGCAAAGAAATGCTGAAACTGTCCTGCTGAATTCTCCTTTTATTATTTTAGTTACTTATTTTAAAGAAGACTAACTGTTCCAAGAAGCTACTTACAGAACTCTGCACTAAAACATTTGAGCTTGGCTATATATGATCTGATTACAGATAGACTTGTGTTTGCTTTAGAAGTAGAAGTTAAATTGTTATATGCTCAGCTTTTGCAATTAAAAAAAAATGTCACTTGGGAAATTAAATATGTGTGATGAATTATAAATCATTTGATTATGATTTGATATCATCAGAAGGGTGGATTGATGGAGCAGATTTTACCTGGAGTCAGGCATTGTTTTATTATTGTGGTTCAGACAGACTGCATTTAAATTGCCACACACATTTTGGTTCAAGTTAAAAACATGGCACATGCAAAATATGAAAGTGAGGCCTAAGTCAGTCTGAAATGCTTGTGCTGAATGACCATGTGTTGTTGCAGTGTAGAGAAAGATGGCCTTTTTAGCTCTGAAGACTAATAGAATGTGTTTCTCTCTTCCCAGCTCATCCTTGTAATCTAAATTCACTATTCCTGTCTTAAAAGACTTTGGCTTGTTGCAGTATTAGATAAATATTTCAGTTGATAACACCTCTTTTTATAATGTGTGTGAATTAATAATGCACCAAACACTACACATGGGGCTAAATGCTTTTTGCATGAAAAGCTATCTAAAACACAAAAGCATGTTGCTGTGTGCGCTGTATTAACTGTGTGTGCTATATTAACTGTGTGCGCTGTATTAACTGTGTGTGCTTTTAAATTTTACACTAAAGCTTTATGCTATGTTGCACATTGCACATTTATTTTGCATGTTGTCATAAATAATAGATAAGCTGCTTGAAACTAATAGCTTGGCTAGGTAAACATTTATAAGGGGTATTTGTATGGAGTTGGGAAACATAATGGGCTGATTTACATGAAATTAATGTTCTCTTTGTGTTTGTTTTATTTTTGGGGCCTAAGAAAAAATGGCTGTCTGTGAATCCAGCAAGGCTATGACTTGTATGAAAGAAGAGTGCATGCGCAGATCTGTTTGACTCATACCACGAAGAAGTCAAGGCCTCTTTGTACTTTGAAACATTCTTGTGATTGTGCCAAGGTACCAGTTAGATAAAGTATCCGTTCTACTGCGCTGTGACAGGAAGGAAGGAAAACAATAGAAAAATTTTTCCTAGTAAAAGTTGCAAACATATAAAATGTATTAAATAATTTGCGCTTCTTTTGTTAAAACTGGTATGCTCTAGAATTTTCAATGAGTCAGTAAGGTTAGACCTCATGCTATTGTGGCAGACCAATCACGTATGAGTTTTCCTGAAGATGCAACATTTTTGTGTAGTCTGCCAAGAATTAGAGTATAAATAATTACCTCTCTGGAGACGTGATTGGCTTTTTGCTCACTGGTTGGCTTCTTGCTTATTTAGGCTACTAGGCTCATTAGGCTACAGGGGGGCGTGTGAGCTTTTGAGAAAAGGAACAGATTAGACCAGCCATTCTATGGGTTAGGTACGAGATCGTCACGGGTGCAGCCTTGGGCGTCTGAGGAGAGTCAGGTGGGGGCTCCCTGGTGATTTTATTCCAAAGTCCAGGCATGTCATATTTTGGCACGGCAGGTCACAATCCTTTGATGTCTGGTGAAGGAGGGACTGTCTCACTCCTTGCTTGCTCTTTAGACACAGAGAGATGCAGAAGAGTAGCAACAGATAGAAAGGCTTTTTAGATTTAGATGCTAAACTTTAAGTTTATGCTTTGATTAATTAATTAGGTCTGAAAAGATTTATTTGACTTATGCTTTTATTTCTCTTAATGGGAGATTTTTTTGCAAACTATTTAATTATTGATTAGCTTTGCAAGACTATTTTTCTCAGAAACTCTTTAAGAGTTTTAACTGATATTTTGCGCCACATTTTCTTTCCTACATGTAATGCTTATATGTAGACTGTAATAAGTTCTGTTTTAATGCTATTTTTCATGTTTTCCAAATTCTGTAAACTGAATGATATTTTACTAATGAATAAAGGGTCAGAGAAAAATTAACTTTTGTCTAGAAAATAAAACCCTTTAAAATACTCAACAACTCTCTTTATTGGCTTTAATAATAATTGCATTTTTGACTGTTCATGACTTTTTAAAGTCTCCTCAAGGTAATACATGGTGTGAAGGGCCCAACACCTTTTCAGCGGTAAATTAGAGATAGTATGAGGTTTTGGTATTGAGAATTACCGCTCAATCAATGGTATGGTGGTTCTTTAGAAGATTTCTCTTTTCAGAGTGGTTAGGGGAAACGTCAGGGGAAATGTCAGAGTGGGAAACGAGTGCTTAACAGTGGGGTAGAAGCTTTGGTGAGAATAGCTAAAACGGACAGGGTAGTCAAGTAATATTTATAAAATACCAAATTGAGGGATTGTACACTCTGAGATGGTGGCAGAAATTTGAGAGTGGAGTTGTGTGTAGTGGTAGGCAAATTTATCTAGACAGACACTGTCTTGCTTTACGCATTCAGGATTGTGGAGTCCTGTAGATGAACGGAGGGAACTTTGTCCAATAACTTGTAAATCACAGAGATGTCACTTCAAGGGTCAGCTCTCTCCAGGCCTTCAAACATTTAAGGTATTTCTCTGAACTCCTCCTTAGATTACAGTTCGGAAGTCTCACCCAATGACTTCCTGGATACCAAACCAACATTTGGTCTGGGGGGGGGGAAACCCGATTTTAATCAGCATTGAATTTCCTTTTCAATACTGTAATTCCCCTATACCAGGGAGGGGACTGATGAATATTTACCCACATCCTTCATGGCTTGGTTTGCTGTGCTGTGTAGTGTTCACAATGACTCTTATTATGCATCTGCCTGAGTGATTTTTATGCACAGTATGATATGACTCTCAACGAACAGAATGATTTGTGGGCATATTAGCAAGGGCCATATCGCTGCTTTAGCAGCACTTTTTGCAGCTAAAGCGGCGCTATTTGTATCGCCCTATCAGCAAGCTGTCGCTAACATCAGTTAGCGACAGCTTTTATGCGATAGCGACCGGTTTGGGGCCCGCTTTGCATGTCAGCGATATTTATCGCTAATGACATGCAAAGTGGGTGTACCCAAACTGTTAGCGACTGAAAGCAGTCGCTAACACAGCTATCGCCTATTAGCAAGGCAGGCAAAGCCATTAAAAACAATTGTGCTAAGCGCGATTATCGCTATAATCTAACGCCTGCTAAAACAATGGCCTATCTGTTTATCCAGTGGGAGGTGGATTGTCAGGTTAAGTCCCCATTGGCGTTAATGTGTGAATATCGCTGGATTTCCAGCGATATTCACACATTTCGCCGCTATCGCTGGATATTTTAGCACAATGGAGAAGAACGTGGCTGAGAGCATATTTTCTCTGCTAACATATCTAGCTATAAGCAGCGATAAAAAAGGCGCTAAACGCAATTTGCGATTAATATCGCTATTCCTTGCTAATATGCGCCTTGGACTTTTTTTCATATGTATGTTGTTTGTCTCTGAAATTTCAGATCTTATATATTGTTTGTTTATATAATATATCATACCAAATGGGATGGGGAACAGCCATTAGGATGCGGTGTTTACCCCGCACTACCATTACAATGGTGAATTTACAACGCAAGTCCTTACCACGACTTGCCCTGGAGGGCGCTCTAGGCTAAGGAATAGTAGATTTACTGTTCCAACACCTTCCCTACTGTACGTCGGCTGGTGTTGGAATAGTAAATCTTACTATTCCTAAGTCCAGCACCCTACAGCGCAAGTCGTGGCAACGACTTGCGTTGTAAAACCATTGTTGTAATGGTAGTGCGGTGTAAACACCGCGTTGTATTGTCATACAACTAAATGGGACTACCGTTCTTTCAAGAACTTCTTTAGAAAGAACATATGTGTTCTCTTGTATCTGGAAGACAAAAATAAACTAGCAAAGCGGGCCTACGCCTGGACAGTAATTAAATTATTCTTTGCGTAAGAAGCAGCTATACGTGGACATAAGCTATTCCTGGACCCTAACAATGATGTTCAGGCAGTTTCGATTTGGAGGGCAGGGCTTCCATCTTTCTTTGGATTTTGTACCTAAATGGTTAAACCGCAACTCTGGAAAGCAATACATACATTACATTTACGCAAGAGAATCCACCAAACATTTATTATGCACCTGTCCAGGCCTGGTCAGTGGCGCTAGACCTTCGGACACCTGTGGCGGCCCCTGCGTTTGCCGCCCCGTGGCGGCCGTATGAAAGAGTGTGGATAGGCTGCCGCCCACAAAACTTGTGCTGACCGAGACCCCCCTCCCATCCCCCTTGCAACGCCACTCGGCCTGCTATATGAAAGAAGGAGCTGATTGAAACAGCTGTGTAGTACATTGGGCACCCGCTCCTGTAGAAAGACCGTGGTGATATCATCAATGCAAGGAACCAATGCTATATTAAGCATCCGCATTGTTAAAATTACTGACTGTTGCTGAAAAGAAATTGAAAATAACATGGGAAAACCAAGGAGCATATTTACAAGCCCCTATCGCCACCACAACGTCACTTTTTAGTGACGGTGTGATGGCGATAGGGGCCTCGCCTTACTTACAATGCAGCGTTAGGCCACTTAGGGCCAGATGTAGGTAATTTCAATTTACCGACTCTTAAATACTGAATTTTACCGATTCGGTATTTAAGAGTCGGTAAATACAATGTAGGTAAAAAATCTGTATTTTTTACCGATTCGATAAAATTCGGAATCGGCCATTCGGTATTTACCGAATCGGTATTTACCAAATCGGTATTCCCTATTCATTCCTGTGGGTCTTTTGCCCATAGGAATGAATGGGGAATACCGATTTGGTAAATACCGAATCAGTAAATACCGAATCGGAAAGCAAAGAAAAGTGAAACTGAATCAGGCAGCCAATCAGGTGCTACCACCCTCCCCCTTCCTACCAGGAAGTGGCTACACAGGCAGCTGCAACTAATTAGAAGCTTCTGGAGAGGCAGTTGGAGCTGAGCTGAGTCCCTGAGCAGCAGAAAGAGTTTTGTGCACTTTTAAATTTGAAAAATGGCAAGCAGCTCAGACAAAGATCAGCCAGAGAGGAAGAGGAAGCTAAAATTCAGCAGCATGGAGCTGCATGTCATTGTTGAGGAGGTAGTGAAGGAGCACCCAAAACTGTTTGGCAGACAGTCCCTCACTGTGGCTGAATCTGCCAAAAGAAAAATTTGGCTGGACATTCAAGACAAAGTGAATGCAGTTGGAGTGACTCCTAGATATATAGAGGACCTTAAAAAGAGGTGGTACGACCTCAGGAGTCTGAAAAATAAATTGCTCAACACCACAAGCAGGCAAGCAAAACTGGTGGAGGGAAGAACCCGGCACCCCTCTTACTGACCTGGAGGAGATGGTGGGCTCAACCACAGAACCTGAAAGCATCTGCGGACTGGGAGATGTAGACAGCTCACGCCAGAGCAGCCAGCAGAAAAGGTAATACGAATGCACAGCAATCCCCCCCACACCATCATCCTTCCTTTACCCTATGTGGCTAAGGGAACCCCAGTCCAGTACAGCTAGCACTATACAGGAGCAGTGCATTATGGGACAAGTAGTCAGTAAATGAAAGACCATGTCATACAGCACAGCAACCACCAAGTTAGGGAAATGATTCCAGACAGAATGAAGCGCAGGCAACATGTACATTGTTCAAGGGAAAATTATTTAATTGTAGTGGCTGTGAGGCAGTAGAGCTTAGCTAATGTATGCTCATATGTCCACAGGTGAGACATCTCGCAGGCGTTCCCGGGAGACTGAAGGCACGGCACCAGAGAGGGATGAGAGTCAGGAGCCAGGTCCAAGTGCACAGAATGTATCAGAGGACACAGGTGCACCAAGTACACAGCCACCATCCCAAGACACAGAAATTGCTCCAGAGTTGCAGGCTTCCCCAGAACGTACACAATCCCCTCTGTTACTGTCATCCCCAGAAATGCCTGCATCACTGCCTGTGACAACACCTGCATCACAACAGAGCAGGATTCATGCTGTTGCCCCACTATTGGAAATGGAGTCATCAGCAGGTGACATGGAGGGGGAAGACACACACACCTTGCCTGGGGAAGGTAGCTCTGCCACACTGCAGTCCAGTGCAGAAGTGGCCCGTACTGGTACCAGACGCCGCAGGCTCCGAGAAAGCAGTGTAGCTGCACGTGTGGAGGATCTCAGTGTGTCCCGTGGCCTGGAGGGGAACATGGTCAAAATCCAAAGGATGCAGGGAAAGGCCATCATGTCTGTCCAACGCCAAATGAGGAACCTAAACAACAATATGGAAGTCATAGGGAAGGGCATCAGAGAACTAGTTGATGCCAACAAGGAGATGGCTGCAGGGATGCGTGATATGTCACAATCGGTACAGCTTCTGTGCACCAAACTAGATCAGGAAATGTCATTGAGACGCAAGGAGAAGCAGCGTGCGCAGCAACAAAATAAAGCCATCAACCGCCTGGCTTCAGCCACTTCCCTGCTGTGCAGGAGATGCATAAACATGCAGAAGGGACTTACGCAAAATAGTAATGAGGTGTCCAGAGGCATTGCTAGGATGACCAGTGCTGTTGAGGTGCTGATAAATGCACAAACAGCACAAACTGCTGCTCTGGATGTGCCAGAGAGTGAAGGGAGCTCAAGTAGGAGCAGCATGGCAAGCCCCCTTGTCGTAGAGACACGGAGGAGCAGCAGGCGCCACGGTGAGGCAACAGCCCAAACGCCAAGTGAAGACAGCCAGCCACAAACATCTGGCAGTGGTAGGCGTGGACACAAATGAGTAGTTTAGTTAATGGGGAAGTGACCCCGGACTAACATCATTGAATGTATATAATTTGTGTTGCACAATTGTGCTTTAGAAACCTGCGTAGTGACAAAATTAAACTACGTTGGGTGCATACTCCAACTGTCTGTGTCTCTTTACTTACTTAAAAGTAGTTGCGCGTGATCTCTTCCCGTCTGTGTCTGCCATCTGTTGGTGTTGGTACTCCAGCAGTGTTGGGTTCAGGCAGTGCTTGTTCGTCATCATGGTCCTCATACTCAGATAATTCCACCTCAGTGCCCTTCTTCATGGCAAGGTTGTGCAACTTTGCACAGGTTGCAATCATCTTGCAGCAGGTCACTGGTGTATACTGGCGTGCCCCTCCACTTTTGGGGAGGCAGCCAAACCTGCTTTTCCACAGCCCAAAGGTGCACTCCACAATGTTCCTGGTAGATTTGTGTGCCCTGTTGTATCTCCTCTGGCTAGGGGTTGAGGGGTTGAGGTAGGGAGTAAGGATGAAAGACCGGACCCTATATGCACTATCCCCCATATGTAACAGAAAAATACATTACTCATCCACACATACACATACATCAGCAATATGTATCAAGGGAGTGTTACACAGTGTTTTACCTAGCAGGTATCCTTCGCCAAATTCCCCCACTGTCAGGCGTCTGTAGCACCCACTGTTTTGGAAGATGTATGAGTCGTGGGTACTTCCAGGAAACTTGGCAACTATGTCCGTGATGATGGATTTTGCATCACAAATTACCTGTACATTTATGGTGTGGGTGGGATTTCGGTTCCTATAAATGTACTCTGTGGCAGCAGGTGGACATATTGGTATGTGGGTGCCATCAATGCAGCCAATTACGTTGGGGAAATGTGCCATGTGATAAAAGTCTGTCTTGGTCCTGAGCAGTTCTGCGTGCGTTGCAGGGAGGCTGATGTAATTATGCATTCTCTGCATCAAGGCCTCTAGGAATTTTCTAAAAAAACGGGACAGGCAGCTCTGGACACCCCACCAACCGCAGCACCAACACTCTGGTAACTCCCAGAGACAAGCAGGTGTAGGCAACACAACACCTGCACATGGGGTGGGATGGTGTGCGCCCTTGGGGTTGGGTGCTCCAAAAGTGGGTGGAGGTCCCTGATCAGCTCCAGGATGGTTTGGTGGTCTAGCCTCTACCTTTGTATGATCTCTGGCTCAGTCAGTTGGAATAGGGTGATTCTCTGCCTGTAGACCTTCTCCTCCCTTCTCCAGACCCTCTCTCCTTCTGCTTGTAGCCATAGCCGCCTCGCAATCACGTAGAATGCCACCATTCTGGTCAAACTGTTTCATTTTGGGCCTTTTTTTATAGCCTGCACCTGGTTACCACCTGATTTGAATCCATGGTAAATACAGACTCTTAAATACCGAATTTCATGTAAATTCTGTATTTTAGACGTTTCCTACATCTCAATGGTCATTTTTACCATTTCTTATTTACCGATTCGGAATTTTTACCGATTCGGTAACTTTACCGTATCGGTAAATTTACCGATTCTGTAACTTTACCGATTCGGTCAAATTACTGATTCTGTAAATTTACCGATTCGTACATTTTTGTGGCCCCTACATCTCAAACACCAAATACAGGTCGGTAACGGCCGAAATTCGGTATTTTCGGCCATTACCGACCGGTATTTGGTTACCTAGATCTTGCCCTTAATGCTGCCGTGTAAATAAGGCACCCTTTCATGCTGTATTTAGCGTGAAAGGGGCGGACAATGGGTGCTGTGGTGGGTGTTCCACCACAACACCCATTGATTTTGAAGCTGCCTCCTATTTACAAGAGCAGTGTAATTAGGAGGCAGCACCAGCATTAAGACCAGGGAAAAACTGGTCTTAAACAGGCGAAACGAGGAGAAATGCTTTATTTCTCCCCGTTTCTGCTGTTTCCTTGTCTGCTGCCTTTTGTACCACACAAATAAAAAGCAAATTGTATATGATTGTTTTTGTGCAGGAAGGTCCCCCTTCCTGCAAGTAAAGATCTTTTAGAAAAATTCAGTTTTGCAACTTCTAAGTGTGCTGCATTAAGCAGCACACATAGAAGTTACAAAACAGCATTTTAAGACCTTCCTGCACATAAACAATCTTTCCCTCAACAAAGGCACCCTTGCACTATGGTTAGCACCAGCGCAGGGGGGAAAGCAGGGCTGCACCATATTCTAGTAAATATGGTGCAGCCCTACGTTTCTAAAGTGACAAAGCCTGTTGTTAGCCTTGTTTGATTAACGACACGCTTAGCCACTTTTTTTTTTTTTTTTATTGTCCTCATTTGCCACCTAGGTTCTTATGGTGAAGACAGTAAGATTAACAAGCAAGATGCTGCCTCAGTTTTATTATTTTAAATGGTAGAGACCGAATTGTGGTATGGGCCACGTCTCTCAGCACTAGTGCTTGAATCAACAATGCTCACCGAGATAAAAACCTTAAGGAGGGTGTAACTTGCAGCCAGGATACCACTGGTTTAACCACCAGAGCACAGCTATTCCCAGAAATGGGTTTGATGGCATAATCATTGGACCCGGGAAAAAAAAAAAAAAACCCGGTCACTCAATGGACCCATTTCAACATATGCCAGAAAGCTCTTTTATCTGGGTTTCCAAATCTAGCCAAGTCCAACCTGGAGATCTGCAGAATTGAAGCGTACCAGTCATTAATGGAAGGAGGGAGAGGATCTTTCCATTTTCTGCAGATCTCCCTTCTAGCAAGCAAAATGGAGTACAAGCACAGGTTCTTCGCCGGGATAGAGACCCCTTCTAGCAGTCCAAATATTACCAGAGATAAATCAAAAACGATGTTAGAGCCAAGAGATAGCGAAAGAGTCTTACTTATGGCTTCCCAAAATAAAGACAAAAGAGGGCACTCCGAAAACATATGAGCGTCCGAGGCAGCCTCCAGCCCGCATTTCGGACATCGCACCATATTACCCGGTGTGAACTTTGAAAGTCGAAGAGGAGAATAGTACGCTCTATGGATAGTAAAGATGTGGTTCCTACGTAACCACGCCGGTTTAACCACATCCCACCGTGTTCTACACGATGTTCTCCAGAGATCTTGTAAATTGCTGTTACTCACATGTAGCGACCAAAGCTCATCTGGTAGCGAAAACGGTCCATCCATTTCCTCCAAAATCAGATTATACCAAGAAGAAATCTCCTTATTGGCGGGGAGGTTTGTCAACTAGAAGAGTTATTAAGTAGCTGTATCCTCCTAAAGGGAATTTGCTTCGTCGGGTGGGCTGGGTGCTATATGAACGGGACCAACTGGATATTTGCAGATATTTGAGCCTAGCCAAATTTGGGCAGATTTTATTACTCAAACAATCCTAAGAGAGCAACTCCCCATCAATAAATAAGTCACCCCAGACCACAACTCCAGCATCCCTAATCGGGACTGCGAGACTGTCCTCCAGCCAATCCGGGCTATCAGGAAGATCCATAGAGGTGTCTTGCTACTATAGTACCCTATTCTAATAGACTTAGTTAGCTGAGCCCATACTTTTGACATTCCCTGTAAGATCTATAGTTTAATTTTTTTTTTTACTTGGGGTCGCCAAATTTAAAAAGAAAGCCTGACTGACTGACACCCTCACCCTTAAGCAGAGTGGAGTACAGGATCCCTACCCCATATTCAGATGGATCTTTTAATAGCATCCTGGCATGAGACAACTGGAATGCCCAGGCATATGCCTGGAGGATTGAAGCTGCAAGCCCCCCCTTTTCTCTTCTCCTCCTAATCTTTTTCCAAGAAATTCTTGGAAGATGTTTGTTCCAAATAAATGTACTGATTTCGCCCTGTAACTTTTTAATAGGTAAAGGGTCAAAAAATAAAGGGATAGTATTAAATAGAAAAGATATTTTGGGCAAAAGAGACATTTTAACCAAATTGACCCTTCCCAATAATGAAAGAGGGAGATGAGCCCACGATTGTAGTAGTTTACGGCAGTCCTTAGCAACAGAATTGAAATTTGTTGTGGCAATCTGATCTATATTTCCTACAATGGTAAGGCCCAGAAATCTCATCCTACAGCGAGGACGAACACTAGAACTAAATAGGTTGTGGTCTATGTTCCATATCTTCATCTCCGTTTTTGAGGCATTGATCTCGTATCCGGATACCTTCCCAAATTCAGATGCCGCCTTTAATATTGCAGGAAGGGCCAAATGGGCCTCAGATGTAAAAATAAGAACATCATCTGCGTACAGGTCCACCTTCCTCTCCCACCCTCTGTACGTGAACGACTTAATATCAACATTGTACCTTAAACATTGGGCAAACGGTTCGAGATAGAGATCGAATAAGAGTGGGGAGAGTGGGCAGCCCTGCCGGGTTCCCCTTGAGATGTTAAAGGGATCAGAAAGTGCTCCATTGACCAGAACGCAGGCATTAGGGCTCTGATATAAGAGGCCAATTGCCCAACGAAACCTCCCTCCAAAGTTGAACTTTGCCAAGGCCTCCGACAGGTACAACCAGTTGACCCTGTCGAAGGCCTTGGTGGCATCCAAAGTAAGAACCGCTAAGGGAAGGGACTCCAGGGCAGCCAGATCGATAGCCCCTATCAAATCAAAGGTTAACTCATATAACTGCCGACCCTTCACAAACCCCTTTTGGTCCGGGTGCATAATCTTGGGGGCTACTAGAGCCAATCTGTTGGCAAGAATTGTGGCAAAAATCTTGTAATCAATCAATCAATCAATCAATCAATCATGATCATCCACTTTATTGTAAATATGTCCCCTAGTTTGGAAAGGACTTTCAACAAAATAATTTTAGACTTGATTTTTAATAGCAATATTTCTCGACAAGGTAATGTAATCTGATTCCAAATGCAATGGTTTTATTTAAGTGAACATAAATACATTTTTTTAACCTTTTTGTACCATACTATAATCACATTGGATAGGCCCAAATCGCACACAGTTGGGCTGGCCACCTCAGTAGATTAGGTTCTAAATCCTGGTCTTGATGAATTGCCTGTTGTCCTTTAGCGAGCACACATGGCAAGAAACATGTTGATCCTGTAATGAACTTCAAGGATCATTATTACCTAAGAAGGATACTTCTGTTCCAACCCTTTACAAGACCATCCACCAAGTCTAAAGGTAATTCATGCATCTTGGCCCCTTCTACTACCACAAGTTACCCCTGCTATACGAAAGGTGACTACTGGTGGCAAGGTAATCCCTTGACCACCTGGCAGAGAAAAGATCCTTGATAGAGAGCTCTTTTGAGGAGCTTGTTTGGCATTGCAGGGCTGCGCAGCGAGAAGCTGATCCAATCATTTAGCATGCCACTTCAATGGTTGAGGGTCTGCACATCTTATTGAGTGTGTCTCCATTGACCTTAAATCTGTCCTAAAACCAGTATTGGGCTCTTTAGACCTAAATGACGGAACTGCACAGTCTTTTATAAAAGCTCAACTGCTGAAACCCATGAGTATATGGTATAATCAAGAAAGGTTGTAGTGTGATGCGGGCTCTGACGTTTAAATATTTTGGACATTGAACTTGTGCTTGCTGCACTTCCAGTAAAATGCCCATTTCCATGTAATAAGAAGACAGGAAATGACTCCATCCAGGAAATGCAAAACTTTCTTTGGTCTTGTCTGATACTAACTTTTAAACCACAGCAGTATTGTTGAGTGCATTTGGTGGCACCCGAGGATTTTTTTCATCATTACACTTTCACCTATAGCAAAAGATGGGAAGATACAGGAATAAGGAGGCAAAGAAAAAAAACAATGATACAAGGAGAAAAGAGGTATTACAAACAGCCTTCAAGTGTGACAAAATAGATAGGAAGTGTAGAGTGATGAAAAAACAACTGTAAAGTGCAATCTACACTAGGAAGCATGAGTATTCGGCAATCACAGTGTAGAATAGTGCCCTTTTTGACATGGTCAACCCCATGTTTTGCCTGGTATTTGATGTAATTTCAACTGGAAGTGCACCTTGTTCCTACTCACATGGTCCCCAGTGCCAGATCTCTTTTTCTAAAACTGTATAATTGTTTCCCCCAATTGGCACTAACTTAAGTACCCTCTGAAAGTCCCTAGTAAATAGTATCCCTGGCACCTAGGGCCTGAGGTACTAAAGAGGGTCCACTCACCGAGGTCATGAAAACGGCCACTGTAGGCTTTGTCTCTTGGTGCGGACTATATTGAAAACACAACAATTGAAAACACAACATGGCACCCTATGCATGCCATGCCTGCAGATACTGCATGCAAAATAAATAAGGCACCTTTACCACAGGCCTTACTGCCCTAAGGCAGGGTGCACTATACTACATGTGAGAGCATAACTGCATGAGTGGGTATGCCCTTGTGCTGGTCAGTTCCACTACTACCAGGATAAGTGATCAGGAATGCCATGTCAAAAATATGTGCTGGATACTGGTAAAAACAAGTTCCTCAGCTATGTGATAGCTTCACTGAAAATAGGGATGTCTGGTATCCAAAACCACATATTAATAATTCCACACTGATTCCAGGGTCGGATTTATTAATACATGCAGACAGAGAGCACCTTGGAGGGGCCCCCTGAAAACCTACCAGCCCGTGGTGCTAACTGACTGGCTTTTTAATCCTGTCAACAGAGATGAGTGTCTGACCTCCATGGGTGAGGGCCTTGGCTCTCGAGAGACCAGAAACCAGACCTTCTTTGGCAGGGGGTGTTTTCACCTTCTCCCACAGAATGACCTGCAGATTAACTTTCCAAGACAGGTTAGCTTCAAAGAGCCCATAGCCTTTGGTATGCAAAACTGGTTTCTCTTACAGGAGATGAAAAAGTTCCATTTTGTCCAGATTCATTTGGCATGTGGACAGGATAAGCTTGTCCACCCTCAGGCTAGTGCCACCCTTAAGGTAGGCTACCTGAAGTGGAGGCAACTTTTCAAAGTTAGACATCTTGGTGATGGCAAAATTAAGAATTCTGGGCCAGGGTTATGACACCTCCCCCAGGGGGTGTTGTAGTATTTTTAGTATTGTATTATAGTTTACTTTCCTTCCACACTATTGTAAGCTCAACTTGGTTTGTATTGGTTTGAGTAGTACCATGGTGATAGAACCTGGCGAATGAAATCCGACATACCTAGTAAAACCACCTACAATACGGGCGAATGAAATCCGACATACCTAGTAAAACCACCTACAATAGACCGGGAAGAGAGTCCCATCTGGACTATGTCTTGGCCCAAATGGTGAAGTGGCCGACAATCCAGGACTTTAGGGTGAGGGAAAGGACCGACAGTGACCACAATGCACTTGAGCTTGACCTTGCCCACCCTGGCCCCCAAGCTCCCGTGACTAACGCGGAAGGGAATAATCCTGCGCTTCTCCTAGACAATAGCAGGAGAAGAATCAGGTGGGAGCACTAGGTTACAAGCAAGAATAAACTCCCCATGTTCTATGATGGGATAACTCCCATCTTGGAAATTGTGGGGAGCTTGGATACCGAGGCAAATAACAAAGACTCCCAGGACAAACTGTACAAGGCGCATGAGGACCTCATAAAAGCTGCGGCACCTCATTTCACCTTTAGTTCACGGAAGCCAAGAGGGGGGCGGCAAGGCAAAACATCATGGTATAACCCAGCATGCAGACGGGCAAAAACAGAACTCCTCAGATTAATCAAGGAGGGCTCAGGGGGGGATAGCCTTAAGCAAAGCAGGCGAGCTTACAAGAAACTCGTTGCCCACGCTAAGCCGAATGGGAGGAAAACCAGTGGGAAGAACTCACCAAGGCCCTAGCGATCCAAAACCAACGCCTGTTTTGGAGGATAGTGAACGGGGGATCGGGGAATTTACAATCGGCACTAGAGCCCAACATTGCCCCTGGGGTGTGGCAGGCTCACTTCCAGTCCCTATACAGCTCTGAGCCGGGAGAATCTCCTGCTGACACTGAGGTTGGCTGGCCGGGTTATGAAGGGGAGCCAATAACGTTGGGCGAGGTCACTGCTGCCATTTCAGGTCTGGCCTCCGGAAAGGCGCCAGGACTGGATGGTTTACCAGGGGATATGTTTAAACAGGAGCCCATTATCTGGGCCCCTTACCTTGCCACCCTTTTCAATGGAGTTCTTGGCGGCATGGAGATCCCTAGTACTTGGCTGGGGGCAGAGGTGGTCCCCATCTTCAAAAAGGGCTCGCCTCTCCTCCCAGCCAACTACAGACCAATCAGTTTAATAGACGTGGCACAGAAACTGTTTGGTAGGGTTCTCCTGAACCGACTCCAGGGCTGGATGGAGGAGGTGGGTGCCCTTAGCCCCTACCAGGCTGGATTCAGGAAGGGGGTATCCACAGTGGACCAGGTTTTCAGATTAAACCTAATCTATTGGAGGGCAGCAAAATTCGAGGGCGGTAGTCTGTACACAATTTTTGTGGACTTACGGGCCGCCTTCGACCTGGTGCCCAGGGGGAAACTTTGGAGCATCCTGGCAGAGATGGGCGTTCCCCCGGACATCCTATTGATCTTACAGAGGCTGCACCACAATAATTACGCCCGAGTGAGGTGCGGGAGGTCGGGGGAACTGACCGATAGATTCCCCGTTGGCCGGGGGGTAAGGCAGGGTTGTGTGCTGGCACCGACCCTGTTTTGCCTCTTCGTCAACGGGGTAATCGCCCACCTGAACGCCACTGACTATACTGACGCCCCCAAATTAAATGGCAGCAGGGTGCCCGCAATTATGTTTGCGGACGACACCCTGCTGCTATCTAAAACCCCTATGGGTATACAGAGGATTCTGGATTCCTTTGTGGCCTTCTGTACTGATAGGGGGATGGAAATTAATGCGGCAAAAACCAAATTCATGGTCTTGAATCCGAGCCAAAAACTGCGGCCAAATCCGCAATTGGGAGCTGCACGGCTCGAGAGAGTAGCCACCTTTGAATACCTTGGTGTGACTCTTAACGAAACCATGAATTGGGGATCCCACCAGAGTAGGGCTAACCTCAAACTTATCCAAACCACTGGAGGTATCGCCCGTATGATGACCGGTTCAACATACCGTCCATTGGGGGCACTAATCCAGATATATAAGGCCCAGGCTAGGGGAGCGATTATGTATGGGGCAGAACTGTGGGGTCACACACCTTGCCGGAGTCTGTCACTAACGGAAAACAAGTTTATAAGACAGATAGCCGCACTCCCGACCAGCACTCCGCTCCTCCCCTTGAGGCTTGACTTGGGTTTACGACCGTTAGCAGATGAAATAAGCCTGAGACCCATAGCCTTTTGGCGCAGGCTGTGGAGCAGCAATGACCTTGCTGAATACAGGGCGGAACTGGTCGAACTTCTGAATCACCCAAAAGCGCTCAATATCCCCTGGATCAAAAACATCCAAGTCACTTGCATGGAATTAGGGCTCCCTGACTTATGGACTGAGCCGGCGAATGCCGCACTAAACATCTCCAAAAGGTCCCTGGCTAACGTATATCACGAACACAAATTCGCCAGGGCCCAAGCTACCCAGGAAGAAGGGTCCTTATCCTCCGTATTTCTGCAAAGCAAGGATCTGTATAGGTTTGAGAAGGTACTGGATCCTATTTCCCCTGTACTTGCCAGAAAGCTGTTTCTCCAATGGAGATACAGCACACTGCCCTTCCGGTCCTTTACAAGCGCCTGGTCATCGGCTCCCACCACAAAGCAGTGTCCGGTTTGTGATGCAACGGAGGAAACCGACTTGCATGTGGCTTTTTTCTGCCCAGCCTACAAGGTAGCAAGAAAATACTGGCTTCTCCCGTTGATAAGGAATATGGGCTGCAGGGAATACGCACCAATGTACAGGATTTTAAAATCTGATATTTCTGGCCCAACTGTTTTTGCTTTAACAAAATTTCTAACCAATGTTTGGCATACGCGTAACCGCATTTTAAAGGTGTTGGGTCCCTCTTAAAAAATTTTTAGATGCATAGTTTGTATAGCATTTTTTAGCACATGCATTCCAATGGTTTTTATCTGTTCACGAAATGATTATCTGTGGTTGTATATGTGTATTGTGTATCTTTTATGGCCAAATGGCCGAAATAAAGATTGGAAATGGATAGAACCTGGTGTAAGGAAACTCTAGGTCTAGTGAGTCAGTTGCACCTGGCTCAGCCTCCTGGATGGATGGGATCAAATGTTACTGCAATAAACTTATCAACTACTTTCAACATTGGAACAACTCCTTTTATTTTCAACTTGATTTTTTCAGGTGTAGTGGCCCGAAGGGTAGGTAGCCCATTGGCTACTACTCTACACTCTCCTGATGCCCCTAAATTCAGTAGTTAGGGGAGGGCCTGGCACCGGAAAATTAGATCGAGCCATCCAAAGGAGAAAAAGAATGGCCAAGAGTAAGAACTACAGAGGAAGCAACTGACCTGGCACCAAATCTGTCAGCTTGTACGCATCCTCATGACAATTGTGCCAAAGTCATCTTGCCATGCAAGCTGCTGCTCTTCCAAAGCCTGGGAGGTCTGCCAGCACTTGTACAAAGACACAGGAACTCCTATGGAACAGCAGAGCTGTTCCCCAGCATCTTGCAGGTTCCAAACACTGAGCTGTGAGTCTCCAAGACTACAAAAACCCAACACCTGGAAGCACCACTTCATCCGAGCCGCCAAGCTCGAGCTGAAGTTGGCCAATGGTGCTAAGATGGTCTCCCGACTCTCCCGACTCGAAGCCCACATGAGCTTGCCTTGTTGTGGGCTTCCGACGCTGTCGGTAACATCTGTTCACAGACCCCATCTATTGTAACTACTCCAGGTAAGGAAATCCCAATGCCTAAAGACACCTCTGTGCCTGTCGCCCCTGGCCTGTGAAGAAGAAAACCAAAGGTGTCCCCTTGTACCTGAGCATCGTGAAGCCTGAGCCCCTACTGAACCTGAGCCCCTACTGTTGAGTCAGCCCGACTGGCCTCCCAGTCCGGCACTACAGCATCTGTTCACAACAACCGATCACTATCAACTTTGCTTGGGCACCCAATACTGTTTTGCACCACTGCACCCATCCACTGTTGTGCCACTGGGGACTCACCTTGAGTCCAGGAGGTTGGTCTTGTAAGTTGTTTCAAAGAACTTGTATGTCATATGTGTTTCTCCTTCCAATGGGTAACATTGGAACCTCCACAAAAATGCACTAAGTGCTGACTTTTTAAATGTAAAATTATTTATCTTAAAGGTAAGCCCCACATAGTGGGATTGCTGAGTAATGGTCAGAGGCCATGCCCCTTTTCCCACCACTCTGCAAACGCATGTCTCAGCTCTCTGCTGGTGGGGCTATGAGGTCCCCTTGCGTTCTGAGGGCCTCAGGCCTAAGGTGGACTTCATCGCCCAAGCAGCAGTGCACCAGGAGTCGCATTTGCAGAGTGGTGGAGTAGGGGGGTTGGCTTTTGACCACCTCTCAGCAATCCAGCTGTGTGGGGCTTACTGGAGGTAACAGGAGGGCTAGTTGGACCCTAAGGACCCTCAGCAGCGAAGAGGACTTTGTCCATCAACCATGAGTGTGCCAGGAGGCGTGTTTGCAGAGTGGTGGGGAGAGGGGCGTGGCCTGCTATCAGAACTCAGCAATTCTGCCCTGTCGGACTTACTGAAGGTAATAGGAGGGTTGTTGGCCCCAAGGACATCCTTGGGGACCAACTACCCGTCCCCTTACCTCCAGTAAGTCGCATACACTGGGTTTGCTCAGAAGTCTTTGGAGGCCACACCTCCTTTCTCCACACCTCTGCAAATGCACCTCCTGGTCCACTACTTGTTGGGGGATGAAGTCCACTTTACCTCTGAAGGACCTTGCAAATCCTACGCAATGGAATTCCTGACAGCTGGTTTAAAGGAGGGGCCCTACCTGGGCGATTTTGCCCCAGGATCCCAACCTCTGGTCATGGCCACTTCATTTGGGACCACAGGGGAGCCCTAAAGCTCCTGCAGTCCCTGCTGGCTCCTCGCCTCTTGCGGGAGCTGGCATTGCTTTTGGGCAGAAGGAGCTGCTAACATGCACCTCCATCTGCCCAAAAGCAATTCTGCTTCACTTCATGGAAGCAAGAACGTTTTCTTTTTTTTAGAAGCGAGAGTATTTTCAATGCAGAGTTGGCTTTGGTAGGAGTAGTGCTACCACCATGTCATAGCAAACTGCAATGTCCCAAGTGTGGGCACCCCGGGACATTGCTGTAGCTGGCCCTGGTGGATGGCTGTCGCTGGGGCTGGGGTTCACAATAGACCCCCGCCTTTACTTGATTTGTACCCTCAAGAGGGTGTAGTCCCCAGGGATATGTGGGGGGGCTGGGGCCATGCATTCTATTTAATATGTAGCCACAGGGAGGTGGTGATCCCTGGGACAGCGGGGGTGCCAGGCCCCCGCATTTTATTTAAAATCGCCCCAGGGAGGTGGTGGTTTTAAGGGTTTTGTGGGGGCAGGAGCCCCCGATGCACTCCTTTTTGTAAAGAAAGCCTCAGGGAGGTGGTGGTCCCAGGGGCTGCATGGGGGCCTGGAGCCTTGCCGACAGTCAATTTAATATTTAGCCCAGGGGAGCTGGTGATCCCCTGGCAGCGGGGGGCATGTGACCTCCTGCATTTGAATGAAAATAGCTCTGAGGAGGTGTTGGTGGCAGTCCACAGGCCTTCGTGGGTGGGGCAGGAGCCCCTACTAATTTTATAAAGAAAGCCCAAGGGAGGTGGTGGTTGCCGGGGTTGTGGGGGCCCGCGTGGTCCTCCGCATCACATTTTAACATTGCTCCCTGGACCTGGCCCACTTGGGGGCCTAATGCTCTCCCACACTTCATTTAAAAAACATTTGGGAAAGATTCAGTACCAAATGCGACTTCTGCCAATATTTTTTAACAACATGCTTTTTTAGCACAGGGACCCCCCTCAGCAGGCAGAGGGGGTCATGGCATTTCTACCCTGCCCCCTTTTCTTAATTTTTTTATGTTTTTAAACTTTTCCCTTGTGACTCTGTTCAACCGAGTCACAAGCTGGTTGCCCATACTTCCTAGTTGGAACTGTTGGAAGCCAATCATATCCCAGGCTCGAGATCGGGGGTGGGGGGTTCGCAGATCTTTGGCAGTCATATTTGTATATCTGAGAAATGTTAACATTTCTCAGAAACTACTGAATGGATTTACATCATTTAACCAAAAAGTGCTTTCTAAGCTAAGTGCTACCTTTTTGCTAAATTTGGTGCAATTCCATTCAGCAGTTCGGACTGTAAATGTGTGTAAAGATTCCTATAAAAATTAACATGCAGAAAACGCATTTTGGGACTCCCCTTTTTCTTGTCCCGGACTTGACAGATCACCCTGAAACTTTCAACAAAACAGCTGAAGTGAGTGGGCCATTCGTCATTAAGTGGCAAAGATATTGGCGAAAGAAAAAACGCTTTTTGAATAGAAACAAGGTCCTAACTATAACTACCTACTGGGGACTGCCAGTAGGTTATATATATATATTCACAAAAAAAACATAGGTTTCACGGATGTTATAGTTAGTTGAACATTTGACTCTTACAAAAACAGAGAAATTTGCCTGTTATAGTTAGTTGAGCTAACTATAACCCGCGTGCCTGCAATTTACTGCTGATGATGTCACATATTACATCACTCATGACATGGTCAGTGACATCACTGATGACATCTCAAATGACATCACTGATGACCACCAGTGATGTCATTTGAGATGTGGGGGGTCCTCAATCCTCCCACGGTCCCGCCGGTTCCCCTTCTCCTGGTGGAGCCGGCATTGCTTTTCCACATGGGGAGCTGCTAAGATGGAGCTCCCCCTGTGGAAAAGTAATTGTCTTTGATTTTTGGAAGAGAGAGCAGGATTCCATGCTCTCTCTTCCAAAAACCAAAGCAGTTTGCTATGGCAGGGCGGGAGCCACGAGGCTCCCACCCTGTCATAGCAAATAGCAGTGTCCCGGGGTAGGCACCCCGGGACACTGCAAGAGCCAGCCCTGGAGGTGGTGGTCCTCAGGGCCCTTGAGGGCTCCAGCAGGGGGGCTGCATGCACCCCCCACCACTTTCAAAGCCCCAGGGTACCCCCCACAGGTTTAAATTTTTTTTAAATAGAAGCCCCAGGGGTGGCAGTTCCCGGGGTTGCGGGGGGCCATTAGCCCCCATAAATGTTTTTGAAAAGCCCCGGGCTGTGAGCCCGCGCAAATATATTTTGAAAGCCCCGGTGGTGGTGGTGGTCTCCGGTGCTTGGGGGGCCTTTGAGCCCCCAACCCATTATTATTTTTTAAGCCCCTGGTGGTGCCGGCCCCCGGGGCTGAGAGTCCCCCGCACATATTTTAGAAAAGCCCTGGGGACGATGGACCCCAGGGCGGGGGGGCCTCTTTGGGCCCCCCATTACATAAAAAATATTGCCCCTAGGACTTGGCCCCCCGGGGGTTAAATAGTAACAAAGTGCAGGAGCCTAAGCTTCATTTTTATTCTTCAAGGCCGGATGTGCCGATCCTACGTGCATCCCGTGATTTCTTTGGGGCCTTGGGGGTCCTTGTGGGACCCCCTGAGCAGGCCTAGGGGGTCAGGATGTTTCTACCCTGATGCCTTTTCGTGTTTTGCGCTGTTATTTTTCTGATGTCTTGTGCCTCGGTTCTACCGAGGCACAAGATGGCTGGCAACACTTTCTGATTTTGAGTGTTGACAACCAATTACCATAAAGCTTGTGATCGGGAGGGTGCGCGGATTCTGCGAGCCAAAGATATCGAAACTTTTTTCATTTTGAATTTCTCAGGAACTACTGAACGGATTTACACCATTTAACAAAAAAGGTTCTTTCTGAACCAAGGGCTACCTTTTTGCCAAATTTGGTGTAATTCCGTTCAGAAGTTCGGGCTGTAGCTGTGTCTAAGGTTTCCTATAGGAAATTGCATGGGGAAAACATGTTTTGGGAACCCCCTTTTTTCTTGGCCCCCGCTTGCCGAATCACCCCAAAACCTTTAAGATAGGAGCAGACCGGAGCACCCCATGAGTTTTGAAAATTTCACAAAGAGTCGGCAACCGGCGCCAAAGTTATTGCGAATAGAATGTTGCAGATTTCCTATGGAAAATTACCTATTGGCAACCGCTAGTAGGTAATATATATATATATACCTGAGGGTAATCATTGCAAGCACTAAGAAGAGCATGCATGCGTTTTCAAAGGCGAATGACTGTGAGAAAACCCTCCCTCCCTCCTCCCTCCGAAGAAGGCCGATGTAGGCTGAAATGCATTAGGAACAGGAAAACAGAGTGTTTTAATTGGTGAAATAAAAGGATGTTTCCCTTCCTGCAGTGTGTGCGCCTCGACTCCTTTCTGCAAGGAAAGACTTTGGAATAATTTCACACGGCCTGGGTCCTGGCCGAGAGGAAACGCACCCCCAGCAAAGTGCGCCGGCTCTGCCCACACACAGGACCATTTTGAGTAGACGGTGCAAGCCTAAGCGGGGCAGCGGCAGCCACCAGGGACCTGACCTTGGAATGGGCCCCATGTAAACTCTAAAATAGTTCACAAAGGGACACAGGAATCACCGTATTTTTTGAACTACCAGCCAGCAAACGCACTACAAAGACCGGCATGCTCCTCAGGCAAGTACAAATCAAGCACCCACCTGAGGGTAATCATTGCAAGCACTAAGAAGAGCATGCGTGCGTTTTCAAAGGCGAATGACTGTGAGAAAACCCTCCCTCACTCCTCCCTCCGAAGAAGGCCGATGTAGGCTGAAATGCATTAGGAACAGGAAAACGGAGTGTTTTAATTGGTGAAATAAAAGGATGTTTCCCTTCCTGCAGTGTGTGCGCCTCGACTCCTTTCTGCAAGGAAAGACTTTGGAATAATTTCACACGGCCTGGGTCCTGGCCGAGAGGAAACGCACCCCCAGCAAAGTGCGCCGGCTCTGCCCACACACAGGACCATTTTGAGTAGACGGTGCAAGCCTAAGCGGGGCAGCGGCAGCCACCAGGGACCTGACCTTGGAATGGGCCCCATGTAAACTCTAAAATAGTTCACAAAGGGACACAGGAATCACCGTATTTTTTGAACTACCAGCCAGCAAACGCACTACAAAGACCGGCATGCTCCTCAGGCAAGTACAAATCAAGCACCCACCTGAGGGTAATCATTGCAAGCACTAAGAAGAGCATGCGTGCGTTTTCAAAGGCGAATGACTGTGAGAAAACCCTCCCTCCCTCCTCCCTCCGAAGAAGGCCGATGTAGGCTGAAATGCATTAGGAACAGGAAAACGGAGTGTTTTAATTGGTGAAATAAAAGGATGTTTCCCTTCCTGCAGTGTGTGCGCCTCGACTCCTTTCTGCAAGGAAAGACTTTGGAATAATTTCACACGGCCTGGGTCCTGGCCGAGAGGAAACGCACCCCCAGCAAAGTGCGCCGGCTCTGCCCACACACAGGACCATTTTGAGTAGACGGTGCAAGCCTAAGCGGGGCAGCGGCAGCCACCAGGGACCTGACCTTGGAATGGGCCCCATGTAAACTCTAAAATAGTTCACAAAGGGACACAGGAATCACCGTATTTTTTGAACTACCAGCCAGCAAACGCACTACAAAGACCGGCATGCTCCTCAGGCAAGTACAAATCAAGCACCCACCTGAGGGTAATCATTGCAAGCACTAAGAAGAGCATGCGTGCGTTTTCAAAGGCGAATGACTGTGAGAAAACCCTCCCTCCCTCCTCCCTCCAAAGAAGGCCGATGTAGGCTGAAATGCATTAGGAACAGGAAAACGGAGTGTTTTAATTGGTGAAATAAAAGGATGTTTCCCTTCCTGCAGTGTGTGCGCCTCGACTCCTTTCTGCAAGGAAAGACTTTGGAATAATATATATATATATATAATATATATATATATATATATATATATATATATATATATATATATATATATATATATATATATATATATATATATATATATATATATATATATATATTGTTCTCCAAAGAATTCTCTCAGCATTAAAAGGGCACACGACCGCGCCCCCACCATCTGGCATTTATTACCTCGCTGCAGCTTGCCCCAAGATGCCATCTATTTCCTCATGGCCAACGCGTTTCGAGGCAGAGCGCCTCTTCTTCATGGGCAGGAAACAGGCATTGCAACATCTCATTTCCGGTATCTTATAATTATTGGAAAATAGCCCTGATTGGCTTTTGCTTCGTGCATACATAATGATTAGTGCATTATGGATATTTGAGACCCGTGAGATGAGTGACAGTTCATTCCTGTAGTAGGTGCAAATGCGTGTTACAAATTAAAAGCAAATCTTCACCTTCGTAGGTTAGGCACTCTCGAGGCAGGCTTAATTAATTGCTGGGACACAGTGCTGTACGGAAGTTGAACATTCAGCTCCACAGCCTTTCAGTCTGAAATGGTGCTCCTTTCCACGGCGAGCAACCGTGTGTATCATTTTGTTCTCCAAAGAATGCTCTCAGCATTAAAAGGGCACACGACCGCACCCCCACCATCTGGCATTTATTACCTCGCTGCAGCTTGCCCCAAGATGCCATCTATTTCCTCATTGCTGACGCGTTTCGAGGCAGAGTGGCTCTTCTTCATAGGCAGGAAACAGGCATTGCAACATTTCATTTCCGGTATCTTTTAATTATTGGAAAATGGCCCTGATTGGCTTTTGCTTCGTGCATACATAATGATTAGTGCATTATGGATATTTGAGACCCGTGAGATGAGTGACAGTTCATTCCTGTAGTAGGTGCAAATGCGGCTATGATCTGAGACTGAGAATGCAAATTGAATACTGCAAATTGAGTAAGATATTGTTTTAATTTATAATCTAGACACCGTTATAATTGTTAAAAAACTTTCTGTAAATAAGATCCCTCAATGAGTGTATACTAATTGACTGTTCCAAATATTTTTAGATTGAAGAAATCTGATTGTAGTCCTGAGGAAGGTGTATCATCAATCCTAACACCGAAACGCGTCGACAACTTGGCTAATTTTATTTACTGTGAATCTATGTGTATGCAATGTTAATGTATTGTGATTATTTTTATATGCAAAACTGTTGACTATATGCTGCTTCTTGATTAAGCTTTTAATAAATTTGATTTTAATAAATAATTATGTTTTTTGGATATAATTGTTGAACATGTCAAGATATGCACTATTGAGAGCAGAAATGTTTTAGGTGTCTTATTCATAAAAGCTTTGGCGCTTTAATTTAGGAACCACAGAAAGGAACCCTTTTTGAGTGTAGGTGCAAATGCACATTACAAATTTACGAAGCAAAAGCCAGGCTGGATTATGAGCATGGACAAATATTTACCTTGCAAAAAAATACGATAAAATCAAACTTACTAAGAGTAATGCATCGGCAAGTTCTGTGATTAATCCGGATAGCGCTAACACAGAAGAACCTGGTCCCTCCTCTGACGCCAGTTCCAATGCTGGCAGCGAATCTGACAATGAGCAAGTAAGATCAAATCGCTTGGGGTTTCGAAAATGTACTCTTGCCCAGGAGCTAGATGCAGTTCGTCAGGACAGGAAGCAGAGCTTGCGCTCAAGTGACATGACGCGTTTCAGCCCTAGGAGGGCCTTGATGACATGACAAACGCTGAACAGGTGAGGTAACCCTTTTAAAGTGCTAGCGTGCATATAGAATAAGGCAGATATAGAAGATAGACTAATACTTATTCCTCTATCTTACCTAAGTAACTCCCTAATACTGTTTGTTTACACAGTGCAAGCAATAAATAACAGTATAAATATGATAAATACAGGTTACATTATAGGCGCACAAGAATAATTTAGGCTTTAAAACTATGAGTACGGAATAAAAGGCAAATAAAAACTATAGCAACATGTAAAAACATCTTTAAAAAAGTTAATTACATATTAATATGTTATCATGCCATATCCCTATCATGTTTTTACCAAATATGCATTGTGTGCCACCCTGTATCAAGGACACGGATCACAGGAGATCTCAATTTGACCTGTGCATTGCCTCAAATCAAACGGTAAAATGATCCCGATCTCCTGTATGAACAATGTCCTGTTGAAGCTTGCAAACTTTCTGTGCTGACAGGAGCAATAAAGCCCTAGTGGGCAATACATTATGTGCAAAATCGCAATTTTAGTGCAAGCACTGAATAAATAATGCACAATTCATACATTTTCTGTCACGCTAGATAAAACCCAGTGTAAAATACTAGAAAAAAGAGTGTCACATCTATAAGTTTAAACATATACTAATTAAAAATTGGAATATTAGAATATTTGCTGCATTTGATACGGGAAGCAGCACATATGTATAAGATGATATATACACATACAGAAAAAAGGTCAATATATACGTGAATCATTGATACAGGACAACAGATAAGACTCATAGGTGGGTGTATCTTTACTAGAATTCATTCCATTGGGGATCTTACAGTCGAACAGTATTATGTGACGTTTTTCTAACTTTCGTAAGAGACCCTCACGGTCTCCCCCCCTCCTTAAAGGAGGAACTGTATCGATAAGAAAGTATTTTAATCCCTCTGGATTCTTGTTGCGGACCTCCTCAAAATGCCTTGCTACAGGGTACGCGGTGTCGCCGTTGGTGATGGCTCTGAGGTGCTGTAGTATCCTTTTATGTGCTGGTAACTTTGTGATGCCCACATAAGGTAGGGCACAGGGACACTCCAGCACATACACCTATATATATATATATATGTATATATATATATATATGTATATATATATATATATATATATATATATATATATATATATATATATATATATATATATATATATATATATATATATATATATATATATATATATATATATATATATATATATATATATATATATATATATAACCAAAAACGCCCAGAAGCTTGAGGCTGCACAGCACTGCAGGTGAGTAACAACTCTATTTAAACCAAGCAGGCAGCTTAACATCCCTTTGAAGTCCATGGCCTGACGCGTTTCGATGCGCTGTTTGCATCTCCTCAGAGGCCGTGTCGGCGCAGGTGGTTAGTGGCTACCACATCTCCCCTGCGTGTTTCCGTAATAGGGGGCTTTCAGTGCTCCTCCTTTAGTGGCAGTTCATTTTTAAATGCACACTGGGATTTGAGGTCTTATTTTGCCAATTAACGCCCTCTAGTGGGTTACCTCCGCTGCAGCTAATTATGGACAATTATTCTCGCCCTCCAATGAGCCTTGGATGAGACTCTGCTGGCTTCATTAAAGGTTCCCTGCAGCTTCAGAAAGAGGAAGCTTCCTCTCTCCTAATGCCCATTGGTTGCGGGCAGTGCGATCCCTCTGCGACCTGGAACCGCCGCATAAAATGTAACCAAAAACGCCCAGAAGCTTGAGGCCGCACAGCACTGCAGGTGAGTAACAACTCTATTCAAACCAAGCAGGCAGCTTAACATCCCTTTGAAGTCCATGGCCTGATGCGTTTCGATGCCGCTGTCTTCATCTCCTCAGAGGCCGTGTCAGCGGAGGTGATTAGTGGCTACCGCATCTCCCCTGCGTGTTTCCGTAATAGGGGGGTTTCAGTGCTCCTCCTTTGATGGCAGTTCATTTTTAAATGCACACTGGGAATTGAGGTCTCATTTTGCCAATTAACGCCCTGTAGTGGGGTACCTCCGCTGCAGCTAATTATGGACAATTTTTCTCGGCCCTCCATTGAGCCTTGGATGAGACTCTGCTGGCTTCATTAAAGGTTCCCTGCATCTTCAGAAAGAGGAAGCTTCCTCTCTCCTAATGCCCATTGGTTGCGGGCAGTGCAATCCCTCTGCGGCCTGGAACCGCCGCATAACATGTAACCAAAAATGCCCAGAAGCTTGAGGCCGCACTGCACTGCAGGTGAGTAACATCTCTATTCAAACCAAGCAGGCAGCTTAACATCCCTTTGAAGTCCATGGCCTGACGCGTTTCGATGCCGCTTTTTGCATCTCCTCAGAGGCGTGTCGGCGGAGGTGATTAGTGGCTACCGCATCTCCCCTGCGTGTTCCCGTAATAGGGGGCTTTCAGTGCTCCTCTTTTGGTGGCAGTTCATTTTTAAATGCAGGCTGGGATTTGAGGTCTCAGTTTGCCAATTTCCACCCTGTAGTGGGTTACCTCCGCTGCAGCTAATTATGGCCAATTTTTCTCGGCCCTCCATTGAACCTTGGATGAGACTCTGCTGGCTTCATTAAAGGTTCCCTGCAGCTTCAGAAAGAGGAAGCTTCCTCTCTCCTAATGCCCATTGGTTGCGGGCAGTGCGATCCCTCTGCGACCTGGAAATGCCGCATAAAATGTAACCAAAAACGCCCAGAAGCTTGAGGCCGCACAGCACTGCAGGTGAGTAACAACTCTATTTAAACCAAGCAGGCAGCTTAACATCCCTTTGAAGTCCATGGCCTGACGCGCTTCGATGCCGCTCTCTTCATCTCCTCAGAGGCCGTGTCAGCGGAGGTGATTAGTGGCTACCGCATCTCCCCTGCGTGTTTCCGTAATAGGGGGCTTTCAGTGCTCCTCCTTTGATGGCAGTTCATTTTTAAATGCACGCTGGGATGGGAATTGAGGTCTCATTTTGCCAATTAACGCCCTTTAGTGGGGTACCTCCGCTGCAGCTAATTATGGACAATTTTTCTCGGCCCTCCATTGAGCCTTGGATGAGACTCTGCTGGCTTCATTAAAGGTTCCCTGCACCTTCAGAAAGAGGAAGCTTCCTCTCTCCTAATGCCCATTGGTTGTGGGCAGTGCAATCCCTCTGCGGCCTGGAACCGCCGCATAACATGTAACCAAAAATGCCCAGAAGCTTGTGGCCGCACAGCACTGCAGGTGAGTAACAACTCTATTTAAACCAAGCAGGCAGCTTAACATCCCTTTGAGGTCCATGGCCTGATGCGTTTCGATGCCGCTGTTTGCATTTCCTTAGAGGCCGTGTCAGCGTAGGTGATTAGTGGCTACCGCATCTCCCCTGCGTGTTTCCGTAATAGGGGGCTTTCAGTGCTCCTCCTTTGATGGCAGTTCATTTTTAAATGCACGCTGGGAATTGAGGTCTCATTTTGCCAATTAACGCCCTGTAGTGGGTTACCTCCGCTGCAGCTAATTATGGACAATTTTTCTCGGCCCTCCATTGAGCCTTGGATGAGACTCTGCTGGCTTCATTAAAGGTTCCCTGCATCTTCAGAAAGAGAAGCTTCCTCTCTCCTAATGCCCATTGGTTGCGGGCAGTGCGATCCCTCTGCGGCCTGGAACCGCCGTATATCATGTAACCAAAAATGCCCAGAAGCTTGAGGCCGCACTGCACTGCAGGTGAGTAACATCTCTATTCAAACCAAGCAGGCAGCTTAACATCCCTTTGAAGTCCATGGCCTGATGCGTTTCGATGCCGCTTTTTGCATCTCCTCAGAGGCGTGTCAGCGGAAGTGATTAGTGGCTACCGCATCTCCCCTGCGTGTTCCCGTAATAGGGGGCTTTCAGTGCTCCTCTTTTGGTGGCAGTTCATTTTTAAATGCATGCTGGGATTTGAGGTCTCATTTTGCCAATTAACACCCTGTAGTGGGTTACCTCCGCTGCAGCTAATTATGGACAATTTTTCTCGGCCCTCCATTGAACTTTGGATGAGACTCTGCTGGCTTCATTAAAGGTTCCCTGCAGCTTCAGAAAGAGGAAGCTTCCTCTCTCCTAATGCCCATTGGTTGCGGGCAGTGCGATCCCGCTGCGGCCTGGAACCGCTGCATAACATGTAACCAAAAATGCCCAGAAGCTTGAGGCCGCACAGCACTGCAGGTGAGTAACAACTCTATTTAAACCAAGCAGGCAGCTTAATGTCCCTTAGAAGTCCATGGCCTGACGCGCTTCGATGCCGCTGTTTGCATCTCCTCAGAGGCCGTGTCAGCGGAGGTGATTAATGGCTACCGCATCTCCCCTGCGTGTTTCCATAATAGGGGGCTTTCAGTGAACCTCCTTTGGTGGCAGTTCATTTTTAAATGCACGCTGGGATTTGAGGTCTCATTTTGCCAATTAACGCCCTCTAGTGGGTTACCTCCGCTGCAGCTAATTATGGACAATTTTTCTCGGCCCTCCATTGAGCCTTGGATGAGACTCTGCCGGCTTCATTAAATGTTCCCTGCAGCTTCTGAAAGAGGAAGCTTCCTCACTCCTAATGCCCATTGATTGCGGGCAGTGCGATCCCTCTGCAGCCTGGAACCGCCGCATAACACATAACCAAAAAAGCCCAGAAAATTGAGGCCGCACAGCACTGCAGGTGAGTAACAACTCTATTTAAACCAAGCAGGCAGCTTAACATCCCTTTGAAGTCCATGGCCTGACGCGTTTCGATGCCGCTGTTTGCATCTCCTCAGAGGCCGTGTCAACGAAGGTGATTAGTGGCTACCGCATCTCCCCTGCGTGTTTCCGTAACTCCTTTGATGGCAGTCTCATTTTGCCAATTAACGCCCTCTAGTGGGTTACCTCCGCTGCAGCTAATTATGGACAATTTTTCTCACCCCTCCATTGAGTCTTGGATGAGACTCTACCGGCTTCATTGAAGGTTCTCTGCAGCTCGTAAGTCGTCCAGTAAGCGTACCTAAGCAAGAAAAATAAAAATAATTTTAGATATTTTTGAAGTGTATGTGTTTACATGTTGGGTGGCTCTAAAAAGAGCCCTTGTGTTTATTGGGTGATTTTAGTACCAACAAGTAAGTACCGATGCAGAGTCTAAAGTTGAAGAGGAAGACTCTGTTCCCCTCATCTGTAAAATGTACACCATCTCTCCTATAGATGCCATGCATGTTGAAGCGGAGATTGTTATGGTAATTGGACCCCATTCTATAGTCTCGGAGAAACGCAGAAACAGATTTATTCACATGTTTCCTAGCTTTGTCAATTTGTGGACAAAATTGATTGGACCAGTTCCAATTCTGCCGTTGACATATATTAGAACAGACAAAGGTAGTTTGGGGGAAAAGTGACATCAGTTCAGTAAAGGTGTCCTTCATAAACATTTAGAGACCTACCCCAGTCATCATTGCCACCACAGTGCACTATTATGAGGTCAGGGTGTTGGAGATGCAAAAAGGATTTCAACAATGGCATCAATTGGTGCCACTTCAACCCTCTCTGCCCAATCCATTTAATGTCTACATTTGGTAAACCTAGGTCTTTGTGAATTCCTTTCTGTTGTGCGTACCTTTAGCTCCAGAAAATATAGCTGTGTCCCGCAATCCACACTCTAAGCATCTTGAAGAGAGGTCTGGATGCACTCAGATCGTTTCTGTCAATGAAAGAGCAGTTTGAAGAATGTTTTTTCTAAAATGGTGGATAAGTGGACTTTTGAAAAAAGCAAAGAAGTGATTGGTTGTTTGAAAAATTTTTAGATAGAAAACTAGGGTGCAATTTTCTGTTATTTAAAGGCCTGTTATTTATTGGTTAAGAAAAAATGATAGAAAAGAACATTACTGAAGATAAGCTGGTATATTGGGAAGTCAAGCACACTTGCTGTTTTGATTTGCAACAATGTATGATGCACTTTTCACCTGTGTGCTCAGTTAGGTGTTCTCTGAAGTGTTTCCATGGTAACTGGCAGAATGTGGAATGGGGAAAGGGTTGAAAGTTTTGTCAGGTGGAAAGGGTTCAAAAGTTCAAGTAATAAAAAAGTGTGTTTCAGTTTGATTTAATGTGGGAATAAATGTGATTTGTTATTTTTTTTGTATATATGCGTAAATTGAGTGTGTAGATTGACAGGAAATGTTTGCTGTTTGCTATAGGACTTCCTGACTCACTAGGGTTGCTTAGTTAGTTTTACAATGATCCCCAATGTCAAAATATTTTTTTTTTTTGCTTAGGTACGTTTACGGGACGACTTACAGACTTTGCACCATACGTCGTACGTTCGAGCATGGTACGCGCACGGTAAATCTACTGTAAAAAAACAAATAGCCTCTGCTCTATGACTAATTTTTTATAATCCCCGGGGACCCCATCCCCCGGGGCTTTAACTATATGTTTGCGGGGGGCTTATGGCTTTTACATTTTTTTTTTAAAAAAGACGTGTGGGGATGCTCAAGCCCCCCCACAAGCCCCGGGGACCACCACCCGGGGACCACCAACAGGTGGGAGGGGGGTCGCACGGCCCCCCTCCTGGAGCCCTCGAGGGCCCTGGGGACTGCCACCTCCCAGGGCCAGCTCCTGCATTGTCCTGGGGTGCCTACCCCCGGGACACTGCTGTTTGCTATGGTAGGGCGGGAGCCTCGTGGCTCCCACCCTACCACAGCAAACCGCTTGCTCTCTCTTTCAAGTAGGAAAGCAGATTGCTTTTCGTCAAAGAGATCAGCATGTAAGCTGCTCTCTTACGAAAAGCAATGCCGGCTCCCGGAGGACGCGGGGAGCCGTCTGGGACCGTGTGGGCTTTGGGGCTCCCCCCACGGTCCCCAACATTGTATTTTAGCCCCGGGGGATGGGGACCCCGGGGATTATAAATAATTAGTAATAGAGGTTATTTTTTTATGATAAATTTACCGTGCGCGTGCCATGCTCGAACCTACGACGTACGGTGCAAAGTCTTAAAGTTGTCTCGTAAGCATACCTAAGCAAGAAAAAAATCAATCAGAAAAATTTATTTTACAGATTTCTATCAAGTTTATGTGTTTATGTGTTGGTTGCTTCTAATTAAACCTTTTCTATTTATTAGTACTTACAAGCAAGTACTTATGCATAGTATAAAGTTATTGAGGAGCAGTGTTTTATAGCGTGCTGAACTTTTGACATGTGTTGACAGTTGACTTTTGCATGATCTGTTGGGGGTAGGGTGAAAAGTTATGACAGTTGGAAAGTTTTGATATGTTGAACCAATAGAAATGTGTGTTTGGTTTTGAATTGTCGTGTTTAGGAATTTGATTTGTTATTAATGTGTATATATGTGTAAATTGAGAGGGAAAACGTGTCGTTTGTTGGTTCGCTGCAAGCACTGAAGCAGAGAGATTCTGTGTAAAACTATCTGCTGTGTGAGTGGGATGCTTTCTAATCTACCAATCAGTTTGGAAGGTGAGTTGATAACTTGTAAGGGTCTGTATGTGGTGGATTTTTTTTCGATGTGTTTATCCTTGTAAAGTTTGTAGAATTATAGTCTGAGTTTGTGTGCATTTGGATAACTATTGTGATAAAAATCATTTGGTAAGTTAATGTGTTTAGTTTGTCACCTTTGTTTAATAAAGTGCAGTACTAAAAAATGTAGCATGTGTGCAGTCACTTTTTTAGTTGTAGAATACTTAATAGTGTAGCTTGTTTAGAATTAGGCTTGTGTTCTAAATCTACAATTTTGTAGGCAATCAATCAATCAATCAGTGACACTTATAAAGCGCGCTACATACCCGTAGGGTCTCAAGGCGCTGGGGGGGGGGGGGGGGCGCTACTGCTCGAACAGCCAGGTCTTCAGCTTCTTCCTGAAGGAGAGGTGGTCTTGGGTCAGGCGCAGGTCGGGAGGGAGGGAGTTCCAGGTCTTGGCGGCCAGGTAGGAGAAGGACCTTCCTCCTGTAGTCGCTCTTCGGATGCGGGGGACGGCGGCGAGGGCGTGGTTGGCTGATCGGAGGTGGCGTTTGGGAGCGTAGAAGTTGACTCGGCTGTTGAGGTAGCTCGGGCCTTGGTCGTGTAGGGCTTTGTGTGCGTGGGTGAGGAGGCGGAAGGTGATTCTTTTGTTGACGGGGAGCCAGTGAAGGTCTCTCAGATGTCCGGAGATGTGGCTGGTTCGTGGGATGTCGAGGATGAGTCTGGCTGAGGCGTTCTGGATCCGCTGGAGTCTCTTCTGGAGCTTGGCGGTGGTACCGGCGTAGGCAGTGTACATATACTGCTGCATACACTTTTGGGCATATTTACAAGCCCCGTGGGCCTCTTTCTTGTTCTATTGTGTCTCATTTTTGGATGTAATGTTGGCAAAAAAATAATGGAGCAAATTGGAAATATATTTGCAAAATGAGTCAGGATTGTCCACTGAAATGTAGTGGTCATATACATGGAATGTGTTCAGTCAGTTAAATGTTTTAGTGTGGTAAATGTGTTTTGGTAAAATGTATGGTTTTAATTTTTTTGTCTAGAATCACACTGAGCATCTGTGTAAATTAAGGCATTATACTTGCACATTTTTCCATAGTCTCCCCTGTCTCTCTTCACAGTCTACCTCTCTGCTTATATTGTCCCCTCTCTTTTGATATTTCCCCTCTTATTTTATTTTTACTTGTCTTTGTTCATAGTGCTGCTTGTCCTCATTGTCTCCTCTGTCTCCTAATAGTCCCCCTTCTTTTTATACTCCCTCCTCTGATTTCTTAATCCTCCCTCTTTCACCATAACTCCCTCTTTTTTTATATCTTTTATTTTATTGAAGTTCTTGGTAACATCTTGATCAAAACATAAAGAGCATATTTCCTAAACATACAAACAGGCCTTCACATTCTTTTCAGATTGAAAAAACAATTTTATACACAGATTAATCAAAATACGATCCCCACATTTTTTCACACTTTTTCATTTCCTCAGTTCTCCGAGCATAAAGTTGTTCGCTTGTTCTAACTTTCTTCATTTTTTGCAACCATTCCTGAAACAGAGGAACCTGAGTTGAACGCCAATTCTGGAGTACTAATGACCTAGCCACTGCCATTACAATATATATCAGTTCTACAGAATGATCTAAAAGTATAAGATCCGGATCAAAGCCATATAGCATTAATTTAACATTCCAAAAAATCCTGATCTCATAATATAGTTGAAAAAAAATGAAAATGTTATCCCAAAATAGCTTAATTTTATGGCAAAGAACCATTATATGAGAACAGATGGCTGGATCATAATGTAGACATCTAAAGCAATTGGATGAGGCATTGGTATACATTTTGGCAATGGCCGCCAGAGTACGATACAAAAGCCATTTGCCAAAAAAAGCATTCTGCGCCAATTGGCTCCCCTTAATAAACTAAAATTAAATTTATTAATGGTTTTCCAGGTATTAAGGGATAACCCATGGTTCTCCTGTTTCTGCCATTTTTTAATTTCTTTTAGAGCTCAGATCCCCCTCCATACTCTGTGCTAAACAGCGTTTCTATTCCCCCGGTTTCTTTACCCGTATATCCAAAAAAAGATCCTTAGTCAACTGTGTAGGATTGCTAATGTGTAATGGGTCCATTTGTTCCAGACTTTTATAAATCAGATTGTAGGAACCTATCAACAAAAAATTCCCCTGAATTAAACATACCATTTCTGCCAAGGTTATCCAGGATCCGTTCCTAACAAAATCTGACAATATGGTGAACCCAGCACGCTCCCAATTTGCAACTATTCCTGAGACGATTTTAATCCCTATAAATGCAAAAACACTCATCAGGGGGGTTTTTAAATTAAAAAAGAGGAGGGAATATCTTTTAAGCAAACATTGTGTCTTTTAAAAAAACAATTCAAAGTCTTGTAGCGAACAAATTTAGGTGATTTGGGAACCTGAAGAGGGGACGGGATTTGGATCTCAAGGCAAAAATGAATCGTAACGTTTTTTTATAAATAATGCCTGATCATAAGTTTCGTTTTTAAATCTGGCCAAATACTGTGCAAAATAAGCATTGTAATAATCTTTAAGATTGGGTAGGGAAAGACCTCCGTGCTCTGTGTCCTCATAAAGTGTCCCTATTGCAATTCGATACGTCTTTTTTGCCCTCACAAAGCCTGAAAACATAGATTCTACTTTCGAAAAAAAAGCACCAGGCAAAAAACAAGAAATGGTAGAAAATAAAAAATTAAATAGAGGGAGTACGCTCATTTTTATCAGTGCTACCCGACCAAGAATTGATATTGGTAACGGGTTCCACCGTGCAAACATTAAGCTCACCTTCTGAAGAAGAGGAACAAAATTAAGTGTATATAAATCTAGAACTGAAGCAGAAAAAAAGACCCCCAAATATCTTTTAGGTCTTTGTTTAATGCAGCCACCTATATCAGGGTGTAATTCGGGGTCTATCCCCCCACAAACCAGGATTTCTGTCTTTTTTTTGTTAATCGTATAACCCCCTAAGGCCTCAAATTCTTCAAAGATCTGTAAGGCCTGCGTTTGTGATTGCATATCAGGTTTAATTAGTAACATAACATCGTCGGCATATAATTTAATTTTGGCCATAGAGGGAATAGGGGGGCGACACTCAAACAATTCCGAATTGCGGCTGCTAATGGTTCGATTAAAAAAGCGAAAAGAATAGGTGACAAGGGACAACCTTGCCTTGTGCCCCGCTTGACTAAGACTGACCCTACCATGGCTGCATTGATTACCACATTGGCTTTAGCACCTGTATATAGATTCTGAATTAAATTAATAATTTCTTATGGGATCCCAAAATGCTGCAAAATAATGAAAAGTGTTGCCCAAACCACCAAATCAAAAGCTTTTTCCGCATCAAATAATAAAATGAAAGCCGGAACTCCCCGTGTCTCAAAATAATCCAGGGCCTCAGTCAAATAATGTGAGTTCGTAATTAATTGTCGACCTGCAATAAAGCCATTTTGATCAGGGTAAATCAAATCTGGGGCAATAGTGTTAAAACGTATTGATAATAATTTTGTGGTGATTTTGTAGTCAGAATTTAATAATGTAATGGGTCTATATGAATTTGGATCCTTGGGTTCTTTCCCTTTCTTAAAAAAACTCACTACGGTGCCTTCCTGAAAAGACTCTGGAATTTGACCGCCATCCAAAATAGAATTTAATAATAACAAGAGAAAATCAGAAAAGGAACTAAAGAAGACCTTAAAAAACTCGGCGGGAAGCCCATCCGGGCCACAAGCCTTGCCATTTGGGAGGTTCATTACCACAGACTCCAATTCTTCCTTAGAGAATAGGCTAGCCATTCTCACTTAGTCTGCTGGTGTAAGAGTGGGCAATGCGTATCTACCTAGAAAATCGAATAACTTATGATGATCAATAATATGATGCTTACTATAGATCGTTTGATAGTGACAGAACATTATTGAACCAATTTCTGCCGACTCTGCTGTCTCTCTAAGTGTTATTGGGCATTTTAAAGATTGTATCAAATTTGCCGCGGCTTGCTCTTTAGCCTGCCAGGCTAATAATTTACCTGTGAAGTTACTTTCTTCATAGATTCTTTGTGTTTGTCTATGAAAGACCTCTTCACTCTGGGCGAAGAAATTGGCACTGAGTTCCCGCTTAGCTTCATTTAATTGCTTTTGAACGCTACTAGATGGGTTACATTGCCGTTGCGCATTTAAAACCTGGATTTTTTGTTGTAGTGAATTTCCTTTTTCTCTAACAGAAGACCAGTCTGCTGCATCTTTTCCAATAACTATACCCCGGATAAAGGCTTTCAGGGAATCCCAGATAATATGGAGAGGAGCCGTGCCAGTGTTGCGAGCAATAAAGTCTGTACATCTCTGATTTAAATAGGGCAACCCAGGTTTCATCATGCAAATGTGTCTTATTAAATACCCATTGTTTAGGGACTCAAATATTTTCCCCCAGATCAAGCTCAATAGCTAACATTGCATGGTCAGAAAAGCCATTATGTAAAATTTTCTGATAGGAAAAATTAAGTTGCCTGGAAACAAGAAAAAAGTCAATGCGGGAGGAAGACCTAAACCTTCCAGGCCAACAGGTGAAATCTTTTTTTTGTGGATTTCATATTCGCCAGGGGTCACACAGATCAAGTATTGTCATATTATTGGAAATACATTTAAGTGATTTAGGTTTAAGCTGTTTTTTGAAAAAGTAGTAGAATCTAATTTAACATTCATAAGAATATTAAAATCACCTCCGATAACAATATCTCCTCCCACCATTAGCAAAGACTGAAACAAATCATCATAGATCCGGGAATTGTCATCCACTGGGGCATAAAAGCTAACAAAGGTGATCGGCCTTTGTCTATTTTTAACCTTACATGGGGCCCAGCACCAACAACCTGAGCCACAATCTTCTGTCTGTAGAATGTCAACACCCATATTTTTATTTTAAAAAAGTGCAACTCCCTGTTATTATGCTGTAAACGAAGAGAAACCCCGATATGAGGCCCAGATTTTAAACATGGAGAAATCGTCTATTTTGGCAGCTGAGATGTGAGTCTCCTGTAGCATTATTACAGCAGGATTTTCAGTTTTTATCCATGTCTCTATAGCTCGCATTTTTTTCTTATTGTTTAATCCGTTGACATTAAAGAAGATTATTTTAAGACCCCCGGCTAATAGACATTCATAATTATAAAAATAAAAAAATTCAAAGATGATGCACATTTTTCATTCTACCGCCCTTCCTTATGTTACATATATCAAGCCAACAATGCCCATAGCACAAAAAGACCAAGCAACAAAAAGCACCAAAAACTTTTTTTTTCCCTTTTCAACCCCTCCACCCGTGTTCCCCAACCCCACCTTCCCCTCACCCCGTGGCCCATCTCCTACTCCTATTTTACTACCCCACGCCGGCCACAGAGCCATAACCCCTAACATTGAGGTGTCTTGTTATTACACCCCTTAACCCCCCAAACACCCTTCCCCCAGCCCCATCCCCCACAAGAATAAAAAAAGTGCCTATTCAAAGAGGAAACCAAGCTTTTAAAAATTAAAAAAATCGAAAGCTTTTGGAAAAAAAAGAAATTCAGTAAGGTAAAGTCAAGTCCTTCTAGCCACACGAGATCTTATTGAGCAGCTCCTGTGCTTCATCGACATCTGTCAGCATGTAGAATTTGCCCTTGACTAGAACTTTTAATTTTGACTGCTGAGAAATCGTAGCTTGGGCACCCTTGGCTCTGAACAGCTGAAGAATTTTTACGAATTCCTTCCTTCTCCGAGCCGCAACAGCGGACATGTCCGAAAAGATTCAACACATTGCTCTCGATAAAATCGTCTCTTTTACTCGGAGAATTGGAGCTTGGGTGATCGTTAAGTCTCCCTTGAATTCAGGAATTACTTCATGCTGAAGAAAAAAAGTAACCCAGTGGACCATATTTGACCCCTCTATTCCTTTCGGAACCCCTACTATTCTTAGATTGGATCTTCGGTTATAATTTTCCAAATCATCCAGTTTGGTTTCTAGAGCCTTAGAGGTTTGGATCATGATTTTAGCATCCCTCTTAACTTCCATCATTTTATCCTCCAGACCAGAGATTCTACTCTCAGCCTCTTGAAGACGAGCAGGAAAAGTGGACACCAGATCCTCGATTTTGTCCAATCGTTGATGTATCAGTCAGTTCAGATTTTGGAAACCGTTTCAGTTCCCTCACCTCGTCTAAAATCAAATTCAGCATGTCTTTGACTGACATATGAAGCTCCCCCACACTCTCAGTATCCATCCCTAAAATTGGGCGGAATGGATCCACAGCACCCGCAGATTTGAGGTCAAGTTGTGGTACTGCGGAATTTACCAAAACATTCCCTCCTTTACCTACAGGTGGTGAGCTTTTTTCAACAGAAGGTAAGAAGTTAAATGGTATTGTATCAGCTGACTTTGATGTTAAGCCCACGGGTCCAGGAGGAGCCATAACTGTGGATGTCACTGGTATTTCTAAGATATGGCTTGAACACGTAAAAACTATGGGTTGAACCGGGCTACTGGGTACCACAATGCTAGGCTTTTTCTCAAACAGAGGAAATTGTTTGGGGGTTTTAAGTACCACAGGCGTCTGAGCTTTTCTATCTTCTTTCAGACCGTTTTGGATAGATAACCCGATCTGAGCCGCCTCAGAAGCAGTATGATTATCCATTACCTCTGCGGGCTCCTCCGATGCCATGTCACCTGAGCTGGTTAGAACCGGTAAAGGTATAGATATTAGGGGAAAATCCAGCTCATCTGAGCTCTCAGAGGAATGGGCAGAGACCTCGTCCTTATCCTCCCCTTTATCTGTCTGTTTAGCTACTTCAGCTGCCTCTCTAGCTTGTTGGCGACGTGCTCTTGCTTTAGTACGTGCATTCAGAAGTTTGCCCATAATGTATTAAGTTCTCTAGCAATGTTCTTTGGCAATGTCTTGGCATAGCACATAAAGACTCACCCAGAAGCGCCAAATGTTTTGGAAGCGAAGGGCAAAAGATCAGAAAAGAAAAAGGGCTCAAATCTGCTGTCAGCAGTCTCAATTCGACGAATCGACGAATCCTGGAATCCTGAATGCTGTGACAGATGCTTAACACCTTAGCTGTGGCGCAATTCCCTCCCCAGTGCTGCGCTGTCCATTCGAACTAGTGCTGAATGCACGTCCAATGGACGTGTGCAGCACTGGGGAGGTAGTGCTGCCGTCGGCCAACGCCCCGACGCAGCACTTAAGGGGTTAAGTGCTGCCCCAACTTTCACAAAGCCCCCAAGAGTACACAGAGCATCCCGTTGATGCTAAGTGCGTAGGGTCTTGTTGCCCCCCACACAGCGGCCGCGCCAGTTGACAAGAGGCTTGCGGCGGCAGGGAGGAGACCGGCTTTGGACACAAGAGATAAGGAAAAGCAGCAAGCTTTCAGGTAAAGTTCAGGTAGGCTTATTTACACAAAGGAAAAAACCATGACCGGACTTAACTGCATCAGGCTGCCAGTCATCAATAGTCTCTCATCTACGAATCCTCCGTAGATAAATCAACGATGCGCTCGGCAGGGCGAAGCAGGGCTTGTTGTACAATTTTCACCCTTCCGCTCGAGTGCCCGCAATTTCCACAGAGTCCTCCGAGGAGCAGAGTTTTTGACAGGTTCCTGCCGCTTATAATACTGGGACAGGTAGTCCCCCCCACACAGCGGCTGCGCCTGATGGCAGAGGCTTGCGGCGGCGGGGGGAGACCAGCTCCGGATACCAGGGGCGGAAGAGCTGCGTCCTCCTGAAGTAGACTATAAATTGCAGGTAGTCTGTCTCTCCAAGCAGTTATAATATAAAATGCTGTAATGCTTATCCTGTGCAGTCACACCAGCCGGCCGGTTTAACCATTGTTAGTATGCTAGCATCCGAAGGTAGAGTCCACTCAGCAAACACCAGCACGAGCAGTACGAACGCCAGCTGGCTGCTGCCATCATCCTCGTGGGGGGAGGAGCAAGGGAACAGGATGCTCAGGTGCTACGTGGAGGCGTGCAACTCCACTGTAGCGGTCAGTGCTCATCATAACTCCCTCTTAACAATTTCCCAGTCAATAGACTGCTGCATACACTCCTGGGCAGATTTACAAGCCCCTTGGGCCACTTTCTTGTTCTATTGTGTCTCATTTCTGGATGTAATGTTGGCAAAAAAATATTGCAGCAAATTGGAAATGTATTTGCAAAATGAGTCAGGATTGTCCACTAAAATGTAGTGGTCATATACATGGAATGTTTTCAGTCATTTGAAAGTTTTAGTCTGGTAAAAGTGTTTTGGTAAATGTATGGTTTTACATTTTTTGTCTAGAATCACACTGAGCGTCTGTGCAAATTAAGGAATTATACTTGCACCTTTTTCCATAATCTCCGCAGTCTCTCCTTACAGTCTACATCTCTCTGCTTATACTGTCCTCTCTTTTCTTATATTTACCTTCTTTCTTTATTTTCACTTGTCTTTCTTAATAGTGCTGCTTGTTCTCGTAGTGCCTTCAGTCCTCTTAGTCTCTCTCTGTCCTCATTGTCTCCTCTGTCTCCTAATAGTCCCCCTTCTTTTTATACTCCCTCCTCTGACCTTATAATTTTCATCATATCTCCCTCTTAACAATTCCCCAGTCAGTATACATAGACTTATGCATATACTCTTGGGCAGATTTAGAAGCCCCTTGGGCCTCCTTCTTGTTCCACTGTGTCTCATTTTAGGAGGTAATCTTGGCAAAAAACCTAATGCAGCAAATTGGAAATGTATTTGCAAAATGAGTCAGGATTGTCTATTGAAATGTAGTGGTTATATACCTGGAATGTGTAAAGTCAATTCAACGTTTTAGTGTGGGAAATGTGTTTTAGTAAAATGTATGGATTTTAATTTTTTTTGTCTAGAATCACACTGAGCGTCTGTGTAAATTAAGGAATTATACTTGCACCTTTTTCCATAATTTCCCCTGTCTCTCCTTACAGTCTACCTCTCTCTGCTTATACTGTCCATCTCTTCTGATATTTCCCCTCTTTCTTTATTTTCACTTGTCTTTCTTCATAGTGCTGCTTGTTGTCATAGTCTCTTCTGTTCTCTTAGTTCCTCTCTGTCCTCATTGACTCCTCTGTCTCCTAATAGTCCCCCTTCTTTTTATATTTACTCCTCTGACCTCTTAATCCTCCCTCTCTCATCATATCTCCCTCTTAACAATTCCCCACTCAGTATACATAGACAACTGCATACACTCTTGGGCAGATTTACAAGCCCCTTGGGCCTCTTTCTTCTTCTACTGTGTCTCATTTTTGGATGTAATATTGGCAACAAATAATGCAGCAAATTAAAAATGTGTTTGCAAAATGAGTCAGGATTGTTCACTGAAATGTTTTGGTTATATACATAGAATGTGTTTAGTCACTTAAACGTTTTAGTGTGGTAAATGTGTTTTAGTAAAATGTATGGTTTTAAATTTTTTTGTCTAGAATCACACTAAACATCTGTGTAAATTAAGGAATTATACTTGCACCTTTTTCCATGATCTCCCCTGTCTCTCCTCACAGTGTACCTCTTGCTGCTTATACTGTCCCCTCTCTTCTTACAATGTAAAGATGGTTTGTATCTTTTAAACACATTTGAAGAAATTAAAAAATATATATACTGAGTGTACCTGTGCAACACAACTACTACTTTGTGACTGGTAAGGTGACTAGATATATTGTACTTTTTTTAGAACTGCAGTTTATTATAATAGCCTTAGTTTTTTCCTATAGTGATAAAGAGTGACTGGTTTGAAAATGTAAGAAAATTGTATAACTAAAAATCTATATAAGTAATTTTATTGATATAATCTTATAAAGTAGTTGAGAATGGTATTTGCATAATATTTTTTAAAGGGCAAAATAGTTGATGTAGCTAGTTTTATATTATGTATTAGGAAAAACGATAAAATGAAGTGTTCATGTTTTTCTACAAGGAACAACACCATAAAAAATTCACTATGGAAGAAGAACAGAAGAATGTAGAAGACAGTTTCGAAATTAGTAACACTCTCATAGAGGAGCTAAATATACCTTTCATTGGCCAGCGAGAATGAAGATGAAAATGTTGGTGCTGCATATATCAGCTGTGATTTTTTAGATGAAACATTGGATGCTGATTTTGTGCAAGCATTAGAGGACATCAAGTTTTATAATATGAGTTTTGAAATTGATAATGAAGAAAATGAAATATCAGATGAAATTATGTTAGAAGCTCTATTAAATTATGAAATGTTAGAAGAATAAATGTATGATTAAAAAATAATAATGGTTTGAGAGAGTCTTCTTGCAGAATTGTAATCATTCTGCTAGTATCCAAGTACTCGTTGCGCAAAGTGGGCCTTAGGGCATGGACTGCTTCAAACCCCTATAGGTTATGTATGCACTGTTCTATGCACTAGCCAACTTGTGTTTTATAGCTTTTATTTCTAGGTCTATATCCTTTGACTTCGAGCAAATTCCCTGTGATTGCTGATTTTGTATTGTACTGAGCTATTCAGCAGAATGTTCTTATCTATGCACTGTGCTAAAAATGAACATATTTTAAATTCAGTCAGGCACTCTCCTTGCAGAACTGTAATTATCCAGCCAGTATCCAAGTAATCATGGAGGAAAGTAGGCCTTAGGCCATGAACTGCTTTAAACCTGTATAGACTATGCATGCAGTCTTCTATGCACCTGCAAACTAGTCCTTTATACATTGAATTCCTCAGTCTGTATCATTAGACTTTCAGCAATCCCTCTCACTCTACTGTTTCAATATTGTAGTGAGCCATTTAGCAGTATTTCATTATGTATGTACTGTGGTAAAAGTGAAGCTATTATAAATTGAGTGAGGGATTCTCTTTGCAGAACTGTAATTATGCATTCAGTATCTAAATTCTCATACATTAAAATAGGGTTTAGGTCATAGACTGCTTCAAACTCCTATAGACTTTACATGCAGTCTTTTATGCACTGGTAATCTTGTCTTTTATACCTTCAATTCCCCAGTCTGTATCATTACACTTCCATTAGACACTATCACACTACTGTTTCAGTATTATATTGAGCCATACAGCCCTATGTGCTTATCTATAAACTATTCTAAAAGTGAAGCTGCTATACATTCAACCAGACAGTTTCCCGGCAGAATTGTAATCATTCAGCGAGTTCCCAAGTGCTCATCAGGTAAAGTGGGCCTTAGGTGATAGACTGTTTCAAACCCCTTTTGACTATGCACGCACTGTTCTATGTACCGGCAAACTTGTGTTTTATACCTTCAATTCCCCAGTCTCTATCCTTACACTTTCAGGAAGCACTCTGTCATTGGTGATTCAGTATTGTACTGAGGTATTCATCAGAATGTCCTTATGTATGTACTGTCCTAAAAATTAAGCTCTTATAAATTCAGTCATGCAGTCTCTTTGCAGAAGTGTAATTATACAGTCAGTACCCAAGTAATTATAGAGGAAAGTACGCCTTAGGACATGGAGTGCTTTAAACCCCTATAGACTATGCATGCAGTCTTTTATGCACCTGCACACTTGTCTTTTATACCTTGAATGCCTGACTCTATATCATTATACTTACAGCAAACATGCTGACATAGCTGTACATATCTATACAGTGTTCTAAAAATGTAGCAGTTACACATTCAGCTTGACACTGCTTGTAGAAGTCTTATCATCCAGTCAGTACCCAAATATATATCTAGTAATGTAGGACCTAGTATATGGACTGGTTCAAACTCTGGTTTACTATGGATGTACTCTTTTATGCCTCTGAAAACTTGTTGTTTAAACTTTTAATTACCCAGTCTCTATCCTTATACTCTGTGCAAACACGTTGCCACTCCTGTTTCAGTATTGCACTGAGCCATATAGCAATATATGCTTGTCTGTACACTGTACAAAAAGTGTAGCTGTTATACATTCAACTCTACAGTCTCCTTGGAGAAGTGTAATCATTCTGCCACTAACCAAGTAGTCATGCAGCAAAGTAGGCCTAAAGGCATGTACTGCTTCAAAGAGCTATAGACAATAAATGTCTTCCCTAAACATCTGGAAACTTGGCTTTTAAACTTTGAATTGAACAGTCTCTATCCTGACACTTCTTCCAAACATTTTACTAGTAGTATTTTAGTATTGTAGTGAGTTATACATCAGTATGTTCTTATGTTCTTATGTATGTACTATTCTAAAAGTGAAGGTGCTATACATTCAGCTAGACAATCTCCTTGTAGAAGTGTAAGCATTCAGTCGGTTCCCAAGTATTCTTGCATCAAAGTAGGCCTTAGGGCATAGACTGCTTCAAATTCCTATAGATTATGCATCCGGTGTTCTATACACCGGCAAACCTGCCTTTTATACCTTGAATTCTCTAGTCTGTATCGTTATACTTACACCAAACAGTCTCACACTACTGTTTCAGTATTGTAGTGAACCATACAGCAGTATGTGCTTATCTATACACTGTTCTAAAAGTAAAGCTGCTATACATTCAGCCAGACACTCTCCTTGCAGAATTGTAATCATTCAGTCAGTAGCGAAGTACTCATGGAGCAAAGTGGGCCTTAGGGCATGGACTCCTTCAAACCCCTATAGACTATGCAAACAATGTTCTATGCACCTGCACATCTGTCTTTTATATATTGATTTCCCCAGTATCTATCCTTACACTTCCACCAAACTCTCTGTCACTCTTGGTATAGTTTTGTAGTGACTCATTGATCAGTGTGTAGTAAGGCATTCACTACATTAAAACACTAATCAGTAGATGTACAATAAGTGGTACATCCCCATATATATGACAGTTATTGTTCAGTGTGACATCACCACTATGGATGCGCCGTATTTACAATGTGTTGCACTATGGGGCAACAACGGCACAGATATGTGATGTATCTATGGTGTGAAGATGGCACATTGCTTGGCTTGCATTGCAAGTGCAATGCAGCTCCAGCAATGCTCTTGGGGCCCTATGCTCATAATGCTGTGTCAATCCTTACACCTGCTTCAAGCAGGTGCAGGGGTTTTACGCAGCATAAACCCAAAAGTGACTGAATGAAATCTTATTTCACGTAGTCACTTTTAGGAGGCGTTCCTGCACCAGAACATACTCTCCCTGTGCAGGAATGCCTCCTTCGGCGCACGGCTTTACAATGTGATGCACCTTCCAAATGTGTCACATTGTAAATACCACACACCATGGCACATCTTTTGCACCACCGCTGCGTCAGAAAAGTGATGCAACGGTTGTGTAAAAGAGGCACAAGGGGGTTCTAAATCCACCCTTAACACATACAAATTCATTCAGGCAGTTTCACCAGCAGTGCAAATTGAAGCATAGACTTGTAACATATTTATGTGCATATGTTACATTCAAGTGCTTCGGAGGTACTACAGTACATTATAGGTAAACACCTTATAGATTTATGCTGTAGCACTTCCTTATAGTTCTGCACTTTCACATTCACCATACACTACTAATGTATTCATTCATTCATTTATGAACTACACATTCATTCTGACAAACTTTGACACACTAACATAGAAATATAGTTCTTTCTTTGACTAGTGAAGGTAGTTCTGAAAAGAACAGTTTTTTTTGTCTTTTTAGTTTTTTTTTTTTTTAATTTTTCAACAAGTTTTTTATTTTTTAAAGCAAAAAATAGAACTGGAAACAAAAAAAACGTGGAACAGGAACAAAAAAGTAAATTAAAAAAATCCATGTTTTGGGCAACCGTGCTCCTCTTGCCTCTTTACAATGAGGTCAATCGACTGCTCACCATTACAAAGAAGTTCTTTACAGTAATTGCAATGAAAAGTGAGGTTGGCAAAATGAGGGACAATAATTGGATGCGGACTGCTTGGAGGAGGTGGTGTTGGTGCAGTTGAAGTACTAAAGGCGAAAAACTTTCCTAGGCAGTGAATACCAGTAGCATTACATTTATTTATTCAGTAAGATGTGGGGGATAACCCAAGCTCAGTGCAATCAAACCACAACTATTTAAAACATATTATTTAATCATTATTGGTGATTATCTAAAAAGGTTGTTTCAGACATAAAAACGCAAGAAAATACACAACATTTGCATACAAGTGCATATACATCAGATGAAACGTATTTACCATGAGTTAAGGGTGGTAAGCACTTTGTCCCAGACAATATAGACATACACCAATACATAAACTACAATTATACATAAAATACAATCTAGAGCAAATGTAAAAAGAGGGTTGCCAAAAATTGAACAGTTTATATATTGTGACAGATGGTAACAATTGTAAAAATTCTCTACGAGCGTTTCAGCACAGGGCGTGCCTTCATCAGGAGCGCCACAGAGGTATATCAAGCTGAAAAATGGATGCACTGGCCAGAAAAATTTCACAGGACCAGGCGAGGAGGTAGGTACAGCTTCCACTGGGGGTGACGTATAGTGAAGGGACACAGTCTCGCTGCAGAAAGAATACACATCAGATAATGCGTTATGGGAGGTATGGCATAGAAGGAATCCTAATCTTGATTATGAAAATGTTATCGAGCAGTCGAGGTCACAATAATTGCAGAGTTCAGGAAGTTCTCACAGAGGTGATGGGGACGGTGTAGAGTTCAGTGGGGATCCTAATCTTATATGCTGGTAGCTGCTGGCTATCAGAGACAAGAGATGCGTAATTTTCAAGGAAATATGGTGTTTATTGATCGAAATTCGCACTTCACAGAGAAATGCAGCGAGGAAAGAGGGCCGATCGCGCAGAGAGATAAACCAGGATATCGGCGGTAGAATGATAAAAGCCCATAGAGTAAAACTCGGAGAGGTGCGAGTCGGTCACCTCTACTGCTCTACTGCAGATGGGCGCGTGTCTCTACGTACGTTCCGGCGCGGATGGCTGCCATTAAGTTGAAGTACTAGCCACTGCAGGTGGAGGATTGTATTGCAAGCTGCGTGTTGCTATCCTTGCATAGTTGGTAGGATGCAAGGCCTTCATGTGGCGATCCATGCTGGCAGTTCCAAATGAGTATTTTTTAGAGGGGTCACCCCTTGAAAAAGTAACATCACATATTTTGCATGTTACTTTTGGTGCATTCACCTTCTTCTGCCCCTCGGGATATGTATAAAATTTCCAAATGAAGGCTTCCTTCCTTTTTTTCCAAGGGGGCCCAGCTACATATTCTTCCACTGAAGAATGTTCTGAAAAACTCTCAGGAAGACCAGCCATTGTTCAGTTTTCTTCTAAAGGACTACAGCTCCTGAGAATAGATGGTGCTCCTGAGAAAGTCCAAGTAGAATGATCAAAATTGGAGGGGTCTTTCAACAGTTGAAATAGGAAGTGTTATGAACCAATGAAATCTCTTCTTTTAAAGTCACATGGCTTTACGTATGCTTACAATGTGCTTACGCTGCTCTTAGGGTGCGATAACGTACAACATACCGCCGCGATTTGCGTAATTGCTTTAAAAAGTAATATACGCTTAATAAAAGTTTATAAAAAGTATTTTTATGATTATCCCAGATAATGTCTTCCCTTAATATGTACATTAAATACATAAATATGTGTTTTTGAACAATTAGAAACTTTCACGCTGTCCGCGTACGGGACGCGGTATGTGACGTCACACGGAAGCATTGATGCGACGCATAACGTCAAAGCCCAGTCGAAATGTATGCGCGGATACGCGCAAAGTACGATTTGCCGAAAAAATATGGTGCATTTACCGTACGCGTACGGTACAGTTATCAAAACAAAAAAGAATGAAAAAGGAGTTATATAGAATTTAATTTTAATACATTGAAAAAATTATTTAATGAATAAGAAAAATATTTTTGAATTTAGTTTTGTTATAATTTTACATTAAAATATGAAATATAAATAAAAAAATTAAATAAATATAAATATTTATAATAAAAATGAAGAAAATTCGTGTAAAAAGAAAGAAATATAATAATTAATACATTTAACAATTATCATTTACAAAACCTTTGAAATTCACTGAAAAACCATAGGTTTTACACATGTTATGGTTAGGAATTATCATTTAAAAAAACCTTACAATTCACTGAAAAAATCATAGGTTTCAAACACGTTATAGTTAGGAATTAGCATTTAAACAAACCTTAAGAATTCACTGAAAAAACCATAGGTTTCACACATGTTATAGTTAGCTGGACATTTCACTCATACAAAACCATTGAAATTCCCCCGTTATAGTTAGTTCAGCTAACTATAACTCGTGCGCCCGCAATGCACTGCTGATGACGTCACATATTACATCACTCATGACATGGTCAGTGACATCACTCATGACATCACTGATGACATCTCAAATGACATCACTGATGACATCACTGATGACATCATCCTTGTGAAAGAGTGGCAGACCTCCTCTCAACCTAATATAACCTTTGATACACACATTCAAAAATGGAAACTAGCATTTTTTTTTTAAATTGAGATACCAATACCAGTTATAACAACCTATTAGGTAATTCCAACATCTATATACACATCCACTCATTCACCAACAGTTCTATATAGTCACTTATACATGTACTCACTCATCATATGTACTCATACACCTATACATCCTGTTACACACCGACACTCATCCATAGAGATACTCACACACATACTCACACATGCAAATAAACCATCAAACATCCATTTATTTGCATATACAGCTATACACACACCACTACACTTACTTTTACAAAAACGTACACATACTTATTCTCTTAAACAATCACTTATAGAAACAAATACTTATTTATACAGGAACTCGTCCAATCTCTCACTCTCACATATAATCACTTATATACATCAATACTCACATATACTAGATTAAAACATATGTAGTTACTCATAAAGATACTATTGAGACAGTCATTCACTCACTAACACACACATACACACACTCATCCACTCATACAGTCCTGCACACATGCGGTCTTCAAAACACATACAAACAGTGAGTCACTCATTCATGCATCTATGCGCTAAGTAATACTCCCCACCAAACCATACAGACACACATACTGATACTCAAAAGGCCAACAAATAACCCATATAGACACTCATGTAGCTACTCACCAACCCATGCAGCCACTTATAGACAAAGTGAGACACTAATAGAGATATTTACATATTTAAACATTACTTGCTAATACATATATTCACTAAGATACACTTAATAAGTCAGTTATACAATCAATTTTACAAAAAAACATTCTTTAAGACACTTATTTACCCATTTATTCTTCCTTCGACCTTTAGATATACATATATAAAAAATATGAATGAATGAATACATTACTATTGTATGGTGAATGTGAAAGTACAAAACTGTAAGGAAGTGCTACAGCATAAATCTGTAAGGTGTTTACCTATAGTATACTGTAGTACCTCCGAAGCACTTGAATGTAACATATGCATATAAAATAGTTATAAATCTATGCTTCAATTTGCACTGCTGCTGGAACTGCCTGGGTGAATTGGGTAAATAAAAATATTTATTTTTCAGAAAGACACACATTCAGTAGATGATGTCATCAGTGATGTCATTAGTGATGTCATTTGAGATGTCATCAGTGATGTCATGAGTTCATATCTTATAGATATGGCGCATTCCTCTCTTTTTCATTTGACGTAGGGAAGTGCAGCAGGAAGGCCTTCTGCGCTTCCCTACGGCAACATCTCATAAATGAGGCCCTATGTCAGTAGCCAAGTACTCATGGTGCAAAGTGGGCCTTAGGGCAAGGAGTACTTCAAACCCCTATAGACTATGCACACACTGTTCTATGCACCTTCAAATTTGCCTTTTATATGTTGAATTCCGCAGTCTCTATCCTTGCACTTCCACCAAACACTCTGTCACTCTTGATATAGTTTCGTAGTGACTCATTGATCATTGTGTAGTAAGGCATTCACTACATTAAACAGTAATCAGTAGATGTACAATAAGTGGTACATCCCCAGAGATATGCTCCTTATTATTGTGCACTGTGACATCACCTGCTTGGATGCACCATATTTACAATGTGGTGCACTATGGGGCAAAAACGGCACAGATATGTGAGGTATCTGTGCTGTGAAGATGGCAGATTGCTTGACTTGCATAGGAAGCGCAATGCAGCTCCAGCAATGCTCTTTGGCCCTATGCTCATAATACTGTGTCAATCCTTACACCAGCTTCAAGCAGGTTCAAGGTTTTGATGCAGCATAAGCCCAAAAGTGACTGAATGAAATCTTATAGATTTCACTTAGTCACTTTTAGGAGACGTTTGTGCGCCAGAACACTCTCCCCTTGTGCAGGAAAGCCTCCTTCTGGTGCAGGGCTTTACAATGGGATGCACCTTCCATATTCATCTCATTGTGAATACTACACACCATCGCACATTTTTTGCACCACTACTGCATCACAAAAGTGACGCAACAGATGTGTAAAAGACACACAAGGGGATTGTAAATCCACTCCTAACACATAGCAATTCACCCAGGCAGTTCCAACAGCAGTGCAAATTGAAGCATAGATTTGTAACATATTTATATGCATATGTTACATTCAAGTGCTTCGTAGGTACTACAGTATACTATAGGTAAACACCTTATAGATTTATGCTGTAGCACTTCCTTATAGTTTTGCACTTTTACATTCACCATACATTAGTAATGTATTCATTCATTCATTTATGCACTACACATTCATTCAGACAAAGTTTTACACACTATCATTAAAATATTTCTCTTTCTTTGACGAGTGGAGGTAGTTCTGACAAAGAACTGTTTTTTTGTCTTTGTTGTTTTATATATTTTTTGTATTTTTTATAAAAGTTTTTTTTTGTTTTTGTTTTTTTAAACAAAAAAAATGAAACTTGAACCCCAAAAACTGTGAAATGTCAACAAAACAGGGGAAAAAAATGTATTGACGAGTACAGTTGTGGTTCCTCTTCTTCCAAAGAATAAGTTCTATGGATTGTTCTCCATAGCTCAAAAGTTTGTTGCAAAACTTACAACGTATTGTTAGGTCTCCAAATTCTGGCTGTATGCTTGGAATCATACTGCTCTGTGGTGGTGGTGGTGGTGCACTCAATGTACTTGGAAGAGCAGATGCCTGGTCCTCCAGCAATATTCTTGTGACAGCTCTAGCCTAATTATTAGGATGTAAATTCTTTACATGGCGCACCATGCTCACTGTCCCGAACGAATATTTCTTTCTTGGGTCGCTCCTGGACTAAGTTGTGTCACATATTTTGCAAGTGACTTTAGGGGCATAAACTTTTTTTCATCCTCAGGGAAGGAAAAAAACTTCCAAATAACTGCTTCTTTTCTTTTTGGTTGAGGCTCCTCAGCAATAAATCCTTCCTCTGAAGAGTGCTCAGAAGATGTGTCCAAAAATGCAGCCATGGTGAAGGTTGTTTCAAAATTTACTGAAGCTCCACAGAAGATATCCTTCTCCTGAGAAAGTCAGAGAAGAATGATTAAAATGGGAGGGGTCTTTCAACAGTTGGAGTAGGAAGTGTTATGAACCAATCAAATCTGTTCTCCTAAAGTCTCATGGCTTTGCGTACTCTTACGGTGCGCTTACCGTGCTCTTACCGTGCGAGTACGTACAACGTACCACCGCGATTTGCGTAATTGCTTTTAAAAGTAATATACGCTTATTAAAGTTTAAAAAAACGTGTTTCATTATTATCCTATATAATGTCTTCCCTTACTATGTGCTTTAAATACATAAATATATGTCTTTGAACAATTAGAAACTTTTGCGGCGTGCGCGTACGAGGCGCCGTATATGACGTCACGCGGAAGCGTTGATGCGACATGTAACGTGAAAGCGTATGCGACACGTGTGTGCTGGTACGCGCAGAGGATGATTTCCTGTACAAAGTATGGTGTGATCACCGCACGCGTACCGTACGATTATCCCCAAAAAAACACAATGAAAAAGGAATGAGATAGAATTTGATTTTAATATATTTTTTTTAAATTATTTAATTAAAAAAACGAATTTAGTTTTGTTATTATTTAATACTAAATATATGAAATATAATTTATAAAATAAAATAAATATAAATATTCATCATTAAAATGTAAGAAATTAGTATAAAAAGAAAGAAATATAATAATTAATACAATTAAAAATGATCATTTACAAAACCTGTGAAATTCACTGAAAAAACCATAGGTTTCACACAGGGTATAGTTAGGAATTAGCATTTAAAAAACCTTGCAAATTCACTGAAAAAACCATAGGTTTCACACACCTTATAGTTAGGAATTAGCATTTAAAAACTTTTGAAATTCACTGAAAAACCATAGGTTTCACACTTGTATATATAGTTAGCTGGACATTTCACTCATACAAAACCATTGAAATTCCCCCGTTATAGTTAGTACAGCTAAATATAACTTGCACGCCCGCATTGCACTGCTGATGACGTCACATATTACATCACTCATGACATGGTCAGTGACATCACTCATGACATCACTGATGACATCATCCTTGTGACAGAGTGGCAGACCTGCTCTCAGCGTAAAATAACCTTTGATACACGCATTCAAAAATAGAAACTAACATTTTCGAAAAATGGAGAAACCAATATCGCTTACAACAACTTATACAGTAACTCCACCATCTACATACACATCCACTCATTCATCAACAGTTCTATATAGTCACTCAGACATGTACTCACTCATCATATGTACTCATACACCTATACATCCTGTTACACACCGACACTCATCCATACAGATACTAACACACATACTCACACATGCAAATAAACTATCAAACGTCCATTTTTTTGTATATATAGCTATACACACACTACTGCACTTACTTTTACAGAAACGTACACATACTTATTCTCTTTAACAATCACTAATAGAAACACATACTTATTTATACAAGAGCTCTTCTAAACTCTCACTCTCATATATACTCACTTATATACATCAATACTCACATATACTAGTATAAAACATATGTATTTACTCATAAAGACACTATTGAGACAGTCATTCACTCACTAACACACCCATACACACACTCATCCTTCCATACAGTCATGCACACATGCTGTCTTCAAAACACAAACAGTGAGTCATTCATTCATGCATCTATGCGCTAAGTAATGCTCCCCACCGAAATATACAGACACTCATACTGATACTCAAAAAACCAACTAATAACCCATATCGACACTCATGTAGCTACTCACCCACCCATGCAGCCACTTATAGACAAAGTGAGACACTGATACAGATATTTACATATTTAAACATTACTCGCTAATACGTGTATTCACTAAGATACACTTAATAATTCAGTTATGCAATCATTTTTACAAAAAAAATCCATTGAGACACTTATTTACCCATTTATTCTTCCATCGACCTTTAGAAATACATATATAAAAAATATGTATTTTTCAGAAATACACACAATCACTGGATGATGTCATCAGTGATGTCATCAGTGATGTCATTTGAGATGTCATCAATGTTGTCATGAGTGATGTCACTGACCATGTCATGAGTGATGCAATATGTGACGTCATCAGCAGTGCATTGTGGATGCGCGAGTTAAAGTTAGCTGAACTAACTATAACGGGGGAATTTCAATGGTTTTGTATGAGTGAAATGTCCAGCTAACTATAACATGTGTGAAACCTATGTTTTTTTCAGTGATATTTTTTCAAAGGAGGGGGGATGCGAGGCCCCCCTCCTGAGGCTTCTGTGGCCCCCCTCCAGGGCCACTTCTGGCCCTGGGGACCCCATCCCCTTGGGCCAACCCTCTCTGTTGGGGATCAGGGGGGGAGTCCCAAGGCCCCCACGGTCCCTGCCGGTTCCCCACCTCCTGCGGGAGCTGGCCTTGCTTTTCCACATGGGGAGCTGCTGACATGCTGCTCACCGTGTGGAAACGCAATCTGCTTTGGATTTTGGAAGCGAGATCAGGAAACCTGCTTGCGCTTCCAAAATCCAAAGCAGAGTTTATATGACAGGGCGGGAGCCGTGCTGCCACCCTGTAATAGCAAACATCAGTGTCCCAGGGGTGGGCACCGGAGACACTGCAGGAGCCTGCCATGGGGGGTGGCAGTACCCAGGGCCATCACGGGCTCCAGGAGGGTGGGCCCACCTCCCTTCAATTAGAAAGCCCTGGTCAGGTGGTGGTCCCCGGGGCTGGGGTGTCCATATTGGACCCCCATTTGCATTTTAGTGCCCCTGGGGCATGTGCGGCAGCTCGAGCCCCCCACACAGGTTTATTTTTAAACAAAAATCGTAGCCCCAGGGGATATTGGGCCCCGGGGCTGTGGGGGGACGTGTACCCCCGCAAATAATTAATAAAAGCCCCGGGGGTGGCGGTCCCCAGGGCATGGGGGGCCTTGGAGGCCCCCCACACATTTAAAAATTAGCCCCAGGGTGGCGTTCCCCAGGCTGTGGGGGAGCTGCATGCCCCCACAACTCATAAATCAAGCCCCGGTGAGGTAGCAGTCTCCATGGCAGTGTGTGGGTGATAGGGGCCCCTCCACACATTTTTTCAGTGCAAGGGGACCTGGCCCACCCGGGGGCTTAAATACAACAAAGCGCAGGGTTCCGCGCATTGTTTTTTTAATTTTCTCGGCCGGATTCGGGCACCCAGTGCAAATTCAGCTGATTTTTAAAAAGAAAAAAATGCCTTTTGGGCCCTCGGGGTCCTTGTGGGACCCCCTGAGCAGGACTAGGGGATCAGGGTATTTCTAACTTGCCTCTTTTCTTGTTTTTCATGTTTGTTTTTCTCTTTTCTTGTGATTCGGTTCTACCGAGTCACAAGATGGCTGCCAACACTTCCTGGTTTGGAGTGTTGACAGCCAATTAGAATAAAGCTCATGGTCGGGAGAGTGCGCTGATCCACCTTGCCTCTAGATATCAATATTTTTATTTTTTTAATTACTCAGCAACTACTGAATGGATTTACACCATTTAAAAAAAGTTCGCTTTCTGAACTAAGCACTACCTTTTGGCAAAATTTGGTGTGATTCCGTTCAGCAGTTTGGGCTATAGCCGTGGCTAAAGTTTCCTATGGAAATTAACATGGAGAAAACACTTTTTGGGACCCCTTTTTTCTCAGCCCTCACTTTATGAATCACCCACAAACTTTCAGGATAGGATCTGACCTGGATAGAATTTGTTTGGGGAGAATTTCGCGAAGATTCATCAAACAACGCCAAAGTTATTATGAAATAAAAAATGTATTTCCTATGGAAACTAGCTTCTAACTATAACTACCTACTGGCAGCCACAAGTAGGTAATATATATATTTATATATATATATATATATATATATATATATATATATATATATATATATATATATATATATATATATATATATATATATATATATATATATATATATATATATATATATATATATATACATATATATATACAACAGGCACCGAAAGGAAAATCAAGAAACAGAAACTATCAAACATCCCAACCAAGGGGGAGAGCAACATACCAATCAAGAGGACAAAACGCAAAACAAGGAGAGGACGAAACAAAATCAAGCGGGTACAACCTGCGAAATCGCAAACAACCCAAGAAATGAAGAAGAAACAACCGTGCGATAAAACACCACCAAATCTGATTATAAACTTGTCCAATTACACACCAAACCAAGCAGAAACAACTCTCTTGAATAAGGGCCTTTCGTTCTGTCCTGAATCACATCAAGACATTGTGGACACAGAAATTGATCTTTATAAATAATACGTAAGGAAGTTAAAACTCAGGAAACATTTTATAAAGCATCCTCAACCAAGCAAAGAACTGGCGCAACAAGAGGCCCAACTTATAGATGAAGCAAATGGCGAATATAATGTTGGTGAAATTCCATGTCTACGCACTGCATATGAATTGGCTCATGACACCACATCATCCCAAATCACGGACACCTAATTACTCACAGAAATGGATGTCACAACTGACAAGAGAAGAATCACCGGACTTAAGAACAAATCTAAATTTTGCCCAATCATGAATCCAGGCAACAAAATAGATACATTTTATGAATTGGTATTGGGAGAATTGGACAAAATGAAACCGATCTCATCAGAAGGGAGAGAAAATCTCAGCAAACAAGAACGGCTAGCAATAACAACTTTGAAAAACAATCCAACTATAGAAATAAAACCAGCCGATAAGGGCGGAAATATAGTGATAATGAACAAAACAGATTATATCGAAGAAGCCATGCGCCAGCTGAAAGATCCCAAAAACTATGAATGCCTATCCAAGGACCCAACACTGAACTATAAAATAGAACTGGGAAACAAACTGAATGAATGGAAGGAAAACGGACTCATCTCAGAGGAGGAAAGGAAATTTTTGATGGTGGAACATCCTATCACCCCCACCATATATTTCCTCCCCAAAGTTCATAAAACTCTGACAAAACCTCCCGGAAGACCGATAATCTCGAGTTGTGGCAGCCTGTATGAACATGTGTCCATTTTCGTTGATTATTTTTTGGCCCCGATAGTCCCTACTTTGAGCTCATACATCAAAGACACGGGGGACTTCATGCATATTTTGATGGATACTGAATGGCAGTCCAATTACTTATTAGTGACAATAGACGTCATCTCGCTATACACATCAATAGAGCACGAGACAGGCGTCAAAGCGATACAGTACTTCTTACAGCAATGCCCAATAAAAGAACGGGATCACTCCAAGATGTTGATCGAAATGATCAGATTATGCCTCTACAACAATGTGTTCCTTTTTAACAAAAGGGTATACAGGCAGAAATGCGGGACAGCTATGGGAGTTTCTTTCTCTCCAAGCTATGCTAACCTCATGATGGGGTGGTGGGAGAGGAGCATAGCTTGGAGAGAAGAAAACGACCATCATATGGCACAAGTAGCGTTATGGCTACGCTTCATCGACGATCTCTTCCTATTATGGAAGGGAACAAGGTCTGAATTCCAAGACTTCTTTGATGAATTGAACAAGAACACTGTAGGTCTGCAGTTTACACACACCATCAGCAACAAGGAAGTTGTGTTCCTGGACACAAAAGTTTATGTCAACAACAACCAAATCCAAACCACAACTCATAGGAAGGAAACGGCAACGAACAGCCTCTTGCACGGACGCAGCTTCCATCCTCGAAAATTGAAACAGAGCATTCCATATGGAGAACTGCTAAGAATGCGAAGAAACTGTTCGGAGGAAACAGAAAAAGAAAAAAACTTCAGAGAGACTACAATAAGATTCTCACAACGAGGGTACAAATACCAAGACATCAAAAAAGGAGAAGAAAAAGCAAGAATGAAAACAAGAGCGGAAACCCTACTGCCAACGAAAAAACCCATCAAACAGGACAAGGACAATGATAAAGAACCGCCAAGGATGATTGTCACGTACAGTAAAGAAAGCTATAAAATACAGACAATCCTAAAAAAATATTGGCATCTTATTCAAAAAGATCCTGACATAGGCAAAAACATTGGAGAGAGACCTTTGGTAACCTACAGGAGAGCACTGAACCTCTCGGATCACCTGGTGCACAGCCATTTTGAAAACACCAAAAAAACGAACAACTGGCTGGCAGATAAAAACAAAGGATTTGTAAGATGTAAAACCTGTAAAGCCTGCAAAATAGGAAAGAATGTCAAAACTGTAACAGATCCAGTGGGCAAAGCATTCACAATAAGGGAAAACATAACCTGTGAAACCAGTTTTGTGATATACATGCTCCAGTGCTATTGTGGAAAAAGATATATAGGCAGCACAACATGCATGCTAAAAAAGCGCATCCTAGAGCACATCCGTGCGATACAAAATGGAGACTCAACATATGCAATGGCCAAACATATAGCAAGCCACACCAACAAATCATGGCTAGATGTGCAATTCTTTGGTCTTGCAACGATTCCACAACATGAACGTGGCGGAAACAGAAAACTTAAACTACGCAGAATGGAATCAAAACTGATTATGAGGTTCAAGACCAAGATCCCGACAGGCTTGAATGGGGATGAGGAGCTTTATTTCCACTTATAAAAACATTTTTTGACAATCTTTATATATAGCAAATGACTAAGTACTATTATGAACCGTGTCACTACAAGAGACAAGCATATGTAAACAGTTCACAATTTCGAGAACTGCACATACACAGCATTTACCTGATTAACTGTACACATTTCTTTTTGGCTGGCATCTTATGTAAGTTTTGTTTATGGCAACCATTTTGGGGCAGTGGCAAGGGCACTCAGCCCGAGAAACGAATTAATTCTGCACACGTGAATGAAAAAAACCCTTTTTTATCACTCTTTGGAAATGAGAATATGTTTATATTTTGTACAAAAGGTGCAGTTTTTTGACCACTGCCAGGCTGCCAAAAGTGCAAATTTTGGGACTTTAATTATACTTAAGGCACTCAGCCACAATTAAGACATTCAAGCCAAAAATGTTTTTGTTTGAATTTTATAAATATGAAACCAGTGTAAAATTCAGTATATTTGAAATGTCAGTAAATTTTACAACTAACTACATGTCCCACAATGCACGAAGTAACTACAATCACTTAAATACTGAAAGTGAAGTAGGACAACTGTTTATGCCGCCGTGATAAGGAACCAGTGGGTTCGAAACGCGTAGGCTTGTACTTGTGCACTGAATAAATTTAAAAACCTCTAACTAACGGAGTGCTGGAATAATTATTTTGTGTCAAATACATATATATATATATATATATATATATATACATATATATATATATATATTTTTTTTTTTTTTATTTTTTTTTTATTTTTTTTTTCACTGAAAAAACCATAGGTTTCACCCATGTTATAGTTAGCTGGACATTTCTCTCATACAAAACCATTGAAATTCCCCCGTTATAGTTAGTTCTGCTAACTATAACTCGCGTGCCCGCAATGCCCTGCTAATGACGTCACATATTACATCACTCATGACATGGTCAGTGACATCACTCATCACATCACTGATGACATCTCAAATGACCTCACTGATGACATCATCCAGTGAATGTGTGTCTTTCTGAAAAATAAATATTTTTTATATATGTATATCTAAAGGTTGATGGAAGAATACATGGGTAAATAAGTGTCTAAATGGATGTTTTTTTTGTAAAATTGATTGTATAACTGACTTATTAAGTATACTTCAGTGAATACATGTATTAGCGAGTAATGTTTAAATATGTAAATATCTGTATCAGTGTCTCACTTTGTATATAAGTGGCTGCATGGGTTGGTGAGTAGCTACATGAGTGTCTATATGGGTTATTAGTTGGTTTTTGAGTATCAGAATAAGTGTCTATAAGGTTTTGTGGGGGGGTAATACTTAGCGCACAGATGCATGAATGACTGACTCACTGTTTGTATGTGTTTTGAAGACAGAATGTGTGCAAGACTGTATGGGTGGATGAGTGTGTGTATGGGTGTGTTAGTGAGTGAATGACTGTCTCAATAGTATCTTTATGAGTAACTACATATGTTTTAAACTAGTATATGTGAGTATTGATGTATATAAGCGAGCATATGTGAGAGTGAGACATTGGAGGAGTTCCTGTATAAATAAGTATGTGTTTCTATAAGTGATTGTTTAAGAGATTAAGTATGTGTATGTTTCTGTAGAAGTAAATGTAGTGGTGTGTGTATAGATGTATATGCAAGTAAATGGATGTTTGATAGTTTATTTGCATGTGTGAGTATGTGTGTGAGTAACTCTATGGATGAGTATCGGCGTGTAACAGGATGTATAGGTGTATGAGTACAGATGCTGAGTGAGTACATCTATGAGTGACTATATAGAACTGTTGGTGAATGAGTGGATGTGTATGTAGATGTTGGAATTACCTAATCGGTTGTTGTAACTGGTATTGGTGTCTCCATTTTTTTTAAACTTTTGTTTTTATTTTTGAATGTGTGTATCAAAGGTTATATTAGGGTGATAGGAGGTCTGCCACTCTTTCACAAGGATGATGTCATCAGTGAGGTCATCAGTGATGTCATTTGAGATGTCATCAGTGATGTGATGAGTGATAATAAAAATATTGGGAGACACCCTTTTTAAAGAAAAAGGGAATGGGTTTGTAAACAACAAAAGTCAAAAAGTTCCCTTTTCCTGGTTTTAAGTGACAGATAAGACTAACCCCGTGGTCTTTCTGTCCAACCGTATTATAGAATGGCCTATGAGTATAGTCAATTCGGAGTCCCACACCACAAAATAACAAATTTACAAACTTGTCGTCAGTATATGTAATTTACTTTCCACATTTGAATATTCTTAATTCTAAACAGTTTGAAATATGCATCAATAGTAAGCAAAAGGTGATAATACAATTTAAGAGGTTTTTGCAATTTGTATATAAGGATTTTATTATAAAAAAAAAGAGCTGATCTGTTCATTCATTATTATTCCATAAAAACAATTTATCACATATAGTTTATTAAAACATAGCATTACATTTCTTTTATAAAAATCATTAGAAAAAGCAAGAAATTGTCGACGCGGCGTTTCGGTGAAAGAGTTGATCACCTTCTTCAGGACAATGCTTTCTTATATTAAAAACAATTATTAAGTAATTATCTGGTTGTAGTTCAACTAAATTGGCTTTAAATTGTAGTACGAGAAACTTTCTAGGGCTCCAGCTGTTCGATTTTATCTTTATCTCTAGGGTCAGATCTTGTATATATCCTTTTGCTCTTAGGACTTAGACTTAGGACCTGAATTACGGTGTACCAAAACCCACCTTCCTACACAAACCCCCTACCAAACTAGCAATCAGTGACTCATTGGTTCTTCGCCCTAGAGCAAAAACACGAATGACTTGTCAACCCAGAACATGCGACTTAGATTACATGAAGTAAAGTGGATAACAAAAACACTCTTTCAATATACTCTTACACCAGTCAAAAACAAGATGTAAATAAAGACACGTGCAACTTTGAAATGTTTATTTCTAATGCCATAATCTCATGCACATTACCTTAGAAAATACAACCAAACATATTATCAGAAACAAGGTTGTCAGCATTGTTACTATTCTATGAAATACAAACGGAAAAAAACATCCTATAATGCTAAAGGTAAACAAATGTAAACTATACCTACATTTCACCCTCCCTACCTAGCAGATTAGTTTATAACTACAGAAAGTCTCATAGGATTACATGGGCAGACCCATAGCTCTGGTACTCAGCAGTAGTGGATCACATTCAGTGCTCCACAAACTGTCAAGATACGAATGTTCTCCAACTATGTGTAACTTTGCCTCCACAATGGATTATAAACACGCAAGTATCAGAGGTGGCCACAACTCTATATGTATTATGGCTTGAACGTGCAAGAATTATTCTGAATAACAGACACAGTATTCAAGATAACCTTGATGTTCCATGCTCTCACTAAACACACAAAACTAGCGAGGCAGTTTACAAATCTAGCATACCAAATTATTCTCATATAAAGCAAAATACTCAGCCTTCTCTAAACAATATCACAATTACGTGTCATGTGGAAAGCAGAGCAGGAAAGCAAAAATAGCGTGTAAGCTTCTAATAAACCCATGCTAACTTAACAGGGTGTGAGTGCAACGCTCAGCCTCACGGCTCCCTTTCTTAATCAAAGCACGTGATATAAACGTGGGCGAATTAGGAACGCAGAGTCCAAGCCTAAAAAGCAAAGTCAAGTTCACATTTCCCCCAAATAAATATTCGCTCTTTGATAGAAAGCAGTAACTAAATAATAAAGAATACGTAGAAAAATCAAAGAGTCTTAATCCAACAGCGTGTAAGCACAGTATGTGGCAACAGCCTCCAACAGGAAGTCATTGTTCTCATCTGAAAACATTTCAGCCATCCAATTCAATAGTGGGAATGAACATACATGTTCCTCAACGACCGGAGCCTCTCTCACTATCGGAGGAAAACTCGGGTCATTTCAATGTAACTGCGTGGGAGTGACCGCTACGGTGGAGTTCCACGCCTCCACGTAGCACCTGTGCATCCCGCTCTTGCTCCCTCACCCCTCCTTCCACGAGTATGATGGCGACTGCTGTTTTAATTCGTTTGAGGCGCTTGGGTCTCTCCCGGTGCTTCCCCGCCGAAGAGGTTTGCGGAGACGGAGACGCTGCTCTCCCGGGTTACTACATTGAGATGCGGAGACTCTGAAAGGCTCGAAGATTGCTGAGGCTTGGCGGTGATGCTCTCCTTGCGCGTGTGGTCGGCTGTGGTTGCGGCTGACTTTCCGCGCTTTAACGGATGACTGGCATTGTGGCTGTCGCTCTGGCTGGTTAAGTTCTAAAAGATACTAGCTATTAGAGTGAGTTTATGATTCTACCTGCTCTTCTAGAACTACCTTGTGCTGCCACAGTGTGGCGTGGACTACGTGTCCCACCTTTCCTAGCGGGGAAACCGAACCTCTGCCCTCCATTTGAAAAATTATAAGATCTTTTAGAGACCGCCGGTGAGTAGTTAGTGGACTGGTCGTTTTCAGTGGCAGTGTTTTTTTCTTACTTTTCTCCGCCTATCTGTAACATCTGTTTATAATGGGCAAACTTACAGGTGTACGCGCTAAGGTGAGAGCCCGTCGCCTTCAAGCAAAGGAGGAGGCTGAGGCGGCTAAATTAGCGGGTCAGGAGGACAGAGAGGAGGTATCTTCGGTGAGCTCAGAGGAGGAGGCGGAAGAGCTATCCGGCAGCACTTGTGACCTAGAGGTGCCAGTAGAGACATTGGGTAATAATCTTGTGCCTGAAATAGTGCAGACGGGCTACCTAGACAAAACTCTTTGAGAGCTGCCACACAGCTGAAGACACTGGTTATAAATAAGCCTTCAAAGTAGTTTCCCCTGTTTGAGACCAAGCTTAACTCATCCGTAACCAGCAGCCCCACTCTGCCTGCTTCTGGGTTAGACCCCGGCCTAGTGTCATCAACATCAAAGAATGCTACAGACGTTTCATTTTGGAAGGCTGGAGGGTCAATATCAAACAATACTGATACAACATCATCTCGCCTCTCGATGGCCGGGGTTCCCACGGCAATGGCTGCGGCAGTAGCTACAGTTACAGCTACAAGTAAAGGAGTATGCCACCTGGCGAATTTGGCCACCGTACAAACGGCGCCCACTGTAATGGAGGGAATAGACATACTTAGTCCAATCATAACCATGGATACTGAGACTACTCAGACTACTGGGACCTACAGTTGTCGGTTAAAGATATGTTGAATTTGATATTAGATGAAGTATGAGAAGTCAAACAGTTCCAAAGGGCTGAGCTGGCCGTGATTCAACTTTGATTGGATAAAATTGAGGACTTAGTATCTACATTCCCTGTTCGTCTTCAGGAAGCTGAGGGCAGAATCTCCAGATTAGAAGACGATATGTCTGAAGTTAAGAAGGACGTTAAAATTGTCTCCAAAACGTCTAAGGCTTTGGAATCTAAGCTCGATGAATTAGAAAATTTCAATCGAAGATCGAACCTTAGAATAGTAGGGGTTCTGGAAGGAATTGAGGGGGCTAATGTGGTCCAATGGGTCTCTTCTTTTCTTTTGCATGAAGTCATTCCGGAGTTTAAAGGGGATTTGACGATCACCCGAGTTCACCGGGTGCCGGCTCAGCAATTTCCAAATTCCAAACTTCCCGTACTATCTTGTTAAATTTTGCAGATGTTCGCATTAAAGAGACAATAATGTCCAGGGCCATTAAACAAGGTCAATTCGATGCGAATGCTACCACCAATGTCGGATATTTTCCGACATGTCAGCTGCTGCTGCTCGTCGCAGAAAGGAATTTGTAAAAAGCTAAGGGGGCTCAAGCCTCAATCGCGCAACAGTCAAAATTAAAAGTGCTGATTAAAGGCAAATTTTATTTGTTGACAGATGTAGATGAGGCACAAGACCTGCTCAGCAAAATGTCGCCTGGCTAGATATTTAGTATACCTCTGTGTTTCTTTTTCTTTTCTCTTTTTTTTTCTTTTTCAGAGGAGGCTGTTGAAAGTGGTGTGGAGGAGGGGTGGGGGGAGGAGGGGGTGTTTGGGAGGTTATGGGGTGTTATACCAAGACACCTCTATGGTAGGAGTTAAGACTCAGTGGCTGCCGTGGGTGAGGGCAACAGGAGGATGGACCCGGGTAAAGTCTGGGAGGCGGGCACGGGTGGTTGGGATAAAAAAGATTAAAATAGTGAAGATTTTTGCACCAGGTTTCTTTTTAGTGGAAGAGTTTCTTCTTAAGATTTTTGTTGCATATGAAAAAGCTGGGATTGTACTATTTATGCTGTCGCAAGCAATGTTTAGTGCATATAAGCTGTAATATGTGTTATGTCTAAGGTGGGGTTGAAATTAATTTCTTTTAATGTAAATGGTCTCAATAATAAGAAAAAAATGCGCGCCATAGAGTCCTGGATCAGGACTGAGAATCCCGCTGTTATAATGTTGCAGGAGACCCATCTCTCCACTGCTAAAAAGGAGGATTTTTCGATGTTTAAAGCATGGGCTTCGTTTCGTGGTTTTTCATGTGTCATCACTTCCCAACGGGGAGTCGCTCTTTTCTTGAACAAAAATATGGAGGCTGAAATTATTCAGATGGAGGAGGACGGTCTAGGTCATTGGTGCTGGGCCTCGTGTAGTATTAAAAAATGACAAAGGCCTATTACCTTTGTCAGTTTTTACGCCCCTATAGAAGATAATTCTGATTTATGACGCTATGTTTCAGTCTTTGTTATAGGTGGGAGGGGATATTATTATAGGTGGCGATTTTAATATACTTATGAACCTTAATTTAGATTCCACCTCATCCTCCAAGAGACAGTCTAAACCTAATTCTTTTAGGACTATGCTAAACAATATGTCAATTCTGGACCTATGTGATCCATGGAGCTTGAAAAATCCACAGAAAACTGATTTACTTGCTGGTCGGGCAGGTTTAAATCTTCCTCCCGTATTGATTTTTTTTGGCCTCTAGGCAACTTAATTTCTCTTCTCAAAAAATTTGTCATAATGGTTTTTCAGACCATGCGATGGTGGTTATTGAATTTGATGTGGGAGACAATACTAAAATTCCTAAACGATGGATCTTTAATAAAACACATTTACAAGAGATAAACTGGGTTGCTGCACTTAAATCAGAGATTGCGGATTTTATTGCCCGAAATACAGGCACAGCTCCCGCCTCCCATACACATTATCTGGGACTCCCTGAAGGCCTTTATTCGGGGTATAGTCATAAGCAAAGATGCAGCTGACTGGCTCGCTGTAAAAAATATAAGGAACTCCCTGTTACAAAGAATTCAGGTTTTAACAGCACAACGATACTGCAATTCAACTTGTAACATTCAGAATCAGCTTAGTGAAGCCAAGCGGGAACTTGGTGCCCATTTTTTCATTCAAATTGAAGAGGTTTTTCGAAGACAAACCCAAAAAGTCTATGAAGAAAGTAACTTTACGGGTACATTTTTAGCCTGGCAGGCCAAAGAACAAGTTGCTGCGAATTTGATACACTCTCTGAAAAGTCCAGTAACCTATATAGAGACATCTGATCAGGCAGAAATAAGTTCAATAATGTTCTCCCACTATTATAGAATTTATAGTACACAGAATTCTATTGACCATCAAAATTTGTCTGATTTTCTGGGGAGATATGCACTCCCGAGTCTATCATCAGGTGATCAACTAATTATGCGAAGCCCATTCTCTAGGCAGGAATTGGAATTGGTTGTTAAAGATCTTCCATTGGGTAAGGCCTGCGGCCCGGATGGTTTTCCTGCCGAGTTTTTTAGGGTCTATTTTAGTTCTTTCTCCGATTTGTTCTTGTTACTCCTAAACTCTATGCTCGATGGTGGGCAAGTTCCCGCATCCTTTCATGAAGGCACGGTCGTTCGTTTTTTGAAAAAAGGGAAAGAACCTAGGGACCCTAATTCATACAGACCGATCACGCTACTAAATTCGGATTATAAAAAAGCCACCAAATTACTGTCACTTCGCTTTAACAATATTACGGCTGATTTGATCCATCCCGATCAAAATGGGTTTATTATAGGAAGGCAATTATTTACAAATACACATTTTTTGATTGAGGCATTAGATTATTTTGAGTCACGGGGGTTACCGGCTTTGATTCTACTATTAGATGCAGAAAAAGCTTTTGATTTGGTGGTTTGGGACACACTTTTTATTATTTTGAAATATTTTGGGATTCCACAACAAATTATTAATCTAATACAGAATCTGTATACCGGTGCTACAGCCAACATAATTATTAATAAACTTTCAGCAGGTTCAATTTTAGTTCAGCGGGGAACTAGGCAGGGTTGTCCTATGTCTCCTATTCTTTTCGCCTATTTTATTGAACCACTTGCAGTAGCTATTCGTAATTGTGTACAGATTGTTCCCCCGGTCATCTCCATGGCCAAGATAAAGTTATATGCGGATGACATTATGTTGATAATTAAACCGGATCTTTAATCACAGACACAAGCTCTACAGATTTTCGAAGAATTTGAGGCTTTAGGGGGCTATCAAATAATAAAAAAAAAGACAGAAATGTTGGTTTGCGGGGGGGGCAGACCCAGTATTATATCCGGATCTGTACGGTTGTATTAATCCAAAATCTAAAAGATATTTAGGGATTTTATTTTCTTCCATAATTCAGGATTTATAGACACTTAATTTTGTTCCTTTGCTTCGGACGGTCCTCTCAGTGTTTGCTCGGTGGGACCCATTACCGTTATCTATTCTTGGCCGGGTTGCCTTGATTAAAATGTCTATACTCCCACTTTTTAATTTTTTATTCTCCACTATTCCTGTTTTTTTACCTGGGGCTTTTTTTTCTAGAGTAGAATCTATGTTTTCCACATTTATCTGGGCTAAAAAAAACGCCTAGAATTGCCATAGGGACTTTATACGAAGAGACTGAACATGAAGGCCTTTCATTACCAAATCTAAAAGATTATTATAATGCATGCTTTGCGCAGTATTTAGACAGATTTAAAAATGCAATCCTAGGTGTGGGCCTATTTATAAATTTTTTCTTTGACGTAATTTGTTTAGAGATTCAGATTCCATCCCCCCTTCTTGTGCCCAAATCACCTACATTTGTTCGATATAAGACCCTGATTTGGTTTTTCAAACAACGGGATGCCATGCTTAAGAGATACTCCCTCCCCTGCTTTAATTTAACAACTCCCTTAATTGGTGCTTTTGCTTTTTTAGGGATCAAAATTGACCCTATAATTACTGCAAACTGGGGTCACGCTGGGTTTAAAACGCTATCAGATTTCATGAGGAATGGGTCCTGGTTAGCTGCTGATGCAATGATACGTTTAATTCCTGGCAACTTTTTGTTAATCGGGTCCTATAATGTGATCTATAAAACTCTGGCGCAATTTAGACCCCAGTCATATTAGCATCCGTTCCACGGTGGCAGACGATCTCTTTGTGAATGTCTCAATAAAGAAACCCGGGGAATGGAAACATTGTTTGGCACAAAGCAGGGAGGGAGAGCTGAGCTCTAAAGCTATACAAAAATGGCATGCACAGGAAAATTTAGCGTTATCTATCAATATATGGAAAACTATCAATAATTTTAACTTTGGATTATTACGTGGTGCCAATTGGCGTAGAATGTTGTTCTTCAGCAAACAACTTTTATACCGCACACCTGCAGTTATCGCCAAAATGTATGACAATACGTCTGCTAATTGTTTTAGATGTTTTCAATGCAACCCAGCCAATTGGTCTCATATTACGGCTTACTGTCCGAAAATTAAGTCATTCTGGGACGAAATTTTTGTCTTTCTTAAAACACACTATGTGATTCCGGTTTCTTGCAACGTAAAATTATTGCTGTTTGGGTTCGATCCTGATTGTAAACATTCAGATCATGTGGCAAAACTGGTTTACATTGTAATGGCAGTTGCCAGATCATTGTTATTGCAGAACTGGCGTTCAACGCAGGTTCCGGTGTTTCAGAAGTGGTTTGATAAAATGAAAAGGGTCAGGAAAAGTGGACAAATGTATGCAAACCGGGTCGGAGGGATAAAAAAGTTTGAAAAAATCTGGGGATTGTATTTTGAGTAACTTTCTGTATATTATGTTTTATATTGGAAAGAATGATAATGTCAATAGTACTTTTGCGACATTTATATTTTCTGTATTCAATTTAAGATGATGCAAATAACTTCAATAAAAAATAAAAAAATAAAAATGTAACTGCGTGCCAAGAGCTCAAGCGCCGCTGCAAAAACATTCCAATGTCCCATTATTCCATGTGTCGCTGCTAAGGCATAATCCCGCCGCCAGAACAGAGCACGTCATGAACCAGTAAGGGGCTCATCAGCTGGTCAAAATCCACATTGGGAGACACCGTACTGCAGAGACACAAATCCAGGGCCCAGTCGAAATCACAGCTCAGGCAATGGAACACAGGTTGAACGCATGTGACAAAGGAAAATCAAAACGATAATCCATAAACTGCGCTCAATGTAGCCAAAGGCAGTGCTCCGTAATAACTAATCATTTGGTTGCGAAGCAGCAACAGCCGGGACATATTATAATCTGCTGCAGGATGTGCATCCATATTTATGTAAACAAATTAATAAAAGCACACCAGCAACGGATGCGAGTATTAAGCGCAATCCACCAAAGATGCTGGAAAAAATCGAATGAAAAAATCCCAAAAACACACCAAATATACTTTCTACAGAAGTCACAAGGCCACTGCTTCTAACTTTAAAAAAGTAAGGTAACCCCGTAGTCAAGGACACATTAAAGATACTCTAAATTAACTCCCCAAAATTCAAGAGCACGTCTGTATTTAATAAATCATGCACTTGTGTGCGGTTGTTTGCTACATGAAGGTCAAATGTTTCTGTACCAGATATAAGAGCGACCTCTTTTTGAGGCAATAGCGCCTTTATACAACTCATTTGGTTGACTCTGCTTTCAAGGTCAAAATCGACAGCCAGATGGAAACATCCAGCTTCCCATGCAGAGGAGTTAACACAACTTTTTTATAATCAAACCACACGCTCAGTTACCGTAATCATGTAAGCAATGCCTGCTAACATTGCACAACAATCTCCATTATTTCAAAGTAAATAACTCCTGTTTCCAGTAAACTGAACGTTGTTATGATAGCAGGTGTCGGACTACCTTTCAAAACTCAGTGCAAATTAGGCGCATCTTGTATACAAGAGCCATGCAATTGTATGTGTCTACAAATTAAGAGTGATCTGGTACTATTGTGCAATCCTCGCCATTCACATAGACTTCTTTTCCCTCCCTCAGACACCTATATGTAAATGGTAATAACCAAGCTTCATGCAGATAACCACTCCCTAAACATCAATATCTGCCTATAGCATAGTATTTCATGCAAACCTCAAACTTAACAATGTTAAAAAATAACGTTATGATACTGTGGATAAGCCACACACCTGAATTGGATCTCCAATGAGTGACCACTTCTAACCATTCTCATAGCGCGCCCTGTGCTCTGATTTGACAGTGAGAGAGTGATCACACCATAGTTCGTACTGCTAATCATTCTCAGCATACGCTACGAATACCCTTTGACGTTACACGTCGCATCAAAGCTTCTGTGTGACGTCATGTACGGCGACTGTACAAAAAAGACGCAAATGTTTTTAATTGTTTAAAAACATATATTCATGTAGGTGCTAAAGTGGCTAGAATCCTTCCTGTCAGGTCGAACCCAGAGAGTGCAGCTAGGAGACCAACTGTCTGAGATCTGCGACGTGACCTGGGGGGTGCCCCAGGGTTCGGCTTTATCCCCCCTGCTTTTCAATATCTATCTACAACCATTGGTGGAGGAGCTTATGCGTATGAACTGCAAAATCTTCAATTACGCAGATGATACTCAGCACTTAGTCCGGCTGGATAACACCAAAGAGGCCCAGGAATCAGTGAGGAACCTGCTTTCATTCACAGTCAACTGGATGACTAACAATCTGTTGAAAGTGAATGCTGACAAAACGGAGGTGCTGGTGATCAGCAACAAAGAGGATCCCTGGAGTGACCTGTATTGGCCCCCGAGTTGGGAACCACCCCGTCTCCTGGTTCTGTAGTAAAAAGCTTGGGGTTAAGGATCGATGCAGACCTCTCAATGGCCCCTCAAGTTTCTGCTGTGGTCGGATCCTGCATAGGTGTGTTGAGGCAGCTGCGAAAGCTAGTTCCCATCCTATCTGCCTCCACCCTGCAATCAATCGTATCCGCCACAGTCATTTCGAGACTTTATTATGGCAATGCCTTATACCTAGGCTTGCCACAGAAGCTGTTGAGGAAGCTGCAGGTAATACAGAATGATGCAGCCAGGCTGATCCATTCTCTGCCTAGAAATTTGCACGTAACCTCCCTGCTTCAGAAGCTGCACTGGCTTCCAGTGAAATTCCGAGCCCAGTTCAAATGTCTCTGTGTGGCCCATAAGGCACTCTTTGGGAAAGCCCCAGAGTACATTAAGCAACGTCTGAAGAGGTACATTCCTGGGAGACCATTGCGCTCAGGAACAACCTCCAACCTGTTTCAACCTAGGTTCAAATTAAAGACCAAAGGAGGCAGGGCCATGTCTGTGCTTCTCCCGCAACTGTGGAATGAGCTCCCGTCCACCTTGAAAGAGGAATCGCAGCTTCTACCCTTCAGAAAGAAATTAAAAACTCATCTTTTCAGAAAAGCTTTCATGACATTATAGGAGGTGAAACAACTGAGGTTCTAGGGGCATTAGTGTGTTATGTTTTTTCTGGTAAGCGCTTAGAGACCGGCGGTGATAGGCGCTAAACAAGTATTGCCTAACATAACATAACATATTTAATGAACATACTAACAGTAGACTTAATCTAGGATAATTATGGAATTTTTTTTTAAGTTTTAAAAATCCTATATTACTTCTATATTGTATGACTGCAGCTGCGAGCCCCTCCGCCTGGTACCCTAGACTCCTCCACGCCCAGACCCTGTTCATAAGCACGCGTGATCGCCACCACACAATCATTCGCGCGCATATCGCTTTTCCACACAGGCTTTTACAACTAGTATGCATTTATCACACATGATAAATGCATAATCTTAATAATGTTTTTTTGTTGACCAACACGTGTTGTAATGCCTGTGCCTTACGTCCTTCAAATTAGTTTCTAGGTATACGTGTGACCAAGTCTGATAAGATCGGAGGCCAAGGACAAACACTGTGGTATCTGTGGCACAAAATCTCATCGATCACAGAGAAAATATGAGCAGGGTAAAATGAAAGTAACAGGTATAATAAAAATAACGGAGGAAAACTACTAAAATGGCCGTTAAACGGAGTATGTAATCAACGTTTGGTGCCTCAACACTACATTTCAAATAAATATACATACAATATGTTTATCAATATATTACAAAAGTATAGTACCGGATGACACACATGACCCGGAAAAAGAAAGCGGCAAATTTAATACCTGATATCAGGAGAGGTTTGCTTGGCGAACTTGAAGAAAAAGAAAAAAAGTGCACTTGCAAACAAGCCTGCGCATGCGTAGAGAGTACAACTGATGCAGGAAAAAAAAAACTGAAAGTTTTACATACTGTCATAGAAATATAGCTCTAAAAATTGCCCCCATAATTTGCCCCCCCGGGACCTAATAAACAAACCGGACTTCTAGTTTTTTTTCACCTTTTCCACCGCCTACAAGTACTGCATGAGTACCCCACCATTATTTTTTTTTTAAATAAAAATTGAGCCTAAAGATCCATGTTCCACCCCTGACCAAGACTATAGAGCCAGAATGTTTCTACCCTGCCCCCTTTCCTTATTTCTCAACTTTATTTTACTGTTTTCTTGTGACTCGGCTCTCGCCACAAACAAGATGGCTGCCAACATTTCCTGTTTTGGAGTGTTGCCAACCAATCAGCATGCAGCTCTTGCTCGTAATTGTACGTATTTCCATATGCGTACGCCTCGATTTTTCTTTAAAAAAATAAAAATAAAAAATAGAGCCTAAACATCCATGTACGACCCCCTGAGCAAGCCTAGAGGGTCAGAATGTTTCTAGCCTACCCCCTTCCTTTATTTCTCAACTTTGCTTTACTGTTTTTTTGTGACTCGATTCTAGCGAGGCACAAGATGGCCGCCAACACTTCCTGGTTTTGAGTGTTGACAGACAGTTCACAGCCAATCAGCATGCAGCTCGCGCTGGTAATTGAACAGATTTCTGTATGCGTGCTGAACTCCGTCTCTAGATATCGCTATGATTTTACTTGCAATTTTCTCAGAAACTACTCAACGGATTTACACCATTTAACAAAAAGCACAATCTGCGAACAAAACTCTACCTCTCTGCCAAATTTCGTGTAATTCCGTTCAGCCCTGGCTAAAGGTCCCTATGGAAAATTGCATGGGGAAAACATGTTTTGGGACCCCCCTTTTTTGTCGGACCCCACTTGACAAATCACCCCCAAACTTTCAGGGACGGAGCGGAACCAAGCAGGCCATTTTCTTGGAGAAATTCACGAACATTCGTCCACTGGCGCCAAAGTTATTCCAAATATAATGTTGTGGATTTCCTATAACTACCTACTGGCGACCGCCATGTATGTATGTATGTATGTATATATATATTCACTGAAAAAAAACATAGGTTTCACACCAGTTATAGTTAGGAATTAGCATTTAAAAAACCTATTAAATTCACTGAAAAAACCATAGGTTTCACACCAGGTATAGTTACCTGGAAATTTAACTGACATAAAAGCATTGAAATTCCCACGTTATAGTTAGTTGGACTCATGTTTTTTTTAGTGAATTTCATAGATTTTTTAAATGCTAATTCCTTTCTATATCGAGTTTGTAACCTACGATTTTTTTTTAATTTGCTGTTTTGTGTGAGTATTAATTAGTATTTTTTTTTAATAATAATATATATATTTTTTTTACTAGTTTTTCTTGGGGCGCTCTGGGTCCACGCACCGGTAAGCTCTCCGGAGAGCGCACCCAGAGCGCTACTTGCATTCGTGTAAAAAAATATGAATGAAAAGTAAATAATAACGCAGGACATTTAGTACCATACATATAAAAGCAGTGTTTTTGAATAAGGAAATGAAAATAATTTTGCATTTCCGTGAAACTATCAAAGCGTATGCGCCCCCGGAAGCGCTCCGGTGCGCGCAGCGTCAGCGCATCAAGTCATGTGACCTTAAAATAACACTTTTCATTGGTTGCTAACAGTTTTTTTTACAAAGAATGAAATCCCCACCCATTTCCTTCACTTCTTCTTTCACTTTTGTGACTGAAAGACCTGACTTTTTTTCTCTTTGATCTTGCTTGGTTAATCATGGCTGCCAGACCATCCAGCAATGAAGATGAGCCTGAATTCATTGATGAAGAGCCTCCTCAGCCAAAGGTGAAGAGCATTTCATCTGGAATTTTTTTTCCATACCAGATGACCAGAAAAAGGTGAATGCTCCAAAAGTGGAGTGCAGGATCTGCCATACAGTCCTGTCACGGGGTGACCCCACAAGGAAATATTCTTTTGGGAACTCCACAATGCTTCGCCACCCCCAGAATTTTGCCCGGGAAAGTGTCAGGGCTCTGGCACAAGAGGTTCCCAGTGATGGGGCCTCTACATCCACCAGAGGAGCAACTACTTCTGTGAGGGGGCGATCGCAGGTGCTGGTTCCAAACATTCAGCCTGCATTCAACAAAGGTGTACTGAAATGCAGATACTGCGATCAACTACTTACCTTTGGGGAGCAAAGTGTCCTGCTCATGGTTCGAGCATTGGAGAACCATGGCTGCCGTTCCCAGCCCTAATTTCTTTTGTTTTTTTTGCTCCTGTTGAGCAGTTTCCATTCCCTGTTTTTGTTTCTGTTCTAATAAAAGAAAAAAGAAGAAAAAAAAAAGTTCTTTTCAGAACTACCTCCAATTCTCATCAAAGAGCTATATTCTTAAAAAAATGAAAAAGAATAAGTGAAGTGGAGTGCATTGATAATGGAAAGGAAAATGAGTAAGAAAGAACAGAAAGATATGAGAGGAGAAAGGAAGTGAAGTAGGGGGACTGAAAGAAGGTGAGTGTTGGGAATGAAAGTAAGGAGAAGGAGAGTGAACATGGGGAATGTGGATATTCAAAGAAAATGTTGTAAAGGAACGGGGGTGTGGAAGGGTAAGAAAAGATGCATTGCTGGAGTTGCATCATTTTTGTGGCACCCTCCAGCAATGCATCACTTTTGCGCTTACAGATACGACTGAAATACTGACGTATCTGTAAGAACTTCCGACATAATACGTCATAAATTTAATATGACGCATGACTAGAAGACTGAAGGCCTCATTTATGAGGCCATGCGTCACTTTAACGCCACCGGAGCGTCACTTTTTGTGACGCACCAGTGCTGTAAAAAATGCTCCTTATTCAGTCATATTTACAAAGTGACGCATCTAGGTAGATGCGTCACTTTGTAAACCCCTGCGCCACATTATACCTATGTCAGGTGTAATGTATGCAAAAGGGACGTATTTACGCAAGAAAGGGTTTGCGCTTACAGATACGTCTGAAATACTGACGTATCTGTAAGTACTTCCGACATAATATGTCATATATTTAATATGACGCATGATTAGAAGACTGAAGGCCCATTTATGAGGCCATGCGTCACTTTAACGCAACCAGTGCGTCACTTTTTGTGACGCACCAGTGCTGTAAATAATGCACCTTATTCCGTCATATTTACAAAGTGAAGCATATAGGTAGATGTGTCACTTTGTAAGCCCCTTCGCCACATTATACCTACGTCAGGTGTAATGTATGCAAAAGGGACGTATTGACGCAGTGAAATCTATGAGATATCACTGCGTCACTTTTATGACGCTGTTGCGTCCAAATCTTACGCCTGTTTCACAGCAGGCGTGCAGGCCCTTTCACATAGGGCCTGGCCCAATGTGAAAGGTTGCATTGCTGGAGTTGCATCATTTTTGTGACACACTCCAGCAATGCATCACTTTTGCGCTTACAGATACGTCTGAAATACTGACGTATCTATAAGAACTTCCGACATAATATGTCATAAATTTAATATGACGCATGACTAGAAGACTGAAGGCCTCATTTATGAGGCCATGCGTCACTTTAATGCCACCGGAGCGTCACTTTTTGTGACGCACCAGTGCTGTAAAAAATGCACCTTATTCAGTCATATTTACAAAGTGACACATCTAGGTAGATGCGTCACTTTGTAAGCCCCTGCGCCACAATATACCTACGTCAGGTGTGATGTATGCAAAAGGGACGTATTGATGCAAGAAAGGGTCGTAGAGGTGACACAGTGAATAAACTGGGTTTTCCCCATGCTACGCTCCCCGGTCTGCTCCCCGGAGCACGTACCGGGCGCTCCCCACACGCAAATCGATTTTTTTCTTTTTTGCCCCGCGGGACCCTAATATAGCCCCCACATCAAACCTAGGGGGTCGGGGGGGTCTACCCTGCCCCCTTATGGTCATTTCCCCCCTTTTTTTTGCACCTCTTGTGTCTCGATCCTACCGAGACACAAGATGGTGGCCGCTCTGGACTGTTTCCAATGTTTACAGACACCGGTGAGCCAATCAGCTTTCCGTGCGCAAGTCACGTAGTGTGCCCGGTGCGCTCCCCGGTGCGCGTACCGGGCGCGCCTATAGATATATATTTTTTTTTAACCTAAATTACTCAAAATCCACTGGAGCACATATCTTGAGACATAGCAAAGGCACATCGGGCTACAAGTACCTACAATTTTGCCAAGTTTCGTGGAAATCCATTCAGCCGTTCGGGCTAAAAGTGAATTCGACCGCCCTATGGAAATTAACATGGAGAAAACACGTTTTGGGACCCCCCTTTTATCTCGGCCCCCGCTTGATGAATCCCCCCCGCATTTTCAGGGAAGGAGCGGAGTGGAGCGGGCCACAAACTTTGAGAAATTCGCGAAGATTCGTCCACCGGCGCCAAAGTTATTCCCAATAGAATGTTGCGGATTTCCTATGAAAAGTAGATCCTAACTATAACTACCTACTGGCGACCGCCAGTAGGTAATATATATATATATGTATATATATATATATATATATATATATATATATATATATATATATACACCAATGTTGTGGATTTCCTATGGAAACTAGGTCCTAACTATATATAACTACTGGCGACGGTGCGCGCACGGTGGGAAAAAAACAATAAAAAAAAGACAGTTAAATAATAAGTTTGAGTGTTTAGATGTTGGTTGGCTCTAAAAAGAGCCGTTGTGTTCATTGAGTGTTTTTTGTCCCTACAAGTAAGTAGCGATGCAGAGTCTAAAGTTTAAAAGGAAGACTCTGTTCCCGTCATCTGTGAAATGTACACCATCTCTCCTATAGATGCCTTGTATGTTGTAACGCAAGTTGTTGTGGTATATAGAATCCAGACTTATTCACATGTTTTCTTGCTTTCTCAATCTGCGGACAATATTGGTTGGACCAGTTCCATTTTTGCCTTTGGAATATATTAGAATATACAAAGGCAGTTTGTGGAAAAAGTAACATCAATTGCCCAAAGGTGTCCTTTAAAAGCCTTTCCAGACCTACCCCAGTCAAAGTGCACAGGTCATTTCCACCACAGGGTTGGTGCAGACAGAAAATGAGATAATGGAGGCAGAGACTAAATTGGTACAATCAGAGGATAGATGGTGCAGGTCTGCAGGCAGAGGGACAGATGGTGCAGTCAGTGAAAAGATGTTACAGAGAGAGGGTGAAATAGTTCAAGCAGAGACACAGATAGTGCAAGCAGACACAGACATGGTGCGAGACTACAGGCAGAGAAGAAAAAGATTTAACATGGTAGCTTGATTGAAAAAGCTTTATTCGAGTTATAAACTCATAAAAGCACAAACATACATTTTAAAATACATACATTTTAAAATACATTGTAGTTAAAATTCATATTTCATACATAAAAATACATTTTGAGCAGTTGTGCAAGCTTTAACAAGAAGGATGATAAAAATTACTATGACATTTCAATTCATATTGGGAGATAAGGCCCTCCGCCTAATGGACCATGCCCACCCCAAGTACTTTGCTGTTCCCAGCACAATGGGCATGTCAGTGGAGGTACAAATAATTCTCAACCCCTCAACACCACTAGATACCCCAAGGTTTCTACAAACTGGAGCCAACCATACTCTCCTTGGGTTTGCATAGGCCTCACACAAAAATAAGAAGTGGGCTATGCTTTCGTTAGGAGCACCACACACCGGGCAGCATGAGGTGTTCGAACTCCTCCACCTACCCGTCAATGACCTCAGGGGGAGGGAACCTGACCTTAGCTGGAAAAATAACTTCCTGTCTATCGGGACAGTAATACTGTCCCAGTATTGTTCTAATACAGGTCTCGTTTTAATTTCCAGGAATCTACCCCCCATTGTTTCGGATTGTGTACTCCTACAGAGCCTTTCTTCTACGTGATCCCAATAGATAGCCTTGATGGTATTTTTACTTGGGAATACTTCCCCAGAGGGATTTTCCCAAAGGTTAGGGAGACCAAGCTCACCAAGAACAACCCTGAGTGTCTTCAACCATGATATTTTGTGAAAAGTATCTGATTTGATTAAGGCTAAAAACCCATCAGCATAGTGTCGGATCTCTGGGGTTGTCCAAAGCCGTCTCCAATAAAGGATAGGCCTTAATCGAGCACGGTCACTAACCGATCTCCTCCCTAGATCAAGGCCAAGCGGGATTAATGGCGCGCTCTGGGGGAGACCCGTAATTCCCCTCAGAAACCTATTCTCTGATATTTGTAAAGTGGGGAACCTCTCAAAACCCCATACTTCTGCCCCATACAGGGCTGACCCTAAAGCTTTGGCATCATAAACCATGAGGACCAGTTTTATAGGCCTAGTTTTTGATTTAGCTTGCTCTACCCGAAGCGCCCCTGCAATTTGCTGGTGTCTTAGTACCGCCTTTTCTATATGGCGGGACCAACCTGGCTTGCTCGATATCTCTACCCCAAGATAGGTAAAAACATTTACTACCTCGAGCTCGATGTTATTCAGAGATACCCTTGGTTGGGGTCGGCGCCTTTGGGAGAAAGCCATCAGCTTAGTTTTGCCAGCATTAACTTCAAGGCCATGCTCCCTACAAAAAGTGTCAAATATATTTAGGGCACGCTGCAGTCCAGCTGGGGTTTTGGACACAATTAGGGTGTCGTCAGCGAACATCAGGATCGGGACCCTGATGCCCGCTAGCGAAGGTGCATCCACACTTGCGTCCAACATCCTATCGACAATACCATTGATGAATAGGGAGAAGAGCAGGGGTGCCATTGCACATCCCTACCGTACACCCCGCTCGACAGGAAAGTTAACAGTAGATTCCCCGTTCCTCCCCCATTGGACCTTGATTCCCCGTTCCTCCCCCATTGGACCTTGATTCCCCGTTCCTCCCCCATTGGACCTTGGTAGCTCTGTGTAATACACACCAGCAGCCATATCATAATAGGCCTCTGCAGATGCAAATGAGAGGGTGCAGGCAGTGGGAGAGGGTTGGTGCAGACAGAAAATAAGATATTGCAGGCAGAGACTAAACTGGTACAATCAGAAGATGGATGGTGCAGGGCTGCAGGCAGAGGGACAGCTGGTGCAGTCAGTGAAAAGATGGTGCAGAGAGAGGGTGAAATAGTTCAAGCAGAGACACAGATAGTGCAAGCAGACACAGACATGGTGCGAGACTACAGGCAGAGAAGGGAAAGATTTGACATGGTAGCGCTGTGTAATACACACCAGCAGTCATATCTTAATAGGCCTCTGCAGATGCACATGAGAGGGTGTAGGCAGTGGGAGAGGGTTGGTGCAGACAGAAAATGAGATAATGCAGGCAGAGAATAAACTGTTACAATCAGAGGATAGGTGGTGCAGGGCTGCAGGCAGAGGGACAGATGGTGCAGTCATAAAAAATATGGTGCAGAGAGAGGGTGAAATAGTTCAAGCAGAGACACAGAGGTGATGTAGTTGTAGAAAGTCCTATGCAGTATGTGTTCCAGGCCTCTTAATTTTCAAATTGTGTTCATGCAGTACATTTTAGATGCTTGGAGTGTTGTTGAAATCCAAAAGCAACTGTGTCTGTAACATGTAGTAATCATTTCAGTGAATTTCATTTGTACATTCTCAGTCCCACCTTGACTCACTACACTGTTTTAAGTTCACTTCATTGTTCTAAACCCTGAAACTCCATTCCTAGAAAAATATTCTAAACTCTTGCAACACAACTGCAGTGTTGTAAACTCTGAAAGAATATTCCCAGCAAGAGTCACTTTCATTGTAATAATCATTTTACTGAATAGGAAGGGATAGTGTTATGTGTCTAAGATCACAGTGTGAGTCAGTTTTCAATTCAGAGGAATGTGGCAGAATAATTTGCATAGGGAATACATTTACTTATGAAATTTATAAAGGTAGTTTTTTATTATCTATTAGTGAAAATGATATAATGAAGTGTTTATATTTTTTGCAAGGTTCAGCAAAATTATCATATTGCTGAAATGGATCAGGAGAAATTTGCTGCAAATTTTGACATCTCATATGAAGTAATAGAGGACTCAAATGGACCTTTTGGAGAGGATATTAATGAAGAAAATTCAGATTTCTTTGATGAAAGTTTGGATATTGAATTATTAGAAGCTTTGGAAGATATTGAATTTCAAGATGAAAATATTGAAATTGAGGACAATGTTAATGAAATACCGGATGAAGTGATGTTGAAGGTATTATTGGAGTATGAAATGTATAATGAATAAATGTATAATTTATAATTAAATTATTCAAGTGAGTCTTGTAATAATTTGATTCATTGATGTGTTTAAAAAAAGATGGGAATACATGTTCTGATGAAGTGAGTCAGGGTTTAGGATATGTAGTACTAGAAACTGCTATGCAGTACGTCTGTCAGGCCTCTTAATTTGCAAATAGTCTCCATGCTGTGTACTGAAGACTCGTAGCACTTGCTTGATACCTTACACGGCGTACACACAACTCTATTGCTCTAAAGTCAGAAATATCAATCCCACCATGACTCCCTACACTGTATACACAACACTGCACTGTTCTGAACACTGAAACACCATTCTCAGCAAAATTCCCCATAATGTTGAAACAGAACTGCACTGCCATAAAGTCAGAAACAGTACTCACCGCTTGATTTCATACTCTGTTCAGACACTGTTGCTGTACCCTAAACTTACTTATGCAGTAAACCAGTGTTTTCATCATATGGTTGTTCTAATTGCTATGTAGTATGTTAGTAGTGGTCTATAACATGTTTTTTTCACAATAGATTGTTATTATCTACTGAAAGAAAAACCAACATGCCTACAAAGGATGCCAAAAGAAGAAAATATAAACAGGCTATCTTTTCCAATAAAACACAATTACAAGATGTATCTACACAGAGAAAAAGAAGAATGCTCCTGGTAAGACAACAAAGGATATTATAAAATGGAAATTAACCATAAGAAAAAAAAATGTGGACAATGTGGAAAAGATAAAAAAATTATCTGTAAGAACAATGAAAAAGGAGTTAACAAAGAAAAATGTTGAAAAAGTGTGTGGCGATCAAATTCTCTATAGTAATAGACATAAAAATCAGTTTGTTGAAATTCGTAAGAGAATGTTTTATAACAGAGTTGTATCAAATGTATTGAACTCGAAGCCCCCCGCACGCACGCACAAGTATGACACGCACACACCCCGATCAAGCCTACGCGAACCCCCCCACCCCCTCATGGTCTGTATAAGTCAGCCGCACGCACAAGTACAACACGCACACACCCCGATCATGCCTACGCAAACCCCCCCACCCCCAACGGTCGTGGAAGTCACCTGCACGCACAAGTATGACACGCACACACCCCGATCAAGCGACAGCGAACCCCCCCACCCCACAACGGTCAGTAGAACTCATCCGCACGCACAAGTACGACACGCACACACCCTGATCAAGCGACCGCGAACCCCCCCACACCACAACGGTCCATAGAAGTCACCCGCACGCACAAGTACGACAAACACACACCCCGATCAAGCCTATGCGAACCCCCCCACCTCCCAACGGTCCTTATAAGTCAGCTGCACGTACAAGTACGACACCCCCCACCCCACAACGGTCCATATAAGTCACCTGCACGCACAAGTACGACACGCACACACCCCATTCAAGCCTACGCAAAGACCTCCACCACCCAACGGCCCGTATAAGTCACCCACACCTACAATTACAACACGCACACCCCCATCAAGCCTACGCGAAGCCCCCATTCCCCCCAATGGCACCTATAAGTCACCCACACCTACAAGTACGACACGCGCACCCCCATCAAGCGAACTCAAAGCCCCCCAACGGCCCGTGTAAGTCACCCGCACGCACAAGTATGACACGCACACACCCCGATCAAGCCTACGCAACCCCCCCACTCCCCCACGGTCTGTATAAGTCAGCCGCACACACAAGTACCACCCGCACACACCCCGATCAAGCGAACGCGAACCCCCCACTCCCCAACGGTCCATATAAGTCACCTGCACGCACAAGTACGACACGCACACACCCCGTTCAAGCCTACGCAAAGCCCCCCACCCCCCAACGGCCCGTATAAGTCAGCCGCATGTACAAGTACGACCCGCACACACCCCGATCAAGCTAACGCGAACCCCCAACTCCCCAACGGCCCGTATAAGTCACCCACACCTACAATTACAAAACGCACACCCCCATCAAGCCTACGCGAAGCCCCCATTCCCCCCAATGGCACCTATAAGTCACCTTCACCTACAAGTACGACACGCGCACCCCCATCAAGCGAACTCGAAACCCCCAACGGCCCCTGTAAGTCACCCGCACGCACAAGTATGACACGCACACACCCCGATCAAGCCTACGCGAACCCCCCCCACTCCTCCACGGTCTGTATAAGTCAGCCGCACACACAAGTACGACACGCACACACCCCGATCATGCCTACGCAAACCCCCCCACCCCCCAACGGTCGTAGAAGTCACCTGCACACACAAGTATGACACGCACACACCCCGATCAAGCGACAGCAAACCCCCCCACCCCACAACGGTCCGTAGAAGTCATGCACAAGCACAAGTACGACACGCACACACCCTGATCAAGCGACCGCGAACTCCCCCACACCACAACGGTCCGTAGAAGTCACCCGCGCGCACAAGTACGACACACACACACCCCGATCAAGCCTATGCGAACCCCCCCACCTCCCAACGGTCCTTATAAGTCAGCCGCACGTACAAGTACGACACGCACACACCCCGATCAAGCCTACGCGAACCCCCCCACCCCACAACGGTCCATAGAAGTCACCCGCACGCACAAGTACGACACACACACACCCCGATCAAGCGACCGCGAACCCCCCACCCCACAACGGTCCGTACAAGTCACCCGCACGCACATGTATGACACACACACACCCCGATCAAGCCTACGCGAACCCCCCCACCCCCCAACGGTCTGTATAAGTCAGCCGCATGTACAATTACGACACGCACACACCCCGATCAATCCTATGCGAACCCCCCCACCCCACAACGGTCTGTATAAGTCAGCCGCACATATAAGTACGACACGCACACCCCCATCAAGCGAACTCGAAGCCTCCACCCCCCAGCGGCCCGTATAAGTTACCCGCATGCACAAGTACGACACGCACACACCCCGATCAAGCCTACGTGAACCCCCCCACCCCCCAACGGCCTGTATAAGTCAGCCGCACGTACAAGTATGACCCGCACACACCCCGATCAAGCGACCGCGAACCCCCCCACCCCCCAACGGTCCGTAGAAGTCATCCGCACGCACAAGTACGACATGCACACACCCCAATCAAGTGACCGTGAACCCCCCAACCCCACAACGGTCCATATAAGTCAGTCGCATGCACAAGTATGACACACACACACCCCTATCAAGCGACCGCGAACCCCCCACCCCACAACGGTTCATATAAGTCACCTGCACACACAAGTACGGCACGCACACACCCCGTTCAAGCCTACGCAAAGCCCCCCACCACCCAACGACCCGTATAAGTCAGCCGCACATACAAGTACAACCCGCACACACCCCGATCAAGCAAACGCGAACCCCCCCTCTCCCCAACGGTCCATATAAGTCACCTGCACGCACAAGTATGACACGCACACACCCAGTTCAAGCCTACGCAAAGCCCCCCACTCCCCAACGGCCCGTATAAGTCAGCCGCACGTACAAGTACGACCCGCACACACCCCGATCAAGCGAACGGGAACCCCCCTACTCCCCCACGGTCTGTATAAGTCAGCCGCACGCACAAGTACGACGAGCACACACCCCGATCATGCCTACGCAAACCCCCCACCCCCCAACGGTCCGTAAAAGTCACCTGCACGCACACGTATGACACGCACACACCCCAATCAAGCGACAGCAAACCCCCCACCGCACAACGGTCCGTAGAAGTCATCCAAACGCACAAGTACGACACGCACACACCCCGATCAAGCGACCGCGAACCCCCCCACACCACAACGGTCCGTAGAAGTCGCCCGCACGCACAAGTACGACACACACACACCCCGATCAAGCCTATGCGAACCCCCCCACCTCCCAACGGTCCTTATAAGTCAGCCGCACGTACAAGTACGACACACACACACCCCGATCAAGCCTACGTGAACCCCCCCACCCCACAACGGTCCGTAGAAGTCACCCGCACGCACAAGTACGACACGCACACACCCCGATCAAGCGACCACGAACCCCATGTTGTCACTGTACACGTAAACACCTATCAACAATGAACTTACATTAGGCCATATTGAATACATGTACATTAGAAGGACATGTGCGTTGATATCAAGGAGGCACAATGTTCTGTGGCAAACACACGTCATACACAACATGATGAATTACCTTGGGAGGCCATGCAGCATTATCAAACGTACATGGTCAGTGGCATTGCCCTGAAGACAAAAAAATACATGCAATGATGTCACCTGTAATGCTGCAGAAAGATACTCCACAAGACTGCCAGGGACTGGCCGCACCTTACTTCATTAGAGTGGTGTGATGCTCAAGGGGTTCCACCTCCAAATATCCCCTTTGTCTGAGTACAACTGACAGACACAAAAGGGTGATCAGGCGAGGGAAGGAGAGGATGGGAACTGCAGGGAGGGAGACCTGAAACAGAGGCAAACAAGCATTAGGACTACATTCTCATGTCACTCATACTACTAATACCTCATGAGATACACTATACCAGTCACACCTGTGAAGTGTAATGACTGTACCCAATTTGAGATCACTGATAACGCTATGACATAAGATCAGATGCTTCAACACGGACACATAAAACCTAGGACAGTCTGTCACCTATTTGATTCTTGTGTAACGCTCACAAGTCTGCTACTATGGAATGAGATCCATGTGGACAACAACTAAGTCACAGTGGATGATGATGTGTCCCATACAAAGAAAACAAAGCGTATGGAAGTGCTACTTACGCTAATTGTAATATCTGTATATGTCCCTGTGTACCCGGAAGGGCCATGAAGGCAAACTTTACATCACCCACAACAGCTGTGAGCATCACATATGATGAGGAAGCTAATGACCTAAATGCAATGAAGCCCCTCTGTAGCCAGTCTTGTGCTCTAGCAATAGAGCCTCACTATGCTAAACTTGACAAGCAGGTGGAAATTAAGTCAACAGCAAGTAATGAGGAGCCAAGCCACATAAAGAACCGTACCGTCATCCTGAGATGCTGCACGGGACAAGAGAATCATGTGAATGACCGCACTCCACTGGTGCCACGGAATAATTTACATGAGCTTCAGCCCACCAGTGTGATGTCATCAGCGCAACATACCTGGCATCATGTGAATGAAAGCAGAACTTCAACTCACTCTGAAGGCTGGTGTAGCAGTATTCTCTACCTGCACTGAGGTAACGACATGACAGTGACATGACATACTGCCACAAGGGGCAATGCATCCATGCAAACCGAATCACAGGACAGTTGTCTTAACATGTGGAACATACACTGGGCCACACCTACACAACATGGTTTTTGGGAAACCAAACTGTACAGGCCTACAAGGTTGAGGGGATTATCCATACACATCCTGCTGCACACAGTGAGGCTGCAATCCCCCACAGAGTCTGTGGTTGTGACCTCCCACACAATGTCAAACCATGTTATATGCAATATTTTAATGTCAATATCTACACACATTGATGAATTCTCCAGAGTCTAAAACAACGACAGATGACTGTCAGATGGGGTGGCTATCCTGTCATGGGAGTGGGGCTACATGTAATAGGATTCATGATGTTGTTGCATGTATGCATGGTTAAACAACATGCGCATGAACATGTACCACACAATTGAAACCATACCAATGCTAAACAGCCTTATATGAGTCCTTACCCAAATTGACATTTCCACATGTCCGTGCATGCTCCGTTGATTCGGCTGACGTTGCTATCATCATGAGCAATAGCAGGCTGACCAAGATGACACCAACGGACAACAGGCAGGGTGACTTGGGAATGAGAGGCACACAAGGGGTCAAGTTCCGTATAATGTAATTCATACATGGTCATGTATGAATTATGCTACCCATGCAACTCTATGGTATATGCTTCAACAAAATGCACCTATGACTCACCATTATGAAAAGAAGTTGCGGATGAGGTGACTCCGGATATCATCTTCAACCTCCTCGTCACTGGCATCATCGGCAAGGCCTTCATCCTCAAAGGGCGGATGTTCCAGCTCATCAGGATCTAGGATGAGTGGCACGGCCTTCTCCACTGCCATGTTGTGTAGCATGCAGCACACCATGGAGATGTAACACACCTTGAGTGGGGTGTATTGGAGGGCTCCGCTTGTCTTGTCGAGGCACCTGAACCGGCTCTTCAGGAGTCCAAATGTACGCTTGATTCACCCGCCTGGTCTTCCCATGAGCATTGTTGTACCGCTGGTCTGCAGCTGGCCTGGGGTTGCGTAGCGGAGTCATGAGCCACGGCATGTTCGGATATCCTGTGTCTCCTGCAAATTGACATCATGTAAATGAGTGTGTAATATAATGCAGTTCATGAAGTAATGACATACTGACATACATGGCTAACACACTTTACCCACCAACAAGACATGCCAGATTGTTGTACAGCTCAGCATCATCTGTGGTACCCTGCTACGCCTCATGATGAATGCATCGTGGCACGATCCTGGAAAACATGCACAAACATGTGAGATCTGCATGTTGGCAAGACACACTACCAGGGCATTTATCAAGTGGTAATGTTTCCTGTTGCGGTACGCTTGCTCCTGAGCCTGTGGTGGCACCAGAGTAACATGTGTACCATCAATTGCACCAATTACATGTGGCATGCGTTCCAATGCATAGAATTCCCCCTTGACATCTGTCAACTGTTCGGGAGTAGGGAATGTAATGAATTCATCTAGGTGTAGCAACATAGCAGCCAATACATCACTCAATACCCGGCTAAACATGGTTTGGGACATCCCCCCCACATCACCTATGGTAAATTGGAACGTACCTGTGGCAAAGAAATGTAGGGCTGCCATCACCTTTACCTTGGGTGTCAGCGCAGTTGGATACCTGTGTCGTGGTTGCAGATGTGGTTCCAGCCTGTCCGTCAGGTCCTGAATCAACTGTTGGCTGAAGCGGTAACGCCGTATGCAATCACGTTCCCTCATGGCATCCACATATGGAAACGGCCTTGGCAGAGGGGGTGCCCTGCAAACATATTCGGGGGAAAATGTGTACAACTGTCAGACAAAGACAATTACAATGTACATGGCACAAGCAACACTGCTTCAACAAATCTAGACAATTTTGAGTGTGGCGTGGGCTACACATTGAGGAAACATGTGCCAGCTGGCTGGCACTCCTCCATGAAAACTGAAAGTCCTGTTGTCTGTGGAATGGATATGACATGCATACAAATGATCTGATGGGATGGTCTGAGTGAGCAGGACAATGTATCACGTCAGTGACACACATCACGTGAATTGCATTAGGAGGTTGTCTGCACATCCAGACAGCTGACAGCAATGCACACCCCCACATCACATGTGCCATCATTTGCACAGATCTGACATATTGTGATTGAGGTGTGATATTACAAAAACTAATACATGGACATCATCAGACTGCAGAAATGTTTGATTAGGTAGAAATGGTCTATGATGACATCACACATATGAGCGGTCCATTTGCACAAGTGGCATGGTGTGCGTACATGTGATACCCTGTCATCACGGCAAAGAACCATCATAGATGCTCCTACAGCAGATATTCTTAACAGTATGAACAAGTTACTTACCTTTGTTATCAAAATATCTGTAAGAAACAGTAGTTAGTATCATATTCCTACCTTGGAATAGATACCCCAGCAATACCAACCCCTGTGGTGGGTCTGCAAACCAATGATCACACCAGAAAGTCCTGGAGGACGGAACGGCCAAAGAAGACATCCCTCCGGACTTGGCTGTCCAGGCAGTAGTGCCTTGCAAACGTGTGCATCGAGGCCCATGTAGCTGCCTGACAAATGTTCTGCAAGGAGACTCCCCGACCCAGGGCAGCAGTAGCCACCGTGGCCAGAGTGGAATGGTCCCTCAGTCCAACAGTAGGCTCCTTCTTTGGCAAGGGTAACAAGCCGTCATACAAAAGACGACCCACCTAGAGTTGGTCCTCTAGTGTACCGGCCTTCCCTTATCAGCGCCCACGTAACCAACTAAGAGTTGTTCATCCACCCGGAACTGGCGTGTGCCATCCAGAGAGTATGAGAGCGCACGTTTTGGGTCCAGACGGTGTAGCTGCTCTTACTCCTTTGAGGGATGCGTAGGCGGAAATAAGGTGGGCAAGGTAAAAAACTGCCCGATGTGGAAGTCCGTGACAACCTTGTGCAGGAAATTGGGTATTGTCCGCAACGCAAACTTGTCCGGATGGACAGAAAGGTAAGGAGGTTATGGCAACCAGGAAAGCAATCTTCTGAGTAAGAAGGCGGAGAAGAAAATTATGAAGTGGCTCAAAGTGAGCCCACATCAGAGATGTAAGGACCAGGTTAAAGTCCCACTGAGGCATCACAAACGGAACAGGTGGAAAAGTTTGTGTGCTGCCTTTCAGAAATCGAGTTACGATAGGGGACTTGAACAAAGAAGGTTGAGCAGGCAGCCTTAGTAAGGCTGAAAGGGCAGGAAGGTAGCCCTTGATAGTGCCAAGAGCATAGCCCTGCTGGGCATGAGAAAGAAGGAAGAGATGAATTTCATGAAGAGGTGCAGAAAGAGGGATCACAGCCTTCGGTATGCACCATGCTACAAATCTGGTCCACCTGCAGGCGTACACTGACTTTGTGGAGGGATGTCTGCCTGCAAGAATGATATTACAGACTGCAGGAGGAAAGTCAAATGGCCTCTACTGTTGCCGCTCAATCTCCAAACATGGAGGTGGAGACTGTACAGGTACGGGTGGAGGCCCGTCCCCTGCTGCTGTGACAGAAGGTCCTCCAGTAGAAGCAGACGAACCGGGGGATCGACTGACATACTGAGTAGCTCAGGTTACCAGTACCTACGTGAACATCCTTGGTGTGCTGGTAAGGCCAAAGGGGAGCACGGTAAACGGAAAGTGTTTGTGGCCTACCATGAACCGCAGGTAGCGCCGGTGGGCCGGCAGGACGGGGATGTGGAAATAAGCGTCCTGCAAGTCCAACGCTACCATCCAGTCTCCTGGGTCCAGGGCAGCTAGTACCTGAGCCAGTGTCGGCATTTTGAATTTCCCCTTCCGGAGGAAGCCATTGACGTTCCTTGTGTCCAAGATAGGGCGTAGGCCCCCATTGGCCTTCTTGGGTACCAGAAAGTAGTGGGAGTAGCAAACACACCCTACTTCTGGCCCAGGAACGCGCACGAGGGCCCCCTTGGCCAAGAGGGCTGTAACTTCCGCCTGCTGAAGTTGCAAATTATCCCCCGATACGCATTGGTATTGCGGTGGCATGGCTTGATGAGTTGCCTCAAGGGGGAGGGATTAGCCCCTTGGGACGATTTGCAGCACCCACCTGTCCAATGTGACAGTGTGCCAGTGGTGGAGGTCATGGCAAACCCAGCCCCACACTGGCGTCACATGGGCCTGAAAGCACGGACTAGGTGGGTTTGTAGGCAGATGCTGCGGGGGAAGGTGTGGACTGACATCGCCGTTGTCCCCGAATGCCGCCACGGCGGTTACCACGTCCACCACTGCATTGGATGTTAGTCTGCAGTGCGTGGCTGGCAGCACATGTGGGTGCGCCCCTTCCTTGGCCACGAAATGAGCAAAAGGTACCAGTTTGCTGATGCAGGGCTGAGAGGCCCATGGACCTGGCCGTAGCCCTGGAGTCCTTAAAGCGCTCAAGCACATGGTCTGCCTTGTTGCCAGAAAAGGCAACGGACCTCAAACGGCATGTCCATGAGTGTATTCTGGACATCGGATAAAAATTGGGCGGACCTCAACCAGGCTTAGCAACAAATTGCCACTGTGGTTTACATCGCTCTGCCCAGTGAGTCGGTGGTATCCAGCCCACACCGGATCAAATACTGTGCCGCTTCTCGGCCTTCTACAAGGGCTTGGCCGAGTTTGGCCCGTACCTCCAACGGGCACTCTGGTAGCAGTTCCGCAACCGTGTCCCACAGAGAGTGGGTGTAGCGGACCAGGAGGCATGTGATGTTGGAAGACCGCTGTCCCAGACTCAGGGAGGATAATACCATCTTGCAGTACTGCACCTACCTCTTGGATTCCCTGTCCGGCGGAGCCGACGGGAATGCGGTCTGTGAATTGGAGGCCTGGTTCCCCAGGGTCTCGGGGGTGGGGTGGGTGGACAGGAAACATGGTTCATACGGGGCCGGGTGTTGGCATCTGGCCACGTTCCTATCTAAAGCCAAACCTGTAGCGGGCCTGAACCTACTGTCCAAAATAGCGTCAGTCGATGCCTCATTAAACGCCAGCAGAGGCTGGTCCTCACAGCCGCGACGGGGAGATGAAGGGCCAAGGCTTTGGCCGTCCGCATCAACACCATGCAGTAGGTTGCCCCCTCCTCCGAAGCCACAGTAGGATTTGTGACAATAACAGTGTCTGGCGAGGTGTCCACACCACTCACATCCCCCAGTCTACCTGTCCAGTCCTCTTGGGACTGACACTCATGTGTCAGAGGGTCTTCAGACCCTTCCCAATACTCCTCATCACCCATTCCCTGATAATCAGGGTTGTCAAAAGATGGGCCCGGCTCGCTGAACTTAAACTCCCCAAGCAGCGTCAAACGCGGCGTCCAGCGACGCCGTTCCCACGCCGGAGCCGGATCGAGTTAGGTATCAGGGGCGGCACCGCCCCAGGACGGCGCCGGGGGTGACATCTGGGGGACTGTTTCCGGTGAGGTCGTGAGGTCAACCAGCGACAACCAGGATCCAGAAGTGGATCCAGTGGGGCCCGGCAGCGCAGGGCCGAAGGCGTCGGCGGCATCAGAGACAATGCAGCAGACGGCATCGGGGCCAAAGCACCCGACCCGCTAGACGGGTCCGCTGGGTCCGAAGCCGCGGCGGAGCCCGTCAGAGGAGCGAGGGACCTCATGGACATGAGGAACCGCTCTGACTCCACCGGCGTCGCATGCTGCCCAGGGACCGGAAAGTGTGGGGCAGGCGATGACGCCCGCGACTCCGATGGAGCCGCGTGGGCGGTGTCACCCAAACCCCCGGCCACATTGTGCGAGCATCATGGGGAGTTGGAAGAGCGATGACGTCTCTTTGACATCTTGTGCTTACCTGACAACTTTGACCCGGAGGAGTGATGTAGACTCCCGGAGTACTGATGGCTCCAACCCCGTGCCCGGTCCCTCGACCTCCGTCCGGACCATGACCTATTGCGGTGCGGGGCTGACTGCTGGAGTCCGAGCCGCTTGAGGGACCGCTCCCGCCTAGCTTCAGAAGTCAGGGCCCAGCAGTCGGAGCAGCTCTTGGCGTCGTGGTTGACGTCGAGACAGTGGAGAGACCAACGTTGAGGGTCGCTCACCGACATCAGTCGATCGCAATCCTCACAAGGCTTGAAACCTGCCATCCCTATTGACACCGTCCAGAGTCGAAGACTCAAGTAAAATGATCAAAAGGGATCGTGCAAAGTTTAGTAACAAATTTACTAAGGTACCACTTATTCGGGATCTGTGCTGCTGGCTTGGAAAAAGAAGACTTGACGTCATCACGTGGAGGCAGCGGCTAAGTACTCAGACAACATAATCACGGCGCACACAACGCCGACGATGGACGCGGAGCCGCAGACGACGCCTACCGACGCACAATGGTACTGCTAAGCACAAATGTCCATATCCAGTCTGACGCATGGGGATATTCTAAGGTGAGGAATCTAATACTAACCTCTTTTTTTCAGATACAAACAGCATGCACAATCTCGCACATGGCACACACATGACGTGGCCACAGACCGTCATGCTGGGCGTCAATTTGACATCTGTGACAGTGGGCATGTTGCTGTCATTATGTGACAGTTGCCTGTACTGAATGGTGGGCCATTCCAGTGTTGATGTGCATCAAAATATGTTCAAGACGTTACTCAGGTGAGAAGTGTTGAATGTATGTGAAACACATGTGCACCATGATTAATGACATGTCTCAACAGTTCTTCACACATCAACTGTGCCACAGAATTACATTTCCTGTGCTTCTTCACTGTCTGCCACACCTAGGGCCTGCTGATGGAAGGATGCCATGCAGATGTATACATCCACATCGTCAACATGAGTCTAGACCTACATCCCTGCCATGTGATTTCCTGGGGTCACTCTCCCAATGGTGCCATGAATGAGGTCTTGAACGCAGCCTACACATGCATTCTCTTGAGCATGTCTAACGCACTGTACCCCAAGTGAACGTGCGTGTGTACGGGTTGTTTCCCTATTGCATTGTAGACATACGCGAGCAGAGCGTACCCCAATGGTACGTGCGTGTGTATGCCTCGTTTAGCTATTGCATTGTAGACATATGCGAGCAGAGCGTACCCCAATGGTACGTGCGTGTGTATGGGTCGTTTCCCTATTGCATTGTAGACATATGCGAGCAGAGCGTACCCCAATGGTACGTGCATGTGTACGCCTCGTTTAGCTATTTCATTGTAGACATACGCGAGCAGAGCGTACCCCAATGGTACGTGCGTGTGTACGCCTCGTTTAGCTATTGCATTGTAGACATACGTGAGCAGAGCGTACCCCAATGGAACGTGCGTGTGTACGCCTCGTTTAGCTATTGCATTGTGGACATACGAAGCAGAGCGTACCCCAATGGTACGTGCGTGTGTATGCCTCATTTCCCTATTGCATTGTAGACATACGCGAGCAGAGCGTGCCCCAATGGTACGTGCGTGTGTACGCCTCGGTTCCCTATTGCATTGTAGACATACGCGAACAGAGCGTACCCCAAAGGTACGTGCGTGTGTACGCCTCGTTTAGCTATTGCATTGTAGACATACGCGAGCAGAGCGTACCCCAAGTGAACGTGCGTGTGTACGGGTCGTTTCCCTATTGCATTGTAGACATACGCGAGCAGAGCGTACCCCAATGGTACGTGCGTGTGTACGGGTCGTTTCCCTATTGCATTGTAGACATACGCAAGCAGAGCGTACCCCAAGTGAACGTGCGTGTGCACGCCTCGTTTCACCATTGTATGAGTTGCATTTGCGACGGCAATCGTACCGTACTTGTGTGGGGATTCAAAAAAATACATAGGGAACATCTGGGGGAACAGTGGAATGGTTAGAATGCAGCCAGGTTGTCATAGAAACAGAGATTTTAGAGTGTTCTACAGGTGTTCTGGAAAATTCAGTTGGGCAAAAGTATACAATGTTGCAAAAGTTGTTGTTCAACTCAGGCTCAGTTTTCAAACCATGCATATGTGTGTCATGGCCTTTTGTGTCATGGGATTGGATGAAACATAGGATGCAAACTGTTCGGGCCTATCACACAGTACTCCTTGGACTCACAGACCCTCTGCAGCACAGATATAAGGCAGCATGTGGTTGTGGGAGGGCACTTGCCTGCACAACATTGGAGTGGAAAACACACCTGCTGTCTCTGTATCCTCTGGACCCTGATTAGCTGGACATGGAGAGGGCACCTGCATTCAGTGATGGGGAGAACAAGGCCCTGCTGGATGTCCTCCTGCCTAACTACAGCAAGTTGTATGGAAGACCAGAGGAGCAGGTGAGTGATGTGTGCACTACCTTGGACTGTGCACCTGGTGTGTGTGTGACACTACAGCCATTGTGTATGTATTCTTAAGAGATGCTATGTAGTTTGGAGTGAGTGCCGGTGTGTACAGTGTTGTCTGAAGAGGGTTATTTGGTGTAGTGGGGTGTGTGACAGCATGTCACGTGCTGCAGTGCACCCTGATGTAGCATATATTGCTCAGTGTGTGCCATGCTCAAAGAGTGGTTAGCACCCCTTATGTCATATGTAGCCTTTCCATGGCATGTAGTGCATTTCTGTTTGCTCACAGGCCACATATACCTGGACAATGATGCAAGTGTGGTCAGCATCCTATGCCCTGTTGTCATCGAGTATTTGTTGCACATGTGTGTCTTTGGGACATGGACCAGGTGTACTGATGTTGTCTCACTTTATATTCGTGACAGTTATCTGCCTATGAGAAGGGTGACATCTGGCTGGACATCGCCAGGGCTGTCAGGAGTGAGGGGGGGCCTCGCAGGAGGCTCAGTAACATTCGGAAGAGGTGGCAGGACATCCGGTGCTGGACCCGCCGCATCGCCAGGGTACAGCTGAAGCTGAAAGCTCCACGCCGGCATGGCGGCACCCGCCACCTCAACCCCCACATGCTCCAGGTCCTGGAATTGGTGTTCCCAGACCTCCATAGGCAGTTGCAGGGGAGACAACAGCAAGAAGGGTGTAGATACATGTCTGTTTTTTGTCATGTGTGTCACATGCTACCTGCATTGCTCCGAGGCATGGTAACACTCCCACAGTTGGAGTGTTGTGGTCACACAGGCACTTTATGCATGGCATAAGAATGGCCAGGTTTCTGCAATAGATTGTTTACATGCCTTGCCCTACTCAACATATGCCCATGGTTTTGGCTAAAAGATTTCTTTCACAGGTACTCCGAAGGTGCAATGTCTTAGTATGCTTTTTCCTTTGCACATCATCATGTTGGAGGGAGGTCTGTGACACCTGTTGGTACCTTACATGTAGCACCACATGTGCACTGTGTCTGCCCTTCTTCAAATTTTGGCACTGATCAGGAGTCTCAACATGTGTTTTCTGCACGAGTCAGCCTCAGTGGCCTTTGTCCATGGTGAACTTTCTAATTGTCATGTGTTAGCTACAGGTGCACACTGTACATGTACACTAATGTTGGCTTGTGCATACTCACACTGTGCAGTGTGTGTGTGCAGATACTCAAAATATTTTGCATGTTGTTTGTAAATTATAATGATGGTCAGCCACACAATGTGACTTTGGGTGTAGACAGCTGTGATGCAATTGTGAGGTGATGGTACACTTGTTTCACGTCCCAGGATGGCATCATATGGCAGTTCATTAAGGACTTTTCCCATGTGGCACAGGGTTACAGCAATTCAAACATGACCAGGTCTGGATTTGTGTGGCAGGGTGGGCAAATGAACAGTGATTCATCATCAGCTATCCTATTGTCAGGCAGTGGCTCATCAATGTGTCTCTCATAGGAGTTGTTGCCTTGCCTGTTACTTGTATCTTACTATACATTGAACGTTGTGTCTCTTCCAAATGCACAAGAATTGGAATTAGTATTGTGCAGAGTTCTGTGGCTTGTGACTCATGATGCATGCCATGTTTAGAAATGTGGCCAAATGATTTGTAGCTGATATGTCTGATGTGTACAGGTAACTGATATGTTTTTCTTATTCTCCTTGCCAACAGCATCATCACCACAATCTGGAGGGGACACAGGCCCGGACCAGACAGAGGGACCCAGCGACAGTGCCACCTGCTTTGAGGAGTCGGAGGGAGGCAGTGGCACGGAGGGTGAGGAGAGTCAGTGGGCCGGACCCCATGTGCACGACACCTCCTACCATGCGGACGGGGCTCGGAATCAGACTCTCCGGAGGAGGGGGAATGTGCAACAATGGCATCTTCTTCATCTTTGCCTGGCCCCTCCTCCTCCAGTACCATCTCCACCCTCCCAGTTGCTAGGGTCCCTAGGGTCCGTGCTAGCCCCCGTGTCTCCTTTGTTCCCGGCACTGCAGCACCTGTCCCTGGGTTCCCTGCTGCCCTCAGTGCTGAGTCTGTGGACCTACTCCGGCAGATTGTATTAGGTCAGACATCCATGTTGACTGTCCTCCATGGACATACACAACTCATAACCCAGTTGTTGTCATTCATGGAGGGCATGTCATCTGCCATGTCTGATCTACGTCGGAGTGTGGCTGCCATAGAGTCATCACTGACGGCAGCTCTGTCCACCCAGCAGCATCTGCCCCCCATCCTTCAGACCCATCCACCTCTGCCTCTCCCATACCTTCCCAACGTACACACAGACGCCACAAGTCAGACACCACAACAGACACACCCAGCACACCCACACGCAAGACAAAGCGCAAATCACCACGCACCCAATTTCAAGGGGATGTAGGCACACCCACAGGGAGAGGGGACAGACATCACACACGCATCCACAGACCCACGCCAACTGACTCACAGCCCTCTACCTGCACCCCCAATGTGTCCCCGGGTTCAGGTGGTAGTTTTTCAGAACAGGCTGAAGTGTGCAGCCAAGTCTATCTTGCAACATACTGCGATGCACCAGCCAGTGTGGAGGTATCCACACCACCTGCACCCACTACACCTGTCCTTCCCTCTCTTGCCCCTGCGGTGCCGGAGGATTCCCCAGATGATGCCCCACTGTTTCCACAGACGAGTGAACTCTATGTGCAGGCAAGTTTGGGTGTGACAACATCCTGGAAGGCATAACATATTTTCTCACTTATTTGGACTGGCCATTGGCCTTCTGTGAGCATGGACTCATATTTACGTTTTCCATTTGGATGCAGCTGAATAAAGCTTTTCATTTTTGTTTCTGTACTTTAGTTTTTCTGATAATGGCTTTGACTGCTGTGTGCCTGGAAGCTAGTGTGATGTTCAGATTTGGGCACTGTAACATGTGTCTATTTCCTGATGGTAATGAGGTTAACAATTGTATGTTCCTGCTTTTACAGCTGGGCACTGCTGGGACTCATATCCACACACACCCTATGCTGCTGGGCATTGCTGGGGGACTTAGCCACACACACACACCAATGCTGGGCACTGCTGGGCACTGCTGGGGGTCTTAGCCACACACACACTCCAATGCTGGGCACTGCTGGGGGTCTTAGCTACACACACCCTATGCTGCTGGGCACTGCTGGGGGTCTTAGCCACACACACACTCCAATGCTGGGCACTGCTGGGCACTGCTGAGGTTCTTAGCCACACACACCCTATGCTGGGCACTGCTGAGGGTCTTAGCCACACACACCCTATGCTGCTGGGCACTGATGGTCATTGCTGGGGGTCTTAGCCACACACACACTTCAATGGTGGGCACTGCTGGGGGTCTTAGCCACACACACACACTCCAATGCTGGGCACTGGTGGGCACTGCTGGGGGTCTTAGCCACACACACACTCCAATGCTGGGCACTGCTGGGCACTGCTGGGGGTCTTAGCCACACACACACACTCCAATGCCGAGCACTGCTGGGCACTGCTGGGGGTCTTAGCCACACACACACTCCAATGCTGGGCACTGCGGGGTCTTAGCCACACACACCCTATGCTGATGGGCACTGCTGGGGGTCTTAGCCACACACATACTCCAATGCTGGGCACTGCTGGGCACTGCTGGGGGTCTTAGCCACACACACCCTTTGCTGCTGGGCACTGATGGTCCTTGCTGGGGGTCTTAGCCACACACACTCCAATGCTGGGCACTGCTGGGCACTGCTGAGGTTCTTAGCCACACACACCCTATGCTGCTGGGCACTGATGGTCATTGCTGGGGGTCTTAGCCACACACACACTCCAATGCTGGGCACTGCAGGGCACTGCTGGGGGTTCTTACCCACACACACACTCCAATGCTGGGCACTGCTGAGCACTGCTGGGGGTCTTAGCCACACACACACACTCCAATGCGGGGCACTGCTGAGGGTCTTAGCCACACACACACACTCCAATGCTGGGCACTGCTGGGCACTGCTGGGGGTCTTAGCCACACACACACACTCCAATGCTGGGCACTGCTGGGCACTGCTGGGGGTCTTAGCCACACATACCCTATGCTGCTGGGCACTGCTGGGGGTCTTAGCCACACACACACTCCAATGCTGGGCACTGCTGGGGGTCAGCCACACACACACTCCAATGCTGGGCACTGCTGGGCACTGCTGAGGGTCTTAGCTACACACACCCTATGCTGCTGGGCACTGATGGTCATTGCTGGGGGTCTTAGCCACACAAACTCCAATGCTGGGCACTGCTGGGCACTGCTGAGGGTCTTAGCCACACACACCCTATGCTGCTGGGCACTGATGGTCATTGCTGGGGTCTTAGCCACACACACACTCCAATGCTGGGCACTGCTGAGGGTCTTAGCCACACACACCCTATGCTGGGCACTGCTGGGCACTGCTGAGGGTCTTAGCCACACACACCCTATGCTGCTGGGCACTGATGGTCATTGCTGGGGGTCTTAGCCACACACACACTCCAATGCTGGGCACTGCTGGGGGTCTTAGCCACACACACACACTCCAATGCTGGGCACTGGTGGGCCCTGCACGGGGTCTTAGCCACACACGCACTCCAATGCTGGGCCCTGCTGGGCACTGCTGGGGATCTTAGCCACACACACACTCCAATGCTGGGCACTGCTGGGCACTGCTGTGGGTCTTAGCCACACACACACTCCAATGCTGGGCACTGCTGGGCACTGCTGGGGGTCTTAGCCACACACACACTGTAATGCTGGGCACTGCTGGGCACTGTTGGGGGTCTTAGCCACACACACACACTCTAATGCTTGGAACTGCTGGGCACTGCTGGGGGTCTTAGCCACACACACCCTATGCTGCTGGGCACTGCTGGGGGTCTTAGCCACACAACTCCTCTACTGCTGGGCACTGCTGGGTGTGTTTTCCACACATCACTTAGACTTACACAGACATTACAGACAGATGTCCTACACGTCTCACGATTACACTGGTGATATGCAGTACCGTACCGTACCCCGAGGTGGATGACTATGTGCAGAACGTCTCGCTATTACACAAGTGATATGCGGTACCGTACCGTACCCCGAGGTCGATGACGTAGGTGCGGCACGTCTCACTGTTACACAGGTGATATGCGGTACCGTATTGGACCCCGAGGTGGATGACGTATGTGCGGCACGTCTCGCTATTACACAGGTGATATAAGGTACCGTACCGTACCCCGTGGTCGATGACGTAGGTGCGGCACGTCTCACTGTTACACAGGCGATATGCGGTACCGTACTGTACCCCGAGGTGGATGACGTATGTGCGGCACGTATCGCTATTACACAGGTGATATGCGGTACCGTACCGTACCCCGAGGTCGATGACGTAGGTGCGGCACGTCTCACTGTTACACAGGTGATATGCGGGACCGTACTGTACCCCGAGGTGGATGACGTATGTGCGGCACGTCTCGCTATTACACTGGTGATATGCGGTAGTGTACCGTACCCCGAGGTCGATGACGTAGATGTGGCACGTCTCACTATTGCACTGGTGATATGCGGTAGCGTACCGTACCCCGAGGTGGATGACGTATGTGCGGCACGTCTCGCTAGTGCACTGGTGTTATGCGGTAGCGTACCGTACCCCGAGGTGGATGACGTATATGCGGCATGTCTCACTATTACACTGGTGATATGCGGTAGCGTACGTACCCCAAGGTCGATGACGTAGATGTGGCACGTCTCACTATTGCACTGGTGATATGCGGTAGCGTACCGTACCCCGGGGTCGATGACGTAGATGCGGCACGGCTTACTATTACACCGGTGATATGCAGTAGCGTGTGGTGCAACGTACCCCGATATTACAGGCGTGCAATAGTGATGTGCGTGTGTCGCACCACGTACAGGTATGTTGGACTTCGTTGTACTCACCGTCTGCGCCGTCGTCGGTTTCTATGTACGAGGTGGTGGGCGTACAGGACTGGGATGACACGGACGATGGGGTTCATGTCTTCTTTGTCGCGTACCGGGGAGCGGCTCGGACCAGACTCTGCTTTTACTGCAGTATTGGACTCTCGTAGCAAAAGAGCCGTACGGAGTGTCTTCAACACAGATCGTACTTCCTGGTACGGATGACGCAGTCTATTTACGTTCGGACGTGGCGTGAAGCGTCAGCCGAATGCAATTTGTATGGACTTGCGATTTGTACGGAGTTTATTATGAGTCGTACGGAGTGACGCTTTGGGTTGGGATCGTACTTGCAGAATCGTACGGAGAAGTTTACGAGTACAAATCGTACGGGGAAAAACTCTCCTTACGGAGATTCGGATCGCTTTTTACCGGATCGGAATCGGCCCCTATGTTTTGAAAAATACGTTGCTCTTGGCCTCAATGCACAGTGTACTGACCCATTTCGACCTTCGTGATGGGACCGTGTGATTTTCTCAGAAGGTCGTCCTCAGGGCTGGGGGAACTTTGTGTAGGACACTGCAATTACAGAATGGGGAGTATGATTGTAATATTCAGTTGTAGCTAATGTTTTTATTGGCTGTGCTAGTTTATTCTTCTTCATAAAGACTCATATACATACCAATTTATGTCATGCTGGTTCTTGACCATGTGTTAGGGAACCAGTGGGGGTGGTGGTTCGTCATGGATTCGGATTCTGTCTCTTCACGTACTTATGTATTTTTCTTACGTTATGTTATTGCTATTTATAGAGCGCGCTGTTACCCATGGGTGTCCTGACGCTGTTGAGTCCTTTTGGGCCTAAGAGGGAGAGGAAAGTGCACAGAGAATTAGAAGGAGAAAAGCCAGGTTTTTAAAGCCTTTCTGAAGGAGAGAAGATCTGTCATGGACCTAAGTTGCAGCGGCAGCCCATTCCAGGCCTTTGCTGCATGTGTCACAAAACTCCTGCCTCCCCAGCTGGCTTTGCGCACTCTGGGTACTACTATTAGTTTAGCTTCTGATGACCGTAGCACTCTTTTTGGTATATACCATTGGAATTTCATTTTCAGGAATTCCGGGCCGGCTCCCTGTAGAGCTTTATGAACAAGGCACAGATCCTTGAACTGGATCCTTTTTTTAATTGGCAGCCAGTGTAGTTTTTTGATCTGAGCCGAGATCGAGGCAAATTTTGAAGTACCCGTGATAAATCTAGCAGCTTCATTTTGAAGAAGCTGCAGTTTGTGTAGGAGTCCCTCCTGCATGGAAAGGTATAGCCTGTTGCAATAATCTAACGTTGACAGGGAAAGTGAGGGGATTACTGTTTGAATACCGTTTTTTGGTAAAAAAAGGTATTATTTTTCTGCATATTCTGAGAGTGTGGGCATTCACCTGGTCTTTGAAATTGAGTTTGTTTTTGATCAAAACTCCAAGGTTTTTTTACTTTGTTTCTCGGGGCAGGAAGGGGACCCAGAGCATCCTGCCACCAGGTCGGAGTCCTAGAGCTAGGGTAGTTACTAAATAATATCACATCTGTTTTTTCGGAGTTTAGCTTCAGACAGTTCTGTGACATCCAGCCGCCTACAGCTGACATGCACTCTTTAAGACGTGTAGCTGTCTTAATCACTGCCCCTGGCAGCAGTGACACCACGTTTGGGTGTCATCGGCATAGGAGGTTAAAGAGAAAACGAAGGATTCAATGAGAGGGGCCAGTGATGAAACATAGGTATTAAAGAGCGTCGGGCTCAGAGAGGAGCCCTGGGGCACGCCACACGGCAGGGAGAAAGGTTTGGAAGAGAATTCCCCAATAGCGACAGTTTGAATTCTGCTGGAAAGAGAGGATTTCAGTAATTTCCAGACAGTACCCGGAATTCCAATCTCCTTCATACGGTCCATGAAAAGAGAGTGATGGACCGTATCAAATGCCGCAGTGAGATCCAACATGATCATCACTGCGTTGCCTTCTTGGTCCAGTATGGTCCTAATCTCTTCTCTAGGTTTAATAAGGGCTGTTTCGGTGCTGTGCCCCATTCTGAAACTATATTGTGATGAATCCAGCACCTGTGATTCACACAAGAATGTACTTAGTTGTACGTTCATGATTTTTTCTGCCACTTTTGCTGGAAGAGGAAGCCTGGATATGGGTCTGAAATTATTAGGGTCTTTTGGATCCAGATAAGGTTTCTTAAGTAGAGGCAGTATAGAGGCGCTCTTCCAGATTTCGGGAAAGTATCCCTGAGAAAACATAGAACTTATGACGGAGGTCAGTGTAAAGGCTACTGGTTCCGGTTCTAGTTTCAACAGAGAACTAGGGCAGGGTCATTAGGCGCGAACCAGATTTTGTTGTCTTAATAAGATTTAGGATTTCTGTGGGTGTTACTTGGGAGAAGTTGTTCAAAGATTCCCTGTCGTTTATTTCTAGTTGCTTTACGTCAATCTGGGTAGAAATGGAATTGACTGTAGCTTTGGAGAAGGTGGAGAAGATAGATTCTACTTTGGCCAGGAAGAATTGTGCAATTTGATCACATAGTTCTAGACTAACAGTGATAGTGGGAGTAGCTAGGAGTGCTAAAGATGTGACCGTTTTAAATAGTTCTTTGGGCGAGTTCTTTGCAAGATTAATTTGTTTAGTAAAGAACTCTTGTTTTGTTTTAAATAAAAGCTGTCTGTATTGAGCTAGACAAAGTTTGTATTTATTTCTATCATTCTTATTGTATTCCTTTCTCCAAAGTTGCTCTAGATGTTTACAACTCAGTTTAAGATCTCTGAGCTCTTGCGAGTACCATGGAGAAGATGGCCTTGCCCTGTTGGGGTACAGGAGTTTTTTTGGGGCAAGCTTATCACCCACCTCTTCTAGCCATTTGGTATATGCTAGTGTCGCCTCATCCAGATCTGTGGGGAAAGAAGGGGCTGTCGCATTTAGTGTCTCGTACAGTTCCTTCGCATTTAATTTATTCCAGGCTCTGCTAACCAGTTGTTTTTTCTCAGGTCTCCATGAGTGATGGCTGTACGTGCTGATTTGAATAGTACTGCCATATGATCGGACCAGATGACTGGAAGAGTGCCAATAGTACCTAGTTGTGTTTCACTTGAAAAGATGCTGTCTAATGTGTGACTGGCCTTGTGTGTAGCTCCAGTCACCATCTGTTTTAGGCCAGCATTACTCATCATATCTAGAAGGTTGGAGGTGTTGGGGTCCGAGAGTGTTTCCAAGTGAAAGTTAAAATCTCCGAGTGTAGTGCAGGCGTTAGCTCATAAAACCGTTTCCATTATGCTGTCAGCTTGCCTGAGGAATAAGTTTCTAGGCCCAGGCGCTCGGTATAGTACAGTGCCTCTGAAGGTGAAATGGTTTGACAGGTAGAAGCAGAAATCAAGAGCTTCAATCCGAGGTTGATCAATGGGTTAAAGGATTCCATAATTTACTTGTGGTAAATAACCACAAGGCCACCCCCTGTCTCATTGGGTCTATTAAGTGTGAAACACAGATAGTCAGGCGGGGTGGCTTTCCCCAAGTCTGGACCAGAAGCCTCATCTGTCCAGGCTTCGGTTATGAACACGATACTTATCTCCTCATCTATAATTAATGTTTCACATTCTAAGCTGAGTTTGACCAGTGAACGAGCATTGATGAGGACACATTTCCAACCTTGTGTAGGTGTGCTCTTTTTCTTGTTACTGCTCAAATTAGGTATGGATTTAATGGGATCAAGTATTAAATCGGGTTGTTTGATTCCACACCCCTGGCATAGCACCTGTGAATATGGAGGGCAGTTCCCCGGCTGCAGACATAAACAGCTGGGGTGTTTGTTGGAAATTAAATTGAGTCTGTGTAACATTTCTCTTGAATAAGTAATGGTGTTTGTTAAACCTGAGCCAAAAAGTGCACGGGACTGGCACTGAGCACAGGCCGAGCGCGGACAGGCGCAGACGGGCATGCAGGACTCTGACTAGCCCACTCGCGTCAGCCACAGTATTTGTATTGTCAGGGGCGGAACCACTAGCCCACTTACCTGAACTCCTCCCAAGATGGCGCCTCCGCGTTTAGACAGCGGGGCCCGGAGTGATGGAAAGAGCGTGTGCGTTATCTCCAAAATGGAAAGAATGCCACTAAATTGCCATCTACAGTTTTAAAAGTTTTAAAAGTCTCCACATAAAAGCAGAAATAAAAACAATTAAGAACAGAGGCAATCGCATTAGTACCCTGAGAAAAATGTGTCTACTCCCGGCTCAAGCCTCAGGAGGACTCTGACTTGCGCACTCGCGTCATTCACAGTATCAGCCTCTACCTCTCAATCTTTGTTTTTGCTCTATCACAGACTTTATCTAACCCCTTCAACCACTGCTAAATTCTCTAAAAACTCAATCTCTAAATGTTTATCATGTGACCATTCTTATGGGGATACCCTACACCTATTACTTCATTGTACTCCCACAGCCTCTTTATGGGAAATGGTCTGGTCCCAACTCACCTCAATTGTTCACTTCCAGTAACCATTAACTCCTCTGACACTTTTTCTAGGTAGCCGATCTGAAGATATTCACTCAACTTTTGAAAATTTTAAGCTGTTAGACCTTATGTTGTCCTTAGATTTTCAACAAATTGCTCTTAATTGGAAATGTTCTTCAAATATTTCTTATAAGGCTTGGTGGTATAATGTGTGGCATTATCATAGGTTGGACAATGTATTTGCTTCATTGTTCTGTCCTTCTGTAAACAGAGAGTGATATTGGCTACCATTAACTTCATTTTCAGATACTGTTGCTCATAATTATCGTAAATGTACTTCCTCTGAAAATCTCAAGCTGCAGTACGTTGTTTATTTCTCTGCAATTTGTTCTCAATAATTATTTAACTTTTTCTTATTTTATATATTTTTGCTCTATGCTACTGTGTATATTGTAAAGGATGGTAGGAACTGGTTTTCCTTTAGTACCCTTCCCTTTTCCTTTCCCTTCCCTCCTTTACTCCCCAATATTTTCAAAAATGGTTGAACAGCTTCTCTTCTTCTTCATAAATTTGAATCCTTAGGGGCAGATATATAGGAAACTGATGCATCTGTATAGATGCGTCAGTTTCCCTGTGCCTTCATACAAAACCCTTGTGCTGCCATGAAAGTGCCGTATTTACAATACTATGGCTCAAGGAATGACAGATGCGTCAGAAATTGTGATGCATCTGTTGGCGAAAAAGTGACGCATTGCTGCAGTTGCTCATGAAAGTGATGCAAATCCAGCAATGTGCCACAACAGATAGGTGAGTCCCATTTAAACTGCCCTGTGTCATTCCTTATGCCTGGTCTGAGCAGGCGTAGGATTTTGACTTAGTGAAAGAGCAGAGTGATGCTGTGAAATTTACATTTCACTGCATCACTTCTACATGGCTTTTTAAATGGGAACTCCCACCTTGCATACATTATACCTGACACAGGTCTAATGTGGCGCAGAGCTTTACAACATGACGCATCTCCCTAGATGCGTCACTTTGTAAATTGACCGCAACATGGCGCATTGTTTACGTCGCTGCTGCATTACAAAAAGTAACACAACGGCAGCACAATAGTGTTGCAAGGGGCTTGCAAATCTGCCACTTAGTCTTTTTTGATGATTGTTGTTGTTAGCCTATTTCTGCTATTGTTATTCTCTTTTTAAATAAAGCTGCTTTACCTTAAAACATCCTTTACTTGGGCCCCACCATCCCCCCTCAATAGGCCACGTGCTACTGACCCCATAGAAACAGAGGGGCTAGGGGACTTCACTATTGCCCTTGCACCCCTTCTCTTGCCTCCATATCTGAATAGAGTCACCCCCAACTGAAGGAGGAACCAAGGGGCATATTATCAAGGGGGTTTATCTCCGCTTTTTTGGCTTTAAAAGCCAAGAAAGCGGAGATAAAATTATCTCCCTATTACCAAGCTGTCGCTAACACCAGTTAGCGACAGCTAGTAGGAGATAGCGACCATCTTGGGCCCCACTTTGCATGTCAGTGATATTTATCACTAATGAGATGCAAAGTGGGCGTGCCAAGATGTTAGAGACTGAAAACAGTCGCTAACATCGCTATCTCCTATTACCAACTTTTGGAGATATTCGCGCTAAGCGGGAATATCTCCAAAAGCTAACACCTGCCCTGAGCAGTTCTTAGCCATGTTATCCAATGGGAGGTGGATAACATGGCTAAGAGCATTTGCTCGATAATGCATGAATATCGCTGACTTTTCAGCGATATTCATGCATTTCGGCCGTTTTTTATCGCATTTGCGATAAACCTTGTTAATAGCAAGGTTTATCTGCGATAAAAATCGCCGATGTGCGGCGATAATTTTTGTCTCTAAACAAGTTAGAGACAAAAATTATCGCTAGTTGTTGGTAATATGCCCCCTAGTGCCCTTGATTGGAAGTGAAGGAGGTATCACAGGACTAAAACCGAAAGAAAAGCCATTAGCACCATGGTCTCACCCAGCTGGTACCCGCTGTGTTAGTCACCAGGCCCACTATTACACCCATTTCCCTGTGCAGGAAGCCAGACACCTTAGGCAGCCCTAACACATTTGAAAGCGTTTTATTCTTACATGCACTGTTCAAAAATTGTTCTGATAAAGGAAAAACACATTGGCTTCGGTGTCTGGCCTAATCACATAACTGAACACAACCTTTGCTGATAAACAGACTTGCAAAAACCTCACTGTATATTCCTAGGAAACATATATGTGAGCAAAAAGCCACACTTATCTCTGAGGCAGAAGTCTGCAACCACAAATCATTGAGAAAGTGAACTTTCCTTCACTTGTATAAACATCACCGTAGATTCCTAGGAAAATTATGTGTAAGCAGAAAGCCATCCTTATCTCTGAGTCAGAATTCTGCAACCCTAAATCATTGAGACCGTAGACATTCCTTCGCTCCCCAGAACTATGCGCACAAGGAAATGTGAAACACTTCACAGTCCATGATGCTGAGGAAAGTTCAAGTTCAAGTTCAGAAATTTGTCTAGCGTACTACCAACCCAGAGGGTCTCAAGGCGCTTGAAAGAAAGTAAAGGTATGGAAAGAAAGGTACTCAGACTCTAACTCTCTACCTTCCCTATTGAGCATCATCCTTCTTATCCTTAGCTATACAGACTCTCATACCACAGGAAGGAGGAACGTGTGCCCGGCACCAAGAGGAATTCACACAGAGGGGGGTGTCAGCAGATCTCAGAGATAACAAAACACCAATATAGGGTGAAACGTGTCAAACAAAGAAGGCAGCAGCTATTGATTACTACTTGGCTTGCACTTCTGTCCCGGGCCCAGTGATCCGCCCAAACTCTCCCCCATCCATGAGTAGTGGTCAGGACCGAACCTGACAAGCATTAGATATAGCCAGTAACTCTCATAGTTATGCTGCAGTGAAGGAGGCCACAGTTCTAGTGACGGGATATGTGGCTGTTATGAGCCACAGGGAAGGCACACCAGGGTTTCATTAACACCCATGGTCGCCCACCTGGTACTAGGAGATCCTGAGTAGATTAGTGCTCTGAGCAGCAGGAGTACCTTCCATGGGGGCACGCTGAAAGGAAACCCATCAGAGAGGAGGAAGCACTCAGCCCAGGGGGGGGGGGGGGGGGAATAAACCCCTGCATCCAGACACTCCCTAGATGACCACTTCCAGCCAAGGGGCACAGGTAAGGTGGCCCTGCCATGCACCCAGCCACCGTGCTATGCTGCCCGTCCTCCACGACTTCCACGTTGGAGCCATCTGTGGTGCTCTTCTTCCAAAATGCACATATCTGTCTCAAGGCAGGATAAATGGAGCTTGTCTTTTGCATATTATGTTATCATTCTTACATTTATCAATCCGTGCCATTTGAAGTTCCACCCCTTGCTTTTAGAGAATGGTTGTAGGAGAGTAGGGTCTGCTATCCTATGGTCACCCCAATTTTTGCTTTTTGCTTCACTGGTTTTCGACTTACTGAGGCTGTGGGCCTGCTAATCAGACCCCCAGCCTGCTGTTCTCTCTCTAAATTTATAATACATGTGCTATAGGTACATACCACAATTGGAAATGGACTCCTTGTCAGCCCCTGTACCATGCACTATAGGTGCTCAGGGCATAGGTGCCACCAAGGCCTACCAGGGGCTGAAGCATAGCTTTTGCCACCCCTGGCTGGTTCTTAAATTGACACAACTGGCTGATCACTCAGCTGGGGCAAGTGGGTGTAATCACCCCTTGCTTAGATATAGTATACCTATATCTAAACCTATATCTGGACACATATATAGCCTGTAAGCCACTCCTATGGAAGGCCTCATCAATCCTGGAGGCAGAGTGCGTGGTTTTATGTGAGATGGAGCTCTGGCATGAGCTGAGCCTGTCTGCAGCTGTCGGGAACAACTCCCTAAGCTGATCCGGGATAATGCCATACCATATACTCTTAAGCGCCTTATAATCCTCGCGGTTATATAGCAACTTTGGTTTGGCTTTATCAAAACATGTCGTGTAAGGTGTCATACGAATTGGAATACTACCCCCTCGCCAGTTCTGGCGACGGGGGTAGCATTCCACCCTTCTAGAGGGAGAAGACATGTTACTTTACTGAAACGCGGTTGATTTAAAATGAGCCTCAGATCCACAAAATGGATGCCCCTGCCACAGATACGGGTCTGGCCTCCTGCTGCTGACCGAAACTCGGCAGAGGAGGCCTGGACAAAGAGTTTCCTGTCACAGGGCGGTGTCAAACCACCCCAGACAGGAGATAGTGGATTGGAGTAGGGAGGTTTCAAAGAAACCAGACACTGCCTGGGGAGCACAAGGCTGCCCCTTGCATAATCCGGCCAAACCGGTTCTGGGGCCTCCCAGCCCCTGTCCCAGCGCGGCCAGGATCAAAGGAGAGCGGTGTAACCACCCCCTTCCTGGGTCCCACCCATAGGAGGGGACCTAGCAGGATGTCCAACCCCCCAGATTCGAATAAGAGGGGGAGCAGTCCCAATGCAACTCAGATCATCCTGAAGAAACATAAGAAACGAATTCTGGACCCTTCGACTTTCTACACGACGTTAGAAGACTGAAGAATCTCCCTTGTGGTCAAGGAGTGACCACCCTGTGCAAACAGGTACCATCCAGCCCTCGACCCTTGCTTTGTTGCAGTTCCCGCCGGAACTCGAGCGACAGAGATCGACGAGATTAAGCTTGCCTGCCTTCTACCTGCCCGATCCACAGTCCCTGCAGAGCTGAGACCCGTGGAGGCGACCGGAAGCGTGGGGCACGCCATCTTGAAAAGGCCACGAGACGCTGACCGTGCAGCCCACGAGTGACCCTCGAAGCTGTACACCGGGGTTTGAGAAGCCCCAGCCCCGAGCTCCACTTGCACCAAAGCTCACCCCTCCACACTCGACGAGTGCTGCGTGGGGCCCTTCTGCTTGTGTGGGCTCGACGCGTTGGCCCGGTCACTTGCCAGCTGGCTTGTGGCCCCTGTGCCGACGAAACTTGAAATACGACTCGCTTTTCTGGTTGCTCCAGATCTGCACCAGCTCCTGTGAAAAGGAGCCCCCACTCTGACCCTCCTGGTTTGAGTGATAAGCAATCTCCCGGTTCCTCGTGGATTGCTTTTGCCAAGTGCTGTTTGCTGCAATCTTGAAGCCGACGGTGCCGACGGTGACCTGCTCCTGGACATCGCAGATGCCCCAGAGCCCACGTGACAGCGGAGAGAAGCCTATCGACAACCGCCTGATTGCGCCCGACATTGCCTGGTTCCGTCCTGGTTCCACCCTGGTCACTGCTGAGTGACCCAGACTCTGTCCCCTCTGCTTTCAGGTACTTTTCTACTTCGATCCACCCTTGGATCCTGGTTCCACCCTGGTCACTGCTGAGTGACCCAGACTCTGTCCCCTCTGCTTTCAGGTACTTTTCTACTTCGATCCACCCTTGGATCGCACCGGACACTTCTGCTTCACATCGCCTGCAGCTGCAACAGCTTCAAGCACCAAGAACCTGCGTGTCAGAACCGACGCCACTTCGACCCTGTGCACCCACGGCCTGTGGGTGAGGTAACATTGCAACGCCGGTGTTCCCACACTGGTACACACCTCTAGGGTCTGTGTCTAAAGTTTTGTGTTTCTAGGTTCAGCGGAAGTATCTTTTAATTCACTTTAACTAACTTTTACGCACCATTGACATTGCATTGGTGCGTGCCGCACTTTCCGTGCTGCACCCGTCTCCTGTGGGCTACTCCCGACTTCATCATTGCTAGTCCTGACTGCTCCCAGCGAATCTCTAGGCCCTAGGCCTAACCATTGTTCGAGAAGTGTTACTTATACCACTTTTTTAGTATATGGTCCGAGTGGCCACCCGCCCTCATCCATAATTGTGCAACTTTATATGTTTTACTGTGCTTTTGATTTAACGCTTGTGCCCCTTTCCTCATAAAGAGTACTGGGGAGTAATTTAGAAATAAATACATATATTTTTATAATATATACTTGTGTGGTGTCCTTTCATTTGATTACAGGATTGTATGTGGTAAAACAGCTCGCTTAACACGACCTCTTAAGTTAAGCCTTTAAGGCTGCTTAGTCCATGCTACCACTAGGATAGCTTGTCTAACAAGGTTGACTTACAACCAGACATCTTTGGGGTTTGTTTGGACTGATACCCAGTGGTTCCAGAATTGGAAACACTACATATCAGGCCAACTTCTCACATTGGTGGCAGCGGTGCGGATTTGAGCTTGCTGTTTGTTTTACCATTGCAATCTTTATCAAATTGAAAGATCACATCAAGTACCTCTAGGTACATATAAATCAAAAGCTTAGCATATTAAGTTCTACTGAACTTAGTAGTTGTAGATTAAAGGGATTAGCACACCCTGACTACAACTCACTAGCAAGGTACAGTAGGAAACCACTTAGTGTAGGTAAGTGCATCACTTACACCTCACTAGCAGTCATGTCTAGGGACAACATCCAGATATGACAACCTTAGCCACAAAGACCTGAGTGCCTTGTGCACAGCCAGGGGGCTAAAAAAGGGCAGAGGCCCTACCATTCCTTCCCTAGTAGCTCTCCTAGAAAAGGATGACTTAGATAAGGTGAGTCAGGCTCCCTTAGAATCAGGTGAAGGGATACACTCCCCTGAGAATGAGAATCTTCCAGAAGATGAAGAGGAGGAGGAAGAGGAAGAGGAAGAGGAAGGCTCTGATTTAGAAGAGCCTGAAGATCAGGATCAGAGGGGAAACCAGGTACAGGTTGCCAGGCTTAACCAGGCCAACTTGGACCTACATGAGAATGGAGAGGGCCAGCACCACTCCAGATCTCATAACCAAATTCTCCCAGGCAACAGGAGGGTGAGATCTCAGTCAAGGGACTCTCATCTTTCTAGTGCCTCAAGAGAATCTCAAAGAGGGATGACTCCCTCCCAGAGAAAAGAGCATAGGGCCAGGATGAGGGCTGTCCAACTCCAAATAGAAAGGGAAGAGGTAGCCTTGGCTCAAGCTAAACTTGCTTTAGCAAGAGAAAGAAAATTGTGTGGCTTAGATGCCACTGGTGGCAGCAAAGTTCCTAAAGAAAAAGACAGGGCCTATGACAATAGAAACCTGACAAAAATTGTGCCCCCCTACAAGGAAGGGGATGATATCCACAAATGTATGACTGCTCTTGAGAGGGCCTGCATGGTACAGCAGGTCCCTGAGGATCCGTGGGCAGCAATTTTATGGTACTCCTTTTCTGAGAAAGGGAGGGACAGGCTCCTCACTGTTAGACCTGAGGATGCCAAAAACTACTCTGTTCTGAAGAGTGCTCTTATTGAAGGGTTTGGCCTAACCACTGAGCAATACAGGTTGTTGTTCAGAGACACCCAAAAAGCACAGACTCAGGACTGGACTGATTTTGTAGATTGTGCCACTAAGGCTCTGGAGGGTTGGCTGCAGGGAAGTAAAGTTTCAGACTATACAGGATTGTACAATCTTATGATGAGAGAACAGATCCTTAATAACTGTCAGAACCAGCTGTTGCATCAATACCTTGTTGACTCTGATTTGACCGCTCCCCAAGAATTGGGAAAGAAGGCAGACAAATGGGTCAGAACAAGGATTAAGCAGAAAAACCAGAACCAAGGTGACCAGAAGAAAACAGACCAGAAGGGTGGGAATCAGAAAGATAAAGAAAAGGACCAGAAGTCTTCAGGCCCCCAAACTAGCAATAAGGAGGGGGGTTCCCAAAATGGAAACAAGAAAAAGAAGAATGATGGCCCAAAGAAACCTTGGTGTAATACCTGCAAATCAGTTTCACACTGGGGCAGTGAATGCACTAAGAAAAATCCAGTCCCCACCACTGCAGCTCCTAATGCACCTGCACCCCCTAGTACAGTTAACAGTGGTGGTACACAGCCAAAGGGTTTAGTAGGGTTGACCCTGGGTACTGAGGTGGAATCTGGCCTAGTCAGAATCCCCACACAGGCAGTTCTCCTATATGATGTGGACTTATCTTTGCCCACTGCAGTAAGTCCCAGTAACCTGGGCAAATATAGGCAGACTCCCTTAATCAATGAGAAACTGGCTCAGGCCTACAGGGACACTTGTGCCAGTGTCACAATGGTGACACCTGACTTTGTGGACCCTGGACAGATTGTACTAGGTGAAAGTTACCTAGTGACCAATGCAAGCAACTCCACTACTTCCCATAGTGTGGCTGTTGTGAACTTCTCCTGGGGAGGGGTAGATGGCCTAAAGAAAGTTGTTGTGAGTGCAGACCTCCCAGTAGACTGTCTGTTAGGCAATGATCTTGAAAGCTCAGTTTGGTCAGAAGTGGAGTACAGGACTCATGCAGAAATGCTAGGGATTTCAGCTCATGTCCTTGCAGTGACAAGGTCTCAGGCTAAGAAGTGCCTTCCTGAACCAGTGGTGGATCTTGAAACAATAGACCAACCACAACCCAAGAGAAGGAGCAAGAGGGTTAAGGCTGTGCCTTCCCACTTGCCCCAGGTTGAGGATCAAGTTTCACAGGAAACTGATTCTGCAGTCCAAGAGGAGACTGTCTCAGAGGAGCTTGAACCTGATCAGGTTGAGTTTCTGGGGACAGGGGGACCCTCAAGGGCAGACCTGGGGCAGGCCCAATTAGATTGCCCTTCACTTGAACCCCTCAGACAGCAAGCTGCTGCTGAGGCTGCAGGGAATGCTCAAGGTACCCATAAGGTGTATTGGGATGAAGGGCTCCTTTATTCAGAGGCTAGAGACCCCAAGCCTGGCACAACCAGGAGGTTGGTTATACCTTTGAAGTTTAGGGGCTTCCTTCTTACCTTGGCCCATGATATTCCCCTTGCAGGACACTTAGGCCAGAATAAGACTTGGGACAGGCTTGTTCCACACTTTCACTGGCCTCACATGTCAGAAAATGTCAAGGAGTTTTGTCGCTCCTGTGTCACTTGCCAAGCCAGTGGTAAGTCAGGTGGCACGACAAAGGCCCCCCTGATACCACTACCTGTGGTGGGGGTACCCTTTGAAAGAGTTGGAATAGACATTGTGGGTCCCATGGATCCTCCAACAGCATCTGGGCACAGATTTATACTGGTGGTAGTGGATCATGCCACCAGGTATCCAGAGGCAATTCCCCTGAGGACCACCACAGCTCCTGTGGTGGCAAAAGCCCTCATTGCAGTTTTCTCAAGAGTGGGCTTTCCAAAGGAGGTTCTTTCAGACAGAGGTACCAACTTTATGTCTGGATACTTAAAAGCAATGCGGAAAGAGTGTGGAGTAAACTATAAGTTTACCACACCCTACCATCCACAATGCAATGGGCTTGTGGAAAGGTTCAACAAGACCCTAAAGGGAATGATAAAAGGTTTACCAGAGAAGCTTAGGCGGAAATGGGACATCCTTTTACCCTGCTTGCTCTTTGCTTACAGAGAGGTCCCACAGAAGGGGGTTGGCTACAGCCCTTTTGAACTTTTGTTTGGCCACCCTGTAAGGGGTCCACTGAGTTTGGTGAAGGAAGGATGGGAGTTACCTCTCAAAAAGCCTAAACTAGACATTGTGGACTATGTACTTGGTCTCCGCTCCAGGATGGCTGAATACATGGAGAGAGCATCAAAAAACCTTGAGGCAAGTCAAGAATTACAGAAAGCTTGGCATGACCAAAAGGCTGTTCTGGTTGAGTACCAGCCAGGGCAGAAGGTGTGGGTGTTGGACCCAGTGGGGCCAGCAGCTCTCCAGGACCAATGGACTGGACCCTACCCTATCATTGAAAAGAAGGGAGAAGTCACCTACTTGGTTGACTTTGGTACCCCTAGGAGCCCCCACAGGGTGCTCCATGTAAACCGTTTGAAAGCATTTGTTGACAGGGAGGACATGAGTCTCCTCATGGCCACAGATGGGGAACAGGAGGAAGAGAGTGACCCTCTCCCAGACCTGCTTTCCCAGAACCCTGATGATGGTTCAGTTGATGGAGTAGCCTTGGCAGGCAGCCTCACTGAGCAGCAACAGGTGGACTGCAGACAGGTGTTGTAGGCCCACAGACATTTGTTTTCACTCACACCCAGTCAGACTAACTGGTGCACCCATGAGGTGGACACTGGTGACAATCTGCCTGTGAAGAATAAGATCTACAGGCAACCTGACCATGTCAGGGATTGTATAAAGGCAGAGGTGCAAAAGATGTTGGAGCTTGGAGTGATTGAGCCATCAGAGAGCCCATGGGCTAGCCCAGTGGTCCTTGTGCCAAAACCTCATACCAAAGATGGGAAGAGAGAAATGAGGTTTTGTGTGGACTACAGAGGTCTCAATGCTGTCACTAGGACAGATGCTCATCCCATTCCAAGAGCAGATGAGCTCATTGATAAATTGGCTTCTGCCAAGTTTCTGAGCACATTTGATTTGACAGCTGGCTACTGGCAAATCAGACTAGCTGAAGAGTCAAAAGCCAAAACAGCATTCTCTACCCCTAGTGGACATTATCAGTTTGTGGTAATGCCCTTTGGTTTGAAGAATGCACCTGCCACCTTCCAAAGGTTGGTGAATCAAGTCCTTGCTGGGTTGGATGACTTTTGTGCAGCATATCTAGATGATATTGCTGTCTTTAGCTCCACCTGGGAGGATCACCTGATCCACCTGAAGAAGGTTCTGGAGGCCCTGCAAAAGGCAGGCCTGACTATCAAGGCTACTAAGTGCCAGATAGGGCAGAGCAAGGTTGTGTACTTGGGCCACCTAGTAGGTGGGGGTCAAGTTCAACCACTGTAGAGCAAGATCCAGACCATACAGGACTGGGCTCCTCCAACTACCCAGACACAAGTCAGAGCCTTCTTGGGCCTGACTGGGTATTACAGAAAATGTGTAAAGAACTATGGGTCCATTGTGACACCATTGAATGACTTGACATCCAAGAAGATGCCCAAAAAGGTTCAGTGGACAGTTAGCTGTCAAAAGGCATTTGATGACCTGAAGAAGGCCATGTGCTCTGCACCTATCCTGAAGAGTCCTGACTACTCCAAACAGTTCATTGTACAGACAGATGCTTCTGAGTTGGGGGTGGGAGCTGTGCTTTCACAACTTAATCAAGATGGTCAAGACCAGCCCATTGCTTTTATTAGCAGAAGGCTGACCCCCAGGGAGAAACGTTGGTCAGCTATTGAGAGGGAGGCCTTTGCTGTGGTTTGGGCCCTGAAGAAGTTGAGGCCATACTTGTTTGGTACTCACTTCTAATTCAGACAGACCATAAGCCCCTCTTGTGGCTAAATCAGATGAAGGGTGAAAATCCCAAACTGCTCAGGTGGTCCATTTCCCTACAGGGGATGGACTTTACAGTGGAGCACCGCCCAGGGACTGACCATGGTAATGCAGATGGTCTCTCCAGGTACTTCCACTTAGAACATGAAGACTTATCTGGTCAAGGTTAAGTTTAATGTCCCTGCGTTTGGGGGGGGGGGTTGTGTAGGAGAGTAGGGTCTGCTATCCTATGGTCACCCCAATTTTTACTTTTTGCTTCACTGGTTTTCGACTTACTGAGGCTGTGGGCCTGCTAATCAGACCCCCAGCCTGCTGTTCTCTCTCTAAATTTATAATACATGTGCTATAGGTACATACCACAATTGGAAATGGACTCCTTGTCAGCCCCTGTACCATGCACTATAGGTGCTCAGGGCATAGGTGCCACCAAGGCCTACCAGGGGCTGAAGCATAGCTTTTGCCACCCCTGGCTGGTTCTTAAATTGACACAACTGGCTGATCACTCAGCTGGGGCAAGTGGGTGTAATCACCCCTTGCTTAGATATAGTATACCTATATCTAAACCTATATCTGGACACATATATAGCCTGTAAGCCACTCCTATGGAAGGCCTCATCAATCCTGGAGGCAGAGTGCGTGGTTTTATGTGAGATGGAGCTCTGGCATGAGCTGAGCCTGTCTGCAGCTGTCGGGAACAACTCCCTAAGCTGATCCGGGATAATGCCATACCATATACTCTTAAGCGCCTTATAATCCTCGCGGTTATATAGCAACTTTGGTTTGGCTTTATCAAAACATGTCGTGTAAGGTGTCATACGAATTGGAATACTACCCCCTCGCCAGTTCTGGCGACGGGGGTAGCATTCCTCCCTTCTAGAGGGAGAAGACATGTTACTTTACTGAAACGCGGTTGATTTAAAATGAGCCTCAGATCCACAAAATGGATGCCCCTGCCACAGACACGGGTCTGGCCTCCTGCTGCTGACCGAAACTCGGCAGAGGAGGCCTGGACAAAGAGTTTCCTGTCACAGGGCGGTGTCAAACCACCCCAGACAGGAGATAGTGGATTGGAGTAGGGAGGTTTCAAAGAAACCAGACACTGCCTGGGGAGCACAAGGCTGCCCCTTGCATAATCCGGCCAAACCGGTTCTGGGGCCTCCCAGCCCCTGTCCCAGCGCGGCCAGGATCAAAGGAGAGGGGTGTAACCACCCCCTTCCTGGGTCCCACCCATAGGAGGGGACCTAGCAGGATGTCCAACCCCCCAGATTCGAATAAGAGGGGGAGCAGTCCCAATGCAACTCAGATCATCCTGAAGAAACATAAGAAACGAATTCTGGACCCTTCGACTTTCTACACGACGTTAGAAGACTGAAGAATCTCCCTTGTGGTCAAGGAGTGACCACCCTGTGCAAACAGGTACCATCCAGCCCTCGACCCTTGCTTTGTTGCAGTTCCCGCCGGAACTCGAGCGACAGAGATCAACGAGATCAAGCTTGCCTGCCTTCTACCTGCCCGATCCACAGTCCCTGCAGAGCTGAGACCGGTGGAGGCGACCGGAAGCGTGGGGCACGCCATCTTGAAAAGGCCACGAGACGCTGACCGTGCAGCCCACAAGTGACCCTCGAAGCTGTACACCGGGGTTTGAGAAGCCCCAGCCCCGAGCTCCACTTGCACCAAAGCTCACCCCTCCACACTCGACGAGTGCTGCGTGGGGCCCTTCTGCTTGTGTGGGCTCGACGCGTTGGCCCGGTCACTTGCCAGCTGGCTTGTGGCCCCTGTGCCGACGAAACTTGAAATACGACTCGCTTTTCTGGTTGCTCCAGATCTGCACCAGCTCCTGTGAAAAGGAGCCCCCACTCTGACTCTCCTGGTTCGAGTGATAAGCAATCTCCCGGTTCCGCGTGGATTGCTTTTGCCAAGTGCTGTTTGCTGCAATCTTGAAGCCGACGGTGCTGACGGCGAGAGCCTACGTGGGACAGATCGTGACCTGCTCCTGGACGTCGCAGATGCCCCAGAGCCCACGTGACAGCGGAGAGAAGCCTATCGACAACCGCCTGATTGCGCCCGACATTGCCTGGTTCCGTCCTGGTTCCACCCTGGTCACTGCTGAGTGACCCAGACTCTGTCCCCTCTGCTTTCAGGTACTTTTCTACTTCGATCCACCCTTGGATCGCACCGGACACTTCTGCTTCACATCGCCTGCAGCTGCAACAGCTTCAAGCACCAAGAACCTGCGTGTCAGAACCGACGCCACTTCGACCCTGTGCACCCACGGCCTGTGGGTGAGGTAACATTGCAACGCCGGTGTTCCCACACTGGTACACACCTCTAGGGTCTCTGTCTAAAGTTTTGTGTTTCTAGGTTCAGCGGAAGTATCTTTTAATTCACTTTAACTAACTTTTACGCACCATTGACATTGCATTGGTGCGCGCCGCACTTTCCGTGCTGCACCCGTCTCCTGTGGGCTACTCCCGACTTCATCATTGGTAGTCCTGACTGCTCCCAGCGAATCTCTAGGCCCTAGGCCTAACCATTGTTCGAGAAGTGTTACTTATACCACTTTTTTAGTATATGGTCCGAGTGGCCACCCGCCCTCATCCATAATTGTGCAACTTTATATGTTTTACTGTGCTTTTGATTTAACGCTTGTGCCCCTTTCCTCATAAAGAGTACTGGGGAGTAATTTAGAAATAAATACATATATTTTTATAATATATACTTGTGTGGTGTCCTTTCATTTGATTACAGGATTGTATGTGGTAAAACAGCTCGCTTAACACGACCTCTTAAGTTAAGCCTTTAAGGCTGCTTAGTCCATGCTACCACTAGGATAGCTTGTCTAACAAGGTTGACTTACAACCAGACATCTTTGGGGTTTGTTTGGACTGATACCCAGTGGTTCCAGAATTGGAAACACTACATATCAGGCCAACTTCTCACAATGGTCAAATTGCTTTGATGAGAATCTCTGGGATTTCTCTAGTGCACCGTGCAAGTCTTCCGCCTTGGTTGCGTAGGATCACCTTTTTTTTATTTTTATTTTAAAATTTTTAAAACCTTTATTTTAGAAAAGTGCACACAGCTATTCAGCCTAACATCCCGGAGGCAAGGCAGCATAGAAAAGCAGGAGAGCAATAGCGCAAGAATAAATGTCACAGTACAATGAAGGTTGATTTTATTATTTTGTTTCATAGAGGAACACAGAGAAAGAAAGAAGAAAAACGCCGGAAGGCGCGTAAAGAGTGGCAATGGGGTAGAAGAAAACAGTGAAGCGTTGGCAGTGAGGCAAGGGGAGCAGCGGGTATCCAAGCACGGATACAGGAGAGCAGATCAGGATGGAAGGGGGGGGGGAGAAGCAGAAACAGGATACAACAGTACAGCGTGTCACAGTTGGTGTCACAGGTTATGGCGACAGATGGTCCTCCAAAGAGACAGGTTCCGGGGGCACACAGATATCTCCCCTGTAAGCATTCCAGGCCCCCCACACTTTCAACCACTTTTTGGGCTTACCCCTGGCAACATAGACAGTCTTTTGCCTGAACATACACCAATCCATGTTGGCTTTCCATTGCACCACCATGGGAGCTGCCGAAGCCCCCCACTTCTGTGCGATATCGCGTTTGGCCACCATGTTGCCGAGGGTCACCCACTGCGTCTGAGCCACATTGTGATCCGTCGGTCCCCAAATGTTGAGAAGGCATCTCCTAGCTTCCGCAGTCTCTACCACCCCAGTCACTTCATCCATAATCCGATGCACACGTCTCCAGTAGGAGGCTATGGCGGGGCATTCCCAAAGAATGTGCAGAAAAGTAGCAAGGGCGCCGCAGCCGCGGCGACAAAGCCCATCGATCGAGTAGCCCATATGCACAAGCCGGGGGCCAGTCACGTACACCCTGTGCAGGATTTTGAGCTGCACCAGCCAGAGACGAGAGGAAATGGCGACTTCCTTAGGGGAAGAAACTGCACTCTGCCAATCCTCATCGTCGATTTCCAATCCGTCGCGCACCCACTGATCCCGCACACCCAGGAGGAGGTCAGTGCGAACATTAATAAGTTTCTTATAAGACAGTGAGATGGCACTGTCAGGCATATGGCCATCCAACACCCTGTCCTCCAACTGGGAGCTTTCTGGAATCGCCCCCTCAGCTGGTTTAGCGGAGAGCAGTGCGTGTCGCAACTGGGCATATCGGAAATACTCCGAGTTGCCCAGCTGATACTCAGCCTGCAGCTGGGAGAAGGTCTTGATCTCACCCTTCGATATCATGTCATCTACCCTGGAGATACCTATGAGGTCCAATTTGTCAAACCCCTTGGTGTGCCATAGCCTGCCCAAAATATCAGAATCGTACAATGGGGTGAACCTAGCCTGCCTTGCCAGCCCTGCGCCTTGGTGATTGTCCTCCAAATATGGACCGCAGTTTTCGTTGGACCCCACATCCGCCTGTCTAGAGACCTCGAATACAACGCCCTGTAGTATTTGCCGCCACTCAAGAGCCACTTATCCATCGCATATCCAGGGTTATTTTCCGGACCATAGAAACCGTGATTGATAGCCGCCAATTGGGAGGCCCAGTAATACCTGCGCACATCTGGCAGTGCTATACCCCTGTCATACCACGGAAGCGTGAGCTTCGTGATAGCGACGCGGGGTCGGCCGTCCCAGAGTAGGGCACGCTGAAGGCCTTCAATCTCTCGGAAGTATCGGGCGGGGACCGGATCTTGGGTGTTCTGCAGGGCATACAGAAACCTGGGCAAAGACATCATCTTAAATAATGCCGCTCGCCCGAGTAAAGAAAGCGGAAGTTTGCGCCAACCCTCCACGTCACGCCGGAGGCGCTGAAGAGGGGGAAGCAAATTGTGATCATAGCGCGCCTTCGCATTACCAGAGATATAAATCCCCAAGTATTTAAAACCCTGGCTGGTCACCTGGATGTTGCAGCCTCTAGGGAGGCACGGTATGTCCCCTTTCAGAACGTATAGGGAAGACTTGGCCCAATTAATAACAAGGCCAGAATACCGGTCAAAAAGTCCAAGTACATCACATGCCACAATAAGTGACTTGCAGGGGGAAGTGAGGTAAAGCAGAATGTCATCTGCATAAAGAGAAACTCTATCCTCAAAGCCAGGGGCCCAGCTTATACCATGCAGATCCGGGTGTGAACGCACAGGGCTGCAAGCGGCTCAAGAGCGAGCGCAAACAAAAGTGGCGACAAGGGGCAACCCTGCCTGGTGCCTCTATGAAGGGCAAAAGTCGCCGAGATGCGGCCATTGACTGCAACTTTAGCCAATGGGTTGGCATATAAAATCTTCACCCATCCCACAAACACCGGGCCAAAACCAAGCTTCGCCAGCACCGCCCAAAGGTAATTCCACTCGAGAGAGTCAAAAGCCATCGTGGCGTCCAAGGACGCAAGGACTGCCGGTTCCTCCAGGGTGTGGGACCTGGCCAGGGCGCCGTGGAGTCTACGCAAATTAAGGGCAGTGTTACGGTGCGGAATAAAGCCCGACTGGTCCGGATGCACCAAGTCGCCGATAACACCAATCAGTCGATTAGCGATTATCTTGGCGAGAATCTTGGGCTCAGCATTCAGGAGAGAAATGGGACGTAGGACCGACACAAGTCTCTCGGCTTCCCTTCCTTATGGATGACCACAATGGTGGCCAACCTCTGGTCCAGGGGAAGTAGGCCAGTCTCCCGCGCTTCTAGAAACATGTTACGCAGGTGTGGGGAAACCACATCCGGCCTAATCTTATATAGCTCAACCGGGATACCATTGGGACCAGGGGCCTTGCCCGAACACAGTGAGCGGATCGCAAGGGCGACCTCATCCACCGAGACGTCCCTATCCAGGTCGTCGCGCTCCTCGTCCGAAAGGCACGGGAGATCGACAGCTGAAAGAAACACTGTTGAATCGGTCTCAGACCGGTCCGAAACAGAGGTGTAGACGCCTCGAAAGTAATCAGCGAAGGACTCGGCAATGGCACTTGGATCAGTGACGGCAACTCCGTCCTCCCCCATTATCTCGGGTACAACACGGCTAGCCATCTCTCTTCTGTCCAGCCAGGCCAGAAGCTTCCCGGCCTTATTGCCGACGTCGTATATCCGACCCTGCTGTTCTTTAGCTAAAACGAGGGCAGCGTTTGTAGCAAGGTCGCTGTATTCCGGCTGTTTGAGGGAGAGGTCATGCAGGAGAGCGGGGTCTGGCTCGGTCTCCAACTGGGAGTCAAGCCCCATGATCTCCTCCTCGATGCGTACTAAATCAGCATCCCTGACTCTACGGGCCTCCGCTATAAGAGCGAATGCCTCACCCCTCAAAACTGTCTTAAACGCCTCCCATAAAAACGCAGCCGACGCAACCGATCCCACATTTTCAGTAAAATAGAGGTCGATGGCCTTGGCTAGGAGGTTACGAGTCTTGGGATTGGGGAAATACCACGGGTTGGCAACCGCCGGTCGGTCCGACATGACAACGTCAAAGTCAAAAGAGACCCACAGCGGGGAATGATCGGATATACCCCGTGCCAAAAAACGGGCCTCAGAAACAGCAGGCGCGTGTGCAGCCAATGTAAGAACATAGTCGATCCTAGAAAGACTACCATGGGCGCCCAAGTGGAAGGAGTAATGACAGAGCGTGGGATGTAAAAGCCGCCAGCTATCTATTAGTCCCATAGTCTCGAGGAAAGATGGCAACCACAATTGGGAGCTACGGAGGTCTCTAGGCGGATGGCGGTCCAAGGAACCGGAGCAAACCGAGTTGAAATCACCCCCCACTATCAGCAATCCGGCAGGCAAATTCAAAATGGCACCACCAAGGTACTGGAAGGTACCAGATTGTAGACCCGGGGGAACGTAAACTGAAAGTAATGTCACGGCGCGCCCCTCCCATCGACCCGCCACAGCGGCGTACCGCCCCCTCTCATCGATCACAGTGACGTCGACCTCAAACGGAAGGGACGTACGTACAAGAACTCCCACCCCCCGAGACCCCGAGGAGAACCCCGAGTGAGCAACCATTTTGTACCCTTTACGGTTGAGTGCTTTGCACGTGTTTCCAACCAGATGTGTCTCCTGAAGGAGGACGACATCAGGCATATGACGTTTAAGCAGTTGAATCACAACCCCTCTCTTGATACGGTCACCCAACCCGTTAACATTCCAACTGAGAACTCGTAGTTTCCTACCCCCCATCATCGTGACCCCAGCCCCACCCAACCCCAACAAGCCTCAACAACAAATGAAACCGATCAGTATATACATCCCATTGCCTAAGAGATGGAAAGAGAGAAAAGAGAATAAACAAACAAACTTCCCCACCACCAGCCACCACCCTGCACCCCTGCAGCAGACTAAGAAGCCCCCCCAACCAGCAGTGTGCCTGTCGCCCCATAAACTAATCTACAAAAAGTCCCTAGAGGAGTAAGGAACCTCTGCAAACCCCTCCCGCCACCCTCCATGGAAAAACAGGAAAAATATTAAAATCGGAATAGCATTGGTATTGGCAGTCACAAACATTGGGGACACCAACCGCCATAATCAGCACAGCAGAACCCAGTCCTAGAGATCAGAACCACCAGTTGCGCCACCGGAATGTTCGTCGTGTTCTTCCCGGCGTTGTGGCAAAGTGTCCAGCCAGTCGCTCGCATTCTCCGGCACATCGAAGAACATAGCTCGGCCCTAGTACTCAATCCGCAGTTTAGCAGGGAACAGCATAGAGTATTTAAAACCCATGTCTCTCAGGCGTCGTTTCACCCCCGCAAAATTCTGACGTTGCCTCTGAACGGCCCGGTGAAGTCCGGGTAAAAGTGCACCTCAGAGTTCTGAAATTTGAGCGGTCCATGTCTCCTGGAGGCTTGAAGGATCACATCCCTGTCTCAAAAGTTGAAGAGCCGGGCAATGATGGGTCTAGGCGCAACACCCGACTTCGGCGGGCCGCCTGGTATCCGATGGGCACGTTCCACAGAAAAGAAGTTGCTCAGGCCCGAAGGTGCGAGATGCGTCTGTATCAGGTCCTCCACAAAAAGGTCCACTGCCGCCTCCTCCACTCCCTCCGGAACACCAATAATGCGGACGTTCTGCCGCCTCGCACGCCCTTCAAAATCCTCCAACCTTCTGGAGAATTGGTCGTTGACCGATCTCAAGGTCCGGACCTCCGCCTGCAGGTCCGAGACGTCGGTAGTTAGGCTGGAGGTCTTGAGATCAAGGGATTTCACCCGATCATTGGTCTTCCCCAAGTCGGCCCTGATCAGGTTGAGATCCACAGCCAGAGTGTCCACCTTATGAGTCAGGACCTCATGTTGCTTCTGCATTTCAGACCGAATGCCCGCGATGGCCCCCATAATGTCACCCAGAGTAGGCTCGGAACCCTCAGGCGAGCCCGCACGGTGCAGATCTTTAGAGGAGGCCACCACCGTGGGTGAGGTCCGCTGCTGAGCGTATCGATCAATCTTGTTCAGCTGCGTCTGAGTCGTCCTACGAACACCTCTGTTCGACGTCGGGGTCTCCTCTGCCGGCCATGATGGACCCAAGGAGAACAAAGGGCTAAGCCGCCCGGACAGGGAAGCAGATGTGTAGAACAAAGGCGAAATCAGCAGACAAACCAGGCTGGTAGCAGGCGACTCCGCAGCTACATGCACTTCGCCAGCAGGGACCAAAGATGTCCACTGCGCATTTCAATCATGCAGAGCGGCGGTACAAGCAGCAGCCATCCATGAGACAATGGCGCATCACTGGCACGAAGTTCAGCTCGACGCAACTTCGCCTAGGAGCTACAGATTTGAAAGCGGAAAGCAGCTCCCGTGTCTGCGACCTCTCACCAGGCAGAATCCACTAATGTGGATCAGGATTTCCAGCAGGATATTTGCGGAGGGTCGGAGGGTCCGCGGAGCTCCGAGCTTACGCGGCCATCTTGGTCGCCCGCGAAGCTCCTCCCCCAGGATCACCTTTTGTAATGGCAGGGAGGCCTCTTGAAGTATCACATGCAAAGACACATTCAGCAAGTCTCGAAGCATATCTGATTGAGCATAGCTTATATATATTTACTCTCACATTGGATACAATGTTTGCCTCCTGGCCACATTCTGTTGATCACCACAAGCACACGTGCTGATCATAAAAGTCACACCATCTTCTTTGTGGTGTGAGTGTCTTGTATTCATGTCTGAGCTAATCACTGGCTTCCCTCCCGGCTATATATGTTCAGCTGAGTGCTAAGGTCAGTAGGATATTTCTTGGAACTGTGGGGCATATTATCAAGGATAGGCGATACATTATCGCCGCTTTTATCGGCAGGAAACTGCCGATAAAACGGCGATAATGGTCTTGATAATATGCTCTATGAATTCCAATCGAAGCCCATGTTAGATGTGCTTCGATTGGAATTCATAGAGCATATTATCAAGACCATTATCGCCGCTTTATCGGCAGTTGCCTGCCGATAAAAGCGGCGATAATGTATCGCCTGTCCTTGATAATATGCCCCTGTGTGTTTTCTTTTACCAATGATCAAGAACCTCAACCCCATGACTAGCCCAGGCATTGAAACTCCGGTTTTAGCACATATTTTACTGGTGTGTCTATTTCTGTCTAACGTATCTCTTCACAAGATAGAGTCATTGTAGGTATTTCATTTTCCACATCAGTTGGGACCATGTGATCATACAGAAGCCCAGCAGCCTAGCCGTTGATACTAAATTAGCTTCAAGTCCAACATCAGCTGCTGCCTGCTCAGGGTTGTGAGTTTGTTAGCAAATACAAGGAGGTAACAACCCTCATCAGCCAGGCTAGCTCAAATCCAGTGCAAAAGTGAGCAAGGGACTCATGTCTGGGCATATCCTACCAACTTAGGGCAAACAAAGCAACCACAAGGACATAATGGACAGAGCACTGAAACTTTTCAGACACCCACCCCCAGTCACAAATCTGAGTTTAATCCATCATTGTTCTTTAATTCACTTCGCCACCCCAGTCTAGACCCAGCCATATGCAAATCAGTCTTGACCCTGTTCCTCGTGGGAACAGTCCTGCCCAAACTGCTAAACCAGGTCTTCCCTGGACTAGAGACACGCATCCTACATGGGAACAGTCCAGCCTGAAAATGCCAAGCCACGTCTTCCCTGGGCTGGTACCAAGCTTCCTAAGACCGGTTATCAGGGTGATAGAGTGCGCAGGTCACCCGACCAAACTCAATGCACACTCGGGCCCATAAAAAAAAGTCATATATATATTTAAATCAGGTAACCTACACGCTGTTATCAGCAATTCAGTTTCCTCCTTTCTATCAGTGGCGTCACTAGGGGGTGCGGGGGGTGCGGACCGCACCGGGTGACACCCTCACATGGGGTGACACCTGAAGTGAGAGCCGAGTGAGCAGCAGAGCGTTATCTGATCGTTCCGTAAGGAAGATGAATGAACTGGCAGAAAATAACATCGATTTGTACAGTTCGGTTAAAGAAACAATACATCAGGAACAATAACGTGCACCCAGATGGAATCAAAGTAATGTATTGAGCACCGGAGACTTAAGAGAAACGAAAACCTGTAATTTCCAAAATGTAGAGCTGAACGTTTATTCATAAATAAAGGGACCTTAATACTCATATTAAACACATAAACTAGAGGACAATTGCAAATTCATATTTGCCTCTTCAAAGCGGTTTGAAATTTCATCAAATAAAAAATGCAATATTTTTTACGGAAATCTTTCTTTCCTGCAAAGGAATCGCAAGTGTGGGCAAAGCCAATAAGTCTGACCTTGGCAAGGCTGAAGCATTTTTTAATTTTTTGCAAGCATATGCAATAGGCACAAAGCAACTGCAAAACCTACAAAATATTTTTAAACAGACGTGGCCCAACAGCCCCACGCACACCAGAGCTCGCACTGAGGTGCACCTCTGTTTCAGACTGCTCTAGTCTGCACATGCGAAAGGGAACATGTGATCACTCACAGTGCATGAGAGCCAACGTCGGACATGGACTGACCACACAACCTGCCGTGCCGTGCAGAAGCAATTTCAGGAGTTATTTCAGACAGTCACTTGTGAAGAGCGAGTACTGTGAGGGGAAATCAATGGGGGGGGGGGGTGGAGAAGGCGACGAGGAAAGAGTTAAAAGGGCAGCACACTGGGAAGGGGGGGTGCAGGCGGAGGGTGAGGCATGGTGCAGGCAGAGAAGGGAGATGGTGCAGGCAGAGGGTGAGAGGTGCAGGCAGAGGGGGAGATGGTGCAAGCAGAGGGTGAGATGGTGCAGGCATAGAGGGAGATGGTGCAGGCGGAGGGGAGAGATGGTGCAGGCGGAGGGGAGATGCTGCAGGCTGAGGGGTGATGGTGCAGTCAGCGGCGGAGATGATGCAGGCAGAGGGGAGATGGTGCAGGCAGGGGGGAGATGGCGCAGGCAGAGAGAGAGATGGCGCAGGCAGAGGGAGAGATGGCGCAGGCCGAGGGAGAGATGATGGATGCAGAGGGAGAGATGGTGCAGGCAGAGGGAGAGATGGTGCAGGTGGAGGGGAGATGGTGCAGGCAGAGGGAGAGATGGTGCAGGCAGAGGTAGAGATGGTGCAGGCAGAGGGGAGATGGTGCAGGCAGAGGGAAGATGGTGCAGGCAGAGGCGGAGATAATGCAGGCAGAGGGGAGATGGTGCAGGCAGGGGGGAGATGGCGCAGGCAGAGGGAGAGATGGCGCAGGCAGAGGTAGAGATGGCGCAGGTGGAGGGAGAGATGGCGCAGGAAGAGGGAGTGATGGTGCAGGCAGAGGGAGAGATGGTGCAGGTGGAGGGGAGATGGTGCAGGCTAAGGGAGAGATGGTGCAGGCAGGGGGTGAGATTATGCAGGCAGAGGGGAGATGGTGCAGGCAGAGGGGACATTGTGCAGGCAGAGGGTGAGATGGTCCATCCGGTAAGCTGTGAGGGGGTGACACCATGAGTTTCCCGCACCGGGTGACACCAGCCCTAGTGATGCCACTGCTTTCTATTTCCATGTACCAGACTTACCAATCCTTGTAACAGGTACCTAATCTCACAATGGATCAGGAGCTAGTTTAGAAGTAGGTAAATAACATAAAAATACCATGCAACATGTGAAATAACGGTTGTACTTTATAATAACCACAAACGCAAGACGTTTTCAAAACCTTTATCTAGTTCTCTTCGTTTTCAATTGCCATGAGCCACAAATTTACACAGATCAAACTGTCTATTACTAAGATTAAGAAGATAGTATAACTATGAATTAAAGTAAGAAACATTTAGAAATCGGTCAATAAAGGAAGGGGAAAAATTAGGAACATGCTAATTTTAGATAAGCAGATTTTCTCAACTTCAGTAAAGGCAGGTAAGAAAAGGGAACATACTAATCAAAACAGACTTTCGGTTATCACTAACGGTCTATAAGAAACAAAACTTTATTTTGATTCGTCCAGATGTTCTTATTCACTAAAGGGAGGGTAAGAATGGAACAAACTATATGTGCTTATGATTCTGCATTTAACTAAGGGTAGGGAGAGAATGGAACATGCTAATAGACAAATTTTGCACGAAAATCTTATTTGTAGAGAGAAACAGGGTAAAGGACAATAGGCAATTATGCTTTATTCGGGAGAAGGGAAAGAAGTTTAAGAAAGACAAACACCCACGTAGAGTTTAGATTTACCTAGGACAAAATGCAGACCAACCCTGGCCACGGGTCGGTTGGGAAAGGCGAGAAAGGACCCTCAAGGACTTAGGCTGCCAGTAGGCGAGCAGGTACAGCTCATGGACAGTCAGGACAGGATAACCCCAGGATTTGGATCCGGACTGGGCTCGCCAAAGGGTACGACCAACACCTTCAGCTTCGGATGCAACGCCTGCGCTACCCCCTCTCTGCAAGGAATCTGCCAATAAACCCCGATTGGGTTTTCGAATCTCCCAACAAAGTGCTTCGCCAGCACTTAAGGTTTCCCAAACTCCGACTGAGTCGGTGGAAATTACGGACAGAGTTCTCCGCAGCTCTCTGTATCAATCACCTATACAGTTCGTTGGGTCAGTGACAGGTCAGCTATTCAGACAAGTCGGACAATTTCTCTATCTAAACCTAGGCAAATTATACTGTTTTTCGGGGCAATGTACCACCCACAAATGTTGCAAGTGAAAGGTTCCCTAATTTCTGATTGGGCAAGGGAGGAGGTTAGGTCATGGTACCTCCTAAAATTTAGACTTTCTCAGACTTAATATTCATTTTCGAACCCACCCCTTACATTCCAGTTCCCATGGCAAGAGAGGTTTTAGCAGACAATGGGGTATACTGTAAAATTATACAATTGTAGCAAATGCAGGTACAAGTCAGCTTCTTCAACTAGGTTGGATTTCAGGTTCCCAGGAGCATCTTGGCATCGGCTGTCAGCTGGCTGGGTTCCACTGCTGCATGACATTCTTTTCCCCATCACATGACTGGTTCTATACGGGCTTCAAGATGGAATAGCAGCACCTCCTGGCCCCCCCGAGGATTATACATGAAAAGTAAGCGAAAACAATTTAGAAACACAGAAAAAAATCAATAAACTGTATACCGTAAATGGCTATACTACATCCCTTACTTTATAATAACTATAGCATTAGGAGTTAGGCGGAAGAAACAGCTTGGCAAAAGCAGCAGTGCAAGCACGGAGCATGTGAGAAGACAAAGCGGCCATTTTAGCAATACTGCTCATGAGCGACAAGTTCCCTCCAGAACTGCGAGTGCGTCACATCACATGGGTATGACCGACGCATGCGCTGACTAGATTCCCACAAAGCAGTGACCATATTAGAAGCAAGCGTTATTACCTTTTAGTAAACACATAGGCAAGCTTCTCTGGGACACCCCGTGTAGTGTGAGAGTGCAATATTAGTAAGACAAACATGTTGAATTAACTTATTAATGTTATTTGAGGTTCTTGATACAAGCAAGTCGCGTCACATGCGAATACTTGCTCCATCAATCGCCTCTTTGATGATAATTACTATCATCACTATAAATGGAACCAGATGCCAACTTGTCACATATTTCCCAATTCAATCTCCTCAGTCATTCGATTCATCTTTTCTTTCGTTTCTTTATTAGGGTGAGAATTTTTCATCCTTTTTATAAATTTGATTATTCATTTCCTCCAGTTCCAATTCATCCACATTTCTCTTCACACCTCTCTTGTTCACAGTATACTTTTTCTGATGTTTGTGACATTTACAACAAATGAATATGATAAACACTACTATACTTATACCCATGATTGGCAATAGTATTTTACTCAAAAGACTTTTCCCTAGGTTAGAAAACCAATGACCTACAGAGGAGAGACCATCAGTGAGTCTCTTCCAGACACTGTCCACCTCCAGTGGTTTGAGCTCTTTTTCCAAATTTGTAATATTCCTCACATACCTTTTGATCTCCACACTTTTGTCAGGTATGTAAGTGCAACAATGTTGCGCTTTCAACATTCTACAGACTCCGCCCTCTTTTGCTAATAAGGTGTCAAGAGCAAGCCTGTTTTGTAAAACCATAGATCTGATCGCAACCATCTCGGTATTGACCATCAGGAAACCTCCAGCAGTGTCGGTAGATAACCGATCCACTACCGTGGACAATTTGCAAATTCTGTGTGTATTCAAAGTCACTCCCACTGCAGGTATCAATGCACTAAAAATATCTCCTACTATTTCTCCGGCACTTTCTCTTTTTGTGCGTGCTAATTTGTTAGTCTTTTCAATGCTTCCAGTGCTTTTCCCCACATGGTATATCTTTGGAAAGACAATACCAAAGTAACATCTTCCGTACCAATGGTCCGGTAATTTGAAATAAGCCTTGTTTCCGCATATAAAATAAATTCCAGGAAACACTGGCTCTGACCCATCTTTGAATCCCCAACCCCCAATTACCTTATAATTATGTTCGCACTCACTGGAACCAATGAATATGTTATTATAGTAACTAGTCATTTCTCGGTGAAGACAAAGCTTCCCCTTCTTTTCGAAATCCAGCAACAAGGCAGCATTTGCTCTACCATTTGAGGTACTCTCTATATTTTCTGCCCATTTAGGAACTTTCTGAGTTTTATCTTTGGCCTTCCTTTGGAAGCTTTCTCTTTTTTTCTCTGCCATATGTAGAAATTCTTTCTCCTTTTCATGTAGAGAACAAGTCAGGTTATTCTTGTGTGTGTCATCTATGTTAATTTTTCCTATAGTTAGAAAATAATCACCCATATATTTAGCTACATCTCTAGTCGTATGTACAGGGTTCAGGTTTCTTCGAACAGGAAGTTCAGAAAATGTCACGTCAAGGTTTGAGTAATAATAGTGTAATGGTCCTCTTCTGTAAAATAAGCTAGCCAGTATACTATAGGAAATTCCATAGGTCAAGGGTAAGTGATGGTAAGTCACGCCTTCAGCTACTGAAGTGGTTAGCTTCATGCAGACATAACAGTCGTCTATCTCCATCGTCTCTACATAATGTACAAATCGGTTTGCAAAAAAATTTAAATGAGTTTTGTTCCGGATTTTGTTAAAGTGTAAGTCTTCCTCATCTGATGCTTCTAAATCCAGTTTTGTCTGTTTCAGGCTAAGTGGTCTGTCTAGTGCATCTATACTTTGTGGTATATTTCTAGTATGTGATTCTACAGTGTCATTCGGTGGGTTATTATTGGGGTACAGACTTGGGTTTTCGCTCATCATAGAAGGAATGGTTATAGTCAGTCCTATCCATAGTATTAGAATTAATGCTATACTACATACACATATTTGACAGCATGTTTTACAATTACGTCTAGGTCTTCCATTTATACTGGAATCAGACATTTTGGCTCAAAAGAAGTTTTTCAACCCCTCTTTGTAACTTTATACAGGGTGTCTTACACCGAGCAGCTTCAGGTTGGCTCTTCTTCTTCGGTACTCTGATTAGCAATCACCTCTTCATCACTCTCGTCACTTATATCAAGATCCTCAAATTCTTCCCATACCAATAAAGTCCATTCAGGATCCTGATATTTACTGTTTTGTCTCTTTATTCGGGCACTTCTTCTCTTAGGCTTGGTTCCAGATTTCTCCTTTTCTCTAGAAGCCTGTCTCCTTTCCTCAAGCTTTTCCTCCACAGTTTTTAGTCTTAGTCTCAGTCTTTCGATGCACCTTGGTTCACTTTTCTTTTTCTTGAATCTTTTGACTAGCACTGCTATTGGGCTTTCTTCTAATGCTCTTTTATTTTCGTTCAGTTGTGGCACATCTGCTTCGATGGTTTCTTTTTCCCTATCTGTCTGACTAGTTCCAGGTCTTGGGTCTGTTTCTTCTGCCTGGTCACTAAGCTGACCTTGTTCAGGTGTATGTTGGATTTGGCTTTGTTTTATTTCAGTTTCTTCTTCCTGAACACATTTATCTATTTCTACCTGATCCTGTTCAAGCCCTTTGAACGCTTGATTTTCTTCTGCTTGAACTTTTGCCCTATTTTCTATTTGTCCCTTTTCAATCTCAGGGGTTCTTGGAGGTGTGTCGATAACCTGTTCTGTCCCTATCTGACCTTCCCCATTATCAGATTTGACATGGATTTCGATGATCTGATTATCTGTTTCTATTCCTGTCTCGTCCTCACTATCCCACTCTCTATCTAAGTAGGTTTGTCTTCTGGTTCTTATGGGATCGAATGCCAGGTCGATTACTGGGATCCACTCATCTTGACTGGTGCTCGGTTGTTCGTCATCAGCTACTTACGGACCAACTTCAGGAGAGCCCTCAGCTGCACAACCTTCCGCCTCAGTTTCTTCGTCTTCTGTCACCCTTTTCGTATGGCTGGCATGGATCCACTTCGGCACACCTGCGCACTTCACTGCTGTTGTGGTAACAAGAATCACTTGTCTCGGTTTTCCCCACTTCGGTGCAAGGCAACTCGACCGGGTGTGTTTCTTTAGCACAACCAATCCCCTGGGTTCAGATTATGGGCTGGAGTTGCTGGCCTGGCGACGGCGTCTTCCCCAATCTGGTGAGAGATAGAACGCACTTGGTCACCCAGTTGCTTGCAGTACTCTAGCACCAAATCATCAGAAATGCTTAGCAGTTTGTGTCCTGTTACCCATGCTTGTCGCATTACTCTTCCCATCAGTATCTCGTGGGGGCTCAGGCCTGTCTTCCGATCTGGAATACTTCTGATTCCCATTAGGACAAGGGGCAAGGCGTCTATCCAATTCATTCCAGTAGATTCACACATATTTCCTAATCTTGACTTGATAGTGCCATTCAGTTGTTCTACACCTCCAGAAGCCTCTGGGCGACATGCACAGTGCAATTTTTGGGTAATCTTGAATGCTTCACAGAGCTGGCCTATTACTTCATTTTGAAAATGCCCACCTCTGTCTGATTCAATTGTAACTGGAAAACCGAACTTAGGTATCAATTCCCTCAGTAACAACTTGGATACAGTAATGCCATTGTTTTTCTTTGCAGGATAAGCTTCTACCCATTTTGAAAATAGACAGACAATGACAAGGACGTACCTCATTCCTTTACAAAGGGGTAACTGTATAAAGTCAATTTGTAATCTGACAAAGGGACCTTCTGCTTTTCCGATTGTACCTGGCAAAACTACTGTTTTCTTTCCAGGATTAAATTGCTGACAAGTTAAGCACCTCTGGCAGAGTGCCTCTGCAATGTTCCTGAATTTCGAATTGAACCATGTCTGTTTAAAGACACGAACCATAGCATCCCTGCCTATATGTGCATCTCCATGTATTAGCTGGGGCATAGGAGCAAGCAAGCTGTCAGGCAATGCAGGCATACCATCAGTGTGAACCATGACACCCTCCTCACTCCTTTTCTGACAACCAGACTTTCTCCACCTTCTCTTTTCCTTTGGTCCTGCTGCATTTTGCAATTCTTTAAGTTCTTCCCATGATTGTACATCCTCAAACACCATAAGTTGGCAGCTGTTTCCATTTCCCCGATGTTAACTGACATTTTATACTTTGCACAATATTGTGCTAGTTGGTCAGCATATCGATTACCTGCTGTCACATCGTCATTCCCAGATTTGTGAGCAGCACACTTGACCACTGCCAATTCTTTTGGTAACTGGATTGCCTCCAGTAGCTCCTGTACAACCTTTCCATTTCTGATAGGAGTACGTGAAGAAGTCAGGAACTCTCTTTGCAGCCACAATTGGCCGAAGTCATGCACAACCCCATAGCCATACTGGCTATCCGTATATATGGTTGTTCTCTTATTTTTCCCAACTTTACAGGCTCTTGCCAATGCAACTAATTCGGCTACTTGTGCAGACTTGACTCAAAATAAATAGGAGGCTTCTACTGTACGTTCTAATGTGCACACTGCATATGCAGCACTTAGGCCTCCATCCTCATGTCTCAGACATGAGCCATCTACAAACAGTTTGAAGTCTTCAACAGGCAAAGGCATTTCCTTAATGTCTGGGCATGGTTTTGTGCTGAACTCGGTCAGGTCAATGCAATCATGCTCGACCTCTCCCTTTACTTCTGCACTAAGGGAATCTGGTAATAGGGTAGCTGGATTCAGTATGTTACATCGAGTAATGGTTACATTTGCTGCGCCCACCAGAATCCTTTCATACTTAGTCAGCCGACTAGGTGTGAGATACTGGGTTTTAGTTTGGGTCAGTAAGATTACAACTGCATGTGGAACATACACAGTTACAGGATGTCCCATAATGATGGATTCGCTCTGCTCAAGACTCATGCAGGTTGCAGCTACTGCTTTCAGACATCCAGGTAATCCAGCAGCCACTGGATCTAAAGTAGTAGAAAAGTATGCCACAGGACGTCTAGTCAAACCATGCGCTTGGGTCAGCACTGACAGTGCACAATTGTCGCGAGTGTCACAAAACAGTGCAAATTCTTTTGAATAATCAGGCATTCCTAATGCAGGAGCTGTACACAGACAGTCTCGTAATTTGGTAAAAGCTGACATGCTTTCTTCGTCCCACTCCACTGGGTCCTTTGCTCCTTTCTTTGTCATTTTTATTAATGGCTTTGCTAGAACTGCAAATCCCACAATCCACTGTCTACAGTATCCTACAACTCCAAGGAACATTCTGATCTCTTTCTGAGTATTGGGTAGATGCATGTTTCGAATTATCCTGATTCTTTCTGTGGTTACTTTCCTGATACCTTTCTCTATCTGGTGCACCAGATATTTCACTGAAGAGGTACAGAACTGTAGTTTGTCTGGTGATACTTTATGCCCTCCTTCCCCTAAATGGTTCAGTAAGGCAATGGTGTCAACAACACAGTCTTTCCGACTTTTAGACACCACCAAGAGGTCGTCTATGCATTGCACCAGGATCGATTCTCCAGGTAAGACCAAAGATCCGAGGCATTTTTTCAGAATCTGATTAAAGATCGAAGGACTCTCTGTGTACCCCTGAGGGACACGATTCCAAACGTACACATGACTGTCGAATTCAAATGAGAAAAGGAATTTGCTGTCTGGATGCAATGGGATTGAAAAGAATGCGTGACATAGGTCAATGACGGTGAACCATTCAGCATTCCATGGAATTTGGTACAAGATCATTGCAGGGTTTGGCACAATAGGACAGCAAGGAACGACAATTTTGTTTACCTTGCGCAGGTCCTGCACTACCCTGTACTTACCACTCGGTTTCTTGATTCCAATTATGGGCGAATTACAAGGACTGCTCATTACCTCCTGTATGATGTTTGCTTCTAACAATCTTTTTATTTCGATGGCAACCCCCGCCTTTACTCCTGCACTCATTTTGTACTGTTTGGCATTTGGGTACACTGAATCTTCTCTTATTGCTATTTTAATTGGGTCAACATTTGCCAATAATCCTACATCTTTTCCAGTAAAATCCCATACTCTGGTTTCACTGTCTGTTGGAGCTCTTCAGGTAAGTCTTGTATTGTCAGTCTTTTAATTTCTGAGTCAGGCCTTATTAACACCAATTTGTAAATTCCATCTTCATCTGGGGTCTGAATTTCAACGCCTTTTGGTGTGCAAAAGATGGTACCATTCATTTTGCACAACAAATCGCGTCCTAGTAAGTTCACCGGACTTGAATCACAGACTACAAATCTGTGCATCTCTTTGAAGTTCCCTTTTGTGATCTCCATGGGCTCGGTAACTGGGGTACTAATTAACTGATTAGAAACACCCACTACTTGGATTGCTTCTCCCGAGAGGGGTAGGTTTGGAACATCTGCTGTTCTCACAGTAGAACGGGTAGCATCAGTGTCCAACAGAAAGGTGACGTCATTTCCTTCGACCTTTCCTTCAATGTATGGCACTGACTGGTCTACCGGCAAGGAGGCGCCAAGCACGCACTCCTCGTCCTCCCCCCTCAGGCACCGTCAGTAAGGGTCATCACAGAGGAATGTATCATTCAACAGGAATTGCGAAGTTGCTGCATTTCTATCCTCCCTTCCTTCCCTAACCTCTGCTTCCTCACTCTGTTGTGCTCTATTCCTATAGTTTGGCCTAGGTGCACGAGGCAACTGTTGCTGCTTTACCTGTTGCTGTGTCTTTCGTGTCCCCTCTTTCTGCGCCTGTGGATTCAAATCATTATTGGGCACGTTACCATTCTGTACCGCTGGACACTCGTCTCTCCAGTGCCCTATCTGTCCGCACCCGTGACAGGGGAACTTCTTTTTGGCCTCCTCTCGGCTCATTTTGACTCTGGGCTTCCCTTCACCACCAGGGCCTTGATTCTGGGTATTATTATTCATTTCACTTAACTGTTTTTCTTGTTGCTCTGCTAATTTTACCTGTGCCCACATAACCTTTCCTTTTAATTCTTTTCATTTATTTTCCAGCTCATGTTCACAATACTTGGCGTATTTCAGGACCTCATCTATAGGCTTGGCTTGCCAACAGATTTTATTGTCTTTAATCCACTGTGAAATTTCAGGTCTTAACCCTAACACGAATCGATAAATGAAATGGGTCATGTCCTTCATCTCAATGTTATCTAGTCCACTGTACGTTTTGAACACCTGTAACAGTCGTTCATAGTAAGAGTGTACAGTTTCATCACAATTTTGGGTAGTTCTATCTATGTGGGTCCAATCAGTTTCTTTAGTAGGCACCTTGCCTTTAAAATACAGTATTACCTGGTCATACTTTCTCATTACCTCCGCTGAGTGGGCTCCTGTCCTTGGGTCTCTGGCATACTCCTCACTGGGCCAATCAAAAGCAATTTTACATTCTGTCCACAAATCTACTGGAACTAGTATGTCAAAGAACCCATCAAGATCTTTCAGGAGACATTTTTAGACTTTAATAAATCTCTCAACCTGCCTGTACCATTCTACAGGTTTTTCTCGCAATTTTGGGAAATCATTTGTGAATGACACAATATCATGTCGGGACCATGGAACATGTACATATTTTCCCCCTGGCACTTCTCGCATGGGATATAATGTCTCTGCCTTGTCAGCTTCTTTTAGGACATATTCAGAGGACACGTGTCTGGACCTACTGTCTTCCTTTTTCTTCGCCCACCTCGTTTTCCATTTTTCTAAGTCTCCCCATTTCTGTAACAGGTTCGGCAATTCTCTTATCTGCACCTTTTTCCCTGACACGTTCATGTTTTCTAAGTCTTTGTCAGAAAATTCTGCTCTGTATGGTTTCTGTAATACTTTGGATTTGCTAACATCTATTCCCATATTAGCTGCGGTGTCCATTAGTTTCTCATGGAACACTCTGGTATTTCTGGTAATGCTTTTACAGATGAACAGTAGCTCTTCCTCACTAAGAGTGTTTAGCCTGTCTAGTCCTACGTTCCCAGCCATAAGTTCTTCCAATTCTATTTTCAATTTGTAAATATCTAATGGTTTTGGCTGAGGATTTATTTTTTCTAATTCTCGGGTCCATCGATCTATTTCTTCCGGAGTCACTACTGTGGCACTTCGAGTACCTGAAGCTGTCTCTATCAGGACCTCTCTTGCACTAGTCTGAGTGCTCTTTCTCTGTGCACTGCCTTCCGGTTCCCTTATGGGCAAATCCATCAGGGAAATTACAGATTCGCATTCACTTGTCTGGTCATCAACTATTAAGGGCTCTTTTCTTGGCTGCACTACAGCTGGAGTAATAACTTTGGACTAACCTGTCTATCCCCATAAAGAGGAACAACTGGGCCAATAGTTACTGGAATTGTCAGGGCTTCAGGACTTGAATTTAACTGGGATATTTTCTGAATGAGTTCATTTCTCTGTTTAGCTAAGGCTTCTCTTTCTCGAACCCGTAAAACCTTTTCCATGGAGGTTTCATGTACTACTTGTGGAATTAAAGGTGGATAAAGATTCGGGGCAGTTGGAATGGTCGTACTTGGTCCCTCACCACAGGACGGTCTATAACATGGAACAGTTGTATCGGGCATGCTCATTCCCTCATTACCACTAGGCCTATAACCTGGACCTGCCGTATCAGATGCACTGGCCCTTCTCTTACTGGAAGGCCTAAAGAATGGATTTTTCGAACTCAAAGACCTAGATTCCTCATCATATGGGGGTGGATTTTTCATTAATAAATCCTCCAAATATTCATCTTCCGAATCACCCGCAGTCATTAAGTGACAGGTTTTCTCTGTCCTTTTTCCTCCTATGGGTTCGTCTACAGCACGTACTGAAAATAGTCCTTCTACCATCATATTCTGTCTCCACTGTTTCAATTTTTTCTCTCGGGTCTCCCTCTGATTCTTTGGATAAAATTTCGCTAACCCTTTATCCATTCTGGGTCTGTCTCGCTCAAAGGCCTCAATCTCCCATTCCTCTAGGGCCTCGTATTTCGTCAGCCTTGGTCTGGGGTGTAAATCATTCATTTGGGTCCTCAAATTAAACAAAATTCTACCATTAAATGTACCATCTAAAGGAAATGCCAAAACTCCGTCATCTTTAGTATATTCCAACCAATTTTCCAACCATACACAGGTATGATACCCTTTGTCAAACATCATAAATGATGCGGGAGTATTAGGTGGTGGAAGATTACACCTTCTCTAGTTTTTATGGGCTTATCTTTCTTGAAGTAATTTTTGACTCTGTCTGCGAAAATCATTTTTCTCTTGCTTCCGTACATTCCGTCTAGTCTACGACCTTTCCACTGATCTTTGGCAAACCCTAAGTACCTAGGATCAGGTCGAGTATCGGGATTAAGCGAATACCACATATACCTCGTAAACCTAACTCGGCTTGAATCACGTACTTTTGTTTACAAAATTTCTCCAATGCTATCGCGTCTTGTAAATTTCACCAACCAATCAACACTGTGATTGCAAACAACTTCAACCAATGGGTGCGCGGCCTTTCCATGAGATGTGGTCTCACGCTCCGGCACTCACCCCTCCTTTACAATTCCAGCTCCGTTACACACCCGCTGTTTCAACCAATACCAGCGCGGCACAGAGTGAAGTCAGCGCAGCTCCGGAACGGACTCCCTCCTTTACAAGGTAACGGACACTTGATTTCTTTCTTAAAGTGCAAGTGCTCTATTTAGTTTACAACGTATAACATTCGCCACTGTACTCGAGTGTCTAGAAAGAAAGATTTGTTTCACTGCAAGTAAACCTCTTCTGTCTACTTTTCATATACTGCGGATAGACCCTTCTGCCTACCCTTCACTCAAGCATTAGAGAACCTGCTACTTCTTTGACTCATCCACTCTTTTCGGGATATATACTAAGTCTAAAGTTTCACTAGCGAACTCCTTTGCTATCACTCAAGCTCCGACGAACCTACTACTCCTCCTCGTGTGACCCTTACTAGGTTATATCACAACTGAAGTTTCAATAGCGAACTCATTGCTATCATTTATTCAACTACTCATGCAGAAACCCCTAATTAGCGCTTCCAGTTCTGCCTAACCATGCACTGATTTTCCTCGAACCACTGACCTCACTGCAAAGTGGATTCTCCTCACCACCCGCTATTCTGCCCCCGGGGATTCCAGACAACATATAACAATCACTAAAAAGTGGTTAATACAATTTAAAAATCATATAGCAGCATTTCATCACAACCTAAAAAAAAACATTTTATAGCATTTCAAAACAATATTTTTACATTTGATCGATCAATTTTGCAAAGAAGAATATTTTTAGCAGCACATTTAATTTTTCACGGTTTATCAACAAGTAACCTATCTACCCATCTTAACTAGCCCTAACCATAGCTCTGCTACAAGAAAATTACTTATAGAGCGCGCAGGTCACCCGACCAAACTCAATGCACACTCGGGCCCATAAAAAAAAAAAATCATATATATATTTTAATCAGGTAACCTACACGCTGTTATCAGCAATTCAGTTTCCTCCTTTCTATTTCCATGTACCGGACTTACCAATCCTTGTAACATGTACCTAAACTCACAATGGATCAGGAGCTAGTTTAGAAGTAGGTAAATAACATAAACATACCATGCAACATGTGAAATAACGGTTGTACTTTATAATAACCACAAACGCAAGAAGTTTTCAAAACCTTTATCTAGTTCTCTGCGATTTCAATTGCCATGAGCCACAAATTTACACAGATCAAACTGTCTATTACTAAGATTAAGAAGATAGTATAACTTTGAATTAAAGTAAGAAACATTTAGAAATCAGTCAATAAAGGAAGGGGAAAAATAAGGAACACGCTAATTTTAGATCAGCAGATTTTCTCAACTTCACTAAAGGCGGGTAAGAATAGGGAACATACTAATCAAAACGGACTTTCGGTTATCACTAACGGTCTATAAGAAACAAAACTTTATTTTGATTCGTCCAGATGTTCTTATTCACTAAAGGGAGGGTAAGAATGGAACAAACTATAGGTGCATATGATTCTGTATTTAACTAAGGTAGGGAGAGAATGGAACATGCTAATAGACAAATGTTGCACGAAAATCTTATTTGTAGAGAGAAATAGGGTAAAGGACAATAGGCAATTATGCTTTATTCGGGAGAAGGGAAAGAAGTTTAAGAAAGACAAACACCCACGTAGAGTTTATATTTACCTAGGACAGAATGCAGACCAACCCAGGCCACAGGTCGGTTGGGAAAGGCGGGAGAGGACCCTCAAGGACTTAGGCTGCCAGTAGGCGAGCAGGTACAGCTCATGGACAGTCAGGACAGGATAACCCCAGGATTTGGATCAGGACTAGGCTCGCCAAAGGGTACGACCAACACCTGCAGCTTCGGATGCAATGCCTGTGCTAACCCCTCTCTGCAAGGAATCTGCCAATAAACCCCAAATAGGTTTTCGAATCTCCCAGCAAAGTGCTTCGCCGGCACTTAAGGTTTCCCAAACTCCGACTGAGTCTGAGGAAATTAGGGACAGAGTGCTCCGCAGCTCTCTGTATCAATCACCTATAGAGTTCGTTGGGTCAGTGACAGGTCAGCTATTCGGACAAGTCGGACAATTTCTCTAGCTAAACCTAGGCAAATTATATTGTTTTTCGGGACAATGTACCAACCACAAATGTTGCAAGTGAAAGGTTCCCTAATTTCTGATTGGGCAAAGGAAGAGGTTAGGTCATGGTACCTCCTAAAATTTAGACTTTCTCAGACTTAATATTCATTTTTGAACCCACCCCTTACATTCCAGTTCCCATGGCAAGAGAGGTTTTAGCAGACAATGGGGTATACTGTAATATTATACTATTGTAGCAAATGCAGGTACAAGTCAGCTTCTTCAGCTAGGTTGGAGTTCAGGTTCCCAGGAGCATCTTGGCATCGGCTGCCAGCTGGCTGGGTTCCACTGCTGCATGACTTTCTTTTCCCCCGTCACATGACTGGTTCTATACGGGCTTCAAGATGGAGTAGCAGCGCCTCCCGGGCCCCCCGAGGATGAAACATGAAAAATAAGCGAAAACAATTTAGAAACGCAGAAAAAAATGAATACACTGTATACCGTAAATGGCTATATTACATCCCTTACTTTATAATAACTATAGCATTAGGAGTTAGGCAGAACAAACAGCTTGGCAAAAGCAGCAGTGCAAGCACGGAGCATGTGAGAAGACAAAGCGGCCATTTTAGCAATACTGCGCATGTGCGACAAGTTCCCTCCAGAACTGCGAGTGCGTCACATCACATGGGTATGACCGACGCATGCGCAGATTAGATTCCCGCAAAACAGCGACCATATTAGAAGCAAGCATTATTAACTTTTAGTAAACACATAGGCAAGCTTCTCTGGGACACCCCATGTAGTGTGAGAGTGCAATATTAGTAAGACAAACATGTTGAATTAACTTATTAATGTTATTTGAGGTTCTTGATACAAGCAAGTCGCGTCACATGCGAATACTTGCTCCATCAAGGGTAACACGCCTCATCAGCCAGGCTAGCTCGAATCTAGTGCCAAAGTGAGCAGGAGACCCATGTCTGGGCATACCCTACCAACTTAGGGCAAACAAAGCAAACACAAGGAGATATTGGACGGAGCACTGAAACTTTTCAGAAACTCACCACCAGTGACAGATCTGGGATTATTCCATCATAATTTTTTTGCTCACTTTTCCAACCCAGTTCAGACCGAGCCATATGCAAATCAGTCTTGACCCTGTTCCTCGTGGGAACAGTCCTGCCCAAACTGCTAAACTAGGTCTTCCCTGGACTAAAGACACACATTCTGGGACCGGTGTCGGGGTAATGCCCCTCATCAGCCAGGCTATCTTGAATCCAGTGGCAAAGTAAACAAGGGACCTACATCTGGACAAACCCTGCCACCTTACGGCGAACAAAGCAAACAGAAGGAGATGATGGATGGAGCGCTGACACTTTTCAGACAGTCACCCCCGTCACAAATCTGAGTTTAATCCATTATCGCTCTTTAGCTCACTTCGCCACCCCAGTTTAGACCCAGCCATATGCAAATCAGTCTTGACCCTGTTCCTCATTGGAACAGTCCAGCCGCAGCTGCCATGTCTTCCCTGGACCAGAAACAAGCATACTGGGACTGGTTTTGGGGTAACACCCCTCATCAGCCAGGCTAGCTTAAATCCAGTGGCAAAGTGAGCAAGTGACCCATGCCTGGGCATACCTTGCCAACTTATGGTGAACAAAATGAAAGACGCAAGGAATGGATGGATGGAGCGCTGAAACTTTTAAGACACTCACCCCCCAGTCACAGATCTGGGTTAAAACAATCATTGTTCTTTAGCTCACTTCGCCACCCCAGTTCAGACCCAGCCATATGCAAATCAGTCTTGACCCTGTTCTTCATGGGAACTGTAAAGCCCGAACAGCCAAGCCAGGTCTTCCCTGGACCAAAAAGAAGCAGCCTGGGACCTTTTTCCAGGTAACACCCCTCATCAGGCTTGAATCCAGTGGCAAAGTGAACAAGGTACCCATGTCTGCGCATACACTGCCAAATTAAAGAGAGCCAAATAAACACAAGGAGATGATGGGCGGAGCACTGAAACTTTTCAAACAATCACCGCCAGTCACAGATTTGGGTTTAATCCATCATCGTTTTTTAGCTCACTTCGCCTCCCCAGTTCGGACCCAGCCATATGCAAATCAGTCTTGCCCCTGTTCAACATGGGAACAGTCAAGCCTAAACTGCCAAGCCAGGCCTTCGCTGGACCAAAAACAAGAACCTGGGACTGGTTTCAGGGTGACGCCCCTCATCAGCTAGGTTAACTTGAATCCAGTGGCAAAGTAAGCAAGGGACCTATGTCTGGGCATAGCCTGCCAACTTAGGGCAAGCAAAGCAAACACAAGAAGATGATGGACGGAGTGCTGAAACTTTTCAGGCTCTCACCACCAGTCACAGATCTGGGTTCAATCCATCATCATTCTTTAGCTCACTTTGCCACCCGAGTTCAGACCCAGCCATATCTAAATCACTCTTTACCCTGTCCGAACTGTCATGCCAGGTCTTACCTGAACCAGAAACAAAAACCTGGGACAAGTTACACCACAGCTGTTATGTCATATCATGCAAATCAGTCAAATCAGCCCATGCCTCTGTGGGCAACACCGAACAAAGGGGTTGTTCTCAGTAGAATTTTAGTGAACGTAATTTGCAACTTGGTTTTATTTGCCAAAGTTGTTTTTCTTCCTTGTTTCTGCTTACTTCGCAGTATGTCTGAACCGCACTCCAGCTGCTTTGATAAATCTACGTTCCCAGCACTGAAACATAATTTTACCTTCTGCAGAAACGCCATCGGTATTGACACAGGAGGTTGTGCCACACTAAAGCGATGGGTGCTTCTCATTACTCAGAAGTTATGTTATGTTAATAACCATTTATAGAGCGCGCGTACACCCGTATATTTCATGGCGCTGTTGTAGAGATACGTGACCAATCCCTAAGCGTAGGCTTGCTCTAACAACCACGTCTTCAGGGACTTTCTAAAGACCAAAAGATTTTTGCAATTCCTGAGTAAGAAGGGGAGGGAGTTCCAGAAAGTGGCCGCCAGATAGGTGAAGCAGCTTCCTCCTTAATATCAAAAGGAAGGGAGGAGGATAAGGAGTCCATTCGGTTCCCCTATGCAAGTTACTAATAATCAAAAAGAGAATGGACACTAGTTTCTGCAAAAAACCATGAGTTTTTATCGAGAACCCTCATAGACTTCCTGGAATTATCGTAGCGGTATATCTTTTTTCCGCCCCATCAGGAGTCCTGGCATAGTCATTGGGCCAACGATTAACGTGCAGGATGCCTGCCTCACCCGAGGCTACTTCTGGTGTGTACAGAAGTGTCCAGAAATAAAAAAGGGAACATTTGTTTAAAAAATAATGACTTAGTCAGGACTGAAAAATTTTCATATAAAAAAGGGACTAGTCACTATCATTAAGAACCATTGTGATATGTAGGTAGTTGAGTTATTGGGCTACCATAACATTTTGAAAGAGTGTCGACATGTTTCAGCTCTCAGGGTCTACAGGGGTCGGGGGAGCTTTCGTCAGGACAGCAACAAATACAAACAAACATAAAGAGAAAACGCACACTTTCTGTGTGTGTTGCAAAAGTAGTAAATTGGAATTTCCAAGCTGTGAAAGAAACCAACAAAGAACTTGTATCAGTTGGTATGTTTGTGAGGTTTGGCATACTGGTGCACATATTAAAGCATTATTTTATGCTAACACAGATTAACCCTGCTTGTAAAGTTAATCGGGAGAAAGGAGATAGAGGGAGAAACAACGGTCTGTGGAGGGAGTGGTATTCAGCCATGCGGCTGTTCATTGTTAGGGTCCTCAATGTCTTAAGGACGGAGGTCAGACATCAGCCTTCATACGATATCTGTTTTTAAAATTTTATGGGGATCGGATCTCTAGATCGTTACCTTGTCTCAGGCGGATATACATGGTAGCGGTTATATCACGTTGACCACATTAGACATCAAATATTTGTGACTGTGCTTACAAAATGCTATATAACCGGTAAATTGGTTTACCGTGGATACCCATGCACAAACCTGTGTATCACCTTATGAGTTCAATTTTTTGGCATCAACGGGGACTGGGAGTTGCTTCTAGATTTTTACTAGGTGGGAGACAACAGAGCGTCTATGGTTAGTTACAGGGGCGTTCTTACCTGATCTCTGTGGGAAAACAGGAAAACGCCATTCTTACCCATGCGGCGCGGATTTCGTGCCTTGTGCTGACTCTGCCCCCGGCTATGGGCGGGTCTTAGGTCTCCGGTCTTTTATACTGATCAAGGACACTGAACATGGACTATTGTGTGCACAGAGAAAAGCACTTGAAGATGGTGGAAAGTCTAGTGGACTTTTCAGCTGTCATCTACTAGTTTGGATTTTCGCCACAGATATTGTTAGACATGAGTCTTGTTCTACACTCTACATTCGATCAAGTAGAGTTAATAGAATTGGTGCCATGGGATGTGGTCGTTCATTTCCACTATGTCTGTCTTTAAATGATCCACCCATCTCTGTTCTTTGTTGAATAGAACTTGTTCCGCATTTTGGTCTTTGACATCTAGCATCTCCAGGACTGTCCATTTCAGGTCGTCGCATGTATGGCCAGCCTCTACAAAGTGATTGCACAATTTAGTTGTGTTTTTCTTCAACCTAACATTGCTCCGGTGTTCTCCTATACGGAGTTTGACTTTGCGGCAGTTCATGCCAACATATTGTTTTTGACATGGACACGTGATTAAATAAATCACGTGTGTTGAGTTGCAGTTTGTATGGCTTCTTTGAGTCCATAGTAAGCTGTCATTCAATTGTAAGGTCTTCGTACTGGAGGTAAATTTGCAAACCCCACACATACCGCAAGGATAATGTCCGGTGACTGGCATCATATATACATCTCTGATGCTTGACCTTGGAAGTATTTTCTTCGGTCTGGTGTGGACAAGAACATCTTTTATGTTCTTCGTTCTTCTATTTGCAAATCTAGGCTTCGGCCAATTCAGGGTTCCAGAAGTTAATATCTGCCAGTTCTTCTTTATGAGTCTCTGGACATCGTAGGTAGCAGGGCAGAAAGTTGTTACACAGGTGACAAGGTCTGTGACTGGTTCTTTATTCGTGCTTTGTAGGAGACACTCTCTGGGCTGATGTTTCGCCCGTTTTTCGCACTTAGTTATTATTGCTGGTGTGTAGTTTCTCTTGTTCAACTTTTGACTCAGATCTTCTGCTTGTTTTTTATAATCTTCCTTTTTACTACAGTTCCGTTTGTGTCTCAGAAATTGACTGTATGGGAGATTGTCTCGTAGGGGACGAGGATGGTAACTGTAGTATGACAGTAAGCAGTTCTTGGCTGTCGGTTTAGTAAAGGTCTTGGTCTCCAATCTTCCATTTTCGGAGAAAATGGTGAGGTCCAAGAAATCAATTGTTTGCCTGTATTATAAAAAACAAGCAGAAGATCTGAGTCAAAAGTTGAAGAAGAAGAGAAACTACACACCAGCAATAATAACCAAGTGCGAAAAACGGGCGAAACATCAGCCCAGAGAGTGTCTCCTACAAAGCAGGAATAAAGAACCAGTCACAGACCTTGTCACCTGTGTAACAACTTTCTGCATTGCTACGTACGATGTCCAGAGACTCATAAAGAAGAACTGGCAGATATTAACTTCTGGAATTCTGAATTGGCCGAAGCCTAGATTTGCAAATAGAAGAACGAAGAACATAAAAGATGTTCTTGTCCACACCAGACCGAAGAAAATACTTCCAAGGTCAAGCATCAGAGATGTATATATGATGCCAGTCACCGGACATTATCCTTGCGGTATGTGTGGGGTTTGCAAATTTACCTCCAGTACGAAGACCTTACAATTGAATGACAGCTTACTATGGACTCAAAGAAGCCATACAAACTGCAACTCAACACTCGTGATTTATTTAATCACGTGTCCATGTCAAAAACAATATGTTGGCATGACCTGCCGCAAAGTCAAACTCCGTATAGGAGAACACCGGAGCAATGGTAGGTTGAAGAAAAACACAACTAAATTGTGCAATCACTTTGTAGAGGCTGTCCATACATGCGACGACCTGAAATGGACAGTCCTGGAGATGCTAGATGTCAAAGACCAAAATGCGGAACAAGTTCTATTCAACAAAGAACAGAGATGGGTGGATCGTTTAAAGACAGACATAGTGGGAATGAACGACCACATCCCATGGCACCAATTCTATTAACTCTACTTGATCGAATGTAGAGTGTAGAACAAGACTCATGTCTAAAAATATCTGTGGCGAAAATCCAAACTAGTAGATGACAGCTGAAAAGTCCACTAGACTTTCCACCATCTTCAAGTGCTTTTCTCTGTGCACACAATAGTCCTTTTTCAGTGTCCTTGATCAGTATAAAAGACCGGAGACCTAAGACCCGCCCATAGCCGGGGGCAGAGTCAGCACAAGGCACGAAATCCGCGCCGCATGGGTAAGAATGGCGTTTTCCTATTTTCCCACAGAGATCAGGTAAGAACGCCCCTGTAACTAACCATAGACGCTCTATTGTCTCCCGCCTAGTAAAAATCCAGAAGCGTCTCCCAGTCCCCGTTGATGCCAAAAAATTGAACTCATAAGGTAATACACGGGTTTGTGCATGGGTATCCACGGTAACCAATTTACCGGTTATATAGCATTTTGTAAGCACAGTCACAAATATTTGATGTCTAATGTGGTCAACGTGATATAACCGCTACCATGTATATCCGCCTGAGACAAGGTAACGATCTAGAGATCCGATCCCCATAAAATGTTAAAAACAGATATCGTATGAAGGCTGATGTCTGACCTCCGTCCTTAAGACATTGAGGACCCTAACAATGAACAGCCGCATGGCTGAATACCACTCCCTCCACAGACCATTGTTTCTCCCTCTATCTCCTTTCTCCCGATTAACTTTACAAGCAGGGTTAATCTGTGTTAGCATAAAATAATGCTTTAATATGTGCACCAGTATGCCAAACCTCACAAACATACCAACTGATACAAGTTCTTTGTTGGTTCCTTTCACAGCTTGGAAATTCCAATTTACTACTTTTGCAACACACACAGAAAGTGTGCGTTTTCTCTTTATGTTTGTTTGTATTTGTTGCTGTCCTGACGAAAGCTCCCCCGACCCCTGTGGGCCCTGAGAGCTGAAACATGTCGACACTCTTTCAAAATGATATGGTAGCCCAATAACTCAACTACCTACATATCACAATGGTTCTTAATGATAGTGACTAGTCCCTTTTTTTGACATTAAAATTTTTCAGTCCTGACTAAGTCATTATTTTTTAAACAAATTTTCCCTTTTTTATTTCTGGACACTTCTGTACACACCAGAAGTAGCCTCGGGTGAGGCAGGCATCCTGCACGTTAATCGTTGACCCAATGACTATGCCAGGACTCCTGATGGGGCGGAAAAAAGATATACCGCTACGATAATTCCAGGAAGTCTATGAGGGTTCTCGATAAAAACTAATGGTTTTTTGCAGAAACTAGTGTCCATTCTCTTTTTGATTATTAGTAACTTGCATAGGGGAACCGAATGGACTCCTTATCCTCCTCCCTTCCTTTTGATATTAACGTTTAAAGCAGCGCACAGCGGCAGGGATCTCTGTAGAACTAGTTATCTTGTTTAAACTAGATTCTCGATTTTCAAAGAGAGGAATAATGGAGAACAACATGGGTCTGAGCTTTACAGGGAGCGATATCGACGAAATATTAGCAGGTCATTCCTTATTACAAAACCAAGAACTCATTGAAGCAATTGCACAGACAGATGAGTGGGACACTTTGACCAATAAAAAGCGTGAACAAATCCGGACTGCAATACACGGAATAATCATGACTGAATATCTTAGATCCAAATCTGCTCCAAAAGGTTTATGGGTCACAAATGCACCTAGAATCTTTTTACACAATCTAGTTTTTCGACGTGACTGGTCTTCCATTTCATGGAAATGTACACTAGACTACCTAGTCCTAATAGTCAAGACAGCTAAAAGACTATCAGACGCACTATTACTAGAAATACAAGAGTGCGAGAATGAACTCAAGAAAAACATAAACCCCCAAGTGTACAAGAAACGCTTAGATGAAATCACAAAAGAAATGGATGATATGCAAGAATATCTGACGCAGAACAAGCTTCAAAAACTATCAAAAGAATTAAAAAAATTCAGCCAAGAGAAAATGCATCCGTACTCGAAGGACGATTTTGTCTTCACAAGTAACGGATCAGATGGAGACTCCACAGGTGGGACTTCATCAGAAGGTTCAGAAGCAAGTTTTGAGGGGTCAACACCAAGAAGAGGTCGTAACAATTTCAGATTCCAACGCCCCCGACGAGGAAATAGATGGCAAAGACCACCTTTCTATCATGGTAATCCAATACCATATTATCCTCCGTACATGCCCCCCTTTGCTGGATGGATGAATCCTTTTCATCCCAATGCCAACCAACAACACCAAATGGAAAACCAACATATGACAAACAACGCTATTCAACACCAAGCACAGCCTTTTTTAGGGAGAGGCCAGAACATTTCGAGAGGCAAAAAGAAAAATCTCAGATGGCAAGACCAACAGCCCAGTGTACAAACAAGGAGCATGGCCTCGGCTCAACCAGGACCGAGCAAGAAGACTCACTCATAGTGAACCTGACCACTATAACTCTGACTGAAGACCAGAAAAAAGTCCTCAACAAGGGACTTGGTTTTGTACCAACACCGACTACAGACCGTTTCAAGCTCAAATGTGAAGTGTCTGAATTTTGCAGGACCTTAAAATTGAAAGCATTCTTTAGCAATTCGCCTAACCAAGTGACGGAGGGTGATACCAATCTAAGAAGAAAATGGAAGTTCTGCAAACCATCCACAACAGTGCCCATTGAAATTCAAGCTTTTGAACAAGCGATAATGAAAGGGATCGACAAAATGGACAACAAGAAAAAAACGTACCACAACATGACTAAGAAAGAAAAACAAGCACTATCCGAACTAAGAAACAATGAGGACATTATAATCAAACCCGCAGACAAGGGTGGTAGGGTGGTAATCCTTACAAAAGAAGGATACAATGAACAGTGTTTGGCTCTATTGTCCAATGAAACTTTCTACAAACATCTAGACACCGACCCCACCGAGAGATTAACTAACGTGATCGCAGTAATGGTACATGAGGCTGAAACGAACAGATGGATATCAAAAAAAGAGGCAGAATTTTTAACACCAAAGGGCCCAAAAATACCATTTTTCTATTCACTACCCAAAACGCACAAAAATAAATTTCCCCCACCAGGACGCCCGATAGTATCAGGAATTGGCTCTCTGTTGGAACCACTATCAAAGTTTGCCGACGAATATTTAAAACCATTGGTCCAAAAAACGCCCACATACCTAAAGGACACGAGAGACCTTTTAAATCAGATTGCGGATGTGGAATTCAATCAAGATAACATGCTACTGGTAGAGCTGGATGTGGAATCCCTCTACACCAGTCTACCCCAAGAAGATACCCTTAAGATGTTGGAGGATCTTCTCTTCATGCAAGATTGGACATACAAGACCCCCCGTCACTTCATACTTGAATGCTGCAGATTGGCTCTACAAGAGAATTACTTTGAGTATAACGGCCAACTATTTCTTCAATGCCATGGTACCTCCATGGGCAGCGCATTTGCGCCTTCGGTAGCGGGTCTCTATGTGAGCCGCTTAGAAGAAGAATGCATTCTTCACAACACCAATCCGTACGTTTCCAGTATCATATACTGGAAACGTTATATTGATGACGTCCTACTCATATGGGATACACAATGTGATCTCACCACCTTCATAGAATGGTTAAATGGCAGAGACCCATGGCTGAAATTCACCTTCACATCACACAGGCAAACAATTGATTTCTTGGACCTCACCATTTTCTCCGAAAATGGAAGATTGGAGACCAAGACCTTTACTAAACCGACAGCCAAGAACTGCTTACTGTCATACTACAGTTACCATCCTCGTCCCCTACGAGACAATCTCCCATACAGTCAATTTCTGAGACACAAACGGAACTGTAGTAAAAAGGAAGATTATAAAAAACAAGCAGAAGATCTGAGTCAAAAGTTGAAGAAGAGAAACTACACACCAGCAATAATAACCAATTGCGAAAAACGGGCGAAACATCAGCCCAGAGAGTGTCTCCTACAAAGCACGAATAAAGAACCAGTCACAGACCTTGTCACCTGTGTAACAACTTTCTGCCCTGCTACCTACGATGCCCAGAGACTCATAAAGAAGAACTGGCAGATATTAACTTCTGGAACCCTGAATTGGCCGAAGCCTAGATTTGCAAATAGAAGAACGAAGAACATAAAAGATGTTCTTGTCCACACCAGACCGAAGAAAATACTTCCAAGGTCAAGCATCAGAGATGTATATATGATGCCAGTCACCGGACATTATCCTTGCGGTATGTGTGGGGTTTGCAAATTTACCTCCAGTACGAAGACCTTACAATTGAATGACAGCTTACTATGGACTCAAAGAAGCCATACAAACTGCAACTCAACACTCGTGATTTATTTAATCACGTGTCCATGTCAAAAACAATATGTTGGCATGACCTGCCGCAAAGTCAAACTCCGTATAGGAGAACACCGGAGCAATGTTAGGTTGAAGAAAAACACAACTAAATTGTGCAATCACTTTGTAGAGGCTGGCCATACATGCGACGACCTGAAATGGACAGTCCTGGAGATGCTAGATGTCAAAGACCAAAATGCGGAACAAGTTCTATTCAACAAAGAACAGAGATGGGTGGATCGTTTAAAGACAGACATGGTGCGAATGAACGACCACATCCCATGGCACCAATTCTATTAACTCTACTTGATCGAATGTAGAGTGTAGAACAAGACTCATGTCTAACAATATCTGTGGCGAAAATCCAAACTAGTAGATGACAGCTGAAAAGTCCACTAGACTTTCCACCATCTTCAAGTGCTTTTCTCTGTGCACACAATAGTCCTTTTTCAGTGTCCTTGATCAGTATAAAAGACCGGAGACCTAAGACCCGTCCATAACCGGGGGCAGAGTCAGCACAAGGCACGAAATCCGCGCCGCATGGGTAAGAATGGCGTTTTCCTGTTTTCCCTCAGAGATCAGGTAAGAACGCCCCTGTAACTAACCATAGACCCTCTATTGTCTCCCACCTAGTAAAAATCCAGAAGCGACTCCCAGTCCCCGTTGATGCCAAAAAATTGAACTCATAAGGTAATACACGGGTTTGTGCATGGGTATCCACGGTAAACCAATTTACCGGTTATATAGCATTTTGTAAGCACAGTCACAAATATTTGATGTCTAATGTGGTCAACGTGATATAACCGCTACCATGTATATCCGCCTGAGACAAGGTAACGATCTAGAGATCCGATCCCCATAAAATGTTAAAAACAGATATCGTATGAAGGCTGATGTCTGACCTCCGTCCTTAAGACATTGAGGACCCTAACAATGAACAGCCGCATGGCTGAATACCACTCCCTCCACAGACCGTTGTTTCTCCCTCTATCTCCTTTCACCCGATTAACTTTACAAGCAGGGTTAATCTGTGTTAGCATAAAATAATGCTTTAATATGTGCACCAGTATGCCAAACCTCACAAACATACCAACTGATACAAGTTCTTTGTTGGTTTCTTTCACAGCTTGGAAATTCCAATTTACTACTTTTGCAACACACACAGAAAGTGTGCGTTTTCTCTTTATGTTTGTTTGTATTTGTTGCTGTCCTGACGAAAGCTCCCCCGACCCCTGTGGGCCCTGAGAGCTGAAACATGTTGACACTCTTTCAAAATGATATGGTAGCCCAATAACTCAACTACCTACATATCACAATGGTTCTTAATGATAGTGACTAGTCCCTTTTTTTGATATTAAAATTTTTCAGTCCTGACTAAGTCATTATTTTTTAAACAAATTCTCCTTCCTCCTTGCCTTTTTCGTTTGAACGAGGGGATGGTGACCAAGCCAAGATGGGCAGAATGTAAGTTACGCTGGGGTTTATAGTTGTTAATCATATTTCTTACAAATTTAGGCCTGTTACCGTGCAGTGCTTTAAAAGCAGTGCAGCCGGTCTTAAAAGCGATCCTTTGGGCCATCGGTAACCAGTGTAGTTTTGCCTTACCCGGTCTAGCTGACTGCCATTTGGGTTGTTTCCATATAAGTCTTGCCGCCTGATTTTGGACCATCTGGAGTCGTTTTAGCATTCGAGAAGTCCAAGCGAGAAAGTACCAGGGCTATTACTACCTGTATGAGTGCCGAGTGGGTCAACAGGTGTGCAATTTTCCTGATCTTCCGAAGTTGGAAAAAGCTAGAGGAAACGACAGCTCCCACCAGTCCTTTACGTGACATGTCGGCGCTGACGATGACCCCTAAGCTTTTGGCAGAAGGGGAAGCCATGGGCGGGGAGCCCATATCAGTCGGCCAGAAATGTGGGCCCCAACTGAGCTCGCTCTTCCCGGGCAATACTAATTCTGTCTTGCCCGGATTGAGTTTAAGATGGTTCAGGTCCATCCACCTCCGTATGTGAGACATTGTTCTCGGAACTCAGCCACTGAGTCTGGGGAATTCAAAGGAATTATCAACTGCAGGTCATCAGCGTAGTTGAAAATGGTAATCTTGTGGTTTTTTAGGGAATGTATCAGGGGTCTGAGGTATAGATTGAACAAAAGTGGCGACAGTGATGAACTCTGAGGCACCCCACAGAGGGAAGATAGTATCGGGCTGTAAATGTTCCAAGTCTCACTGACTGCGATCCAGGAGCACCAAGGCCTGGTGGATGCCGTTGTCCGCATTGACTCTAAGAGTATCCTGGACTGCGAGGATCAACACTTCCGTAGAGTGTGACGGGCGGAAGCCGGCTTGGTTCGGTTCTAGATAGTCAGAGTGTTCAATGAAGTTCGAAAGACATCTAGACACGTGAGCCTCAAGTATTTTGGCCATGAAGGGGAGAAGGGAGATGGGCCGGTAATTGGACGGGTCCGAGGGGTCTGCCCCGGGTTTTTTTATGAGTGGGACGACCGTTGCGTTTTTAAAAGTGCAAGGGACCTTGCCTTGTGAAAGAGATTCATTCAGGAAGGGGAGAATGCTCTGGGGTAGAGCCGAGCAGACCTCTTTCAGAATGTGTGGTGGGCAGCTGTCATTGGGCGACCTGGAGTTGACCCGAGACAGAAGCTCCAAAAGTGTTTTAGGGTCGATAAGAGGGAGGGCGTCAAGAGTATAGTGATAGTTACATATGTCGTCCGAAGGTTCCTGGCTGAGCAGATTAGGGATGCTCTTTTTTATAACAGAAATGTTGTCTATGAAGAACTTATTTAGCGAGTTACAGAGCTCCTGGGTAGGGGTCTGGGTGGGTGCTGTTCTCTCGCTGTTGCATAGGTCATTCACTATTTTAAAGATGTCCTTTGATTTATTTTGGGAGTTTAATATTTTTGTGGAAATATAAGCAGCTTTGCTTTTTAGAATAGTTTTGTTTATATTCCCTACGGGCTATGGTGAATTCCTCCTTATCTTGCGGGGTGTATTTTGCTCTCCATTTCCTTTCTTTCTGACGTAATTCAAGTTTTAATTTCTTTAGGTCAGAGGTGAACCATTTGTGGGCATCCATACATCGTGTGCGGGAGAATTTAACAGGGGGAGCATGGGTGTCGCTGGCCACTGATAGCCAGTCCGTGATTTTTCCTCCCATGATGTCAACATCCGTACAGATTGTGGGTAATGTGGATTTCAAAGTGTCGATGAAGGCCGGTGTGTTTAAGGATTTCCATTTTCTAGTTACCCCTCCCGGCCGGGGCAGAGATTTGATATAACCGTTAATGGTGGTTGTGAACTGGATTAGATGGTGGTCAGACCAGATACAAGGCGTGATGGAGGGAGTCGAGAGTGAGAGGTTGTGTGACCATACTTGGTCCAGGATATGACCTTTTTCATGAGTGGGGAAGTGTATGTGCTGGACCAGGTTAAGGTTCAGAAGGAGCTCCGAGAGTTCGGCTGCCTGGGGGCCACCTGCGGCATCTTTGAACCAATAGTTCAGATCCCCAACTAGGAGAACTTTGGCAACATTCACCACAAGGGAGGCTATCTGCTCTCCCAGAGATGTCGGGAATGTGGCCATAGCTTGAGGAGGACGGTAGATCAACACGAGTACCAGCGAGCCAGTGTCTGTGTTGAGCTTGATGACTAAGTTCTCAGCCTCCGTTAGGACAAGGGGGTAGAGCCACAAACTTGTGGTTTTTGTGGATAATAGCTGCCACCCCACCACCCAATTTTCCCAAGGGGCGATTTGATGATAAGATGTAATAGTCTGAGGGGAGTGCTGCTAGAATATCAGGCAGTGATTCCTGAGTTAACCAGGTTTCTGTGATTAATTGGATATCAGGTTTTTCAGTGGCAAGCAGCAGGAAGATGTCAAGTTGGTGTTTTACCAAAGAACGGGTGTTGAGATATACACATCGAAGATCCAGTTGGGATTTAGTGGTGAGGTAAGTGATAGCGGGTGGATCGTGACTAGGTTCTTCACAATGATGATCTAATAAAGGCCTAGAAATGCCATTGATGGAAATACGGCGATGTGTATTGAGATCCAAAGAAGGGCAGAAGTGTGTGGGGGTTCGCAGTGTTTTTAGTTCCCTAGCAGAGGAGGTTAGAAGTAGAAGTCAAGCCCTCACACTTATCTTTGGCACTTCATCACTATGAATCACAGAGCTCTCAAGTTTCCCTGGTTGATGCGTGAGTAGCTCAGGCAGCACATCCTTTGTCTTTGTATTCTGGAGTCAGTAGTCCTCTTTGTCACATTTTAAGAGTCTGCTAGTCCCAGAATACAAAGAAAAAATCTAGACTGGCTCCACTACTCATGCGTGCACCCGGGAAACTTGAGACCTCTAGAATTTGTACTGGCTTTAGTGCATTGGCCGCTGCCCCACCACAGCATTGCCAACTTTAGACATACAATGATAATAACTGTTATAATAATTTTATGGTTTGTGTCCTTCTGCGTTACGGGTGGGGAGTGCTGCTTTGGGAGCAAGGGAGGAGTGGTTTGCCCACTCCGAAGTGGGCAATGACTGTTTGGTCGGCCCTCTCGGGACGCCCAAAACAGTCATGCGCACTACCCTGTTCTCCATGCAGGCTGCATTACAGCCTGCATGGGGAACATGAACACCCCTCCAACCCCTGGCGGAGCGCCGTGTCACAACACTCAGACAAATCACAATGCTACATTGCAGTGTTGTGATTGGCTTTGGGGAGGGAGTCTGGTTGCCTGCCTCCTATTCCTGTAGTCGAACGCAGGAGAGCAGTACCAGAGAATGGAACCAGCCTCAAGGTAAGTTTATTTATTTATTTTCTTGTCTCCCCCCGCGACCCTGCGCAACTCCTCCTGCGACTGCCCCGCCACCCGCGAGCCACACTAACCACCTCTGCCCGAGTGTTACATTTACTTGAAGAAGACCTCGATGAATTGTGAGCTTGCGCGGGGCTCTGTCCATCTTTTATGCCATCATTTTTCTGCCTCACCTACAAACAGCCTCTGCTGTAGTCCTATTGTATCCAATATACACGTTACAAGTTGGCTTTTGGTCCACCCCTTGTTCATGATATGATGGCTTTCTTGTCTATCTAAGTTCTCTGCTCTATATGACATTTTTTTCTCTATTCTTGAGTTTGACACGCCTAATTAAAATTTCAGTCTCACTGTGTTTTGTCTTACGTTCCATTACTCACATAAGGGCCTTGTATTTTGGTGCTTGAGGGACCAGCTTCTCCCTCCAGGCTCTCCCTGCTGACTACTTTGCCATCTCTGCTTGCACTATTTAAAAAATATGAACTCTCCCAGTGCGTACATGCCCTGCCAGCATTCCATCTGCCGCTAATATAGTTTAAACCATTGCAGCCTGACTGCCCATGCGTTTTTTCACATAGCTATCTTCGTATACGTCTGGTAATGGCTTTCATAAAAACTTAAGAAAAAGTATTCACAGGTGGTCGTCGTAAATGCACACACATACACAGGTGGTCATCTTAATAGTTTTTGCCATAAACAATGTCAAACCAAAACAAGCATTGGCAAAGCCAGTAGATTGCATCCTGGTGCCAAAGCAAAATTATTGACTTTGCACATGTTTGGGCTTATTAGCCTCAGGATTAACCAGGGTTATTTCCTTTATTATGGGTTTTTTTCTCCAGGAATAGAGCAGACATTGTAGCAAGCTAATCTCCTCAAATTATCAAATACTTGCTCTGTAAGCAATATAATCACAAGTATGCTGCATGCAGGGCCACTGGAATTGCAAGGCAGTGGGTGACCAAATTATTTATTTGGGTTGACTGAAATATACAACAAACAGCAAAATATATGCCATAATGAGCACATTCGGTGGCACTATTTCTCCCTACTACTATCTGGGTAGGTTTTACCTGATTAATACCAAATTGACACCGTATATCAGCTGCCAGCAACAGAAAGGCGACCGGTGGACATCTGCAAAAGATTTGCCAATTCATGGCAGCATGTATGCCCACTTTTTGTAGAACCTCTTGCTCTGTTTGAGCTTGAAACTATTTTTAGTTGCAATCTGCTACTGATGGTTTATGTGACATTTATAGTAAATCCATAAATATATGGAAAACTCAGCAACCATAAAATTGCATATTTCCTCTGTTCCTGGCTATTTGTGAAACTAACAGCATGTGAATAGCAGTGTTCTGACATTTTATATTGTTATAAGGCTCTTGGTATACATGCCTACATTTGGAAAGAAATAAAAAAAAAATTTGAAAAAAAAATAAAGGGAATGTAATTTTACAGTTAAGTTACCTAGAAGTGGGAGAAGTCTTAAGCAGGAGACATCTGAGCTAGGAAATTTTCTTCCTTAACCCCTCCCCTGCTGATGACGGAACCGCTCTGTCATCAGCTGCGTCATGGCCCGCACGACGCTCCTGCGCGGCGTGAAATCATAAGCACAGCGCAACTGACGCTGGTGACGGAGCGGTTCCGTCACCAGCATGCGCCCGCCGCTCTTCCGCCCCGCCCCCTTAGCACTGCGGCGGAATTCCCGCCGCAGTGAAGGGGTTAAAAATCCACAGGCCAGATTTACTAAACCCTTGCGTTGCCATTGGTCATGCAAGGCGACAAAGGTCAACGCAAGTCCTTAAATCAGATTTGCTAATCCATACAGAGTCAACACATCATTCAACTTGAAAGAATATGAAGAAAATTAAGACTGTGCCACATATGAGCCCACCACATGTTTCAGTAGATGGGACATGCTCAGAAACCAGACACATGCTTTAAATCATGAAAATAGCCCTAATATCACAGATCATGACTGGGCTTCCATACAACACCTTTACATTCAATGCATATTATGAAGGAAAAGGCATTAACTCTATAAATACTCAGCTTCCAGGGGCATTTCTGACACTAGGGAGTGTAGTTTAAATATACAACTTTTCTTTTTCTGTCATTTTACCGCTACAACTTTGCAAATGGCATTGTTTCCAAAACACATATTAATTATTCTGAAAAAATAATTTGAAAATGACAGCTAAAAAGAAACTCTGTTTTTTAGATGAAAAATATCTTTCGGGTTCCACAAGCCTTGCTATCTGACAACCAAGCCTATTATACTAAGAAGTGGCAGGAGACTCAAATACAGTTCTTTAATCCAGAGTCGGGAGCTCTCCTTGCATAGCCTCTGTTTGGAGTGCCTGATATCTTGGGATAGACTAAAAATTCCAGAGTTCTGCTTGCCACAATCTGTACATCAGACCGAGGCCTGACACACAGGTGCCATACATAGAGGCAGCGTCTGTTAAGCAGGATTAAAATGTATTTCACCAAAGCACCTCACTGTCAAATTCCCCTTGAGAGTCTAAGTTAGAGTACACATCAACTGCTTCCTGTTATAACCTCTCTCCCCACTTTGATGCATAACCGAGCAGCAGCACCTTTCTCCAATACTGCACGTTCATGGTGCTTAAGCCAAGGACTGCTCATTTCTTAGTGCTTTCAGCTGGAGCATACTGCATCACACCTCACAGGTACCTAAAATAAATTTCGGTGGGGTCTTCTTCCTTTGACATGTAGTATGCGATTCCTCTGGTCCCAGTGAAGAACACTCCCAACGCCAATATCTCTGTGACATGCTGTTCCCTGATCATGAATGAATGTCTCTCATACAGATGAAGTACCACTCAATTTCCCAGGCATCATGGGAAATGAATGAAATATCCCTCCTGGTCCCCAAAACTCCTCATGCCAACACTTTTCTGTGAGCTGTTTTTGTGCTTTCCCGGTACACCATCACAAAGCTAGGGATGTATGTCGTTACAACGCATACTTTTACAACGCATACCTTTACAACGCATTTTTTACACCGCAACATCCATTACAACGCATTCCATTACAACGCATGCCATTACAACAAATTCTTTGAAACTACCTTTACAACGCATTCCACTACAACGCATACTACATTTACAACGCATACCATTACAAGGCATACCATTACATTGCATATATGGTAAGTATTGGATAGTGTAGGGGTAAAAATTACTATTCTAACTCCAGGGGGGTGCAACAGTAGGGTAAGTGTTGTATAGTGTAGGGGTATAAATTACTATTTTAACTCCAGGGGGTGCAACAGTAGGGTAAGTATTGGATAGTGTAGGTGTAAAAATTACTATTCTAACTCCAGGGGTTGCAACAGTAGGGTAAGTGTTGGATAGTGTAGGTATGCCTTGTAATGGTATGCGTTGTAATGACTGCGTTGTAATGACATGCGTTGTAGTGGTATGCGTTGTAGTGACATGCGTTGTAATGGTTGCGTTGTAATGGCATGCGTTGTAATGGATGTTACGTTGTAAAAGTTTCGTTGTAAAGGTAGTGCGTTGTAAAAGTTGCGCTGTAAGTGTTGTTTCCCCAAAGCTAGTAATCGAGTCCTCCTCTTGTAACATCTGTTTTTCACGAAGTCTACTCAGGGCTAGCTGATGCTGTATCTTTCCGCACAGCAGGCTCTGGAACAACAAAAAGCTTCCTTCTTTAAACACTTAAACATCTTCTTTTTGCAGCTTTTCAGTTGGTTTGCAGAGGTTTCACTGGTACTCCAGCTTCGCATGACCATACCAAGCATCCCTGCCCTTCTTGACAGGACACCATCTACATTCTATTCTTCTGTAAAGTTCTTCTCCCTAAAAATAGACAAAGAAACCTCGAAGGCTCTAGATGCAGTTCTCATTGAATTGGATGCCGGCTTCTGGTCGCTGCTATTTTTCTTCTTGTTTCTCATGTCCAACATCTTCTCTTTTGCTTCAAATTTGGTTTCTTTAGTACCTTGTTGTACAATTCTCTTTAGTTCTCCTCGTCATCACTGTTGTATTCGTAGTAAGAAGTTTCAACATGCTCAGGTACAACATAGAGTGTTTATTTGTAGTTACAGGTTACATATATGGTTCAAATACCTGGGTTCATCTAACCCCCATCAGGAGCTACTGAAGTTACCATCTCAGCCTCCTGGTCCTCTCTAACCTGTCCAACAGACACTGGTGGAATAAGAGAAAGGTAACATTCTAATTTGAGAAGGTCTGTGCAAATATCCTTACACTCCCGCCTCGATAGTGGCAATTTTTGCATCCTGGATACAAACCTGCACTTTTTGACTCTGCGATTTAAGCTACAAGTTGCCGATGTGCTTCTCCAAATGACCTTGCCATAACTGAGTTCACTGCCCAACATCCAGGCAGGTTACACTCTAAATCCAAATTGCAACCCTGTAGGGCTTAACTCTCAGTCAATATGCATCCCCTTATCATGCCTTAGCTGGGATTTAGATCCTCCTAAATTTCATAATTCCTCATCTGTCCTGCAATGCTTTTAACAACATAAGGAATTAGAAGATAATCTCGTTTTTTGGTTAGTGCCAACTTAACTTCTTTCTCAGAACTTCTCTCGGCTACTTAGCTTACCACAATTAATTTGTTGATGCTCTTTTGTCCACTGCTCTTCCGTATTGAGGTCTTCTTACGCTAAACAAACCACAGAGTTCTTGTTTTCTGAGGATTTGTTAAAGTTAATATACACTGCAAGACAAGAAGAAAAGCATTGGTGCCATGACTACAACTTGCACACAAAAATGTATATAAAAAATATCCTCAGTTGTAGACATCTTGCTGAGGATAGCACATAGAACTTATTGCAATAGACTTTAGGTAGTTCTCAGCAAGTGGTGTTCAAAATTGCTGATATACTTGTGGCAACATCAACTTTTAATCCATCTGTCCCAGCTACCTTTCGTTTTTGAGAAGAATTTCCATCTTTTTTATTTACAACATTTCTACCATCAGCTTTCTGATACCTTTACTCAGGCCATGTATTGCTCAGCATTAGATCCCTACACAACAGTTTCCTCAGTCAAATTTCATCTAGCATTAATCCTCCCCATGCTCTTTTCTAAATCTTCTTTAGTGAAGGAAAATATTCTTAAACCATTTAAGGAAGACATAGTTATCCTTTTTCTCACAAATCTGAAATAGTTTCTATGGGCCAGAAGAACAAAGCACTGGCCACAAAATAACGGTTGCAAACTACAACCAGTGTTTTTATAACCAGCGTGAAATTTTACAAACCGACCTAAGCACTAATAGGTCCGTTCACAAAATTGTGACTCAGTGGTTTGAATCCAATTTTCCTCATCAGTATTTATGAGCTAGGACGCAAATTACAACTCACTACAATTGGTGCCCACCACAGGCATGTCTGTGATTGTTTTTTAAATCTATTGTAAATGCTGCCTGGTTTCCTCAAAAGAATGAAAGTTAGTTTTATAGTAGGCTGTAGTACTCTGGGCCACACCTTGCTCCTCAGCAAACAATTTGTTTATATTTACAAAGGGGGAAGGGGTTTTAATGTTTTGCGACTGGATTTCAGTCACAAAAAGTCATTGACATACCATAATGAATCAGTATTTTAAAAGGGGCCCTACACATATCCCTTCTAAATAATTATTCGTTATGCCCTTCTAAACCCATTTTGCGGTTTGACAACCTATTACTGAATCAAAAATGTGTTTGCTACATTCCAAGAGTCATTTAGCAAATTGCAGGGTGTGCAACCCCAAAATGGCTTTTTTACGCCTCTAGTAAACTGTGTATATTTGGCACTATGTCTCTAGTAAACTGCTGATTGATCTTGCTTATAACTTTTGGATCTAAAATCATAAAAAAACATGGAGCAAAGCAGCTTGGTACCTTCCCGGAAAACGTCTCACTCTTTATGATGTGCATTCTGGATTCCACCCTCGACCCAGCATGTATGCCAAACTTGTTGCTGCAGTAGAATACTTTTATCTTAGAGGGGACAAGGACAAGTTCAACACTGCTATTCTGTTATATCTATCCTCAGCATATGACACTTTCAATAATAGGTGGCTGTTAAACAGAATTTGTGAAACAAGTCGAGGCAGAGCATTGCAGGGCTGGCTTTCATATTTTTTGTTCAACTGCACACCAAATGTAGTTCTTGGACTTTTTGTGTATTCCACTTCACCCATTATGTGTAGAGTGCCACATGATTTAGCTCTTTCCCTGTACCTCTTTAACATGTACTCTCTCCTGTTTCAACCCTCAGTTTTCTAGCTACACTAACTATACACACCTGCAGTGCAGGCTCAGTTGCCAATACTTGGGTGACGGGAGCGCTGTCAATTCATGCTTGGTGTCAAGAAGTAGATGAAGAAGGATTCGTTGAAATGGAAGCTGAGAATTTGTTTGTAGGTGGAAGCATAACACTGTTGCAACACTCACGTAGGCCTGTAGAACTTGGCTTCTGTCCTATTACCTTTGCTACTGTTAAACAGGCTTCAAGACTGTAATCCCTCTATGTTCACCCAAATCATTGCCGTAGAAAGTCAACTTGCACCTATCAGATGGGAAAGCGACACAAGATTCTACCCTAGTTGCCATTCCAGGGTCTGCAAGATGCTGTAGCCTCTCCAAAACTAGACTACTGCAGTTCACTCTACCTTGGTCTTGCAGATTTGTTCATGCAACGCATTCATATCTTACAGAAACAGGCAGATAGAATGGTCTTAAATTTGCTTCACTGTCTACCAATACATGCTAGAGCATTCTTTAAGACCCTCTATTTGATTCATTGCTCCAAATACAGAAGAGAGCTGGAGCTCCACTGTCCTGGCCCCCCACCTTATGGAACTCTCTGTCTTCCTCGGTAAGGGTGGACAGTGGAACCTAACTTCCTGAGGTTTAGGTAGCTTTTGGGTTAAGAAAGCTTTTTTATTAGCCTGTGTCTTCTCTCCTTTCCCACCTGTTTGTCACTGAACCAAGAAACCTGTGGCTGTACTTGCGCTCTACACGTTTTCACCACATAACATATCATCACATCACATAACATTACACGACATGACATAACATATCATAACACAACAAAACCTGCAGTGCTTTCAATTTTCTAAGATCAAACCTAATCGGATACACTCTTTCCATATCTTTCTGCTCTAAGCGCTCTATCAGCCTTTAAGTTCCATGCTTTAGGATTTCCTCCTTGGTGGTAGCTCCATTTTAGTTTTGGGCCTCTCCTCCTTCGGAGCAGTGCAAACTTCCACCTCTGCTGCGTCTAGCAAGAAACTTAAAACTATTCACTTCTGCCTGTGAGTCTAATCATTTTTTAAGTCGAGCCATTTGCATCTGCCAAGCTTCCTAAAGCCAAGAGACCAGATAGGTGCTAGAGGGCTTTACATGAATACTACAGCCTAACATAACATGACAGCTTGCAGTGGTGGAATCTTCTCAGCATAGTATCCTTAAGATTGAGAAGTTTCCATAGCCGGATTCACCTTCCAGATTTAGCACTTCTTGCAGTAATTCGAGAACTTTCTTGTCAGGCCCTAAACGTTTAATCAACCTGTTGAAAGTAAGATGTGTAAACCATGTATCTGGTCACACTGAAAGAAATTCCGTAGGCACGATTACTGGAATTTTATCAGCGCGATAAAGCGATTGTGTGTAGATTTCTCATTTATTTCCAGTTAAACATTGCATTATGATTAATGTATTGCTTAGGCCATCATCCAAGAACATTCGATTGTGTAAGCATCAGTGGTTTATGTAACATTCCATCTTGGGCTGGGTTCTGCCTATAAAGCTCCCATGGATTTCCACTGAACTGGCAGATCTTCTCTCGAGGCTCTGGCTTTCAGGTGAGTTTCCTCTCTAATCCTGTTGCCAGCCTCACCTCGGCTGAAGTCGACTCATTTAGCTGCCTCGCCTGACATCCTTCTGTTAGGGGCTTCTGTCCCTCCCTCCATCACTGAATTCCCTCTCACTTTATTTATCTGTTTATTGGCTTTTAACTTTTCGAGCTCTTCCCGGCATTCACTGTGTTTTTCCAAGCAAAATTGATCAGAAGTGCTTTTTTACAAGAAAAAAGACAACTATAACTAAGAGTGCATGGGGGCAACGCTTTTCTTAGGAGCCCGTCGGGGCTGCCAACTACAGGCTGTGCTGCGTACCAAGGGTGATTCATCTTAAACTCACCACATGCCACTGTCGTCCACCTCCCTTCTCTTCCTCTCTGTTTATCTTTCTCTGGATTATTCTCATCCCTCCTTTCTAACGCTGCATCTGATTTCCTTTTTTCACTTCCTCCTTTTCTCTCTCTTGATCTGGGTAAAAGTCTGATAAAAATAAATGTGCCCACTACCTGAACAAGTTAAGTCGTATTAGTTTCTGCGCTAAACGCTGTTGTGTTTAAAAGATGCCCTTTTACATTTTCTCACCCGCACTGATCCTAAATCTCCCCCTCTGATATCTGTAGGATTTACTTTTTCGCTCATTCGTTTCCTTTCTTGTCGTTTACTTATGTTCTCTTCGTCTGCTGCTGAAAGGTGGCACCTATATTTTAAAATAAATGCAGTCCTTTCCTTCCGGAAAACCTCCTTCATTCCATTTGTCTTGCTAACTATTGACACATTAATCAACTGTTCCCCATCAGGGCCTAAAATATCACACCGGGGCTCTCATTACAAGTGTTCCGGGAAATGGGATAGATTTTCACCAACGCCCTCGGTATTATCGATACCCCAGGAGGTACTGTTGACTCGAGTGGTGGGGGAAAACTGGTCCATTAGACCATCCAGGCCCACTAAGAAATGAGAAATGACCAGAAGAATTGGTAATTCTGGGTTCAATTCCATGGTAATTACTTATTTTACGCTAGACTTTCACCCAGCGATAACCGAAAACTCCAGGTCTCTGTACTGGGGTGAATGTATGACATTGTTCTGCATTCTGTCCATCAGCTGTTGTTTTTGCATTTCTTCTCAGTTAACCAGACAAAGGCTGCAAATATTATGATAGATGTGGAAAAAGCCCTTGATCTGGCTAACTGGACAGTATTGGGTTTCCTTTTCACTTCCCCAGAGTGTTATCAAATGTCTACCATGGAGCCAAAGCCCAAATTTCGGTAATCTCCCATCTAGCAGGCACTTTGGTGATATAGAGGGGGTGCCCTCGTTTGCCTATTGTGTTTACATTTTTTATAATAGCCTCTCACGATTAGGATCAGGACTTCTCAGGCTATACAGGCCCCTCCTTCAGGTATGAACATACAAAAATGTTTCACAGATGATGTTAATCTTTATTTGAAACCAGAAAAGGGCAATATTTTTCAGGTTTTGAATGAATTTGATTGGTTTAAGGACATCGGAGGGTGTAAAATCAATCCAAGGAAAAGAGACGTTTTGTTCTTTAATTCTTCTGTCGATGCTCTTCCAGCTCCTCTCTATTTACAAGTCTGAGATCAGATGCTGATTCGGTATTTAGGAGTATATGTCACTCAAGAATTTTCAAAGTTGTTTCAATTGAATTATCTCCCCATCTTATATTAAATAAATGGCTGCTTGATAGATGGACCTTGTTCCCCCTCACCTTGGTCGGCAGAGTGTCTCCTACAAAGATGCATGTTCTCCTTTTGTTTCTGTTTCTTTTCTGTAATGTCCCCATTAAGGTCAAAAGTAGTTATTTCGCTGATTTAGATGTGTTTTCATTGGAATACTAAAACCCCTAGAGTTAAATACTCCACTCTCTAGCAGGATACCCTACATGGTGGTTTGGCCCTTCCCCATTCTCAAACCTGCTATCAGGTGACCCTCTCAGATTTGTGTGCAAGGGTCCTGGATGGCAGAGGCACGATTGGCTCTTTTTTTGTTGACAGAATGATGCATGATGCAGGCATTCAAATGCCCATTTTTATTAAAGTTCCGAAATTTCCTGAAAAAACAGATATAAGGGTTTAATAGATTTAAGTTACAGACTTTTGTTTGAGTACATATCATTCTAATAATGTTTCTTCATGCTGGATGTTTCTCACACTCCATGAATTAGGGCATATGGGCTGTAATAGTTGCCTTATTGCACTTTTTTTGTTAAAGTGATTTCCATTTTATTATTTAATATGATCATGATGGATTGTGATGGATTGTGGCATCCGGTTACTACTTTCTTCTGCATAAGCACTTTAGTATATTTGCAGGAACCTTAGTAATGAATATCACTCAACTTTATATGCAATTTGGCATGAATTCTGCCTATGTACTATATTGAATTTGTACGGAACAGAAGTAATGAATATGTTTTAACTCCAGTCTGTCTATGCCCTTTCATGGAACCATAGTAATGAACTTTCGCTTTTTAGAACTCCTGCATTTAATATTGTCTTAAGTTGTCTTTTTATGAGACATATATTTTTTCTTCTCTTTTTTGGTGTATATTTTGTATGTATAACTGTACCCTCACTCTGTGATTTGGAATTCATGCTAATCATGGTTGAAGATTGAATTTAAGATCTGCTCAAATAAAATAAAAAAATAAATAAAAAAAAGAGGTATAAATAGAGACTGACAGCTGATTCCAGAACCTTCCAAAGCATTTATGTTTTTTTTGTATAGCACTTAAATACGTTGATGTTCTAGTGCTTGGGAAAATTATATTTTAGATTGGATGGTGATTGAGAGACTATGGCAGAACCCCCAGATCCCTGAGGGCCTGATGTACAAAGATAAACTTACCTTTTGTGTCAGTTTACTATGGTGGGGAGTCTGCACATATAAATGCAGGCATGTCCTATCATTTGATGTGTGTGGTTCTCCGCCCCAACTGCAGAGCCTCCACAGTCATAAAATTACGATTAACTTGTAGTTTGTGAAAAGCACAAACAAATAGTGAACTTACATAACTGTATAAGTTTCCATTTGTGAACCAAGTTCTCACAGTATACGTGCACTTTCCGCTTTCCTTTGTCCCGTACATGGTGTGGATTAAAATCAGATTTTTCCTATTAAGGGCTAAGCTTGATTTTGCTGTTATTTCGGTACACTTCCAACTACTTTCAGGTACCTAATGCGCTCTTGTTTCAGGCCATGCAAATAGTTCCATCTACCTGCATAGTTCCTGCGCCTCGTGTTTGGGGAAACACAATCCAATTCACAACTAGGCTACTTGTGCTACCATTGGTACGGTGTCCATCTTGAAGTACCTGGCTGGCAAGCAGAATAAGAGTGCTCTGATCTCCTTATGAGATGTTGGATTTTGTCATTAGGGAAAAGGGACAGGAGGAAAGTGAAGGGTGTTGTGTTGAATGCCTTCCTCCTACTTAGGTATCAAGGTATACCAATGGGGCGCTCTCTCAAGGATTGTTGGCGGGTCCAGAAACAAAGCATGAAATACTAATGGGCAAAGGTCCCTTGGGCTCAACATCCACTGGTTTGAAGTCTTCATTGCACTGTCAAGCTCAGTTCCCCACCTGGATGCGGAGACCTTAAGGCAGTTTTGCACCAAGTGGTCAAACCAGTCTTTCCTCCTTGGTAGCGCTGCAGGCCCGTTACACCGCGAGGTTGAGGCCCTAGGGAAGACACAATGAGGTTGCAGGTTTCCCCCATTAGGTGACTCTGAAGGCGTCACAGTTGAGTGCAACTCCTCCTGCGGGTGGTCTCTGTTACAGTTACAGTCTGCCTGGGGACTCCCCTCTCTCTTCTTCTGACTTCTCCTCTGCCCTTCTGGTTAAGTCTGCTTTCTATGTTGTGCAAGCCACTGAGAAGGAGAAGCACCAGTCGTGTTGGAGGGAGGCTATTCTGACTCTGAAGGCGTGCTGCAACAAGGAGTATGTGGCTCTGCTGCCTCTCTTCCTCTGATATTCCTGATGGATTTCCTGGCACATTTGGGCTCCAAGCTGGTAGTCGTAATACCAATGGTCCATCTCCTAAGGCCTTAGAGAGGATGCACAGTTCCAATTACAAAACTGGGAGGTGCAATTTGTAGTGAGCCCTATGTACAAATAGGTCACATGTCAAATTGTGCATTCCCAGAGGGTCACAAAATGACCTGCTTAATGAATAATAATTAGGTAGGTCACAATTGTGGCTTCATTTAAGGGACAGCAGATCTCTGTCACTGCATGAGCTTTCCCAAACCGGAAACATTTTAAAAGCAGCCCGTGTTCATTAAAGGGACAAGCGTTGCTTTTAAAAACAAATGTTTCTCATTTGCGCCACTAACACTATTCCTAAGGGGGAAGCCATTCTACTATTCTGTGTGAATTAAAATCCATCCCAAACTTGAGGATCAGTAACTGATCAACAGTTTGCAACCGCTTTTATGGTCACAGACAATTGAAGATACCTTTCCAAATCACAAATAGGAGGTGAAGATCCTTTCATGCCCCCTTGCATTTACAATTCAGAAAGGGTTGCAAAACCTTTTTATGAGATACTAAGAATGTTCCTACTTGTAAAAGGGCTTTTGCACATTTAAAAAACATTTTTTTGCAATCACAATCATTGTAGTTTTGGGAATTGAAGGGTTAAAGACCAGAAAAGAGCTTTGTACATTTGGCCTTTAGTTCCCAGTAGACTCTTCCCTGTCTTTGCTTCCACAGAGATTGTGAACTCCCTAGTGTACATATTGGATTGGTGTGAACCTTAGACCAGGACCAGCTGGGTCCAGAGGTGCCAATCCCTACGCATGAGGACCAGCCCATAGCACAAGACGCCTTGACTCAATTAGCATTGTCAGTGTTGGACCAATGTCCATGCCAACTTTAATCCTGCCTGTGTTTGCTTTTCATTCAAAGATGACATTTCTTTTCTGGCTCTTCCACCTAGGACCCTAGCACTTAAAAGTAAATGCAGTTTTCTGTAAAGAATGCTTGGCTGAACAGTAAGGAATAGAGGACCCCTGAAGGAACTAAATACCAAGGAAGAAAACAGATAATGCTCACTGAAAAAAATATTCTGAATGGGGGCAGAATTGTATAACATGTGCATACTTTGCACCCCAGATCTGGAGTCTTTTTCATTAACTGCAGTCCAAGGCCCAGATTCTCAAAGGAGCCATAGAATGCACACAGCAGCCAAAAATGTTGTGCTGCATTGCGTAACAGGGAGAGAGCAGGAGAGTACCATATTCACAGAGATATGGCTCTCTCCCCCCCTCCCTAGCACCAGTGCTGCTGTGCACCAGGCACACACCTTAGCGTCTTAGTGCTAGGCTGCGTGCCTGAGTCTACCATATATTTTTTACACAAAGGGACCCCTCCTGTACAAAATACTATGTCTGAACAAGTTTTAAACCTTTTCCAAATTTGTATGTGTGCTGTGCAGGGCAGCACACATGCAAAGTCGGAAAAGCAAGGCGAAATGAAAACATTTCTCCTTTTAACGCCTGCATTTCAGCTGTGTTAATTTTTGGTGCTAAACTCTGTCCTCTATATTTAGTTAATAGGGTTTAGCGTCAAAAAGAATTGGTGGATGCATGGGAACACATCATTCTTCCTCCGATGTTGAAAATAATGAATGGAGCCATGGAACAAGGTATTTTCCCGGTAGCATGGAAGAGAGCTATTGTAAAGCCTCTTCTTAAAAAATCACCCCTGGATCCCGGCATATTGAAGAACTTTAGACCGATATCCCTTCTGCCGGCCCCTGCTAAGATGCTGGAGGCCCACTTGAATTTTCATCTTTCCAATTTCCTTGATGCTTCAGGGTTTTTGGATGGGTCCCAACATGGCTTTAGAAAGCTACATAGCACGGAGTCTGCTTTGACCAAAGTCACGGATAATATCCGCAGGAAAGTAGATCTGGGTCAAACTACCGTGCTTGTACTGCTGGACCTTACAGCAGCATTTGATACCCTGTCTCCCTGCACCTTAACATCTAGGTTAAGGGAGGCAGGGGTAGCAGGACCGGCCCTCAGTCTCCTGAGCTCCTTCCTACATCAACGAGAGCAGCGTGTAATGCTAGGAGAGTACCTCTCCCCTGCTAAGTCTTTGCAATGCGGGGTGCCACAGGGGTCGGCATTGAGTCCGACCCTGTTTAATATCTACGTGGCCCCCCTTGCAAGACTAGTAAGATCCCAGGGGATGGAGGTAGTGTCGTATGCCGACGACACGCAGATTATGGTGTCCCTGACCCACTCTGTGAACGTCACCGCGTCAAACTTTAGGTCCTGCATGCAACTTGTTGCAGAGTGGATGATTTCCAATTCCCTAAAGTTGAACGGTGACAAGACAGAGGTCCTGGTCTTTGGCAAAGACCAGGGCATGTGGTCAGGTGAGTGGTGGCCCCCATCTTTAGGCATCTGCCCCACTCCTACACAATCTGCCAGGAACCTAGGTGTCATCTTTGACACCCGGCTCTCCATGGAACTCCAGGTCAATAGGACGGTGGCCACCTGCTGGGGTGTCATCAGGACTCTGAAAAGAATCGTCCATTATCTTTCACCACAGGCACGTAAGCAGGTTGTGATCGCTCTTGTTGGCTCAAGGCTCGACTATTGTAATTCACTCTACGCCGGGGCCAACAAGAGCCTTCTGCAGCGCCTGCAGGTTGTACAGAATGCGGCGGCGCGCTTTGTTTTGGCCCTGCCTTGGCTGTCCTCTATGACCTTGGCCAGGAAGAATCTCCATTGGCTCCCTATTCCCTCCAGAGTTATGTTCAAACTTCTCTGCCTCACGTATAGTGCCCTGATGGCAGGTCCGGCTGATGCCCTTGGATCCTTGCTCACTAGGTATGTCCCGAACAGATGCTTACGCTCGGGAGAGCTAAACCAACTGGCAATCCCACGCGCTAAGAAGGCTAGCTGGGGGAGCAAGGCCTTCTCCATTCTGGCACCCCAGATATGGAAAACACTGCCCCTGGAGATCAAATCACTGCCTTCACTTGATCTCTTCAGGAAAGCGTTGAAAACTTGGCTTTTCACTAAAGCATATCAGTAAGCTCCTGTCTCTGACTGCTGTCAGCTAGTTATTTGAGTTAGGCGCCTTGACGCCCATCGGGCATAGTTGCGCGTTACAAATGTCATTTCATTCATTCATTCAACACCAATGTACCACCCATGTAACGCCCCATTAACTCAAAGTATTGCAAAGCAGCCTTTTGCGCTCCTTTGCGTTCTTTTTTCATACAAACCAACGCTAATGACAATTAGCTTTGGTTTGTTTATCCCCCAAAAAGTTTAGCATTAGGTTAGTGTTATATATATATAGTGTAATGCTAAACTGATGCTGAACCTTTGGGAATCTGTGCCCAAGTGCTCCTTTCTGCTGTGATAGCTCACCTGATCTCACCAGCTATGAGGATTGCCATTTATTGAGGTTATCGTACATTGTATGGTAAGCATGCAATCCAACTCCCCTAACCACTATTTCCTGGAGTAAAATGTCCTCTTTCTCTTTCTTTCTTTTTCAGACCTTTCAAGGAAGCAATATTGTGGCAGAAGAATCAGACACGCACAAAGATGAAGTTACTTGTGGTAGTAATTGTCACGCTCTTCGGTGAGTCCAGAGTGCCCATCTGGCTGCATGTGTACCGCTCTCTCCTGTAGTCATGCCACCCATCGATCTGCCAGGACAATGGCATTACTTCCCCCTCCATGAGATATTGCTGAAGTGTAAAGCATTCCACAAGGAGCTGGAAGTGGAGACCCCTATGCAGCAGTCTGAATGGACCTACCCTGTATAAAAATTAAAAGGAGTATATCCCATTTCATATGTAACATCAATCAATACAGTGCCACAAGGAGCTTCCTGAATCTGGGTGGGCATTGCACTATGATATGAAAACGCAATCATTGGTGACAATGATCCTGAAGATTGGTGGTATTTTGTCCCTTGTCGAAGGCCCTATTGAGGCCCATTAGCTGACTGTCCACATCCTCACTCTGGGGCATATTTACGAGAAGATGTCGGAGTGTTGAGCTGCTCCACATTTGGCAATTCGGCTCTTCAACATTTTCAAAATGCAGAGATGCGCTGCAATCACAAGAATACAGGGCACCCCTTGTCTTTTCTCTAGTGGTGGTGCTAATTTTAGCTGCCTATCGCCAAGGCAGGAACCCCTGCACTAGTAGTACACAGGCACAAGTAGTACAAGGGGGCCTGTGTTGCAGGAAATAATTGTCTATGTGCAGGGAGGTGTTTAGGTGCAGGAAGGGACACCTTCCTGCACCTAAACAATCATTAATGACATTTTGCTCTTCTAGAAAAAGTAAAACGAGGAGAAACAAAAGTATTTCCCATCGTTTCGCATTTTAATGCCTACCATCGGATTGGTTTATGGCGTTGCCTCAAATTTACACCTCCTTATGATGATGTGATGATGATGTGCACAGCACTTATATAGACGCCACCCCACTGTGCTGACATCAGTTTCTTTTCATGACTTTCCATGCCAGAGGCGCAGAGCCACCAAGAACTCTGACCCCTGGAGCATAAAGTAGGGCCCTTAAAAGAGGAAACTACCCTTAACTCTGAAATCCATCTGCAGAGTGAGGAGGATGGGTGGATGAGTGAGGAATCTGTGGATAGATTGGGTCTCTACCAGATAAGGTGTTACCTAAGGTAAGTACGTTATACATCTGATTGAGAGTTCTAGCCACAGATTCCTTACCATACAGTAGATACCCAAGCAATACTTCCTCAGAGATGGGGCTGCACTTCGGAATATACTGGAAAGTCCTGTAGTACTGAATGGGAAAAATGACTGTCAATCCGGATCTGACTGTCCAGACCGTAGTGCTTCGTAAACATTTGCAAGGAGCCCACATTGCTGTCTGACAGATAGACAGGACAGGAACTCTGTGAGCTAGTGCAGTGGTCGCAGCCTTGGCCAATGAATAGCAGATCTTGCTGCAGAGCACTATCCATGGTGAGATGGCCCATTTCTGCACAGGACTCCATTTCTTGGTCCAGATGTAACCCACAAAGATTTGATCATTGTTGTAAAACGAGGCAGGATCTGTGAGGCCTGCACAAATAAGATGACTACATTTGTCCTTCACTGGGAACCACACACCTCATTGTAGCACCTGACTCTCAGAGGGTAGCATTGCAGAGCAGTCTGAGGCTTACTCAAGGGAGGTGGTGTGGGCTAGTAATCGCCATTTGCAGGTGCGCAAAAATAACACTCAATAATTGATTGTTTAGTCTGTACTTTGCTTTGTAAAAGTAAGAGCACATTTATTGAACACACACACTACTCAATACTACACACCAATTTACAAATATACATAAGCTGGTGGAATTATTGTGTGATATTGCATAACATTTCAACCCCTCCCCCGGGGGGGGGTGAGGTCTAACACCACCACTCACTTGAATGCACATTATCTTACCCCAAATGCAATTAGTTAAACATAACCTGGGGCTTGGGCCCTGCGCACTGGCACCTTCCCAGTGGCGAACCACCCCATTACATTAACAAGCAGTAAAAAAGGGTACACCTGCATTGGTGACACATACCACTGACCATAAAGTATGCACCTCTAAACCTTCGGGGCTAACCGTCTGGGTTGTTTCTCACCTAACAGTAGCAGCAAGAATACAGGTTTAAGCATCACTTAAAATGACAATACTTATCACAGTTGTTAACCATTATAATGCATTGCAATTACAAACTCTAAAAGGCATCACAGATGGAATCACAGGACTACGCATATACAGCCAGACACCCTAGCAGGAAGGTCTGGCAACATAACCCCACTTTGCTTATGACATCACCTTACACAGGTACTTCACATTACACGTATGACCTTCAGTCCCTCTAAAAGAAATAACCTTAGTAAATGCACTACGGGTGCAATGAAACCTCTTCACCTCCAGGGGATGCCCTTCTCCAGACATCCCCAACTCATTCTTTCACTCCTTGGCTCACCTCTCAACTCTCCTCCAGCTGTAGAACGAAAGTTCCAGCCCAAGAGGAGTTATAATGCTGGCTGAACCCCTGAGGGGTTATTCTTTTCAAGTCCCCTGGTGACTTAGCGAGGGACTCCTCTTTGTGCTGGGGGAGACTGCGCTTCTCCAGCAGCTCCCCCAGCACCTTTGCACACATATGTTGGTGACCCCGTCCTCCTGGGACCATCACGAGTCGAGAAAGTGCTGTTTTGACCTTGCAGTACAAAAGGGGGTGGTGATGGACGGAGCATCTGAATCAATCAAACACTCACACCCAGTCAAAAGATCTGGGTTTAACCCATCACCGTTCTTTAGCCCACTCTGCCACCCCAGTTCAGACATGGCTATATGCAAATCAGTCTGACCCTGTGCCTCATGGGAACAATCCAGCCCGAATTGCCAAGCCATGTCTTCCCTGGACCGGAAACAAGCTTCCGAGGACCGGTTTCTGGCATTTCAGCCGTCTTCAGCCCGGCTTGCTTGAATCCAGTGGCAAAGTGAGCAAGGGACTCACGTCTGAGCATACCCTGCCACACTCATGGCGGCCAAAAGCGGTACAAAAGGGTGTGGTGATGGACGGAGCATCTGAATCAATCAAACACTCACACCCAGTCAAAAGATCTGAACTGATGTTAGCGACAGCTTTTAGGCGATAGCGAGCAGTTTGGGGCCCGCTTTGCATGTCAGCGATATTTATTGCTAATGACATGCAAAGTGGGCGTACCAAACCTTTAGCGACTGAAAGCAGTCGCTAACGTCGCTATCGCCTATTAGCAAGGCAGGCGTAGCGATGGAAATATTCCCGCTATCACCAAAAACTAACGCCTGCTCAGACCAGTTCTTAGCCATGTTATCCAATGGGAGGTGGATAACATGGCTAAGAGCATTTCATCGCTAATGCGTGAATATCGTTGTATTTTCAGCGATATTCACACATTTCGCCGCTATCGCCAGTAAATGTATTGCTTTGGAGATAAACGTTGCTAATTGCACGTTATCTTAGCGATAAATTCCGGCGATGCTCAGCGATAAAAAAATTGTCGATAAGCCTATTTATCGATAAATATCGCTACTTGTTGGTAATATGGAAGTTTGATATCAAACTTCTCAGCACATTAAACCCGCACTGATGCCAGTGTGGGATTTAATGTAAAATGCACCAGAGGGCATCTTAGAGATGCCCCCTAAAACCTAACCTACAATCCACATCTGGTTTGAGAGGCTGCCTAGGCTGCCACACAGCAGACATGTTGCTGGACCCCTGGGTGGAGAGCCCCCCGCTCTCCTGGGCCTGCAACAATGCACATCCTGGGCGAGGTGCTAGGTCAGGGGTCTCCAACCTTTACTGTAGTGAGAGCTACTTCTGGTCAGTGAAAATCGTCGTGAGCTACTAAAGTCCAAGCATCTTGCGCATTTTTCAAAGGGTGGGTCATTTTGCATTTGCATTCATTGTCTTAAGGCTAATTATTTTGTGCCTATACTGTGGTTTGAACAAGATACATAGACCTATGGAGGTGTTCAAAGCTGTCAGCAGACTGAAAATCATAACATAATAAACTGTATTTCTGTCTCACACCTCCTTCACCACACTGCTACCGGCTGTGTCCCATAACATGATAACGATAACTGCATTTTCGTGTTAATCAGGCAAGACAAGGAAATACTTCCCCCATAGGATCACAAATCAAAGAAAACAATTTGAACCACCCACCCTACACTTGACATAGCTTGCTAACCATGTAGGTAAGTGCTTTAGTGCCACACATTAGTAAGTGCTATTAAAATGCTGCAATAGAAGGCTTCCCCTTTCTTCATTATCAAAAAAAGTAAAACAAAGGGAGAAAAGTTATGTTAGTAATTAAAACATATGATTTTCTTTCATATCCGGGCCTTTGCAGCCTATTGAAACAACAGATGGAAGATATTTGGAAAGGTGACAACCTTACTTTCATTATAAAGCACTTCACTCAGTTCTATACCACATGCTTTAACGCTGCAAAGTCAATTTTCAGGAAATGTATAGTTCTGCAATGTTCAGCAACAAACTGTCTGCTAAGCTTTGCACTCGCTGCACAGTACTCTTCTATTTCCAGTAATAATATAATGGCATTAAACATATGGCAATGTCCCTGAGCACATACCTCAATAAACAGAAAGTTCCATGATTAACTACTCCTCTAATATAGAGATCAAATGTATTCAAACTTACACATCATGACATTTTGAAAACGCTCTAAACTAGTGAGCATGAAATTGTTCCTTAAAACAAATGTTAAATCTGATCACACCTCGTGCATGCACACACACTCCAGATATCTATTGAACTCAACAGCCTGTTTTCCTCCTACATAGGCGATGAGTTTCTAAATCAGGGCAATTGAGTACTTCATTGAACTTTCTTCTAAGTAACACCTCGAAAACCAAGCCATATAAAGACAAAACATCAATGGGATCAAAGTGCATGGGTAAACTCTGGTAAGGACTAATGAGCCTGCTCAGAAAGTTCCACGCAAGAAAAAATTGCATCATCTCAGACTGAGCCACTAAAACTGTAAACAGTAGCTGCCTTTATCAACACACATTAGTACAGGAGTACTCAACAAATCAAATTGTTTTGCATAGCTGTGGTGATTTCAACATCGGCTGACACTGAGTTTTAAAACTGAAATAAGACATTATAAAGCACAGTGGCAGCCAATGTTAAAATCAAAGAGCCTTGCATGCACTGAGCTGCTTTTATTGACTACAACACAAAGGCAAAATGTAAAGCGTGCTGCAGTCAGTGAAAGCAGTTCAGGACAGGCAAGCACTTTTGATTTTAACATTGGCCTCCGCCGTGGTAGCAGCTCAGTGCCTGCAAGGACCTTCAATTTTAAGGTTGGCTGCCACCGCGCTTTGTTTCTGAAGGCATGTAAAGCGCAGTGGCAGCTGATGTCAAAATCAAAGGCCTTAAGGCAGCCTAAACAACAAAGCCACAGAGTAATGAGGGGGTGGGACAGCGTTTCCTTTCGGGCCCTTGAAAGCCCCTTGGTTGTGGGAGGGGTCATGGGCGTTTCAGGCAGAAAGTTGGTGTTAGTGTACCTCCGAGGTGACCAGCAGGTCAGATTCAACTGTCCATCCAATGCAGCCCCACCCCTTTCCAAGGCAACAGGGATGAGAGCCCGACCTGTCAGCTGAGACCACACCCCGGCCTTCCTGGGACAGTTCTAATGTGCAGTCCTCGGTGCACATGCACCCCCACCCATGTGCGACCCAAACATTCAGTAGCAGGGAAGCTGCGCAGACCTGATCTACGAGCAGCAGAAATGGTCTCCATCGCTCCTCGCCCTGGCCTGGAACATACCGGGCAGACATACTTCACCCCCAGCCGAGGGGAGGGCGGGAGGCATATTCCGGCCCCCAACACTCACAGCAGAGACAACACCCCACAATGGATGCAGGGGGTGCTTGAAATGCATTTTAAATGTCAGGTTAGGCCCAGACTGTTTACCACACAGACCGGTAGGGCTGACTCAGGCTTCCATCTTGTAAGTGGTGCGCATCGTGCAACGTGCTTTACCACTAGAAAGATGAGGAAAACGGTACCCACTGACCTAAGCAGCGCTCTCCCAGTCCGTGACATGGTAGCAGAGGCCAAAGAACCCACCACTGTTTACCCGAGCACATCCTTCCAGGCTCCTACAACAGACCGTGCGGAAGGCTTGAGCCCATCTGAATGTACGCCAGGGGCCTCTTTCCAAAGTTTACTCTGATGGCGGACATTGTCACGGCTCGGCCCCTAGCATCTCTAGATGCCTCGTGGCACTTTTTCAAATGTTCAGGACAGCGCTACACACTAAAAGGGTTCAAATTTAAACAAGATATGTAGCAATGCTAAGCGCTATAAGCCTGATGTGAGTCTTTGGGTGCTCTTAAAACTCTGATACAGCTTGCGCCTCAAGGCTTTGATTCTGGTTACTTCTGGCATCAAAGTTTAGGATCCCGTGACTACTTTTTTTTTTTTATTCTCTTTTTTTTATTTTTATCTTTATTGCAGAAAATTTTCTTAACATTTTATATCACCCCACCCACCCCCATACAGGCAATTTTCCACGAAGCTAATAACTAAAGCATCATCCACTACATATACTAGACATAAAAAAATAGACCAATTACATAAACACAAAACTACTGAAGTTTTCAATAAAATAATTAAAGTCGTTACAGTTCTAGACATTCGATCCAATGTGCGAGTGGGAACCAGATATCTAGTCCCTTCTTTTTCTTTTTCATACCCTTCCTGCTGTATATTGCTTTTTCCAGACTATATGTCGATAATAATCGTGCCCGCCATTGTTGAAAAGATGGAGGAACAGTGTCCAGCCAAGCCGAAGCCAGACAGATTCTAAGCACGGCCATAGAGACGACCAGAAGTCCCTTTCTATTGTCCGCTCGGATGTCACTGTTTACCCCCAATATTATTTCTGACGTAGTAATCTCCATTTTAGTCGCAAAAATTTCCGAAAGAAAATTAGAAATCTCGCATCTAATGGTACGGAGTGCCCCACATGTAGCAAACATGTGTATTAGATCAGCTTCTGGCATCGCGCATCTGGGGCATGAAGTCCCTTTACCAGTGCTCCATTTGCAAGCCTATAGGGGGTGTGATATAAGTGGAAAAAAGTTTTATAGAATTGAGCTTGCAATTTAGAGGACATTAAAAGTGACTGAGAAAATTGAAGTGCTTTCTGTATGGAGCTAACTGAAGTTCCAAGTTTAATCTGCCAGTTCTGAGTATGTTTATCCAGGTCATTGGGAAGATCAATAATTAAATAGTTATATATTTCCCCAATTTTCAATCTATTACACTGAATAACAGTTTCGATTAACTCAATTTTCTTGAATCCAACCCGACCACCCCCCTTCTTCATAATGAAATCCCTAACCTGTAAGTATTTAAAAAAGTCCCGTTGTAGTAGGCCAAATTTATGTTTTAAAGATTCAAATGAAGTAAAGCCATTCGGCTCATACAAGGAGCCAATTTGTTATATACCTGATCTGATCCACCTGGTCATACAAGAATCCGAAAAAATCTCTGGGAGGTTTTTATTACCGATAAGAGTCGTGTAGTACTAGAACCTACCTAGCCCCAGATGTTTCCGAACATAATTCCAGGCGGCATAAATGCCTTTAAGAGTTTTGAAGCGCACTTTCTTGAAGTGACAATCGTAAGTCAGTCGCCACAAATGTGCGCTCGCTTGCTCACCTAGAATATGTTCCCGAGGAGTTGGAACTAACCGCTCTGGGGTATTATCCTGATGTGAAGTTAACAGCAGTCTACTATATTTAAGGACTGTCGCCCACCAATAAACTTTAAGATTAGGGAGTGCGAGACCTCATCTGTCTGTCGGCAAGGTGATAAATCTATTAGCTCTACGAGTTCTTCCATATCCCCATATAAAGCGGGCAAATATACCGTCAATTTCCTTAAATAACAGTGGTTCAAAGTTTAAGCAGATTGTACGAAAAAAGTATAAGAATTTGGGAAAAAATAACATTTTAATTAAATTACATCATCCGATAATTGTTAAGTGCAGATTAGCCCTAGGATCCCGTGACTACTAACTAACCCTGTAGGCTTACATGCACTTAGCCCAGGGTTTTTACCAACTATCTTGCTATATAAATCCAGGCCAGGGGCACACTTACCAGTCCAGCGCAGCTTGTCCGGAGGATGAGACGGCAATTACGAAGTGCGGTGCCAGCCTGGAAAAGGCAGGCGGCGCGTGACTTCAAGAAGAACGTCACGTCATTTGGCCCGCCCCGCCCCAGCTAAGCTCCATTCAGCCAATCTTAGCAGCTGGTTTGGGTGAGGGCGGGCAAGGGTTGAAAGCCCTAAAAGACAATGAAGGGATACAAAATAAATGCTAACAACAAAGTCTTTAAATTAGAAAGCAGTCTCGAGCTACTCCCAGAGGGTCGGCGAGCTACCGGTAGCTCGCGATCGACCGGTTGGAGACCCCTGTGCTAGGTCTTCTCCCTCAGTATGGGCAGAGGGAAGCTTCAGTGGCATGCGCTTTGTGAGCTTCTCCAGACCACTTGCTGTACTCAGCAACTGGCCCCTACCAGTTCTAACCCCCACTCTGGCGGGAAGACTGGCAGGAAACCCTACGTCAGGAAGGGGGTGTGCCAGCCTGTGCCAACCCCACCCCTCCGGTGGGAGAGGCGAGGTGAAGCACAACCCCGGGCTCCAGCCATCTTGAAGATGGGGAGCCCTACCCAATCGCAGCTAGGCTCCTGCCCCCCTCCCACAGGAGAGGATCAGACTAGGGGGTGTACCCACCCAAGACAGGGACCTATTGGTCCCTGACCTTGCCCTAGCTGTAACGCCCCGAAATTTAGTATTATGGGGCACCTTGAACCTTCTTTCCTTAGATCCAAATAAGAAAACAAGAAAGAAGATCAAGAAGAAGACCCGCCATGCAGCTGCTAACAACAGGACAATACCAACTGACTTGGCCCCAGCCCTACCTGCCTGTTGATCCTGGAACCTGCTCCTGCTAAATCCTGGTGACTCCTGCGGACAGCAACCTTGGAAAACTCGGAGGACCTGCCTGCCTTGACCCTCTAAAAGACTGGGACTCCCATGAACAGAGGCTCTGCTCCAACAGCAATACCCCTGGTGCCAGCAAGGAACCGCAAATCCAGCCCACTCTGCACCTGCCGAGCCCGGCCCGTGCCCGAGTGATCCAAGACCACGAGGATATCCCCCCGGAGACTGGGACCCGAAGTTCAGTGCCCAGAGACCCTTCTCGATGACCCAGATGACACCTGCAGCCTCAGAACCAGGGACCCCTCCAACCGTGACCAGCTGAGGGTATGATTTCTCAACACCAAAAGACATCCCTGCACCCGGCGCCCTGCGGCTCCCTGTGCCTTCCTTTGGGGTACCTACCTTTCTCCAAGATCCCAACTTACCTCTTGAAGTGGTGGTCGCACCTGAAGAATCTGTGTCCCCGAGTCTGCAGCCTTTGTTCCCTTTTTAATTTTTCCATTGGATAACATTGAGCGCCCGATGACTCAAAAGCACCCTGCCCCCAGCCCCCAGCCCCCCGAGTGCCGCTGGAAGTGCAACCACTACCCTACCTACTCTACTTCCCCACTTGCCCTGAGTAAGTGACCAGGAGCTCAGCTCCCACAACCGCGTGGCATGCTTGCTTGCAGCGACCAACCGAAGGCTCCCTACCCTCTATTGGATTGCATTGGGCCTACTCTCTCTGCACCCGGCTGCCCCTCTGAGGGTGTAGCTACTGTACCTTTCCGACCCTGGGAGACCCCTGAGTCTATGCCCAGAACCTTAACTTCACCAGACGAGTACTCACCTGAAAACCGATAACTTACTTTCCTTCCATAGGATAACATTGACTGGTTTGACTCGAAAAATCTTCTAAGTGTGAAGTTTTGAAACCTTAAAATAGTCATCTAAAATCAGCTGAATAACGAAGTTCTAATTACTCACCTGTGATCAGGAGAGAAGCCAGTACTGTACCTTTCAGCCCAGTACTGAACCTCAAAAGTACTTATAACTGTACTTTACCTGTGACCTGAATTTCCTCCCGTAGGATAACATTGCTGGATTTTCACTGAAAAGCTTCTAAGTGTGAACTTTTAAAATACAGTTATATTCTTTAAAAATCACTGCAATAACCAAAACGCGTTTGCTAAACTGTTTTCAGCTTACGTCCCGGGACTGAATCTAGGATCCAGTCCAGGAGTTACAAAAGCAATCTATAAAGTAATTAACAGCATTTATGTAGAAAAACCCATTGAGCTCAATGTTAAATTGTGTTTGAAACTGTGTTGCCTACTGCAACCACTGTAACTATTGTACATGAAAAATCTATTACCTCTTTGCAAAGTAATTACCTAAAGTCACTGATATTGAGAAAAGTATATTTTGATACCTGTTGGTTCTAGAAATAAAACAACTATATCTTTTGATCTAAAAGCAATTGGCCTGGAGTTCAGTTCTTGAGTGTGTGAAACCTTTTGCTGACTGAGTGTGTACAACACTGTCCTCTGATACTGCCTTACTGCTCGACCTAGCTACCACTTTAGAGAGTAAGGTCAGATCTGACTTTAACCTCTGTTATACCTCTGGAGATTGTGGACTCTATACACATTGTACCTTACTTTGGTCCAGTATATATAGAGCCACTTTCTTACAGCCTTCCCTTGATCGAAGGAAGAAAGGCCTTCAATGCCAACCAGATCACATGGAGCTCCAACAGATTGATGTGAAGTCCTGATTCCGCTGGAGACCAGAGTGTTTTGATTTCCACCTCTCCCAGATGGCTACCACTGCCCAGAAGTAATGCATCTGTCACTATGAACAGCCTGCTTCGGGAAGTGGTCTGCCACTGACCTAATTGAGGTTCATTAGCCACCACTGCAGATATTTTGCAGTCCCCTCTGAGATCTGGGCCATGTCGGAGAGAGTCACTGATGCAGTGTCTACTGGAACTTCAGGTCCAACTGCAAAGCCCTCATATACCAACGGGCAAATGTAACAAGAAGGATGCAAAAGGCTTTGAGACCCAGCAGCCACAGAGTCAGCCTAACTGAAATCCGAGATAGAAGTAAAAATATTCAGAATCATAGCCTAAATAACATGGAATTGCTGCTCAAGAGGATAGGCCTGAAACTGCAGTGTGTCCAGAATAGCTCAGATGGAGGGAGTGTCTAAAAAGGAGTCAGGTGTGACTTCCGCATGTTGATAGATCACCCCTGCGATTGCGGAAGGTTCCTTGTAGTTTTAAGGTGGGAGACAACTGCCTCGGGTGAGCCTGCTTTCAACAGTCAATCCTCGAGGTAAGGACAGACTAGAATTCCTGACCCTCGCAGATCAGCTGCAACCACCGCCATCACTTTCATGAACACCCGAGGGGTGCTGGTAAGGCTGAAGAGGAGCACGGCATACTGAAAGTGATCTTGGCAGACCGTGAACTGCAGTTAACACCTGTGGGTAGACAGGACAGGGATGTGACATTTGGCATCCAATAAGTCCAGAGATGCCATTGAGTCTCTTGGGTCCAGAGCAGAGAGGACATTTGGGAGCATGATCATTTTGAATTTCTCCTTTTTGAAGAAAAGATTGAAAAGGCGCAGGTCTAGAATCGGACGAAGGCCTCCTTCCTTCTTGTGCTCCACAAAGTAGCGGGAATAGCAAACATGACCTACTTCTGAAGCCAGATCCTTCTCTATAGCTCCCTTCAATAAGAGAGCTAACACCTCCTAACAGAACAAGGAGAGGTAGCCCTCTGTCAGCTTGTTGTAAGTAGGTGGCATAGGTGGGGGGGGGGGGAGTGGTCGCAAAGGAGAGGGGATAGCACCTTTGTACAGGCAACAAAACACGACAGCCTGATGTTATTGACCACCAGTGGTGCATGCTGCCTCTCACTGAATGCCCATGATGGTCGCAGGGCATTCTAAAGGAGTTTAGAGGCTGACGCTTGAGGGGGTGGGGGACTGGTTCAACCACTGCCTGTTTCAGGTGGTCTGTGGGAACCGCGTCCTCGGTCATGAAATGATTGTGTGATTTGCTGGTTGGGGTTGCTGGGTGTGTATAGAAGCAGTTGGAATCCTCTTTGTCTGCATTCTTTGCATCCCATCAGAAATTGCTTGAGAGAGTATGGCTCGGGCCTCCTCTGAGGCTGTGGGCAGCACCTGCACAACGAGTCGCAGATGGTATGGGGGTATTGGCCCAAGAGGCATGCAGTGTTCACAGACTGCAATGCGAGACTGACAGAAGAGAACATCCTCTGCCCAAAGGCATCCAGTCTTTTGGATTCCCTATGCACTAAAGGGGTAGGGAATGCACCTGGATAACTTCAGAAGTGGAGTCCCGGACTGCCAAGCTTTCAAATGGGTGCTGGTTGAGGCCTTTGGGCAGGGCGAAGGCAGTGGGTAATTGTCCTGTGCACAGGAGGCCCTGTAAAGGGCTTGGCCCAGGTTCCGAATAGGACTTCAGTTGGGGCTTCATTGGATGGAAGTAATGGCTCAGTGGGGGAAAATCCGGGCTGAAGCACCTCCGTCAAGACGTTCATCTAGACGACCACTGAGGTCTAGGTTCTCAGCTGCCCTTTTCACCACCACTGTGAATGAGGCACCCTCCTCTATAGCCACATTAGGGGGAGAGACAAGGCCAGTATCTGAGGAGGTGTTCAGTCCTCTTGCATCAACCAGATGCTCATGCCAGTTGTCCTCTGGATCTTCTAACTGGTATTCATATGGGTCTGCAGACCCCTCCCAGTAATCAACCAGTCCTGGCCTCTCGTAATTGTCAGCCACTGGCTCCAATATGGGGAGTCTCCCTCTGGTCAGCAACGGAGCTAGTGTTGGATGACCTCTGCCTGGCTCTGCATCAGAGTCGGGAATGATGATGGGGTGGCGCCACCACTGGGCATCGTAGGCGCAGAGGGTGTCAGCACTGGAGCTGGTGTCAGGGAAGGTGGAGGTCACTCTGTCAATGGATCCTTGGGGGTCTGACTGATGCAGGGGGCAAATCCACCAGTGGAGGACCATCAGGGGCCCATCCCAGACCCATGGGGCCCGAGGGCACTCCAGAGAGGATAGGCCACCCCAAAAAATGTGCATGGCCTGATGAAATTCCTTAAGTTGGATGGTGGCTGCTCCAGCTCCCAGAAACTTAGGAAGGAGTGGAGACGGCGCAGGCACCACCATCGACCTAGTTCTCGAGTGTTGACGGCCCAGCGACTTGTCCGAAGACTTGCGCAGTGAATTTGAAGATCGCTTAAAAAATGATTTTGTCATTTACCTGCCTTTCCCAACAACTTGCTGTGGACCGATGATCATCTGTCCCGACTTTGCAAGGGGTCTCAAGACCGTCCTCATGACTTAGACCTTGAGCATCGCAGAGTTGATCGTCGCCGTGCAAATAAGGAGCTTGAGTGACCACTCCCTCAAGTCCTCACATTTCTTGGCTTCGTGGTCACACTCAATACGCCATAGACAGACCAAATGCGGGCCTGTCAGCAACATCTGTCGCTGACCGGCGCCGCATGGCTTAAATCCTGCCTTTCTGGTGGACATCCTGCACACCAGTGGACAAGGTCTCAAAAATCTTTGAAAAAAGAGTAAAAAATGGTCAGTCAAAAAGTTAATGGGGGTAGCTAACTGGAACGGAAAGAAAAGAAAAGAACTGCAGTCCGCGCCCTTGGGTGGGACCTACAGAGACACCGTGCACACCACTTCCGCAGAGCAGAACAATGCCACTTACCTGGGAAGTACTGCTTATGAAAACATTTTTGTATCCTGTCTGATGCCTGGGGGGTTTTCTAAGGTAAGGAATCGGTGGCTAGAAGTCTCTCTCAGATTCAAGCATTCTATCCATCACTTTTTTTGTATTCTTTAACCTTCTCTAAGGGGCAGCGCACAAGGTAACAGGGACAGTAAATCATCAGCCTTTGCATAAACGGCCAACGTTTGCTGTTCCAAACACTTCTAACTCACTCAAACAAGTCTTAACCATTGTCTTTCTCCTCTTGCGAGCAAATGCAGGGTAAATTGAAGGAGAGGAGAAAAGGCAAAAGGTAGAGTTAGAGGAATGGGCATGGCTTGGAAAATGAGGACAGCGCCTTCTAGCCTTGTGATGCAACCCAATAGAGACCGCAGCAGAAGTGAATAGCATTTTAGAACGCTGTATCACCTTAGTAGGGGATACCATTGTTCCAAACATGTATATTAATTACAATAGCATGCAAATTTTGCCCATTCCTTTTAGTGGCAAATGTGTGGAGAGAATAATTCTGTGCTCCTATCCAGTGACACCTAACATTTACTACAACGCGCCAGTCGACACCACAGAGATAATATGTACATATGACAGTTTAACCCTCAGCACCCCTGTAGACAACCACACAGAACCAAGCCGAAGAGTTGGTGAAGAAAGGAAATGTGCATCATGTTTAGCCCTGTGTGCACTGTGGCATGGATTGGTGACTGAAACTAAAGCCTGTTGTGTACGCCCATGTCCCACAGCTTCTATAGTTGCCTGTATTACAACACTACTATGTCAATATTAAATACAAAGAGGCAGATTTACAATAAGTGGTGTATCCCTGCATATCAGCAGGGATGCGCCACTTATTGTGCGCCGCGGCTCCGCCACATGGGTGTGCCGCATTTACAATGCATCAACAATAGAAAAGCGCCAATGCTGCCATTGATTGTTTCTCAAAATATCATCATCTCGCAATCGATTTAAACATAAAGTGAGGGGATCTAAGTCTCTTGAATAAATCTTCAATTTTATTGACTTTTTACTTCATTTGAATTTTTTGATTTTTTTCTAGATAATTTCTCAGTTTGACAAAACAAATAACATACAAAATATGAAAACACATTATATACATTTAAAACACTCCCCTTCCAACACTCACACATACACACATTTGTGAATCACAATCAAACACTCTCAGGCACACTCTACAATACATGATACATATTAACAGTTATTCAGAAATCAATATAGATTATTTATCTTATAATGCCATAGATATTCCTTTGAGCCTATTTGTAAATCTTCACAGGAAATTTCAATATTCTTTTTACATTCTTATGGCATGAAAAAACACAAGGTCTACGCGTTTCGAACTCTTCATATTTATCGAGTTCTCATCAGGACCACACACTGTGAAAATGAAAAAGAGGAAGGGAGACCTGGGTTAGATTTTTGTTCTTAACCAAATGTCGAAGTTACTAAGTGGCTCAACAGCCGCCTCTCCACCTCTTACCTCTATATAAGTATAACAAAGTCAATTAGTCGAAGTCCTCAGGCACACGGCGCGGGACAACCTAAACAACATTAAAACATAAGCTCAGCCGAGCTGTTTATGGATGCTTAATGTGATGAAATAATTCACGCTCACAATATCTTACTCACCAGTGTGTCTTGTTCACCACCTTTCTGTAAATGGACATTTGGTTAACAAAAATCTAACCCAGGTCTCCTTTCCTCTTTTTCATTTTCACAGTGTGTGGTCCTGATGAGAACTCGATAAATATGAAGAGTTCGAAACGCGTAGAACTTGTGTTTTTTCATGCCATAAGAATGTAAAACAATATTGAAATTTCCTGTGAAGATTTACAAATAGGCTCAAAGGAATATCTATGGCATTATAAGATAAACAATCTATATTGATTTCTGAATAACTGTTAATATGTATCATGTATTGTAGAGTGTGCCTGAGAGTGTTTGATTGCGATTCACAAATGTGTGTATGTGTGAGTGTTGGAAGGGGAGTCTTTTAAATGTATATAATGTGTTTTCATATTTTGTATGTTATTTGTTTTGTCAAACTGAGAAATTATCTAGAAAAAAATCAAAAAATTCAAATGAAGTAAAAAGTCAATAAAATTGAAGATTTATTCAAGAGACTTAGATCCCCTCTCTTTATGTTTAACACCTTGGCTGCTAGGCGTTTTCCCCCTCCTGTGCTGATATTTCATTATAGCTATGGTTTCATGACGAGCTCAGCTCGTCATCAGCACAGCTCAACTGTGCATCATGACGAGCTCAGCTCGTCATGAGCATCGAAAGGATTAAATCGATTGTGAGATGATGATATTTTGAGAAACAATCAATGGCAGCATTGGCGCTTTTCTATTGTTGATATATTAGGCTGTGGCTTGGCCTTGCTGCTTAGGAGCCCATACCCAGTAGTGTTTATTCGCATTTACAATGCGGCGCACCATGGGGCATAAACGGTAGAGGTGCGTGACGTATCTGTGCCGTAAAGGCGGCGCATTGCTGGAGTTGCGTCGCAAGTGCAACGCATCTCCAGCAATGCTCTGGGGGGGCCCTATCTGTCCAATGCTGCGTCAATCCTTACGCCTGCTTCAACCAGGCGCAGGGTTTTGACACAGCATGGGCTCAAAAGTGACTGAGTGAAATCTTGTAGATTTCACACAGCCACTATTAGGAGGCGTTCCTGCGCCGGAACGCCCCCCTGCGCAGGAACGCCTCCTTCTGGCGCTGGGCTTTACAACGTGACGCATCTCCCGCAACGGCGACGTAAAAGAGGCACAAGGGGCTCGTAAATCTACCCCAAAGGTGCTTATTTACAAGGCCCTTGTGACGCTGGTACGTCATTTTTTCCCATATTAAAAGTGACGCACCAGTGGCACAAGTGATTTGTAAATAAGCCCCCTAGAAAATATAATCTTTCTGTGATAATCTCGCTATGATAATTTGGTTTCGGCCAAAATGTTATACTGAGCAATGTGTCTTTGTCAAACTCCTGAAACTGTCTTCTCTTTTAATCTCTGCAGTGCTTTTCTCGGCTGCTCTTACCGAGGACTTGAAGGACGGTCCCTCACATCATTTAGAAGGTTTAAGCCCGCAAGATGAATCCTTCCCACTGCTGTCCCGGTCCAGAAGAAGTAATGGAGACAAGGAGTTCGTCATGTACCATGGAACGTCCGTGGCCGCTGCCCTTTCCATTCTCAGCAAGGGTTTCACGCCCTCTCAAGGCGGCATGCTCGGCCGCGGAGTCTACGTTAGCCGGGACATAAGAAAAGCACAAGCATATCCACTGAATTTACCTGCTAATGAGAGGGTCGTTCTGAAGCTCAAAGTCCGTGTCGGCAAAGTGAAGAAAATTGCCAGGCAGGGCCACGCCTTACAGCAAACGTGGCACCAACATGGGTTCGACACAGCCTGGGTACCCCCCAACAGCGGCATGGTACCGAGTGGTCTGGAGGAAAGCTGCGTCTGGGATCCCAAGAGAATCAAAATCGTCGACGTTGTTCAAGCTCCGGCAAAGGTCATGGCCTCTCTGAAATCTAAACTTGAACCTCCGAGACGAACGTGTCTCAGTGCGCTCACTGGCTGCCTTGGTTAAGTCGAATTTAAGTCTTAGACAAGCCTGGTAAAGAAGGCATGGCATACATAAATCTCATATGTACTTGTCAGAAGTTAATACAGCTGTGTCACTTGACTTTCTGCCTGTTGCATAAAATATAAAACTCATTTACAAAATAAAACAAACCCAAGTCACTTAGCAGAATACCTGAATCGTGTGTCATTCTGAGTCTAGCCTTGAATCAGTGAAACAGGTAAGACTGTGGCTTAGTTCAGCCCTATACGTTTAACACCCCATGAAGGGGCGTGGCCAGAGAAGTCCCAGGAAACTGAAAAATCATAATGTATGAAGCTTCCATGAGGACCACTGTAGGCAGAGGGAGCAGGGAGGGGTGAATGGGTCTAGTTAGAAATAGCTTCTTACATAGAGGCTTACGGTTGAAGATCAATCCACCTCACATGGCAGAAAAAGTAAAAGAACAAACTTTGACAAAGGCAATAGGTTTCGCCTTCTGTCTTTGCCAATGCTGGCCTAGTGGTTTTGCAGATGCCATACAGCACTGGCCCAAGATAAATAACTATTTCTGATGCTGAGCAGGTTTGGAAAAAAAAAGGTAAAACAAAAAAAGACGCTATGCTAATCACAGGTATATGCGACATGAGGCTCTGCGCTCCCGCTCACCACCCATGTGTCATGACCCAGCAGCTTGTAATGGTAAATAACAAAAGTGCACTGAAGCACATTCTTCATAGAAAGGAGCGACCCAGTCACAAAATGCAGCTGTGGTGCCTTCGGATTTGTTTGCGAAGGCATTGTAACTATGAGGGGGGAGTGTTGGAGCGCTATATGGGTGTGATCAGCAGTAGGGGGAGCAACAAAGGGGTATGGTGGCTTTAACATTTTAAAAAGGAGAGATTTCTTCAGGGTGGGGAGGTGAAGGGAAGCAACACACAGCAAGTAAGACGGTGGAGTAGGAGCAATACAGAGAGGGGAAGGGAATTTCAGTAAGGCAGCAGCACATTATGAAGACCGAAAGGAAACAGAGCACTTGCAATGAGTGCTCAATGAAAAGAAACTAGTTCCCCGAATGCAGGCAGAAGAAACATACAAGTCGTCCAATCCTAATGATGGTATCAAAGCTATGCTCCACAGAAGGAAAGACAACTAATGCTCAGCTAATGCCCACTGCAAGTATTGGCACTGTCATCAATAGGTCTTCGACAACAGACAGCTAAAAGCTTCAGTTTGAAGTGGTGGGATGCATCGCCCATTTTATTTGCAAATCTACAGAGGTAGCACACAATGAATTGGTCATAGTGCCAATATCGGCAACATTCATCCGTTCTCATACAGCAACATACATAAATAAACCACACAACACCTTCTTAGTGGAGAAATTTGCTGCAGGTTTATTTGCATAACCAATATGCCAACATGGTGGGTTATCTTACGGGCGATCCCAGGGCAGGCCAGCCCCTATGCTGCCTGCCCGCCTGATGAGCCAAATTGCACCGTGGCCGTCGCCAATCGGTGATTACCAATCCCTGGCGGTCACATCACGTATATTTAACATTGTGGCGGTTGCTGCTTTAAGCAGCAACCACCGCAAAGTTAAATATGTATGCTGTGCATTTGCATGCACAAAGCGGCAGGCATTGTGTGGTGCCTGCCGCATTGTGCATGCAAATGCAGTGGGTTGCATAGGTACCCCCCATGTGCACCCCCCACCCTCCCTTCACCCTGGGGGCCCGCAACGGGCCCCCAAAGAAAAGACCATATGCCTTTCCGTGGCGGCATTGCCGCCACGGAAAGGCATGTCCTGAAGCACATCCTAATATGGCTGGTGGTGTCTGATAGACACGCCACCATATTAGAGCTTTTCCGCCACGGTCGGACGCCGACTGCGGCAGAGGAAATATACAAGTCGTCCAATCCTAATGATGGTATCAAAGCTATGCTCCACAGAAGGAAAGACAACTAATGCTCAGCTAAAGCCCACTGCAAGTATTGGCACTGTCCGCAATAGGTCTTCGACAACAGACAGCTAAAAGCTTCAGTTTGAAGTGGTAGGATGCATCGCCCATTTTATTTGCAGATCTACAGAGGTAGCACACAATGAATTGGTCATAGTGCCAATATCGGCAACATTCATCCGTTCTCATACAGCAACATACATAAATAAACCACACAGCACCTTCTTAGTGGAGAAATTTGCTGCAGGTTTATTTGCATAACCAATATGCCAACATGGTGGGTTATCTTACGGGCGATCCCAGGGCAGGCCAGCCCCTATGCTGCCTGCCCGCCTGATGAGCCAAATTGCACAGTGGCCGTCGCCAATCGGTGATCACCAATCCCTGGCGGTCACATCCCATATATTTAACATTGCGGCGGGTGCTGCTTTAAGCAGCAACCGCCGCAAAATTAAATATGCATACTGTGCATTTGCATGCACAAAGCGGCAGGCACCGCGTGGTGCCTGCCGCATTGTGCATGCAAATGCAGGGGGTAGCATAGGTACCCCCCATGTGCACCCCCCACCCTCCCTTCACCCTGGGGGCCTGCAACGGGCCCCCAAAGAAAAGACCATATGCCTTTCTGTGGCGGCATTGCCGCCACGGAAAGGCATGTCCTGAAGCACATCCCGGCGGGGACACGCCGGGAGGCGTCACCAGGCGCTCTACAAACTCCTATAAATATGGCTGGTGGTGTCTGATAGACATGCCACCATATTAGAGCTTTTCCGCCACGGTCGGACGCCGACTGTGGCGGAAAAGTGGCGGACGGTCTTCCCGTCCGCCAAGGACCCCTTAGCTATCCTAATGTGGCAGGGGTCTTTTCATTCACTGCAGCAGGTGAATTTGCATCCTCCGGGCCGGCGGTGGCTTCCGCCGGCCCGGAGGATGCAGATTCACCGCAATCCCTTAGTTTGGTGTTGGTCCAATGTTAACATGCCTGTCTGAAGAGCAATACCATTTACGCCACTGCTGACAAGGAGTGCCAATGCGGGTGGAAGTAAGAGTTAACAAGCCCGCCTTACTTCCTCTCACCCAGTAACTGTGTATAGCACTTGTCGGAGTATGTCCATCGCATTCAGCCAGTCACCACCCCAGGTGACGCCTTGTCCTCCCAAACTTCTGCGAGTATACCAGGGAGCAGACAGGACAGTGTGACCTGGAGGGGAACCATATGTCTAAATACCTGCCCCTTTTTTTTATATTGTATTTTTTTTTAATACTGGGAATGCAAGTGCATTTTAAAACTTTGCAGCCCATTTGTGCTTAACCCAGGGGTTTGCCCAATCTTATGACCCATAGCACACTGGTTGGATGACCATTTCCACCCTGCATGGCTGTCAGCCCAAGATTTAGCACATGTTTATCGTTATTCAACTCAATGGTACTCGTTTTATGAACCTCAGAAGGCTGAAACGTTAAGTGGACCTACCAGGATCTGGACCTGTGACCAGCGCTCGAACCCATGCCCCTTTCAGTTCTGCCGCTCCACATGCCTGTAAACTTGTATTCCAGGGCAGACTTCAGGCACTATAACCCATACTTGGACCTGCCTGAGCTAGAAACACACATCTAAAAGGCCCACCAACTGGCTAACCACCAACATTGTAGTCCAAATGTTCGCTGACAACTCCCAAGGTAGTTTTGCTTAACTGAAGCAACTGTTACCATGGCAATAATATAATCAATATAACCTTAACTATGACTGGCAAACGTGCTCTGGTAGTTGCCCGTATAAGTGCTCCATCCCTTCGATATCAGTACTAACAAGGCAACCCGCACTCTCTTGGAAATGGCACACTCACGCCCCAGCTGACAAAGTGCCTATTCGTGTGCAGCCCACGACCTTACGTTTATTACTGACGGTATACCTGATTATGTTGAAACTTAGCTGGTTCTACCGCTGAGTGCCCGTTGCACCATCACAGGTATGTCTTTGTCTAATCAGTTTCAGCAACGTTTGATGACATCACGAGCTCCAATCCCAGGTGAAATAAAAGGAAGCTTTACTGCTACCCCTGTGAGCCGCTGATGGTGCTAATGATGGTACAATAGCACTGGTAAGCTAGATGCTGTACTATCGCATTAGAGAGCCATTGCAGCACTTATTAAAATCCATTGCTAACCTACTCACAGTATGGCAGAGACCAGAGAGGCTGTACATTTAAAGCCCATTAAGATGATCATTAGATAAGCCCAACAGGGAGTGATCCTGAAAAACGCGGTAGGGAACACCACCACCATACCCGCATGTGAATTACTTTGCCATGTGCAGTAGTGCAGGCACAATTTGCCGGTATCTAACCTGCGCAGTGTTCTGTTCTGTGCAGCCCCCCCCACGCTTCCCCTGGGCACCTCTGCCTGTTGTGAGTGACCTAGGTACATGGGGGCCCATTACGATGTCGGGCGGATTGCCCCCGCCAGGCTGGCCGTAGCCACCGCCAGCCTGGCGGGGGCAATCTGCCCGACATCCACACTCATTTCCCCCTGCCATGTTAGTATGGCGGGGTGGACCTCGGCGGACGGAAAGACCGTCTGCCGCTTTTCCGCCCCGGTCGCCTTGCGGACGGGGCAGAAAAGGAATAATATGGTGGCGGTGTCTATCAGACACCGCCAGCCATATTATGATGGGCCCAATCTGATGCCTTTGCGTGGCGGCGATGCCGCCATGGAAAGGCATGCGGTCTTCACTCTGGGGGCCCCCTGCGGGCCCCCAGAGTGAAGGAGTGGTGGGGGGTGCACACGGGGGGTACCTGTGGTACCCCCCAGCATTTGCATACACGAAGCAGCAGGCACCGCATTTTTAACATTGTGGCGGGCGGTGCAGGGAGCACCGCCCGCCACAATGTTAAAAATGAGTGATGCGCCCACCACTGTGGCGGGCGCATCCTAATGCCAACATCGGGTCCCCCGCCCTTTAGGTGGGTGGTCCCTCTTTACGATAGGATGGCGGGCGGGCGGGCCAAGTCCGCCCTCCATCCTAATGAGGCCCATGGTCTTCTTGCATGGCGGCCTAACAGGTGGGAATATCTCCCTTGGCATGCCGTCCCTTTAGCTCCCAATTTACAGCTTTATGCCAGTCGCTTAAATAGTCTCCATCATGTGCAATATTCGGGAAGGTTGCCACCTAGAAAACCCTCCCCGGCACCCGGGGGTCATGCAGTCGTTCCTTAGACTGAAATTACCCATGTTCATATATGGATGAAGTCAAAGGACCCATCCCTCAGCGCATGCTTGCAACCTGTCCCCCGCATCACCCTAGTACCAGTGCACACCCTGGTTATACTGAGGGACGATCCCGTTAACTGGCCACAGGTTGACTCCTTCTCCAATTGTTGATACAACTGTGATGAAGCAATGTTGCTGCATGATCCAGTACCCTAGGGGAATTGTCTTTTGTGCCATCCCAAGTCAGTCCTCTGCCTGTTTGACCCTGTTCAAATTCTTGCAGTACTACTTGCTGATTGGGATGATCGTTAGGTAGACCCGGCAGAGGGGATCCTGTGAAAAGAGGTAGGGACCAGCACCACCACCCCCAGCAAGTGAATCGGTCCAGGTTTACTTTGCCATGACCCCTCCTATGTCCTTAGAATTCACCATGAACAACCTGAGCGTAGTGGCTATGTGGCAGGCACCCGGCCGGACCTGCCAGTCCTATTCCCCTTTGTCTCCTTGCCGCATAGCAGAACTCACTGCTGCAGGTGTCTTGTTGCAAACCACTACTCGCCACACTTGACCAGTAATGTTTAAAATTGCTGAAGATATTGTGGTTACCCTAGAGTGGAAATCTGTAGACCGTTTGTACAGGAAAGCAACGCCTGACCAAGCACTTAGATTGCAGGACACACAATTGAGGTAATGCAAAATAGAAGAATCTCTTTCAAATATAACAGTCATAAAATAAAATTAAAGGCACAGTTTGAAAGACCCTATCTCCTTGTTGCACGTTCTCAAGGCCAGATGTAAAATGTGAGTGGGTACAATGATGCCAACTGTTTGATATCCCCATTTCTGTAGTAAGATAGCCAGCTGAGTCCTAAGAGGGACCCTGGGGCAGCTTGGCGCAGTGCATCTGGGAACGGTACAATCTGTTACACCCAGCTCTGAGGGAGCGGGGGACGAATAATGTACAGGAGCAAGACAGAAAATAGGCCTAGGTACCTTCAAAATTACAAGAAGTATAGATTGATAAAGTATATTCCTCTTCGTACCAGTCACTCCCCTCTGGCTGGCATGTGTGCCCTCTGTACGCTAAAAGGTACCTAGTCAAGATACCCGGGGGCCTCATGATTGTGACCTGAACGATGAGACTATCATGGCGTAGGGTTAAAACGTAAGCTGGAAACTTTTCCTGGCATTGCGTGCCACCCCCTTCAGGCTCTTCGTCCTGTATCTACCACATGGTTTACTTGCAGATCCACTCAGAGAATAGCGAGGAGTGGAGGGCGGGAAAAACCAGATACCACAATGTTAGACGGCATGATTAGCCTGCACCTATTCAAATATGCCACCTGCAGGTATAGAATTATTCTAAGGTGCCATGCTGCGGCCTGATTATTCAGACCTGCACAGTTTCTCTGTCTTGATCATTGAGTTAAAACATTATGCTGAATGAATCGCAATTCGTGCCGCACGGTTCACCCTCCTCTGTCATTGCATCCATATATATATAAAACCGCTCATAACCATGCACCTACAGCAAGCCTGGGCCCTTGCGGTGGTTGCATGTTGCAGGACTTAAAACGCATCCTATTACCTCACTGAAGGACAACAACCCTTAGGTAGAACCTCACACAAACCCCAACCCACACGACTGAGTTCATAGTCATGCCAAACGGGAATGAATACTATTTACCCGTGCTTGGTCTGCTGACAATGGGTGCATGTATTTCATATGAGCTTGCCAGCCTACCAATGCAGAACATTACCCTTGCCCCCATATGCACTGTCTTCACCAAAGCTGAAATATGCCAGGGTGGCGTGTAAATAAACCTTGAGGAAGGCTAGAGAAATGTCTGCCCCTTTGTTCGCCCAGGAAACTGGATTCCCTGGTCTTATGTGAGGCATTACAAGTACAAAGGTGTTTTGCACAGTAAGGCGACTACCGACCGTGCTGCAATCTGCCCAAATGAGTTTATAAAGCTATCAGTATTACAACCCCACTGCAGCACGTAAGTTGCTGCTGGGCAAATGTTGTGGCTTTGCCTATGGGTCAAGATTTGATCCACCCTGGGTATATTCAGGTGGAGGGATTAAAGAACTGTCTGATTTAAACAACACTACTAGCTAAATTTAGTAACGTTAACACTCCCCTTAATGCCCTTCCTGGGGGGATACATACACATAGCATGCTAGTATCTATGCTTGAGTTAATTTGCAACTTGTAAATATGTGACATCTACGGGTATATGTATCAAACTATTGAGCTTACTATCATTTATATGTGCATTAGAGCATTCATGCGTGTCTCTTAAATGTACCCCTGTACTCTGAAGGCTATGTAACGTAACTGGCCCTTTTTTGAAAAGCGCACTGACACCTTTGGGTAAAAAAAAAAAATTTCGCCCATAAAAATGATTGCCGCACTGATTCACTTTTGAATACTCTGTGGCAGACACCACACAACTGAAAGCATGCTCTGCTGAGCTCCACTGCGCAGGGTCAAAGAAAAACCGAAGGAGATGATGGACGGAGCGTTGACAATACAAACACTCACCCCCAGACAACTGATATGGGTTTAATCCATCACCGTTCTTTAGCTCACTCCGCCACCCCAGTTCAGACATGGCCATATGCAAATCAGTCTGACCCTGTGCCTCATGGGAACAGTCCAGCCTGAACTGCCAAGCCATGTCTTTCCTGGACCGGAATCATGCTTCCCCGGACCGGTTTCTGGCATTACAGCCGTCTTCAGCCGGGCTTGCTTGAATCCAGTGGCAAAGTGAGCAAGGGACTCACGTCTGAGCATACCCTGCCAACTTAGGGCGAGCAAAGAAAAACCAAAGGGGGTGATGGACGGAGCGTTGACAATACAAATACTCACCCCCAGTCAACTGATCTGGGTTTAATCCATCACCGTTCTTTAGCTCACTCCGCCACCCCAGTTCAGACATGGCCATATGCAAATCAGTCTGACCCTGTGGCTCATGGGAACAGTCCAGCCCGAACTGCCAAGCCATGTCTTCCCTGGACCGGAATCAAGCTTCCCAGGACTGGTTTCTGGCATTACAGCCGTCTTCAGCTGGGCTTGCTTGAATCCAGTGGCAAAGTGAGCAAGGGACTCACGTCTGAGCATACCCTGCCAACTTAGGGTGAACAAAGAAAAACCAAAGGGGATGATGGACGGAGCGTTGACAATACAAACACTCACCCCCAGTCAACTGATCTGGGTTTAATCCATCACCGTTATTTAGCTCACTCCGCCACCCCAGTTCAGACATGGCCGTATGCAAATCAGTCTGACCCTGTGCCTCATGGGAACAGTCCCGCCTGAACTGCCAAGCCATGTCTTCCCTGGACCGGAATCAAGCTTCCCAGGACCGGTTTCTGGAATTACAGCCGTCTTCAGCCGGGCTTGCTTGAATCCAGTGGCAAAGTGAGCAAGGGACTCACGTCTGAGCATACCCTGCCGACTTAGGGCGAACAAAGAAAAACCAAAGGGGATGATGGACGGAGCGTTGACAATACAAACACTCACCCCCAGTCAACTGATCTGGGTTTAATCTATCACCGTTCTTTAGCTCACTCCGCCACCCCAGTTCAGACATGGCCGTACGCAAATTAGTCTGACCCTGTGCCTCATGGGAACAGTCCCGCCCGAACTGCCAAGCCATGTCTTCCCTGGACCGGAATCAAGCTTCCCAGGACCGGTTTCTGGAATTACAGCCGTCTTCAGCCGGGCTTGCTTGAATCCAGTGGCAAAGTGAGCAAGGGACTCACGTCTGAGCATACCCTGCCGACTTAGGGCGAACAAAGAAAAACCAAAGGGGATGATGGACGGAGCGTTGACAATACAAACACTCACCCCCAGTCAACTGATCTGGGTTTAATCTATCACCGTTCTTTAGCTCACTCCGCCACCCCAGTTCAGACATGGCCGTACGCAAATTAGTCTGACCCTGTGCCCCATGGGAACAGTCTAGCCCGAACTGCCAAGCCATGTCTTCCCTGGCCCAGAATCAAGCTTCCCAGGACCGGTTTCTGGCATTACAGCCGTCTTCCGCCAGGCTTGCTTGAATCCAGTGGCAAATGGACCGGAATCAAGCTTCCCAGGACCGGTTTCTGGCAGCCACAGGACAGCTTGGTCCGAAGACACCCAGCATGAGGCTGAAAACCAAACCGGGCAAAGACAACATAATTAACTACTGTACTCATGTCTCCCTCAACGATGATTTAAAAGACAGGAAGCAGAATGGCAAGAAGTTATCTGCTGTCCTCTCCTCCATCAAGGGAAGAACGTCTTGGAAAGGGAGCACCAGCTTCCCGCAGTGGCTGTATCTGCTCACAGAGTCGCCAGATCCTATAAAGTTGGGCCATACGTGCATAGACCCATGCCCTTGGCAGCATTACCTCTGGTGCAACCAGTCGTTGCCGCCCGGTCAGGCTCCAGATGGACCTGTACTTGTTTTCCCAGTACCCGATTGGAAATTACTAGACGGCCATGTAATCGTAACCGTAAATGCAGCACCACTCGCCACACTCACTGATCAAGCGCCCCACCTCCAGTCTAAAGCAAGCAAACAAAAGGAGAAATCGGCGGCAGAAGGCTGATAGAGTGGCGATCAATATACGTCATAGTGCTGAAATTAAGAGTCACGCCGTTCTTCAGAAATGGACCACTTTCAAATGCCTGCCAATGAGAAGAGCCCAACCTGCTTTTCCAAAGGAGATGAGTAGTCCATGGGATACCCCATAAATTAATAAAATTCACGTCCCAAACACAAGCAAAATAAGAGGGGCCACGTTGAACTTCCAGTGCAAGCACTCTTTGCATATGTGGGCAGCTACTAGGAACTCCTCAACTCGCACGTGGAGGCCCATGCTCAAGCACAGTTCCTCCCTCCCTACACAAGAAGGCTGTAGCTAGCAGACAACATCGCACTCGGGCAGTGCCGCTACCCCACATAACCGCATACTTTAAAAAAGTTCCACCCTTGACCTCCCTCTAATTGGTCGCTCCTCTGCAAACCGAAGGAACAAGCATTTACAATGCAACGGTCTTGCCTTTGCAAAAGTTAGAGCTATTGGCATTGTAAATGACAACATTTTTATTTATGTGTTGGCTTTGAAAACCGATAAATAAATGGCATTGTCATTTACAATGCCAATAGCTTAATCTCTCGCAAATGTGAGACCTATTGCATTTGCACCCACACACACACAGAGCCACACACACAGAGCCACACACACACACACAGAGCCCAACAGACAGAGCCCAACACTCACAGAGCTCAACACACACACACACACAGCCCAACACACATACATACACACACACACACAGCCCAACACACACACACACAGAGCCTAACACACACACACAGAGCCCAATACACAGACAGAGCCCAACACACACACAGAGCCCAACACACACACAGAGCCCAACACACACACACAGAGCCCAACACACACACACAGAGCCCAACACACACACACAGCCCAATACACACACGCACAGCCCAACACACACACACAGCCCAATATACACACACAGAGCCAAACACACACACAGAGCCCAACACACACACACACACAGAGCCCAACACACACGCCAGAATATATATAACAGTTAAAAAAACACAACACCTGCACGATATACAGCTCAACTCAAGTTCCCTCAGGCAGAAACCTGCAATATCCAAAGTCCACTGTGAACTACCAGGCTGAGCAGCCCCACTAGACACTCTACATTAACATGGGTTGTATTGGAAAGTTGCAAGGCCCAGACTGTCTTTCTTTATGAAACACCTATGTAAAGTTAACGTACAGCCTCAAACCATTCACTAAATATAGTTTGGATACATTTTCCCCAAGTAAGAAACCTATGCAGGACGAATCACCAGTACATGTCAGGCGTAGGCAAATACTTAGAAATCTGAAACCTCCCTCCTAAACAGGGACAATTAGCTCGTCATTTATCCCTATCCAACCTCCATTCAATAGAATACCATATTATAACATGGATGGGTGTACAGGTATTTCCATGGCTTAGTTGATTACAAAATGTTTTTGAACGTTAGATATCCTTTGACACCACTTACCTGTGTTTTAACAGGAGAGGTGCTCTTAGGCACTGGGGTACCTTCAAATGTTTAACCTGAATGGGAATCTACCAGCACTTCTAGGCAGTAATACTTTTAACTGCGATTATCACCCAAATGCTGGACTTCTCTGTTTCCACTTAAAAAAAACTGCCAACTATAATTCCCCGATTCATTTATCTTTCCTTTTAGCTGTGAGCAAGCGTCCCCCCTTAGTCCAGGACACTTCTAACTTTACTCTGTCGCTTCGTTGTCTCCTCACCTCTCTCCGTTGGAACAACGTTCCATTCAAAGCCCGAGCGCCACCATGTTCCGGCAACAACCACTAAGCATGATGGGAAATGAGTGTCGCCCCGCCTGGCACACCAATGGAAGCAGCGAACAACTGACTACTCACCATGCAAGAGGCCTACTTCCTTTGAACATGTTGGGAATAGTAGTTCCACCGTGCAATTTAACCGATGCAAACATAGGACTATACGCTACTGAAACATGGCGACATCTTGCAAAGTATTGGAACGGAAATGCAGAATAATGCTGTAAAGCTGACTACCATTTTCAAAGAGGTTGGAAAAGAAACAAATCACCTAGTAACTACTGCAGATGTCTTTGAATGGAGAATAACAACAAGTACATGCCTGAAAGGAAACTCACCGCACTGGAAATGACAAATGTGAAAAGAGATACTGTGTTTTTAGTTCCCCCTCTGTACCTGGGCCGGGCTGCACTGTGTGGAGAGGAGGCAGAGTCTGCTCACGCTGCCTGCCCACGCCAGTCGGCCCTCTGATTGGTTAATAAGGTACACCAATCAGAGAGCTGACTTGAGCATGCAGGCAGCGTGATGAGGGGCTGCTCTCTGCCGATGATGTCAGGGAGAGAAAGAACACCAAAAACACACCCCCGAATCCCGTCTTGAACTGAGTGACGCCCCTCTCCTCCAATGTCAGGCCTCCGTTTAGGAAGCCCGCCAATGGAGAAGAGGGGCGGGTTCAAGCCCCCACACTAAGAAACATAAGATCTCTCCGCTGCCAAATCATACCCCATCGAGACAACTCTTCTATACATAAAAATCCATTGAAATGCAGTGTTTACTTTAACAGTTCATCTTGTGAACCAAGTCTGCAACCTTATTTTCCTTCTTCACCCTTTAATTGCGCCAACACCACCTCAAAATGAGACAAAGAAATCATTAAGCCTAGAAAATGTGGAAATCGTTTAACAAAGCAATTTATAGCAGCTGAGACTGAACCACTCAACTACACTCTTAGAAAGACAAGCCGGGACGTGTAAGCGACCTAGGCAGCCTCGTTTTCACTGGAAATAAACAGTAGTGTCAAGCGTTTAGAAATGGCAAAGAAGAGTCCTTTATGTTAACAATGTACAGGTTTGCTTGGGAGGGCCTGCCTCACTGTCCCCTCCATCATTTTTCTCTCTCACTCTTTTCCAGCACTGATAAAGTACGCCACTTCATCCCATGCAACCGCTTCGTTTGTAAACAATGCACAGTGGTACATGCCTGTGCACTCAATGCAGCTAAATCATTCAGGTTAAGGAGCCTGCATGATACACAACCCGAGTGCTCATAGCGCAGCGAGGCACACATGGTTACCAGAGCTGCTGGTTGAACGCCGCCTTGCCCATGCGGGGCTTCTGGTCTGAAGGCAGCCGGTTCTCTGGTAGTGTCCCGCACAGGCAGGTCATGGAGAATGCAATGGTGCCTCATGCTTCCCCACGACCCCCCCCCCTCGCTCACACATCCCGGAAGCTTTCTAGTAAACCCCCGCCGGCAGCGCTGTCTCACGCCGTCCCGCACAGCTCAGGGACAAAGAGGCCGGGCCGCCTCTCACCTGCTCCAGCTCCGAATTGTATTCCTCGTCATCGGCGCTGACAGACATGGCCATCCCCCGGCGGGGCCTGGGCACTGACAGCGGCGGAGCCTCCTTCCCGAAGAGGCGACAGGCCCCTCACACCGCAGGCGGCCTCATGAATAACATGCACCGGCGCGGACCAGGAAGAGGCTGAGCTCGGCTCTTGACCAATGGCAGCCGGCCCACCTCGCCGCGGCTCCACACAAAGGTCTCCCGCCGGCAGTGACGACAAGGGGCGGCCGCAGAGCCGGGCGTGTGCGGCGCAGCGGGGTGCTGTTTACACCGAGGGGTGGGGGGGCTCCACCCGGCACGGAGCAGAATCGGAATGCACAGCGCTCTCGTGCCAGCTGAGACACCCTTCCCTCCTTGAGGAAACCTTTTAAACACACACATATCGAGTTCATTGTTATATGTGGTACCGGTCCCGCGCACCACACGGTGGCTGAGGGAGAATTTCTCTTTGCGAACAAATTCATCTGATTAAGCGCCACGACTCACATTATACAGGCGCTATGCACAGCGACCTAAGGATGAATACAGTGGCAATCCCGATTGTATCATGGGCCGGGCTGAGCTGTGTGGAGAGGAGGCAGAGTCTGCTCACGCTGCCTGCACACGCCAGTCGGCCCTCTGATGGGTTAATAAGGAACACCAATCAGAGAGCTGACTTGAGCGTGCAGGCAGTGTGATGAGGGGCTGCTCTCTGCCGATGATGTCAGGGAGAGAAAGAACACCAAAAACACACCCCCGAATCCCGTCTTGAACTGAGTGATGCCCCGCTCCTCCATTGGCTGGCCTCCGTTTAGGAAGAAACATAAAATCTCTCACTGCGACTGCGCAAGCGCAGCATGCGCAGGTCTCGACCTAAAAAGAGGCCGCCTACCCACGACTTCTATCCCAAAACATACTGAAGCTACGGCAGTACAAGCGTGTCCAAAATGCCATCTGAGGGTCGCCCACCACTGGGACCCTGGAGAGTCCCGCAGGGGTCATCTGATTGCCCCCTGGGGACCGTGTGTGATCACATGTGCAAGGCATCGTCAGCTCCGCTCAGTTTCCAGCTAGGCCATTAACCTCGCCTCTTTCAGAACCTATTCTGCGTCCCGCGGTGGCACATTTAACGACGGTGATGACTGTGGGTCTAATCTTTAACCTGCAGAAAGCACCAGGTCCAACACTTGTGTTACTTTGGTAGGGCAGATTTAAGAGGTGCAAATGCATCACTAATATGATTCTGTTTAAAATCATATTTAATTAATTGTGTTGCATAGTTTTTAATTTAGTGCCAAGGTTTTAAACTTTTCGGAGTGCAAATAGTTCTCCTTTTAATATCAATCATTGTTGTAAAGTCTAGGGCCCTAGGCCCCTATATTACAATGCTGAGGACCCAGACACTGCTTATTTGGTGACTACAACTGGCCCAGGGTAAGTGCGCTGGCTCGTTACATTGGCAGGGTCCCTTGACTATTGATGTGATTGATGGGCTTGGGGTGGGTGTTAAGACAGTCCCCAGGGAGGAGCTGCAATCTTACATGACCAGTAGGACATTTCATTCGGGCTCCTGTCTCATTTTCACAACATATGTGTGTATGATTTGAAAGTTCAACATGCAGAATAACACAGCCAAATCGAACAAAACCACCTGAACATAACTGTTTACATTCTACAGCAAGTTTCTGTTGGCTCGCACTAAGAGCTGTCTAGTGAATTCTGTTGCAGCTTCTTACTGTACCAACTGTATTCAAAACGAAAATTATCTGTTCGCTGCTTCCAGATATTTGCATGAAACTACAACCTACTAAAGGGAAACACGAATGCTGTCATAGCCCGCTTCTTGGAAAATTTCGATACGAACAAAGAACAGGAGGAGTTTCCGCATTAGCAAGATATAATAATAACAACAACTTGATTTAATATCAATACCTCTCTGCCCATTGCAAGATGACGGCTATTGCATCAGCGCACCAGTGTAAACGTCATTGTCACAAATGTCACAAGCTGTGTGCCAGTGCGCTGCCTGGACATGGGTAGTTGAGTGCGTTTGCTGGGCTTAATCGCTGGTATTGACAGGTGCCCGCCTAGGGGAGGGCAGGGCCGGCTCTAGGCATGTGCAAGCTGTGCACCTGCACAGGGCCACCAAACCCCAGGGGCCACCACACCAATATATATCCTTAATATATTTATCCTCTAAGGATGGATACATATTTGTGTGGCGGCCCCTGGCAGGGATTTGGCGGCCTCCGGCTCAGTTCCACTTCTAAACACCCTGACCCCCCCCCCCCTCTTTACTGGGTTCCGCTCTCTGCCCCACCCGGACCCCCTCTTCCGGGGCCCCCTACCTATGCTCCCTGCCCAGGGCCACCATGACCCTAGAGCCGCCCCTGGGGAGGGGCGCCCTTAGTAGCGCCACAGGGCTGAGCCTCCTCTGGGGCCCCTGGCCAAGGAAGGGGGTTGGCTGACTGGGGTGATGTCATTGGGAGGTCTGAGAAATGAAACGTAGAAGAAAGGAAACCTAGCAGGCTATTTAAGGCCGGGGTTTTGTCCTCTTTGTCCCCTCTGACTACAGCCAGCATTACAGAAGCGTCGGCGACGTTGAAAAGGTGTCCTGCAGGATGAATTGGAGGGGGCCATGGCGTAGTGTTTAAGAGCACCGAAGTGTTAGCTCAGTTAAGTAATCTAGTAGTGCTTGGAAGCCCAGTACATGGGTTCGATTCTGGATTGGTCACATTTGTTTCTATTTGATTTTAATATGTACTTTCAATATTAAGTTAGGATCAGCGCGCAAGGGGGTTTTGGGGGGCAGCCGAGCCTCGAGGTCTGCACCCCGGGCAGATTGGGAGGGTGCCAGCATGGCGGCAGACATCTTGCCATTTTGGGCTGCTTGGAGGGGCTCTGGACTTGGCAGGGCTAGGGACGGCCCAGTGGCGCCAAGGTGAAGGGAGGGCGGAGCCTCACGCGGCGAGCCTGGTGACGGCGGCCCCAACACCCACGGGGCACCAGCGGCCTGGGGAGCCTCGGCGCTGGAGGAGCAATACGCTTGTTTTGTTGATGTGGCTGGCAGGGGGCAGTCGGCGCCACCGACAGGAAGGGGAGGTGGAGCAGGTTCTGTGCAGGTGGTGGAAGACGAAGATAGCTTAGAGGAAGGAGAGTTGCGGGATGGTGCGGGTGGAGGGGGATGTGATAATGGTTTTGATAGTATTTTACAGAGGTCACAGGGCCTGCGAGAGCGGACGGCCCGGACATCACGGTGGGAGCCGAGAGAGGCGATGTTGGAGAGGCATGGAGGAGGACGGCCGGTGGAGACATTGGTGGCAGGTACGAGAACTGGGCCTGCCGCGCCGTGTTCGGTGTCAGTGGGGGTGGGGGGGTAAGGGGGGTTGGGGGTGTATGGCTGCGCAAAGGAAAGTATGTGACAGACAAGGGGGTGGGGCCTGAGGTGGGGCTCCAGGAGACAGTGGGCAAGGAGGCAGGCGCGGCAGGCAAGGAGGTGCCGGGGGAAGGGGATAAAGGGGTAGTGGCGACCGGGTCTGCTGGGGGGGCAGGGTCGGCGGGTGCGCCGGGAGAGGACGTCGCAAAGCCAGAGAGTAAGGAGTTAAAAATTAAGAAGCTCCCATACATGGGGGTCATAAAGCCATTGGGGGCCCACCTGATGTTGATTACGAAGGAACAGATTTGGAAGGAGGAGTACGTGGAGATACTTAAGTTGCTTCACAGGGAGGTCAGGGTGAAGGAGCGATCGAAGGAGGAGGGGTATGAATTACAGAAGAGGCCGAAAGTGCCTCTCACGATAGAGAACTGGACAGCGGCCTTTTTGATTTTTGCGAGAAGTTTCTGGAGCGGTCGGTGTCCTTGTTTAAATACATGGACGTCATACGCAAGGCCCAAATCACGGGGACGGGTTTGCCTGGGCGCAATATGACGAAGAGTTCAGGGCACGGATGGCCTGGGATCCGGAGGCCAAGTGGGGCGAGCTAGACACCGACCTTTGGCAACATACAATGGGGTTGGCAGGGTCGAGGAAGACCATTTTTACAGCTAGTGGACTTCCCATCATCTATCACCCCTTTCAGGACCGGCCCACCAGCGGAGGGGTGGGGGCAGGGGCCAAGAACCAGTCCGGCACCGTGGGTCCCTGTTGGGATTACAACAAGGGTTTGTGTACGCGAGAGCATTGCCGTTTCCAGCATGAATGTTCCGGCTGTGGAAAGCATGGACACTCCCTGGTCAGGTGCTGGGACGCGGCGGGCACTTCCAAAGGGGGTCAGCGAGGGGCAGCAAGTGGGCAGCAAGCCAACTCCAATGAGGCAGCCGGGACCGGCAGAGGGATAAGGGTCCTGGGCCTAAGGGCTCATACACCGGTTAAAGTGGATCGGCTAGTGGCGGCGCTGTGCGATTACCCGGACCGGGGGCCGCTGAACGTCTGCCGGGGGGGATTCCGGGAAGGGTTCAGACTAGGGTACGAGAGGCCCAGGCGGAGGAGGTGGGCTGACAATTTGAAGTCCGCCAAGGAGCATCCGGAGGTGGTGCGGAGCAAAACTGGAAAAGGAGGTGTGCGAGGACCGCATGGCGGGTCCTTTTGAGGATTGGCCGTTGGAGGAGGGGAAGGGGCAGTTTCGGTGGATACAACACCTGTCTTGGCTCAAAGGGGGCTCGGTGAACGATTTTATCGACGGGCGGGAGACTACGGTCTCATATTCCTCCGTTGATGCGCCCATGGCCTTGGCAAGGATGGCAAAGTGCGACATCAAGTCAGCTTTCCGGCTGCTCCTAGTCCATCCAGATGATTGGGACCTGCTAGGAATTCAGTTTGAAGGCCGCTGGTATGTGGACAGAGCATTGCTGATGGGCTGCTCAATGTCAGGTGCCCTTTTTTAGTGTTTCCAGCACGTTCCTGCAGTGGCTATTTACGGAACGGACGGGTCACCAAGGTGTCACACACTACCTGGATTACTTCTTTTTTGTCGGCTCCCCCAGTTCTGCAGACTGAGAGGAAGCACTGGACAGGTTCCAAGAGCTCATGAGGGAGTTGAGGGTGCCAATGGCGCCGGAGAAGACAGTGGGGCCAGGTACGGCGCTGTCCTGTTGGGTATCGAATTAGACTCGGAGGCTATGGAGGCCCATTTACAAGTGGAGAAAAAGCAGCACATGCTAGAGGTGTTGGAAGGAATGTTGGCACGACCCAAGGTTACAGTTTTGGAGATTCAGGTGTTGCTGGGCCACCTTAATTTCGCATACAGAGTGGTGCGTGTAGGGAGGAATTTTTGTAGGAGGCTGGCCAGGGCTCTGGCAGGGAGGCACCCGCTGCATCACCACGTCCGGATCCCCGCGGGAGTCAGAGAGGATTTACGGATGTGGTGTTTTTTCTTACAGCTTTTCAATCGAATCCCCATGCAGCGGAGGGAGGCGCTGGTCTGGGACGGGCAGATTTTATCGGACACGGGGGGAAGTAACGGGTTCAGTTTGTACTGGCAAGGCAGGTGGTGTGCAGAAAAGTGGCCTCAGGAGTGGGCGGGGGGCAGGAGTATCGCCTTCCTCGAGTTTTTTCCTTCGGTGGTGGCGGTGGCATTGTGGAGGGAGCTGCTGGAACACAGGAGGGTAACTTTACACGTGGACAACAGGACGTGTGAGGTCGGAGGGGCGGTTAGAAAGGGCTGTGTTTCGACATGCGGATGGCCAGTGGGTGTCGGGGGCGCAACTGCTGGCGGCCCTGCGCAAGGCATTAAGGGGGCTGGGGCTGGACGGGCAGCAATTTGGGACCCACTCTTTTAGGATCGTCGTGGTGTCGGGGGCGCATCGGCATGTGCGTGGGGCGAGGGGGCATTATGCGGCTGGGTAGGTGGTCGTCGGACTGTTATCGGCGATACACCGGGATGCGCCCAGCGTTGGAAGTGCGAGGGGGATATGGTTCTGGAGTACTTACTGTTGTTTCTTTTTTAGGTTCTGGGGCGGGTCCCCTCGCCAGAGACATGGCGGTCGGGATCGTGGGGCATTCGTTTGTTAGGAGGGCCCAGGTGCAGGCGCAATCCAGTTACTTTGGAGAAAATCTGGGTTTCAACCCTACTGTTTTTACGATACATTGGAAGGGACAAGGGGGCATGGTATGGAGGGACTTGGTACCCACGCTAAACTCCATGATGGTAGTGGGCAGGTGTCCTGATGTCTTATTGCTACACTTGGGTGGAAATTATATGGTGAGGGAGACCGGTTTGGTGCTGACGAGGGCCATGAGGAGGGATCTGGGGGAGATAAAGAGAAGGTGGGCAGGGTGTGTGGTGGTGTGGACGGAGTTGTGCCGCGTCGGGTGTGGAGGGGCGCGATGCATCCTCGGGCAGTTGACAAGGCGAGAAGGAAGGTGAATGTGGAGATGGTGAGGTTCTGTAGGACCTGGGTTTCTCGAGGATTTGGCACAAGGATCTCAGGTAGGTTGCCCCGGAATTGTTTAGTTGTGATGGGGTCCATTTGTCCCATATAGGCATGGATCTTTACCTGTTGGAGGTTCGCGAGGCGTTAGCCCGGTTGTTGGAGGTGCGTTAGAGGTCGGAGGGGTTTTGCTGGTTTTGGAGGGTGCGGGCGGGATGAGGGGGGGCAGGAAAAGTAGGGAGGCGGTGTAGCCACCTACCCTCCCGACTTTTCCTGGGTGGCGGTTTGGTTTTGGAAGTTGGCCAAGTTTGGCTGGAGTTTTTGGTAGTTAGGTTAAGTTGGGGAGTTGGTTTCAGGAAAGGGGAAAGGTTAAACAAGTTGGAGGTGTTACATTGGTCCTCATTAGTTGCAGTTGCAAGAAGACGGATAGGAGGTTAGGTTTTGGGGGTTTATGAAGGTCAAAGGTTATGGGTTAAGGTGGTGTATTATGGTGTATTTATGTAATGTATTTGCATTTCATGTATTGTGTTTTGCAAGGTGGGGGATGTTTTTATCATGTGGGGATCGTAGGGGTGGGGGGATAAAGACCAAGGGGTCAGGAAACTCGATGTTTAGAGAGGTTTTAGTTTTGTAAGGCGGGGAGCAAGTTAATAAAGTTTGTGATGTGCACCTGTTTCAATAAAGCGGCCTTTTACACACACAATACGGTTGTCAGTCTGGCTCGCCCTCCTTTATCCCTCACAATCGATTTGGAATAATGTTGTTGTGTCAGGCGCTATGGTGGCCAGGACCGTGTTAAAAAAGGCGTGGTTGAGGGCGAGCCTGTATGTGGCTTGCTGGGTTTCATGTGGCGTGCTGTGTGTTTTCGTAAGTGATTAATTTCTTTAAAGTTTTCCGGTTCGCATGCTGTAGGGAAATGCATGTTAGAGTACATATTGCACGGAGTATAATTTTGCATTTAAAAAATGTGTGTGTGTTTATCCGGAATTGAATGACGTTAGCAGGCATGGGGATATGGATCAGTGGTGGAGCTCATGCTTCCCAGGTACGATGCCCTGTGCTCGATCGTATAATTTAGCATTTTAAAATTGTTATGTGCTCACTTGGGTATAGTGTATGTGTTTATCTGGAATCGAATGACGTTATCAGGCATGGGGGTGTGGCTCAGTGGTGGAGTGCATGCTTTGTAGGTACGATGCCCCGTGTTTGATCCCCAGCATCATAACTTCCAATGGTATTTTGGTGAAAGACAATATTTCTCTTTCTTGTAAATAGTGCACGTTTTCTAATATTACATTTCAAGATCTAGGCATCCGAGACTCGGAGCCCTAAAAAATGCAAGCAATAACCATGCTTCTCTTGACTGGATCCTGAAAATCTATTTAGACGTTTTAAAAATGTATTGGTTGTTTAAAATGTATTCATGTATCTCGTAGCTGAATTTGGCAGCCCCATCAGAGATAACGTATACACATTCTCTCCGCTCGCTATCTTTGTTTGTAATTCTTTGAGACCAAGACATGATGTTTACAGTTTAAATGTTTTAGGTTCAGGGAAGCGAACAACTCGCAATTTCCCCTCATTAGCCCTTCACTGTGCTGATCGGTGGTTGGGAAACTGCGCATGAAACACATTAGCTATCTTTTCATGTTGGCAGCCACTGGCCTTCCTTGCTCATACTGACAGCAGCGTTCGCTGGCGGGGGAGTTGGTTCTAGTGGAACTAGCTGGTGGCGGTGAACGGCCCAGGTTAAAGCACACAGCATGGTTTCTTATTGCAGGGAAGGGTGAATGTGCGTGTCTCGCTGTGGAAAATTGTTGTGAAGGTCCTGCCTTCGATGCATCACATTTTATCTGCATGTTTTGTGCACGTATATATATCAGGTCTTGCCGGTGCCCAATTGCCATAATATTCTAGCTGGCGACCTTGAAAGGCAGGGCAGGTCACAGGATGGGTGTTTCGGCACAGAACAGGCAGCTCATTGTGCGTTCGTGTCGGGGAGGATGCCTAGTTAAAGCGAGGCCATGCTCATGTCTGAAAAGAGGCGTGGCTTAGTTGTTAAAGCGGTTGACGTTGGTCTGGGAGACCTGGGTTCGCGTCTAAAGGGCCGCCCTAATGAGTGTATATGTATTCCTTCCGCTGTAGATTTATGCAAACATCATGAGGTTGACTTCGGTTTCGGAGACCCGGGTTCGTGCCTAAAGGGCCGTGATAACGAAGGTATATTTCTTCAGTCCGCGTAGACTGTATGCAAACTGCATGATGAGGACCGGAAGTAAAAAATAACTCTTTTCAAATATTTCATTTTAAACTTTGCTGAGGATGCGTAATATCCGACTAAGAGCTCAAATGTAGCATTTTCTGAATGGCATATAAACTGGTCGGATGTAGTGACAGGCATGGGGAGGACAGAAAAAGGTCCAAGGTGAGCGAACACAAGATGGGAGTGACTCAGTGAAGGAGCACAGGTGTAAGTGTGACAAATCAAAGTGGGATCGCAGAAGTCAAGTACTGGGTGAAGCGATCCATTGCTTTCAATGGACAGGCCGCCAGGGTCTCAGACCCGGTATTAATTCAAACTGATTTTTAAATGGGTCATATACTCCGATTTATAGGAAAAACGTTGATGGTATCTCAACAATCATAGTAAAACCATGTTGGTAATTCCTGTTGGTGAGGTGGCTTCGTTTTACGTTTCATGTTCACCTAATTTCCTTATGAAAGTGTACTTCCTCACTCTAAGAAGGAGGTTTTGGTGTTTTTACTAAAAATCACAAACAATATGTCTCACAGAGAGGCTCCAATACCTTTGTTACTCATTTATCTGACGTAAACAACAAGCATTGGCAAAGACAGTGGGTCAGGTTTGTTCTAGGGCCTGGGTACTCGCAAACATTCTCCCCGGGGGCCGCAAAGATGGGTCCATGGTGTGACTGAGGGCTGCACTAATGCCAGCAGCAGGGGTGGGTAAAGTGGGTGAAAGGGAAATAAATTATGTATATCAAGTGGCTGTCTTGAAAAATGAAGGTGTCTTAAAGTTAAGGGCCTAGTACCTTCCTTTCTCCAACTGTGAATAACTTTTGAATACGTGCTTGCTGTATATTTAACGGTTATTTCAGGTTAGTGCTGGATCGAGTCAACCGCAGCCCAGTGCTGCTGCTGCCCAGCGGGCTGCATGTAAGAGCCATAAGGGCTGCAGGCGGCCCCCAGTTCAAACTTTGAGTATCTCTGTTCTAGGGTATATCTGCAGTCATGTGATGTGTCTTGCATACAATAAATCTCACAGAGGGGCAATCAAGTACTAGTCAGGGGTCTATGCCTCTTGAAATGATTGTTTGGCCACAGCTCTTTATGGTCCTGCTCCTCAAAGCCTCAAAGGGACCACCTTGGTCACAAGGGATGTAACACAGGAGCAAATGTGAGATGGCAATGATCACCGATAAAGGGGCACAGGAATAAATGTCAGATGCCAGTGTCTGCATGTGGGGGAGCATAGGACCGATAATCAGGGTGGTGTGTTAATTAGTGACGAAGCACAGGAGAGAATTACTTTACACACGGTACAACCTTTCATAGTTTGCATTTTTTGTATATTGCATGCGAAAAAGTAATGTCATAGGATGAGATCGGGGAGCATTATATAGAAGCTGATGCAGAAGGGATGCAGAAGGATGCACAACGACTCAGTGGAGTAGGAAACTTGAATTTGGTCAGAAATAATTTGCAAACAAGCACATATAATTTGCAAACAAGCACATTTGGAGGTTACAAGGACGCAATAATTAATAGGTGGCGTGACAGCTAGACCTGCCGGATTGAAATATGGGACTACATGGTTTGAATCTCGGCGCTGCATCCAAGCTACAGTTCCGAGGCTTGCTGTATGTATTGTATGTGTGCAGTCATTGGGACGAACCTCCTCAGTCGGGGGTAAATAAACTGCTTCTAATAATCTGTAATAAAGGCAAAAGCTCGCCAAACACTGATGGTTTGTTTTTCTCTTCTCTTTTTATGATTCTGGGAGCAGGAACTACAGGATGGCCAACATATCGGTACCAGCAGACATGGGAAGGATTCTGTGTCCCGTGTGGTAACTGTTTGGTATGGTAGAAGCAAATGAACTCAAGGGAGTTAAATCCAGCTTCGCTGTGGAGTAGCATAGCCCTATTAAGTAGCACATATATGGTAAAGAAAACGCGTAATGTATTTCCTTCCCACGGCACCCTATGGGTCCTTGACAAGGACAGTTGACCACTCCTCATAAAACCTGTGGCTTATCACCCAAACAAAGCACTACTTGTTATTGGGATGAATTGACCATTCACCCTCACAGAAGTCTGATACCACTTGGAAGAAAAAAGAAAAACCTCCATAACAATGTTTGTCAATTACGTAAAGCTACGTGTTTTTCCTCGTGGGAAAAACCTTGAAAATGCAGTTAATCGAAGCCTGGGAGAAGGCAGAGGAGGGAGGCCCAGCCGCGGTGGGGAGCTCCTTGAGAGATCTCTTGGAGTCTATCCCTGGCATGTATATGTGCTATTGATCTGCTTGGTTTTAGCGGGGAACGTGTGATCATGCCTGCCTGGGCAGAGACATGCAGGCCCTCTCCTGACACACTAATGAGGCGAGGTTCCGGTTTACATGGGCGGGAACAGGACTAGGGTTTATGGTCTGCCACTTGAAATGGTACGTGAGCTGACAATGCTGGGGAGGTAGATCCAGTGGAGCCTTGTTTCAGATTTAATATGATTTGCCGGGCTGAGCGCCCTGGCAGTACTAACATCAGCCGTTTGTCACCAAATTTTTCAGTATGTTCTGGTCCAATACTCCTGCCAGGGGCCATGTCAGCTGTTTGTCACAGATTTTTCAGTATGTTCTGTCCCAAATACTACTGTCATGGGCAATGGTGGTTAATCTCCTCCAGGGTAAAAAGGTCCAGCTAGAGTCGACTTGGTCAGTTTAATAGGTAGTCTCCCATTGGGTTCTCATGATCCCACTAATGAGTTTAAAGAACCCTCGCAAAATGCTTCTGGAGGCGCTCGTAGGAAGAGGACCGCGTTCAACCCAAAGTTGGCACAATCAGTCTGTGAACATGCTGAACAGCATATATTCCGTTCCATAAGGGTGGTTAAAACAACTTCCAGTGACACTTTATAGGGGCAGTAGCTGTACACAAGCACAGGAGCAGACAAAACAAAGCCGTAGTCAAACATCTAACTGTTTGTAGCGGCACATACCCCAGCACCAAACTACAGGATGAAGAAAGCAGGGCACAGTCGCCACAAGGTGGTGGCCAAAGCAATAGTCCTTTAAAAACATGGGGCTAACATTAGAAGCTAGTTTAACACAACAATAAGCACCTGGGAGGTGAAAGTGACTTAGCATGCATTGTTATCAAAGTACATCGCTTTGTAGTGAGTTAGTGCTCTTGAGAAAGTGTAAAACTAGAACAGTATGGGGAGGGGTTCCTCATAGTTTATTACTAGGATTCTCCTGGTGATCGGGTATCCAGGTGGCAGTGCTTCCTTTGTGCAACAGTGAGGGCAGGTGCCCAATATTCTACTCTGGTTCCCACTATTCGAACATAAGTGCTGGTAGTGCACAGTTCAGGCTTTATCTGACACCAATTAGGAACTGCCAGGGGGCCAATGCGGTATTCAGTGCCTGTAGTTAGAGTCGTGGTCAGAATCATTTTTCAGCAAATTTCCTGCGGGAACGGGCAGGTATGCCTCGGCTGGAACCTGGGGAAAAGGTGTTGCATGGCGGGGCCTGCTGGTATGCTGTGCACAGCGGACGTCTCCAGAAGTATGTTTTCCACTGTTGGTGGGCAAGAAGGACAGGTGGTGAAGTTATCCAGCATATTATCCAGTGTATGCCATTTATAAAAGGACAGGGATGTCCTGATGAGAACCTGAGATAAATTGTTGCAAAGCAGGGCCTAATGGCACGCTGGGCACAGCAAATGTAAATGCAGTTATTAATGGGCAAGGGGTCTGAATGGGACCCGGGGGAACGCTGCTGCTAGGCAGGGCCTACCGGCATGCTGCGCTCTGCGGACGTTTCAACAGGTATGTTCTCCATTGATGGTGGAGGACATAGACATATGGTAAATGTATCTTGCGTATTTTCTGATGCATACCGTTTATTGGCGGGTAAGGGTGTCCGGGTGGGACACACCGGATGTCACATTAAATGTTCGGGACGTTCTGGAAATAGTACAGTAAACGGGCGAGGGTGTCTAGATAGGACCCTGGGAAAGGCTAAAAGGATGTTGCAAGGCAGGGCCTACCGGCATGCTACGCTCAGCGGACGTTTCAAATACTATGTTCTCCACTGATGGGAGAAAAAAGGTGCATGGGATTAGGTTATACCGTAGATTTTCCAGCTTATGGCATTTATTCTAGTCAGGAATTTGGCATTGTTCTGTAAGAATAAAATACGTCTGTAGGCATAAAAAAACCACAAAAAAACAGGTGTTGTGGACTACTTACCACCGATGCCCTCACTTTGGCCTTACTTGCGTTAGTCATGTCTAGGCTTGACTACGCGAACGTATTATATGTAGGCATCCCTGTTTACCAACTTAGGAGACTCCAGCTGATTCAAAACCAGGCCGCCCGTCTGATTTATCATCAGCCGAGAGATCAACATGTCCAACCGCTTTTAAAGGATCTCCACTGGCTCCCGGTCTCTGCTCGTTGCAAATTCAAGCTGGGTTGTATCATCTTCAAATCCCTCTCTGGTCAGGGCCCCGTTTTCCTTTCTTCTCTGCTTCATCCCTATGTCCCCTCCCGCACCCTCCGGTCCTCCCATATGGCCCTTTTATCTGTTCCCAGATTCAAGCGGAAGAAACACGGTGGCCTTAGGTTTTCCTTCCTAGCCCCGTCCTTTTGGAATTCTTTACCTCTTCCGCTCAGGCTATCCTCCCCCTATTCCAGTTTCAGATCCTCCCTCAAAACTCACCTCTTCACTGAAGCCTACAATTAAATTCTTATTTATTGTTATGTTAGCCCTGTCTCTCTCTGCTCTCTCCAAACAGCGCCAAGGAACCTAATGGTGTTAGTGCGCTCTACAAATTAATTTAACATAACATAACATAACCATGGTCAGCGTCTGCGGGGGGAGGGCGAGTTCGCCAGGGAGCTTCTCACCCTGTGGCGGAGCGCTGACAGTTAACAACAAAGACGTATGCACAACAATGGAGGTGCAGCCATTCCATGGACCCCAGGAGGGGATAGATTTCATGTGTGCCGTGGATCGGCGGGGAGGAGGGACTGACCTGCCGGTAGTCCTGGACTCTACTGCCCTAACCCACAATGTATGGACTTAGAAGAACATTGGGGAGGCTGCCTGTGTGCAGGTACCCGGGTGGGCTGGTGCGTTATGCGGTGCCCTGGATGCCAAATAGTGCAACTGTTGGCTGTAGCTCGTTGGGGTCTGCCGGCACAATGTGCGCAGCAGAGTGGTACATTGATGGCCGAGACGGCCAAGTTCAAATGTACGGCCAAGTTTTAGTGTACGCCAAGTTAAAAAGTTAAAGTGTAAAGTTCAAATGTACGGCCAAGTTGTTCTAGTGTATGGCCGAGTTAAAGTTAAAATGTAATGTTGTACCTAATTTCCTTACTGCCGTTAACATGTTGATGCAGCTAAAGTGTGATGCTGTGAATAATTATTATATATCCAAGAAGGATACTTTCCTTGGTAAAGCTCTGTGGTTTATTCCTTGGATTGATGTGAATAAAAAGCTACGCCGTGGACAACATATCTTGATTCTGAGAGTTCTTGGGCGTAGTGGGGGTAAGGTGCCAGCATTTGGGGAGGAGGGAATGTCACGTTGTGCGCATACTATGACAGGCGCCCCCGCGCCTAGGGGAGGGGCGCCCTTAGTAGCGCCACGGGGCTGAGCCTCCTCCAGGGCCCCTGGCCAAGGAAGGGGGTGGCTGACTGGGGTGATGTCATTGGGAGGTCTGAGAAATGAAACTTAGAAGAAATGAAACCTAGCAGGCTATTTAAGGCTGTGCCATGGGGGTTTTGTTCTCTTTATCCCCTCTGACTACAGCCTGGATTACAGGAGCGTCGGCGACCACCCACCCACCCAGCAGAAGAGCAAGCTTTGCGGAGCGCTGACAGTTAACAACAAAGACGTATGCACAACAATGGAGGTGCAGCCATTCCATGTACCCCAGGAGGGGGTAGATTCCATGTGTGCCGTGGATCGGCGGGGAGGAGGGACTGACCTGCCGGTAGTCCTGGACTCTACTGCCCTAACCCACAATGTATGGACTGAGAAGAATATTGGGGAGGCTGCCTGTGTACAGGTACCCCGGTGGGCCGGTGCGTTATGCGGTGCCCTGGATGCCAAATAGTGCAACTGTTGGCTGTAGCCAAGTTCAAATGTACGGCCAAGTTCTAGTGTACTGGCGAGTTAAAAAGTTAAAGTGTAAAGTTCAAATGTACGGCCAAGTTGTTTTAGTGTATGGCCGAGTTAAAGTTAAAATGTAATGTCGTACCTAATTTCCTTACTGTCGTTAACATGTTGATGCAGCTAAAGTGTGATGCTGTGAATAATTATTATATATCCAAGAAGGATACTTTCCTTGGTAAAGCTCTGTGGTTTATTCCTTGGATTGATGTGAATAAAAAGCTACGCCGTGGACAACATATCTTGATTCTGAGAGTTCTTGGGCGTAGTGGGGGTAAGGTGACGGAATTTGGGGAGGAGGGAATGTCACGTTGTGCGCATAATATGGGAAGGGAATGTAGACTCTTTAGCTAGGAGCAACGGGGCCCAGCAGCCACCTCAAACACCGACCCCGCATGCTGATTGATTGACGCATGCTGCTGAAACAGCACCTCCGGCCCACCAGGAGCCCGGGGAAACACACTACTCCCGTCCTCTACTCTCGTAGCTATCCCGAAGTGAGCCCATAGCCCGGCACCCCCAGTACCGATGAGTCACGGGGGTGGTCGTCCCAAAATCATCCTACCCGGCATTCATGCAACACCCGGACACCTGTGGTACCGGCGGACCACATGGGCAACAACATGGCGTGGAGGCTCTGCGCAGAGGGCCAAATACACACCTGGACTACTCGGGCTGTGTTAGATTGCCACCCTCCTCTCCCACAGTCAAAATCTCCAGAAGGGGCAGGTCATGCTTGGCGGCTACACAACAACAACACCCACAACTCCGCAAGCAACGAGGCCCGTCCACTCTACAATGCGCACCCTGGGGGCATAGGGGGCATGACTCACTCCACACAGAAGAAGCTGACCAGGCTAACCAGCACGACGCCAGACCAGAGGGCCACCCCCTGTGGAACCTCATTGACTAAAGAGGATCCAAAGGCCGCCGCCCTGTTGGAGGGTCCCCTACGGGGCCACCCCGGGCAGTCTTGGCATTTATCGTAGCTAATTAAATAAATAATGACTGTGATTATCTGTCAAATAACAGAAGATCGATTTCCTTAAAATTGACCAGCCTAGTCCTTTCGAGCTACCTAAAAGGGGCAACAAATATTTTGCTTTAAAAACTCGCATCTGAATGCACATTTTGAGACTAGAATGAAATTAAATATATTTAGAGTTATTAGTGCTGTAAATATGCTAAAACCCAATATTCCATTTTGGATTTTAGTGAACAAATCTGACATCTTTAGTCATTTAGTGATTTTAAGAACTGATCATTCACTGTAGGGGTGTGAAGTAAACAATTATTGTTTGGCAACCATTGAAAATAAATAGAGAGAAAGTAAAAAAAGTCTGTTTAATTTGGACATTTGTCCTTAAAACCAATACAAATCAGCACCATATTCATAAAACACATCCATTGAACCCGTTCTATTTGTTGTAGGGTTAAGTCAAAAGTGTAAATCTTTCTCATTGAACATTAAAGGCATCCTAATCACATAGTGTTTTCAGAGGAGTGAACGCTGGTTAAAACATAATTTACAAAGACGGCAAACTATAAAATCCATTTAAATTATTAATTCATACAAATACATATTTCTCGCAGATCGTAAAAAACGCCCCAAACCTACAAGAATTATGTAAGAACTGACTGCTCCCTAACACATCAATTACAAGAAGCACCATGTTTTGAAAAGAAAAATGGTCTTAAAAACTTTAGATGCTTAATTATAAGAAGAGAGTAATCAATCAGAATATGTATACTAGTACATTCTCTATATCAAGTCCATATGCAATATCATTTGTTTTCCCAATTTTTTTCAGCCAAAATTGGGATGACCTTGAAGAGATTCATACCTATTCTGTTTTAAAATTTTCTAAATGAAGTAAGGGATCAGGCACATAATAAATATATGAGTCCATATCCAAACAACCTAAAGAATACACCGTCCTTTGAATGGAAGTTTTTTTTGGATAAGTACTCTCTATCTTTCTGATAGGCCAATACTCAGGTAACTTCCCAGGCTCACAACTTTTGTGCAAAGGGCTGCCAGCTGGTAATCACTTCAGAAGATAAAATTGTGTGATCTTTTACACTTTGTACATTTCCTCTCAGAGCCTGAGCCCATTTTAACTCACTTCGAAGGACTTCAATCCAATATACACATACTATCTTTTTGGGACTATCTGTCTAGGAAAGATTATTTAAAAGTTTAAAAGGCACATTTTCATATATACCTAGTAGATGAGTTTTACTTTACATCTGATACTCTGCATCATGGATCCTTTTAGAAGATTTAAGATTCTTTTGATACACATATTTTCCAATGACTCTGAAATATCTCCTTAGTCTATCCATGTTATGTGAGACCCATAAAGTACTAAAGGAGGTATTTAATACAAAAAGGCATTTAAAAAAGGTGTGACTGACAATCCCCAATACATGCCATTAAACTTAATCAGAGAGCCCACTGATAAAAAGGCCCTAGATCTTATATCCTGCAGATGTGTATCTCCTAACAACCTGGCATTGAACTGCAGCCGCAAATACTTACAGGACCTATTTTCATCTATTTTTGTATCGTTATTATGCCAATTAAAGTTTGACGCTTTTTTCCACAAATTAGGACCTTTGTCTTTTCTTTATTAGACTCAGAAGCAACTTTATTCGGACTAGCTAGATCATAAAAGTTTAAAACCAATAAATCGACATACATAAGTTCAAACTGCAATAAAGTCGTACAGCAGGCTGATTACAATTAAAAGGCAATAAAAAGACCATTAAGAACAAATGACCATAAGATATAAGAAGCCCATGCAGGCACAAACAAATAAAAGAAAGTATACCAATTAACACATAATCAGCGTCGCCCTCTGCTTTATCACACATTGAATGAAAGTGGCTGTTAGAAAACACATTTTTTCAAGAGGGAGAGTCTGTAAATAATTAAAAGCTGCTTTACATTATCGAATGTTGGCTTCTTTTAAAAAAGGTAACAAATAGTGCTTTCTCTACAATGAATAACAGTTACAGAAAAACATATAACGAATCGTGATTTCTGATGTATGATTGTCACAGAGATAGACTGGTAGGCAACGGAAATAGGAGCCTTGGCGAAGAAAGGCGGCTAGAAAATGCATTGTGCATAGTCTGAATCTGACTAACAAAAATCTGTGGTACTCATTATACACCCAAGTGAGGTCACATTTGATACCAGTTTTTGCACAGATCAACATATGCACCTGGAAAGTAGGCATATCAACCACCCTTCGAATTCTCCCATCCGTGCGACTAGCTAGAAAAGTATTCTTGAGAGAAGTGTGATAGACAGCTGCCTGACTGCTAGAAGTGAACAAGTCTTCGCGTCCTAGACTAAGGCAAGTGTTGCAGATATACTTTACCCAGGTCATGGTCAGGCTTTGGTCCAGTTTCAGACAGTCAGCGAGCACAGCTCTGTTAAGTGAAGTCTGGGTTCTAGACCAACTTCTGAGTCACAAGAGAAATGATTACAACCTTATAAAAATCATGTATATACGCAATTCAAACATCAGAGTGGCAGATAAAAGAGTTGGTATTCCTGGGAACAGATACAAATATTTTAAGAAACCTATTTTCAGTTGCTTCTAGGCTTCGCTGATCATTAATGCCCCATAGCCCGGTCCCATAGGCGGCAATGGCTTTGTTGATGGCCACGTGTTCCTTGATTGGCTTATGGCCGAATCTACGGGCAAAGTTAAGAAAAGCCTCAACAGCTTTAGAGAAAGCAGTGGCTCTACTGGTCTTTAGGTGGCCCCATGCTAAGAGAGTGTCAAAAGGAATACCTATGTATGAGAACAAAGACACAGTGCTGACCTTTGAGCTATAGACTCAAAAAAGCGATACTAATTTTTTTCTTAGACCCAAAGATTATAATATACGTCTTGGCCTGAGTATTCCTCAGATCTAAACTGGTCATAAACGGACAAAAAAGATCCAGCAACAGTGTAGGCCGACAGCTGTTCCAACCATTGGAATAATATTGTCTGCATATCTATATTATTTCTCACATAGTTTAATGCACAGTATGATTCTAATTTCTCCTGGAGACCTCGGAGAATATAATGTAAAATAACAAGGCCACCCCATACATCAGACAGAGAATATGAACTGCTCTCATTTTTAGGGAAAAATAATTTGTTAAGTTCAGGCATCTAGGGAGATCTGTTACATAGACAATGAAAAGGAATGGGGCTGGCACACTGCCTTGACGAAGATCATTATTGATTTTTATTCTTTTGGTTAGTCTGCCCAGGCGATCCATCCCCACCTTGGTCCAATTTCTGGTCTGTAACACCTGGATCAGTTCCCTTGGAGCATCCCAGAAATGTAATTTCGCCCATAATCTTCCCCTATCCACCATAATTTCAAAGGCCATACGGAAGTCCACACAGCAGCAGCACAGTCCTTTGTTGATTTCTATAGATTTTTTAGTTAGTGCCCATAGGGCAAACCAATTATCCGTAGTGGAGGATCCTGCCCGGAAACCAATTTTTTCCATGGGTAGCATTTGTTTTTTAGGACTCCATCTTCAAGCCGTTCAAGAAACAATTTTGGAAAATATTTTTGATGGCACATCCAGCAGACTAATTAGCCCATAATTTGCCTTGATTCTGCCATCTTCTTTCTTTAGTAATGGTTCTATCACAGAGCCCCTACAGGATTCCCTGATAATTCCCATTTCTGCTATCCGTTGATACAAATACTTCGTATTTTCTGCCCACCAGTCAATATCTGTTTTCAGTACAACTGCTGGCATACTATCGGCCCCAAGGGCTCTACTAAACACTGCTATTATTCTTCATCTGAAGAGAATAACTCAGAGGTCTCTACACCAGTGATATATTCATATCTCTTATCATTTACAAGGAGTGGGTCCTAGATTTTTATTCACATGAAATACCAAGTCTTCTTCTGTAATAATGTGAGTGGGAGACATAGCATGTGTTTCAGAGATATTATTCACTAAACCCCAAAACCTTTTGTGATCCCTGGCTTGTCTAAGCTCTAGCATTTCAGTCCATTTTTTATCAAGAAAACTTGCTTAAATATTTTTAATCAGGTCGTATATTGTCTTTGAAGCCGCCTGACTGTAATATTAGTCCCCTCCAATTGACATGCCCTGTGGTGAGCCTATAATTTCCATAGCGCTTTTTTGCATTTCCTACACTCTTCATCTAACCATCCTCAAATTTGTTTAGTTGCATAGTTATTCCCAGCATTACCCCCATGTGTTCAAAAGCGCAGAAAGAATTTGAGGACAAGGTGCATAAAAAATGCAAACAAATATATTTTATTACTGAAAGCACTAACATTTGCATTAGGCAAAGATGTAATTTGAAGTTCACTGAGCTCTTGTAATTGCTTAGTGCCCAGTTGAGTGCTTAATTCATGAGGGAAGTCAATAGCGAAAGGTGATACTGTTTTATTTAGTGGTGCTTACCTTAGTGTTAAAGCCCCCTGCGAAATCCAATGGTCACTGTCTTCGTTGTGCAATATCTTAAAATCCTTAAATAATCTAAATTTTCTGCAGGCAACAAACACATATTCAATCGGATGGGGCTAATAATCAAACCTGAAAGTGGCTCTTGCTGGTGTATCATGGTTTGAGAGACCATTCCAACTTATTAGGCTGCTCCAGCTCAGCCAATCACCATTACCTTTCGACTAACTCCCTGTCGGCCTGGTTAGTAAAAAAACGAGGTGAAATTGACAATAATTTCATGTTACATACAATTGCATAGAACTGACCACCACCCACTACATTCACAAGGAATTGGTTGACTTTGATATACATGCCCTTTCCAGGGTTCTTCGCCATGATGGGGGTGAGATCAGTGGGCAGAGGGTAAAGGACCACTACAAGCACGGCAGGACTGCGTTGGGGTTACGTCAGAGAGTTTTCCACCAGGGAGTACTTTCGTTTTTTACACAAGTACTTAAGATGCAACGGGAAACATCCTGTCATGGCAAGCAAGTGCAGAACTGGAATATTACCATTAGGGGAGGAAACAGGAGCAGCGAGGAACACTGTTGGGCAGGGGGCAAAGGCACAAACTTCAATTAATTTGGATATGTTGCTACATTGGTTGCAAGTTTGCAGTGAAACAAAGAGGGTTCAAGTTGGGATATAACGGTCCATAAAAGGCTAGATAAGCTGAGACTCTTCACTGAGGAAAGACGTGAGATGGGCCAAGCTAATGAAGGAGGTGGATAAGGGGAGAATGAAAGGTCAATTTGCAGAATGGCCATTTCATTACCTGATCATTTTGCTGATTGGTGTTGTGCCAAACAAACAAAAAAGGTGAATTCCCTTTAATTCAACACTCATCCTTGCCTGAGGGTAGCTCAGTCAATGATTATATCTCTCAGGAGTTGACAGCTGTGTCCTATGCTTCTGTGGATGTGGATTTTCAATTGGTACGAAAGGCTGGCACAGGGGAAAACAGACATTAATTCCATCTTTAGGATCCTCTTCATAAACCCTGCAGACCGTACACTGCTTGGCATACATTGTTAAAGACAAACAGTGTGGCTGACCATGATTAGGCAACTTATCATGGTTAGGCACCTCAGTTTCAAAGTCAAGCTGTAAGTCCTTGGTTTGTGCCAAACACGCCCGGAGCTCGCCACATGCATGCTCCACTGTGTAACAGTTACCAGAATTTTGATAGAAAGGGACGGTGCATCAAGTGACGCAATTCAAAAAGGTTCCAATTTATCAGAAATTAAGTCATTTATTCTTTTCAATCTTTAAAAACCTAAGCCAATGTGTTTCGTTCCATTGGAACTTCGTCAGGGCTCGGTAATTTCTTGTGGTTCCAGAAAAAAGGTCCTAAACCAGGTATTTCAAACGTTTTCAGGCCTAATTCTGTTAAACAGTCTTGTATACCGATAAGCGAGGACATTTTTCTCAAAGGTCAGAAGCGGAAAAACAAATATAAGTATTTTCAGTGAAATGCGTAGTTACATAAAGAAGGAGTAGGAAATATACACACCATGCAGATACCAGAATTGCATGTGAGTGAGAACTCGAGTTCTCTGAGACGAAGGCGGACGGATGGCCGTTAGACGGGTATGGCGCCCTGTCGGGCCTTACTGGGGGTTATTCATGCCCCATTGCTCTTGAGGACGAACGCCGTGATATCGGTTTGTCGTCATTACTATTCTGACCGGGGGTTATATATGCCCTATGAATACGAAGGATTACGGGCTGAACTGCACTTATTAGTTATTTGGATCACCTGAGGTCGAACGAGATCCTCTGTTATAGAAGTTAGTTGAACTTGAATCATAATACTCTTCTGGTCTATGATTGAACGCAGAGGTACGAGTGCCAAGACTCTGGGCCACTAGAACCGCTTCTGATCTTTGAGAAATAATTTTCCTCGTTTATCTGTATAAAGACTGCTCAAGAGGTACGTGTGCCAGGACTTTGGGCCACTAGAACCACTTCTGACCTTTGAGAAAAATTTCATCGCTTATCGGTTTAAAGACTGTTTAAGAGAACGAGGCCTGAAAAAGTTTGGAATACCTGGTTTAGGACCTTTTTTCTGGAATCACAAATGATTACCAAGCCCTGACGAAGTTCCAATTTAACGAAACACATTGGCTGAGGTTTTTAAAGATTGAAAAGAATAAAGGACTTAATTTTGGATAAATTGGAAGCTTTTTGAATTTTGTTACTTGGTGCACCGTCCCTTTCTTCAAAAACTGCTTGGCATACAGTTGAGAGCTGGTTCTTTGTGCATAAAGAACTTCCAATGTAGGGCTCTGTCTCATGTGCGTTGTTGCGGTTACCCATTACCTGGGAGTCTTCCTTTTGGTTGGTTCTGCTGAGCCATCAGAGCCTGTCTGACAGCAGCAATCTTAGCATGTAATGCTCATTTTGGGATGCTGATTGGCTTATGTTTGTGATTATATACTTCTTTTAATCACCAACTTTACCCTACATAGAGTGTGACTACAGGGGTCCCTTTTATCATCTTCCCATGGGGCAATTAGGACCCTAATTTGGGGAAAGAATGTGAGCTGGTCTCACAAAACTAATGAAATTCATTTTTCGCTTTTTGACAATATTCCACGTTTGCAGTGTCATGTGTTTCACCACGCATGCAATTCTGATATCTGCATGGTGTGTATATTTCCTATTCCTTCTTTATGTAACTACGCATTTCACTGAAAATACTTATATTTGTTTTACTGGGTTAAGAAACACCAGTTTGGTTACAGGATGACATAGGTCACCCTAACATAGTGGTAACATCTGACCGCATTGGTAAGATAGGAACCCTGTTTTCGTCCTGATGAAAGCCACTGACCCATTTGTGCCAAAGAAAAAAACATGCTGACGACGGAGGTGATGATAGGGTAATCGTTCCCCCAAACCCCACACTTCAGTTTTTAATACCAATTAGCACCCAGCGAATAAATGTATTTGGGTTATTACATTGGGTTTTAAAATCACTTATTCCCAGGCCCCCACTTAGCTTATTAGCTTATTAGACATACCTCCCTGTCTCCAATTGTAGGCCGCTCTCTATCAAACGTGGTTTTTAGAGAGCGAGGACTGCCAATGATGAAACATGACACCTGGTGGTGTGTGAGGAATGTCCTTTACATTTTTTGAGATGCCTAGCACTTTACTGACTTAGTGCTTTGTAAGGATATGTTTGCATTTTGTTAGTGACTAACCATTCAGGGTAGCTTCTTTTATGAGGGCTTTGTGGATGCTCTATCTCAATCTCAATGGAGAAGATTCTGTGGTCTAGCAAGCACCGGATGTGGACCTGGAGAAAAAAGGCAGAAATGTATCCAGTCAGGAACTCAGTGGCAGGCATGGGCAGGATGATGTGTGATAGACCATATAAATAATGTGACTAATTTCATTGTGTGCTTTAGCAAAAAAACGTTGTCCCCAGTTTCTATTGCATGCAAATTGCCAAGTGTAGCCTTTTACCGAAAGATTCTCTGGAGTTACGACCTGTCTGTGGGGAGATGGGTAAGAGGATACTGGAAGGCTGGGTGAGGGAGAGTTGTTTTTCACACAGAAACTGATTGCCTTACATTGACTTTGTTACATAAATTAGTACAGTTTCTGGGCAGAATTTGCATGTTGTGGGATGAAGTGGCATTGTTTTTTTAGTGATGATGGTATGGTTGTTCTTTAGAGGGTTTCGCATTTCAGAGTATTTGGGTGAAAAGGGGGAAATGAGTGCTTAATAGTAGGGTAGAAGTTTGCATGAGAAAAAGCTAAGGCGGACAGGGTAGGCAAGTAATCTTTAGAAAATACCCAAAGGAGGGATTGTGTCCTATGAGATGGTGGGAGAAATTTGAGAGTAGAGTTGTGTGTAAGGGAAGTCACATTTATCTAGACAAACACCGCCTTGCTTTGTACATTCAGAAGCGTGGCGTCATTTAGGCGAACTGCAGGGACCTTGTTTGATAACTTGTAAGTTACAGAGATATCCTTTGTAGGGTCATTTATCACTGTGCCTTCAAACATTTAACATACTTCTCTGAACTCCTCCGTAGATCACAGTTTGTAAACTTCACCCCACGACTTCCCAGGGTGCCAGACCAACATTTGGTCGGGTGGGAAATCACGATTTTAAACAGTATTGCAATTCCTTTTCAATTCTTCAATTCCCCTATACGCAGGCAGGGGACTGATGATTGTTTAACTACATCCTTCATGGTGTGGCCTGCTGTGCTGTGTAGTGTTCACAATCACACTTAGGCCTGCATTCAAAAGAGGCCTGCGCTGCCGGAATGTCCCTTTTTATGACAATTTAGTGGTGCAGGCCTCTCAATCATATCCATGAGGAGATGCAAAGCAACCCTGCATAGTTTTGCATGGCCTCATAGATATGGAGTAAAGCAAGGCAGAGCAAAGCGCTGCCTTGCCCTACTGTATGTCAAGGAGGCATTCCATGGGTGTTACTGTGGGTGTTGCCACTCAACACCCATGGATTTTGACACTGCCCAAGATTTACAACATCATGTAAACCTGTGAAAGTGCCAAAAACGTATGCAGGCATAACAACGAGAAATGTTTAAATTTCTCCTCATTTGTTTTTCTTTCCACATGTGCTGCATTTGCAGCACAAATAAAATGAGGAAAACACCTCTCTTGATTGTTTTTGTGCAGGAAAGTTCACCTTCCTGCACAAAAACAATCATGCCAACAACCGAGACACCCTTGCCATGGTCTAAGGGTGCCTGCGTTGGTGCTCTGTAGCAAATTGAGCGCCGGCTGAAAGGACAGGTTGCACCATATCTTGTAAATACGGTACATTCCTGCCCTTTTGAATTGGTGTAGGGCAGCGCAGCAAAATAACTTGCTGAGGTGCCAATTCTTTATACATGATGCCCTCATTATGCATGTGCCTGGGTGTTTTTTATTCACTATATGAAATGATTCTCAACTAACACAATTATTCTGACTTTTTTTCATATGTATGTTGTTTGTCGTTATTTTTTTAAATTTTAGATCATATGTATTTTAAAGAACCCTCTTCTAGATTAGAATAGTTTATTTAGTATATAGGTTACTATAATGGGACTGTGAACTTCCAAGAACCTCTTTAGAAAGAACATTAATTCTCTTGTTTATGGAGGACAAAATAAGCTAGCAAAGCGGGCCCACGCCTGGACAGTAATTAACAGCTATTCTTTGTGTAAGAAGCAGCCATACATGGACATAAGCTATTAAAGGACCCTAAAGATGATGTTCATGCATTTTCGAGTTGGAGGGTTTCCATCATTTGATTTTGTACCTAGAAGGTTAAACAGTGACTCTGGAATGTGATACAGACTTTGCGTTTACGCAAGCAAATCCATCAAACATTTATTATGCACCTGTTCTGGCCTGCTATATGAAAAAAGGAGCTGGTTGAAACAGCTGTTTAGTACATTAGGCACCCATCCCTGTAGAAAGGCAAGTGTTATATCAATGCAAGGAGCCAACGCCATATTAAGTATCCAATTTGTGAAATACCTGGCTATTGCTGAAAAGAAATTGAAAATTACATGCACAAATCAGGTTTGGAAAGGACTTTTAACAAAATAATTTAAGACTTGCGTTTTCTTTAAAATAATTTTTAGTGAAGAATTAAAGACAAGAAAATTGGCAACAATAGCAATACAACATCAATAGTAAATCATAACAAAAAAAGCATAACAGAATTAAATAGTTCAGAGTATGAAAAAGAGCAATATAAGTCAATAAATATACAACAAGTATGTTTTATATTAAAAAAAGTAAAAGGGGGAAAGAAGAAAGAAAAAAAAGAGAAAGAATAGCATAGTATCTAAGATATAGGTGAGTGTGCAGTAAGATATGTTGTGAAAGGTAACTTGAATAGATCAGATTACATTTTCTGAGACATTGAGAATGTAAATACCGTAGCTATTCTATGTTCATCACACAGAACATTCCACCATATTAATTTAGATAATTTAGAGGTGTCTTTCCAACAAGAAAGTGTCACCTTAAATGAAACAGCAATAAAAATAAATAAATAACATAGGCTTGGGGGAGAGACTTTCAAAATCGGACGAGGCAGTTCCAAGATAAACATTTTGCATTGATAACTGAATATTTCATTGAAAATGTTTTAGACATGTTAACGAAACAGATTCCCAAAATGTAAACACATTGGAACAACAGTGTAATAGGTGACTTAAAGTACCTGTGAAGGAAGAACAGGACCAGCATAATCGAGAAGAGGGCGGGGAAAATTTTGAGATACATTCAGGGAAATCAGACCTCTGTTATAAATAAAAAATAAAGGCTGCGTAATGAAAGCTGCTTTGGATGTTTTAAATATTTTAAGCCAAACTTCATACCAAGCAGGAGTGTGAAGTGAGATAGACAAATCAGTTTCCCACAATAGTTCAATAGTTGTTTTGGAACTTTCACGGATAGTCGATAAGATAATATATAAATAGGCAGCCTTGGGTATAGAATCATGAGAGATGTTATGTAATGGTGTATGGGGACTGAGTGATACCTGGAGGAAAATTAGTAGCTGTTAAATAAGATTGAAGAGCAGATGATATTAATATATAGTCATGTAAAAATGAACTTGGTAAATTGTATTGTGTTTGCAATTAGGAAAAAGGTATACCAAAATTATGCTGTACAAGCTGATGAATAAACATAATACCCTTCTCTTTCCGGTGTTTATAATAGAATGATATACACCAAAATTTGATACATTTGTTATAGCAAATAGAGGAAGCAAAGAAACATTGATGCTCATCAAAACCTGTAGAAAATACAGTTTAGAACAATTGTTGTGAATATTTTAGTATAGGATTATTTGATATGAAGGTGCAGTTATACATATCACTTGCATCTTCAAATGAGAAATCCATCAATAAAAATGCTCAAATACAATCCATCGTGGTATAAGAGTATCACAAAAATCATGAGTTAATCCAAAAAATAGTCTAATTAAAAATGCAGTGCTATAACTTAAAATCAGGAAAGCAGACACCACCCTCATTCTTGGGACATTTAAGTTGAGCTAAAGCAATACAGGATTGTTTATAATTCCAAAATAACTTGGTACAAATTTAATTGAGTTGAGAAAAATAAGAAGTAGGGATCTTAAAAGGTAACATAGATAGTGTATAAAGGACATGTGGCACAGTCATCATCATAATAGTATACAACCAACTACAACATGATAAATGAAGAGGAGACTATACTGAAACTAATTTCTGAAGTGTGAGTGTTAAAGAGTTAAAAGTATAACTAATTGTGTTCAAAATGGTGTCAGAGAACCACATTCCAAGATATTTTATTTTGGTAGGGCACCAAATAAAATTTGTGTTAACAAACATATATTGATAACATGAAGAGTTTAATGATAATATTTCAGTCTTAGAAAAGTTCTATTTATAACCAGAGATACTAGAATATAAATGAATTTTGTGTAAAAAAGGAGTTAAAGAATAAAGGGAGTTGGACATATAAACTAAAATATCATTAACATAAGCTGATAATTTGGTGTCAGTGAAATTATGTTTAAAATCTGATATGAGTGTGTTACAACAAATACATTTAAGGAAATGCTATAAAAAAGAATATATAGCAAAGGAGATGGAAGAGAACCTTACCGCGTACCCCTATGTAACTGAAAATATAGAGAAAAACGATTGTTGACAAAAATACTAGCACCGGGATCAGAGTATAACAATTTTACGAATGAAATGAAATTAGAGCTAAAGCCATACCATAGGAAAATGGTAAACATGAATTGCCAGTTAATTCGGTAAAAAGCCTTTTCAGCACCAAGAGACAATGCAGCTCGAGGAGAGTGGTATTTTGTAACAAATGCAATAAGATTTGCAAACATCCTAGCATTATCAGTAGCCAGTCTGCACTTAACAAAACCAGATTGATCAGTTTTTTTTACCAGTAAAGGAATAATAGACTCAAGACGAGACATTAGATTTTGGCAAGTATAGTGCAACCATAATTAATTAATGAAACTTGACAGTAGTTTTTACAGAGGGTGTGATCCTTATCAGGTTTGAGAATAAGGACAATCAGAACGTCTAGAACAGAACCAGTGGCTTTAGAATCTGCAAGAAAATAATTAAAAAGTTGAAGTAGCTTAGGGGCACAAATGGAAGAGACACATTCAATAGAAATACCTACTGGACCAGGAACCTTGCCTTTTTTAAGGATCTGAGGGCATCTGTTATTTCCTGGAGAGTTATTTCAGCTTCTAATAGGTTAAATACATCAGGCATATGAGGAGGATTAGGGAGGCCACTGATAACAATATGTATATTATGTCCTGAGGGGATGGTATCATCAGAATACAATAATTGGTAATAATCTTAGAAAGTGATAGAGATGTCAGCATCAGAGGTTGCCATATTATTGGGATGTTCCTTCAGAATGGGGCCAATTTTTTATGTTCATATTTGATATTTAAGAAATTAGTCAACATCTTGCTCACTTTGTTTTGACCTCTGCGGTACTTACATTTAACTTTAAGGAGGATATTACAGGCATCGACAGTCGCACGTTTGTTAAGTGCAGACTTGACTTTGATCAACTTGTGTAGGACAGAAGTCGATTTAGATGAAAAATTAGTATGATTTAATGGTTTACGTTGTTGTAATAATGTATTGTATTTAGCATGACTGAGTTTTTTCCTCTTTTCTGAGTAGGCTATGGTAAAGGCACATAAGCAGGCCTGAAAAGCATCTCAGGTATTAGGAATAGATGTGTCTGAAGGTTGATTAAATTTAAAAGACTCATTAATAAAGGTAGTAGCCTCTGAAAGAAAATTATTATCAATAAAAGAAAATTATTACATTTCCAGCGATCAGTTTTAGAATTATTTAGAGATAAATCAAAGGAAGAAAAAAAACAGGGGATTGGTCGGAGATAAAAATATAGCCAATCTCTGAGGACTGGATAGATTGAAGTAGAGATTTAGTAACCAAAATATAGTCAATTCTAGAATGAGTATGTTAAATATTGGAGAAAAACTTGAATTCAGAGGACTCAGGGTTACATGTTTTTCAAACATCAAATAATGGATAAGTGGCAATGGCAGATTGAAATGCTTTATGAGATTTGTCAGGATTAAATTTACATTTAGACTGTCTATCAGTAAAGGGCGCAAACCATTAATTGAAGTCTCCTGCAACAATAATATTAGGGTTGTCAATAGAAGCTAATGTTATCTTGATGTTGTTCTAAAAAACTTGGTCCAATTTAACAGGACCATAAATATTAAATAAAGAAGTTTGTCTGTTATGAATTACAACTGCAACTAATACAAATCGTTCATCATTATCACATTAAGTTGAAAACATTTGTGTTTGTAATAATTTATAAAAAAAGAGCAGCAGCACCAGCAATATGATTAATTGCAAGACAATATACAATTTGGCCTACCCATTATCGTTTTAATATAAGCGATTTACCATTGTTAAAATGAGTTTACTGCAAGAAAGTAACATGTGAACTTAATCTAGACAAATGTAAAACTACAATTTGATTTTAACAGGATGTCCCAAGCCAAGAACATTCCACAAGACAACATTAACCATATTGGGCAGTGGGATAAAAAATGTAGGAACACAAATGACACGATGCACATACACTGAAGGAAACATAAAGACACCCTTTATTAATAAATATGTAACACATACACAATGTAAAAGAATACGAAAAAGGAGAATAAAAGGCAACAAATAAGAAGGGTTAAGAAATTGACATTAAGATAAAGAAATAGACCAAGGAGAGAAGGTCAGATCTAAAATGAATAGCAGAAGAAATGAACATGGGACGTAACAGCACCAAGAGAAAGAAGAGAGGCAGAAAGTGAGAGATTAGGATGTAAAAGAGAAAACAGCCATGTAAAATGATTATAGAGATAGATAAAGGAAATTAGAAGAAATGTAAGAGTAGCAGGACTTAGTTAGAGTTATTTAAGAGCACTGGGCAGAAGTATCCATACAATGATGTGAAATACTTTGGAGAATAGGTTTCAATTTGCTAGGATCTTCAAAGGATCATGTAGTGCCCTCATAAGTAATTTTACATAAAAACGGATGCAAAATGCCATAACAAATGTGCAATTGTCTCATTTGTGGATGGAGAGCAAGACATTATTTCCTTCTGGCATTAGAAGCATTGGATAGATTTTGAGATATGTAAATATTGTGACCGGGCAATATAAGATGACGTTTTACTTTTGCTGACTTCAACACACGGATCAGGTCTCTAAATTCCAAGAATAATATTATAACTCGGGCTGGGTCTTGTAGATTGAGGTTTGAAGTGACCAAGATGATGTGCACTTTGAATTTTCAATCGTCAATCATGTTGAAAGTCCAAAAGCTCAGGCAGGAACTTTTTCAAAAAGGTAAGGAGGTCTGGGCCCTCCAAATTTTCTAGAAGGCCATATAGACAAAGGTTATTATGTCTGTTTCTATTTTCAAGGTCTTCAGTATGTAATTTGACCCCTTGAATATCTTGTTCCAGGATAGGAATCTTGGTAGTAGCATCAAGTAGATCACTTATGCTTTCCTTCATGTCTAAAACCTTCACTTCCATAGTATAATCCATCTATCTTCAATTTGTTGGAGTTTTTCATTGGTAGTATTCATGAAGGGTATTAAACCCCTCAAATCGTCAAATTTAGGGGCTCATTAGGATCGCGGACGGACTTGCGTCAGTCCGCGACCCCAGAGTAGGAGGGAACCTCCGCATGGCCTGCGGAGTTCCCTCCTGTGAAATTAGGATGTGACCGCCACCCTGGCGGTCACATCCTCTATTTTTACCATTGCGGCGGGTGCGGCTTCAAGCTGCACCCGCCGCAATAGTAAAAATGCATACATTGCATTTATATGCAGAAAGCGGCAGGCACCGTGCAGTGCCTGCCGATTTCTGCATACAAATGCAGGGGGTACCATAGGTACTCCCCATGTGCACCCCCCCTTCACGTAGGGGGCTCGCAACGGGCCCCTGCAGTGAAGTTCCACATGCTTTTCCACGGCGGAAAACCCGCCGCGGAAAAGCATGTTTTGAACCCCATTCTAATATGGCTGGCGGTGTCTGAGAGACACCACCACCATATTAGAGCATTTCCGCCGCGGTTGTAAGCCAACGCGGTGGAAAAGCAGCGGACTAAAACCAGGACCCACCAGCCATCCTAATGTGGCGGTGGGTCTTTGGTGGGTCCACAGCGGATTTTCCGCATCCTCTGGGCCGGCGGTGGCTTCCGCCGGCCCAGAGGATGCGGAAAATCCGCTATCCTAATGAGCCCCATAGTGTCAAGAACAGGATTGTGTAATGAGATAATCGATGGGTGGTTCATTTTTCACTCCCTTTTGGTTTAGTACCAGAATAAGAGGGCTTAGCAGTAGCTAAAATTTCACTGCCCTTTTCAGGGTGATGTCAAGGGTGATGTGTTAGCTTTCATGGTGATCTGAGCGTCCATATGATGTAGCAACAGCATGCAAAAATATATGCAGGTTGGGAGTGAAGTATGAGCAGTCTCCAAATTAAAGATAACAAAAATGTATCCAATTTGTGCATTATATGATATATCAAAAGCAAAGAAGGCACTCAAAAACCCATGCATGAGAAAAAAGATTGAGAGAAAAAAAAGGAAAGTAGCAATATCTAAGTATAAAATGTTGTGAGACTGAAACAGCATATAGGCATCTTTATTGGCATTTGTAAAAAAAAGTAAATCAGTGAAGAAAATGCCAGAATAAGCATTAAAATATGTCACTCACAGAACATTCCTTGAAAAGTCCATCTGATTTAGCTGGTAAGAAAAGAGAAAAATGCATAAGCTTTGCAGAGGGTTTAATTGCTGAAACGCCGATATGCGTCAGCAGGGAGCCATAGATTGTGAGGCGCATGTTCATGAAATGGTGGCCATTTCTATCTTAAGAGAAAACTACCAGCCTGTGGCACGGTGGAGAAGCAGACCAGGACAACTAGGTGCTTTGCAAGGGTTTTGGGTTTATTAACAGTGGGCTCAAACAAAAAAAATAAGGTTCTGGGGGGAGGGGGTGAGGGGGGACAGTCCTTAGCACAAAGATTTCTGGACTCGTTGTTTGGTCCCGCTTCTTCTTCTCCTTTTTATTTGGTGGTAGTCTGGAGTTTGGTTCTTATTTCGGTGACTGGAGGGCTTGCTGTCCAGGTACTCGTTGGTGGAGAGGACCGTGGGGAAAAGGGGAAAGAAATGCAAAGAAAAGAAAACATAAGGAAGGTGTTTTCACCTTCTATTAAGTGACACGGGAAGCCGGGGCAGTGTAGGGGGTTGCCACCTCTGCCGTCACCAGTGTATCGTGCACTTAGACTAAGTAGAGTAGGAGTCGTGGTCTCTACCTCCCTTTACACCCCGCCCCTAAGTCCCTCGATTGCGCGGCCCCACACAAACCCGAAGCGTCCCCGTACCTTGTTTATCCACAACCCTCCTGGGCTTTGGCCGGAGTCTCCACGTTGCCATGTAGGGTCTGGCTGCCCGTCTGTTTCCCCGTCCGGCACTGCTGCATTGGGGTGCTCCTCTTGGGTCAACGAGACTTCCTGTTCCTCTCGGCGGTTTCCTTCCCCATCCGACGGTGGTACAATGAAGGTCCTCAGCAGCGTCTCCTCCCGAGTTGCTCCGTGGGTTCGTCCGATCGAACGTCAAAGTCCTCTTGCGTCTTCCGTCTTGAAGCCGCTGGGATCATGTGACTCCGTCACATGACTTGGGAAGTCCAGTCCCTTAAAGGAACAGTGCTCCTCTGGAAAGGTCTGTGAATATAGAAGTGGAGATGGGGAGAGATAATGGGGAAAGTGTTCCGCTGAGGCGTCCCTGGAATGCGCGTCCTCACACCGCCGTAGCTCTGGGTCGAGGCAAGCACACAAGTAGAGCCAGAGCAGCTCGAAATGCTTCACTGACAGTCAAAATAATTCTGATGTAAAGCATCCGCCCTGAGCATATAGTAAGAGACGGTATTGAAGACGAAAATGCTCCGTACTCAAGTGGAGCTCAGCCCATCGCCGTCATCTTCCTTGGTGCTCAGACCTCGCCCTCTTAGACTTGCTTTTGAAATGAATAATTCTTGACATGGTAATGTAAGCTGATTTCAAATGCAATGGTTTTAACTAAGTGAACATCAATACATTTTTGTACCATAATATAATCACATGTGGTGGGCCCGAATCGCACACCCTTGGGCTCCCCACCTCAGTAGATTAGGTTGTATGTTTTGGTCCTGATTAATTTTCTGTGGCCTTTTAGTGAACATAAACAGCAATAAACATGTTGATCCTCTAATAAAGTCTAAGGTTATTATTACCTTAGGAAATCTCTTCTAAAGGTGATACTGGCGCTCTTAGTTAGTTTTAATCATAAACCTTTGCCCAATCTACAACTACAAGTTACCCCTGCAATGCAAAGAGTGGCTGCGAGTGGCAAGGTAATCACCTGACCACCTGGCAGACAAAGAATCTCCAAAAAAGAGCCCCTTTGAGGGACCTGTTGGGCATTGCAGGGTTGTCCAGCGAGAAGCTGATCCAATGATGAAGCGTGCCACTTCCATGGTTGAGGATCTTCACATCATATTGAGTGTGTCTCCATTGACCTTAAACTGGTGCTACAACCTATATTCGGCACTTTAGACCTAAATGACAGAACTGCACACTCTTTTATGAAAGCTCAACCCCTGAATCCCATGAGTACATGGTACCTGTAAGAAAGGTTTCAGTAAAATATAGGCTCTGATATTGAATTATTTTAGTCATTGAACTTGTCCTTGCAGCCCTCCCAGTACAATGTCAATATCTATATAAGAAAAAGACACTAAATGACTCTGTCCAGGAAATACAAAACATTCCTTGGTCTTATCTGAAACTGACTATTAAGCCACAACAGTATTGGTGGGTGCAGGTCGTGGCACCAGAGGATTTTTTTCATCATCAAACTTTCCTCTAGATCAAAAGATGGGCAGAAACAGGAGTAAGAAGGAGGCTGAGTCAATAAAACAATGATAAAAGGTGAAAAGAGGTATTAAAACCAACCTTCAAATGTGAAAAAAGAGATAGGCGGTATAGGGTGATGAAAAAACAACTTAAAAGTGCAATCACGACTAGGAAGCATGGGTATTTAGCAACCCCAATGTCGAATAGTGCCCTTTTCAACATGGTCAACCCTACTTTTTGCCTGGTATTTGATGTGATTTCGACTGGAAGTTTTATAATGTTCTGCGAGTATTATGCAAACATCAGGAAAAAGTATCTGGTACCAGTGTTAAGGGGAACGGGGTTTGCACGGTTAGGCCGGCACTCCTTTTTCTGCAGCTTCTGGGAGGTATTAGAACCACTTTTCATGTTGCGAACTTTCTCGTGGCAGCGGTACGTATTAAAGGGACGAAGAAAAGATTAGGTCTTATGGGAGCTGTAGTTTGAGTTCGATAATGAAGGAAGTTGTGGTTTGTCTTTTAGTCATTTGTTTATGGTACTGCCTGTTAATTTTATTTTTTAGTATTTCGAATAACTTTTTAATGTATTTTTAATGCTTACCCACGTAGGGAAATATTTGAGTGTTAGTACTGTTTCTTGATTGTAGTCCTATGAAATGATTTTTAAACATAACAGATTTTAAGAAACTTTTTTTAAGGTTCTGATTACGATATGGTATTAATGTGTTGAATATGTATCTGTGCCTTTTTATGATATTAAGTTATCGAATAAAGTATATGACTGACTGACTGACTGGAAATGCAATGGGTTCCTGCTCACCAGGCCTCCAGTGCCAGATTTCCTTTCCCAAAACTGTACAATTTTTTCCACATTTGGGAATACCTGGGTACCCTCTGAAAGTTCCTAGCAAATGGTGCCCCAGGTACCAAGTGCCTGAGCTACTAAAGAGGGTCCCTAAAGGTGGAAGCATGAATTGTGTCAACCTAAAGGCCCCCTCACCGAGCTTACACAAACTGCCACTACAAGCTGTATGTGTTGGCGCGAACACAATTGAAAACACCACTTGGCATCTTCTGTGTGCCATGGCTTCCAACACTACATGCAGCATAAGTATAGCACCCCTTACATAAGCCTTACCGCACTAGGGCAGGGTGCACTATATTATATATAAGGCTCCCTGCTTTCCATTTTTACAGATTTTTACATATAAATTCTGACAGAAAACATTTATTTTCCTATCTGTATTTATTTTTAAATGTGGATAAAAACGGAAATTGGGTGCTTTTTGAGTAATTCTAAATACTGTCTGCACGACTGCCAAGTGAATAGCTGTGTGGCTTGATAGGTAAGGGGTTAAAAAAAGAAAGGAATTTTAATAAAGAGGCTTAAACAGCAGTAGCTATGCACAAGGCTGATATTGAAATGTGCATATTTTCTTAAAATTGCATTCATTTAATCTTCTGCGGGTGTTTACAGCACTGAAACCTGGCAGACATTCAAGCATGAGTGCCTATTTACGGTTAAATAAACGTGGAAATATTCTAATTTCAGCATCATTTTTCCCCAAAACCCAAAAGCAATAAGGATAAATACAGATAAAATTAGCAGAAAATAAATATGAATAAATACAGACAGAAATGTCAACAAAATAAATACCATAAAGCCCTAATTATATATGAGGGCGTAACTACACAAGTGAATATGACCCTGTGCTGTTCAGTTCCATTACTGCCAGTACAAGTGATAAGTGAAGCCATGTCAAAAGCATGTGCTGGGCACTGGTGAAAATGAGTTCCCCAGCTACGTGAAGGCTTCACAGAAAATCTGGATGTATGGTATCCGGTATCCCGCATTAATAAACCCACACTGATTCCAGTGTCAGATTTAATAACACATGCACAGAGAGGGCACCTTAGAGGTGCCCTCTGAAAACCTACCAGCCCCTGGTGCTGACTGACTGGATTTCGTCAGCCTGCCACCAGAGGCGGGTGTCTGTCCCCAATGGGTGAGGGCCTTTGCTCTCAGGAGGCCAGAAACCAGGCATTCTTGGATAGGGGGTGTTTTCACCTCCTCCCACAGAATGAGCATCGTGAGGTCTGAACTTCCCTGTTGGTCCCACCCGACTGGCATCCCAGTCCGACACTGCAGCATCTGTTCACGTAGGCCAATCCCTACCCACTTACCCTGGGCTCCCAATGCTGCTTTGCACCACTGCACCCGGAGGCCCACGTGCCACTGGAGATGACTTGCTGGTGCTGCCTTAGACCTTGCCTGATACTCACTTCAAGCCTATGCGGTTGGTCTGATAAGTTGCTGCAAATAACTTTGCCGTATTTTTTTCTCCTTCAGTAGGGTAATGCACTGTTGACTTTTTAAATGCAAAAGTATTTCTCTTCAAAAATTTAGTTACCTGATTGTATTGATTCTTGTGCTTAAACATATATAAAGATACTTGTTATTTTGATAAATTGATGTGGATCTCCTTATTGATTTTTGTGTTTGCGGATGCCTCACACTCCTCTCTGATAAGCCTAAGGCTGCTTGACCCCCTAGAGATTGCTAGAGCAAGCCCCTGTCCACTCGTAAGGGAATACCCAGACTAGTTTTGATGTGCTACATAAAGACCCAGCTTCCCACTTTAGTGGTGCAGTGGTGGGGTACAAGACTTGCACTTAACAAAAGGTTCAGGTAGAGAAGTCAAATAGATAATCTAACTTCATGCATACAGTCAAAATAAGAAAGCGAAAAGGGAAAAAGAAGAAGCCTATATATTCAAAAACAATTTCAAAAACAGTTATAATTTTTTTTTTTTTTAAGTCCTCATCAAGTAAACAGATTTCTTAGAGTATGGAGAAGTCGGGGCCCCTTTATCTAGTTTGGATCCATTCCAAAACGACCGCCTTGTAACTCTCTGGGGGAACTGTTTGCCTTGTCCTCTGAGGCCCCCTTTTTCCATATCTAGATACACGAATTTTGGAAGTGGGGGGAGCTAGTCATTATGACTACTCTATTAAAGACTCCGCTTGGAATCGTTGTTACTTTTGCCTTAATCATTGGACACCCTAGATGTTACCAAATTGTATTTTTCCCAAATATTCCAGAACCTATTTTTCTTACTTTGCCTTCCCTTTTTATCCAGATTATATACCCTAAGTACTGAGTTAAGCCAATCCGAGTATCTTGGAGGAGATTGTTTTATCCAATTAATACAAATTTCCCTTCTAGCTAGGAGAATTACCAAAAAGAGGATTTTTTTCTTTATCTTTCGACGCATTAGTGGCATGCAAGTTATTTCTAACCCCAAATATAATCAAATCAATGCTTACCTCCACTGGTTGTTCTAGTACTTCTGAAAGTGTCTTACCGATCTGGCTCCAGTATTCTTCTAACATCACACAATCTTGAAACATGTGGAGGTCGTCTGCTCTTTCTATTCCACATTTGAGACATTTCTTTACTGTATTGTTTTTGAATTTTGACAGTTTTTTGGTGTCCAATATGCTCTGTGAATTGTGAATAAGTGATTTTTTTTCAGGGGAGCAGATTTTGCCACTTGTCCTGCGATGTTGTTAGAGGATTCCCAGATTTGTGTGATATCGAGCTCTGGCATGGATTCGCGCCAGATGTCATGAGGGGCTTTGTATTCTTCCTCACCAGATCTTATCAATGCCCAGTACCAGAAAGCTATTTCTTTTCTAAAAGGTTCTGTGTCCAGACGTTTGTGTTCGATAGTTTCATCCCCTTGCACGTTTTCTTTTACTCCTTTGATCCAGCTATTTAGTTGGTAATACTTAAACCTTGATAAGGTTCCCTTGGTTTCTCTGTCTAGTATCTCCCATTCTATGATCTTGCTATCGCTTATCAAGTTACCCCAGTAGTTTATGTTAGCTTCCTTTAAGGGGTTTATTAGAGGGTCTTTTAGGCAATCCGGTGTGCCTGGGGAATCCCAGATTGGAGAGAATTTACTGTAATAGGGTATTGTCAGAGTGGTTCTGACTTCATACCAGGTTCTTGCTGCTGATCTTACCGTCTTCAATTTAATTTTTTTTTTTAATTTTGGGTGTCCGAATGTATATAGGTAGTAGTCTTCCCCAGGACCGATTAAGGCCTTCCAGTGCATGGGCCATTTTTCACAGATGCCCAACAGGGTCCTTATATTTTTACTACACAAAAATGGGAGTCAAGAGGGAAAGACAGAAGAGACTAGGATGCCCTCCACTCAGTAAGCTTATCAACAAAAAGTCCTAGCTCTTGTGGCAATATGTAATTATAAGTCTGTAAACAGTAGCGGTAGACATTCGTCGCCCGAAGGTATCCTTTCAGTGTAAGGATCAACCTATGTTTCAGTCTATTGCCTCTTTAAAACAACAACCTCTCTGATCTAAACATATAAGACAGCACAGACAAAAAAAAAATATGAGAAAAGCGAGATGGCACCTCACGGGCGAACCACCAATGGGACCCCTGGCTGGTACTCACCAGGTTGGCCCTGTTCTCATCATTGGTGCCATCAAGCTAAAACGTAAACGTGTCTCAGACCCCAAAAAATAAACAAAAAGACAGTGGATGGTGCAGTGAACACAACTTATATGTAACAGAACTAACAACATTAAACATTTAACATATAAGGCACTGTGCAACTAGGACTATCAACTTTACTTTTGTTCCTATCTTTGTTGTAAACAGTGGACACACAAACAATAAAAAAGGAGGGTGTGGATACTCCCTATCGATTCACACCCTACTTACAGCCGACATGTTTCATTGCCTTGGTGTTTATCAGGCAATTTCTTCAGGGCAACTTATTTATGCCACTGCAAGAGACACTGATTCTCGAATGCTGTAATATAAACAAACATATATGAGGTCACCTGGTGCTCCCCCCATTTTTTGCACATCAAATTCTATGTGTTGTCAAACAACCACGCTGTATGGGTAAATTTCATAATTACCCTTCAAGCAGTTATGCCTCTCATACCAGGACGGAGGACTTCTAAAAAAACCGGAATCCAGCTCCCATTGGTGAGCGTGGTCCTATCTCCCCATAGAGAAGTAACTAAAAAATGAAGGACCAAAAAGAAATTAGGATACTGCAGTCCCAGGTCGCCTCTTACCTTATGAAAGTATGCTGACATGGGGCAAAGAGAATAGAATATTACCAGTTGCAGAGTAAGGGTCGGCGTCCTCTCAACACTCGAACGCCACCCGAGTGCAACCCTTTTCTTTTACCGGCAGAAGTGCCGGTATTCGGATGCTCTGATTGGTCCGCGGTGTCAGCTGACTCCCGCGGATCCCGGCCTCTGATAGGATAGCGCGGTCAGGTGACTCTCGTGTAGCTAGATGCCGGTTCCTACAATGAAGGGAACTGGGGCGGCCATTATTAAACGGACCCCCAGCCAACACCAGGATACGTGTAGACTAGCGTGATTTGAGCAATCCTGACGGGTAACAGGATAAGAAAACACACCCGTGTAAGAGCAGGTTAAAGAACGGATTATCTAGCAATCCCGCACATTTATGACTCTAACAGCATTTGTAATTGTATGTGCAATTTAAACCATTAAATATACATGGTATTACTACTACTACTTCTGTAAACGGCTAAAGCTTATTGCTTATTGAAGGTGTTGATAACGAGACGCCCAATTTGTAACAGTGTGTAGTAATACTCAAATCCAGCGGCAGCCATATTTATAAAGTATGAGGCTGAAATAACACTCTCTTGCTCACAATTCTAATACTGGACTTTAATCTTCTGTGATGTTTATAGAATGTCAGGGTGGTGGTGCATTCTTCTACTGTTAATCAAATTCATAGGTTGTTAGTCATATGGGTCCCTGAGACATAGGGTTGACTTCTATAAGATACAAGAAGACTAAACGCTCAATCTACAGCTGACTTCTGCTAGGTTATTACCAAGGTACAAAAAGACTCAATCTACAGAGAGAGGATGTCATTAATCATGTATTTAAATTGAGTACAAGTCTGTTGGTTTCATAGTATTGTGTGTACCTTCAATAACTAAGCTATCAGAAGAGGTACCAAGTATAGAGGGACAGTAGTATACTGCGCACAGAAACAGCCACTGGAATCGGTCATCGCAGCTTATTCCACTCTAGGAGTTCGTTCAGGCCTTTCTGTTCACTTTGCTCTTGATAGATCCAACGTGCCTCCCTAGTGATCAAGCGTCTCTCCACAGACTGTACGTCACCCGTCGCCTTCTCTAACACTACCCACGTGAAAGTGTGTTTGTTACGGTGGCAATGTTGCACTAATTTAGTAGTCAGTTTTCCAATCCTTATTGTGCTAACGTGCTCTTGGATGCGGAGTTTGATTTTCCGCGTGGTGAGTCCGATGTACTCTAAACCACATTCGCATTTTAGTCTATACACCACGTTAGTAGTGTTACAGTTGCTGAAATGGTTCAATGACCAAGTTTTTCCAGATCGAAGAGTCACAGATGTTGTTTTGCTTGTCAATGGACACACTGAGCAACTCCCACATGGGAAATGTCCTTTTGGGATGGTGGTATTCTCCGCTTCTGGTCGACCGATATGTCTGGTGTGAACCAGTTTATCTTTCAAGTTACTTGCTCTTCGGAAGGCGAAACGAGGGGGGGGCATCTTGAAATCAGCTGTTGAAAGAAGGGTCCAATGTTTCCTGATAGACTGGCGGATCTTTGTAGCCATTGGGTCATAAGTCATGACTACAGGTAGACAGTCTGACTTCTCCTTGGTTCGTGTCTCTAATAAGACAGCTCTAGGTGTATTAAGGGCTCTCTTTTGAGCATGTTTGACAACTGTCCGAGGATAATCACGGGCTTCCAGTTTCGAACTCAGAACTTTTGCTTGTTCCTTGTACAATTCAGTTGATGAGCAGTTTCGCCTGTATCTGAGGAATTGTCCCACAGGGAGATTGTCCCTTAATGCTCTTGGATGGTATGACCGATACGATAGCAGTGAATTTCTATCTGTGGGCTTTTGATGCACACTGGTTCGAAAACCCCCTCCAAATGCCTCGATGTCCAAATCAAGATAAACTGCGCTTGTGTGATGATATTTCCAGGTGAAGCGGAGGCTCATATCTTGGGTGTTTAACCAATTTAGAAATTGGATCAGGGCTGTTTCCTCTCCTGTCCACAGGAGGAGCACATCATCAATATATCGCCTCCAGAGGCGCATGTGGCCTCTGAAGGGATTGTTGTCAGACTCGATGATGTGCTCCTCAAATTGGCCTGCATAAATACAGGCCAGGCTGGGCGCCATCGTTGCTCCCATTGATGTGCCTGTCACCTGTAAGAACAGGTCATCTTTATAGCAAAAAAAGTTTTGTGTGAGGGCGATTTCCACACACTGTAACACGAAACTTTGGGGGGCATCGTAAAACCACTCTTGTGTGGCCAGTGCTCTTGAAGCCGCCACCAACGCGGCGTCCTGAGGAATACAGGAGTACAAGGACTCGATGTCGATAGTCACAATGTATTCCTTCACGGGGTCAAATGTCATTTGATCAAGGACATTTAAAATGTCCATAGTGTCCTTGACGTACGATTTCTGGGTAACTACTGATTCGCGAAGAAAGTAGTCGGCGAACTGCGATAGAGGCTCCAAGATGGACTGGATTCCAGATACAATAGGCCGGCCCAGCGGGGGCCGGGCCGGCTTATGTATCTTGGGTAGGATATAGAAGGCGGGGGTCCTCGGATTAGTGTTAATAAGGAACTCCGCCTCCTTCGCATTTATCCACTTCTTCTCCTTTGCGCTCCCCACAAGGGCAGTTATTATCTTCATCAGTTCCAGAGTGGGGTCTTTCTTGAGGGGTTGGTAATTGGCTCTCACATTGAGTAGGCGTCGTACCTCAGTCTCATAATCACTGGTGTTTAATATGACGACGGCTCCGCCTTTATCAGCGCTTTTTATGGTTATGTTTTCATTCTTCTGTAGGGAATTCACTGCCTCCCAGTCACTTCTCGTCATATTTCTGAAGACACGTTTACGTTTTAGCTTGATGGCACCAATGATGAGAACAGGGCCAACCTGGTGAGTACCAGCCAGGGGTCCCATTGGTGGTTCGCCCGTGAGGTGCCATCTCGCTTTTCTCACATTTTTTTTTGTCTGTGCTGTCTTATATGTTTAGATCAGAGAGGTTGTTGTTTTAAAGAGGCAATAGACTGAAACATAGGTTGATCCTTACACTGAAAGGATACCTTCGGGCGACGAATGTCTACCGCTACTGTTTACAGACTTATAATTACATATTGCCACAAGAGCTAGGACTTTTTGTTGATATCCTTATATTTTTAAACTGAAAAGCTTTACAATATTCCAAAATGTCTGAACTGGCAATGCCTCCTTGCATCTTGCTTCTTCTCAGCTTTTTCCAGCTGATCCTTGTTCCTTTTGAGGCCCAAATAAAGCTGGATAACTCTCCTTGCAGTTTTTTATCACCATTTTGTTAAAATCATGCGGGAGAGAATTAAGCAGGTATGTGCATTTTGGAACTATCGTCATTTTAATTAAGTTTGACTTCCCTAAGAAGGAAAGCTGTAGGCCGGCCCAGGCCTTAAGTAGAGTTCTTATATCCTTATATATTCTCTTAAAGTTTAAGGCGGCTATCCCTTCAATATCTTTGATGTATTCTCTCCCTAGATACTTTATTTTGTTCTTCACAAGGGGGTTCCCCGACAAGTTGTTCCATTCCATTATTTCAGATTTTGTTTGATTTACTTGGTATCCTGAAACTGCCCCGAACTTACTAAAAATGTTGCCTGTGAATATCATTAAATCATCTGCAAATAATGCAACTTTCTTCTCCCATCCTTTATGTGTGAAAGGTACTATCCCTTCTTCTCCCCTTAGTAGGCATGCAAGAGGCTCTATATAGAAATTAAATAATAAGGGGGAGAGGGGACATCTCTAATAATAAAGATCTCCCCGGATCCTGGAATGAAGCAATAGTTAGTATCTTGGCAAAAAGATTAGGGGCTGTGGCAGGGTCCCTAATCCATCCAAATCAAAGGGTTTCATCAAGGGCAGGCAAATTACGGAACTATCACATGAATTGATTACCACTATAGACATTGCGACTCATTATCATACACCTTTGGCAGTTATAACATTCGATGCTGCCAAAGCTTTTGATAGGGTCCATTGGCCCTTCCTGAATGCCACTCTGGCTAAGTTCGACCTAGGGGATAAGTTTGAGAACGCAGTAAAAAACATCTATAAAAGACCAACAGAAAGAATTTTGGTAAACGAGGGTCTCACGGACAAGGTCCAGATAGAAAGAGGAACTAGACAAGGATGTCCCCAGTTATAATTTATTACATATATTAAAAGTTCAAAAGAAACGATTGCGCTCAAGACAGAAATGTTGGTGAATAAAGGACAAACAACTCACAGACCAAACATGTGGCTAACAAACAAACATTACATATGCAAGAGAACAACAGAAACAAAATAATGTGTCCTTCAAAAATTATTGCCACAAAAAAGCAATGACGGCGTTTCAACCCCTGGGTTACTGTGCGGTCATTATCAGGACTTGAAATTTCTTGAGTGTTACATTGCTTTATAAAAGAAGACTGGCCAATCACTAAGTTTAATGGCTGCCTAGCACCTCGCTGCGGCAACCTCCGGTCCCGAGTTGACAGCTGTATCTGGACTCCGCCGATTGACTGGGCATGCTCATGGGTGTATTTTGAACGCCATCCATTGAGTGTACCAAATTTTCGACATTCCGTGCCTCTTTCGAAAAAATTGGCCTTCCTTAAGGCTAATATTACTGCGACAGCCATTAAATTTAGTGATTGTCCAGTCTTCTTTTATAAAGCAATGTAACACTCAAGCAATTTCAAGTCCTGATGATGACCGCACAGTAACCCAGCGGGTGAAACTCCGTTGACGCTTTTTTGTGGCCATCATTTTTGAAGGACACAATATTTTGTTTCTGTTGTTCTCTTGCATATGTAAAGTTTGTTTGTTACCCACATGTTTGGTCTGTGAGTTGTTTGTCCTTTATTCACTAACATGTTTGTCTTGAGCGCAATCGTTCCTTTTGAACTTTTTATATATTTAATAAATTATAACTGTTTTTGAAATTGTTTTTGAATATATTGGCTTCTTCTTTTTCCCTTTTCGCTTTCTTGTTTTGACTGTATGCATGAAGTTAGATTATCTATTTGACTTCTCTACCTGAACCTTTTGTTAGGTGCAATAATCGTCTGTCCTTGGTTCAGGGTTGTTGGACAGCCCCTGTAGTTTGCTAATGGGGTACGAGACTTGGCATCTGCTGTACCACGTGGTTAATATGTGATTCTACTAAGAAATCCAAAATTGTCTTTATTTTCAAAAAAAAATTCAGAGTTAGATTTTGTTCCTGAAATTTTTAAAACCTGCAGCAAGGGCCTTGTGTTAAGTGCCACTGTGAAACTGTTTATAATTTAAAACGTTTTTTTGTTAGTTGGGCCTGTAGAAAGTACTTACTTTTTTTGTATTTTTCTAAAAAGGTATCAGATACTTTAATGCTATGGGGTATATTACGATGGCGGGCAGACAAAGTCCGCCCGCCACCACAACGGCCAAAGGGTCAGCCCGCCATATGTGCAGCGGTCCCGTGATGCTGATTAGGATGCGCCCGCCATAGAGGCGGGCGCATCCAGCATTTTTTACATTGCCGGGGTAGTCCTTTCAGCAGCACCCGCCACAATGTAAAAAAGGCATTTGTGCATTTGCACGCACAACATGGCAGGCACCGTGCGGTGCCTGTCACATTGTGCGTGCAAATGCAGGGGGGTACCATAGGTTTCCCCCATGTGCACCCCGCAACGGCCCCCCACATTCGGGCACATCATGCCTTTCCATGGCAGCAACGCCGCCATGGAAAGGCACATCCCCGCCTGCATTATAATATGGATGTTGGTGTCTTGCAGATACCGCCACCATATTATACCCCTTTTCCGACAGGTCTCCTGCTTGACCGGCGGAAAACCAGCGGACGGTCTTTCCGTCAGCCGGGGTCCCCCCTGCCATCGTGATATGGCAGGGGAAAGGGGGTGTGGGTGGTGGAAAATGTTGGGGGGATTGCCACCGCCATGCGGGCGGTGGCGATCCACCCCACATACTAATAGACCCCTATGTCTGAGGCAGGACCTTCCCAGGGGCTCAATCTATGACCCAACAGGAGACTTATGTTGGCCAGAATTAAGTCACTCTGGCAAGTCTGGAGCCTCCCCATGGGCTCTAGGCCCACTAAGGCACACCTGCAAAAACTACTTGCAGACAATGCTAGATCCTGGGCTGAGTAAGAAACCCCTAATAAAGGAGGGGAAGAGGTCCCTTAAGCGGATAAAGTAGACAATGATTCCAGCAGTGGACTTACTGATTGCAACACAGCAGGGGTTCTACTGGTAGTGCCCCTGAAGACTTTGAGAGTGAATATGCTGATCTTCAAAAACTAGCCAAGAGGAAAGCCTTAGAGGCCAGGCTCTTAGCTATAGAAAAGGAAAGATCTGAGATGGACCTAGGCCCCATCTCTAATAGCAGCAAAATAATAAATAATGAAAAACATGAAGCTGTTGACCCTAAGAGCCCCAAAGGGATTGTTCCCAAATACATAGAGGGTGATGATATCACCAATTGGTTTACAGCCTTCGAGAGGGCTTGTAAAATGAGGCAACTTAGCAAACAGTATTGGGGCTCTCTTCTCTTGGAGCTGTTCTCAGGAAAGTGAGGGGATAGGCTCCTGAAACTTAATGAGGCAGATGCTGAGTCATCCTATGATCTAATGAAGGATAACCTGATTTAGGGCTTTGGACTCACCACTGAGAAATACATGATCAGTTTCAGGGAGATTAGAAAAACCGAGAGTCAGACATGGGCAGATTTTGTAGACTTTTCAGTGAAAACATTAGGGGCCTGGTTTACAAAGGTAAAATGAGACAAAAGTCTAACTTTATGACTTTTGGTATTCACAAAGGGCATTTATGAGTCGTAAATGCCCATTGTGAATACTGAAAGTTGTAAAGTTAGACTTTCGTCTTTTTTTACCTTTGTGAATCTGTCCCTAGGTGTGGCTGGTTAAAATATAACAATGTGCGAGACTATTATAAAAGAGTACCTGTTGAGTAAATGTGATCCTGTCAAAGCCCAGCTCACCTGAGTTTCTGTTCAGTTCTGATGGAGGTTGAAGACTGTCCCACCCCACCCTGAAACTGCTTGTTCCAGCACACTAGTTTTAAAACAGTGCACTAAGAACCAGAAGCTCAAGGGAAGGGGGAAGTGAATAAAATAAAAAAAGAGAGACAACACCGTTCTTGCGTTTCCACTGTAGAAGAACTGCTAAAATCTGCGGCCCTCTCTGACTTCTGTAGAAACTGGTGCCTAATGAAACATAAACAAAGAACAGATAAGTGCAACCTATCCCTAAATATGTTCCTGACTAAACCTTAATATTATTAGGAATTCTCTTCTAAAAGTACCTCTTGGATCCTGGTCTCAAGCTTCCAGGTTTGGAATGTGTTACTGTTCTGGGATGTGCTTTCTATTACTGTAAAACTTCTGTAAAATCAAACGAATATCATTATCAGAATTACCAACGTTTAACATTCACCTTAAAATAACTAAAGCCTAAATTCTTAATAGCAAACTCACTTTTCACTCATTTCCAGACTTTTTATAAAACAAGTACTGTACTTTTACATCAAAATACAGCAGGTAATTTGTGCAAGTCCTTTATTTACTGTTTGCCTTGCTAATGGTTTCCTCTGTTCGATTCTTAAAAAAGTTCCATGTAAAACAATGTTTATTTCACAAAGTTCCACAAAGTATTCTTGTAACAAAGGGTTTGAACCACAAAGTTCGTGGGAGATATTTTGTTCCAAATTGTCTTTACATGAATCCAGAAATCGCCGATAAAGTTCTTTGAGGTAATAAAAGGTTTTGCACTTACTTGTTGCTGAAAAGGGATACTGATCAGTCTAACCTTGATCTCTTTCTCTTTTGCAGGTCGATTGCAGTGGACCGAAGAGGGGCTGAGGCAAGAAGTAGCCGGAAAACCAGAAGAAGGAAGAGCCAGAAGCTGCGCCCGTTGAAGTCAATGAAGGTCTGGAGAGAGCAGGAGTGCCAACGCTGAAGGATCTGTTCTCAGGTAAGTGGGAGGTAGACGAGCACAAGCACTGGGTGAGGCTCAGGGGCTGCCTTTTATAGACAGGGCTGGGTGTGGTTCGAAGAGCTGGGTGTGGTTCTCACAAGCAGGTGTGCAGAGCTTCAGTTATTATGCTAATGAGTTGAAGTAACACATGGCCTAGGGAGGAGTGTTCTAAATAAGCCTTGGTAAAAGCAAGGTCCAATGTTTTCTAAATAAGCCTTGGTAAAAGCAAGGTCCAATGTGCAAACAAGACAGCAATGTCCAAACTTGTGAATAAATTGAGCAACATACACAGAAGTCTTAGGGAGGGGCTGAGATAACAAGAAAGGCTTTCAGTAGTATGTTTAAAGAGAGCTATTACAGAGACCACTAGTGCAATGAGAGCACAAACCCTAACAGTTCCTGAGAGATTACATCTATACTTGGTAGACCTAGGTCTACTTTCTCCTCAAGAGTTGGGAAAGAAGGCAGACCACTGGATCAAGACATGGGTAACCGAGACAACTCCTGGTGGGGGTGACCACAAGAAAGGGGTCACTAAGCCCTCCGGAACGAAAGATGGTAACCAGTATAAAATCAAAAACAAAGAGTCTTCTCAAGGTCTGTAAAAACCTGTTCAGATGGGTGGGCTAGAGCCAAAATACAGTCTAAGGGGGAACACCAGGGTAAGAACTGGGATCCCAAGAAATCTTGGGGATTTAATTGCAAGGCCAGTGGGCACCACACTAAGGGGATCATTATGATGGTGGGTGGATCGCTACCGCCAGCTTGGCAGTGGTGATCCGCCCGCCATCCCAACTATATTTACCCCCGCCATATCATTATGACGGGGAATATCCGCGGTGGACAGAAAGTCCGTCTGCCGCTTTTCCGCCCGTCGGCAATCATTACAATTGCCGGCCGGGCGGGCTTGGCCACTAATATAGTGGTGGTGCCTACTAGGCACCGCCAACCATATTAGGATGGGTGCGGTAACTGGCCTTTCCTGGTGGCGATGCCGTCATGGAAAGGCTGATGGGGATGTGCTTTGGGGGACCATTGCGGGACCCAGGGGAGTGGGGGGTGAACTGGGTGAACATTCCCATGCACAAGGTGGCAGGCACCGCGCAGTGGCTGCCACGTTGTGCATGGGAATGCACAACATGTCAATTTGGCATTGCAGCGGCTGCTGCTATAAGCAGCACCCAGCGCAAAGTCAAATATGCAGATTGCGACAGCCAGGGTGGCGGTCGCATCGTAATTAGCGGTGCGGGACCAACGCACATCTGGAAGCGAGTCCCAGCACCGTGAGGATGGCAGGCGGACTGAAGTCTGCCCGCCATCCTACTGGGTCCCTAAGTACCCTTGCTGTTCCAACAAAAAAAAGTCCCCCTAGTGCACCTGCAGTAAAGACAGTGGTAAGTCTCCATATGGGATCCAAGGTGAGCCCTGACCATATAAGAGAGCTCACTGAAACAACTTTAGTCTCAGAGGATGTGGTCGATGTAGCTGCCATGGCTGTCTTGCCCATCAACATGGAAAAATACAGACAAAAGCCTCATATAAATGGGATCAGAGTTGAAGCACTAAGGGATACAGGTAAAAGTGTCACAATGGTGACTGAAATACTGGTATCCTTAGAACAATGTTCAGCACAAATAGGGCAGCTCCTAGTTAGGGAACCAAGGTGCTACAATGTTAGTTTGTGAGTGCAGGCATCTCACAGAAAGTGAAGGACTGGTCTCACACACCACCTGGTGTCATGCTTCATCATTGACCAGTCCTCGCCCTCTAAAATCTTGGTTTGATAGAGGGCGGTCATACACCTGACGACAGGGATGAACTTCTAAGCTAAGTGGGAGCCCGTAAAGAAAAACAGTGACATTAATAGCCCATTAGAGATGTCATAAATAATGTTAATGTGACTGGCATCTATATGGTAATTAAAACGAGTGATCGGTGTGTTTGGGATTTTATTATCCCCCCACCGTGTTGAGTGTGGTCAACATGTTTCTGCCTGTTGGCCCAGAAGGGTCCATGGCATTCATCAGGACCTATAGATAAGGAGGGTTCCACTCTTACCAGGGTTTTGGTGACAGGGTTCCACTGTGCGGGTGATCTAGATCGCGTTCCACTTAAGGTTATGCGTTCAAGCCCTAGAAAGGGGGGCGAAATGTCCAATAGGAGGGTGAGGGAGGAAGACCCCTGTGGTCCAATGTGTTCCGTGGTATGTCTCCCGCCTCTGCACCTAGCTGTGTTGTTCTCCCCTCCTCTATGATCATCGAGGAGAGGCCTTCCTCCCTTTTTGTTTAAATGTCTTTAAAATATTATAAAATCAACTAAATATAATTAATACAAACATAGTTAGCATTTTTTTTTAAATTAAACCTACATATATTTTTATATATTCTTCCACCAAAGTGATCCTTCGACTCCGTGCGCTCAACTGTGGGTGCTCTGCAAAGGGGCCGGATCCTGGTTCAATTATCAATTTTCCACCAAAGATGCGGCACTCAGGGTTTAAGTAAAACAATCAACGTTTATTTCTCCTGCTCGGACCAACGCGTTTCAGCCTTAACAGGCTTTGTTCACGGTAAGTGAGCTTTTTTCTATGTCTACTATTTATCCCAATTGGCGATTAAGGTGCATTGTGGGACTAGCAGTTGCAATATACATTTTCATTCACATCATGTATGGCATGCAATTTCTAAGCGCAATCAATTGACTTGATCAATTGATTTTTGACATTCTAATGGCTCTGCATTTATACGCGCAAAAAACAATATCCATCTCATATTATTGTGATATGTAGAGATCGTATATACATATTTACCACGTATAATACACGTTTACTACTTGTAAATAGATTGTTCATTGTCTATTTGTGTCTTGGGTATAGTACTCTATTCTGTCAAAGGTTTCTAAGTTTGTAATGATAGCCCACATATTACAGTCATTAGTCCAAATGTACATAAAGCTCCTTATCAAAGTTCATGCCACGAGGGATTTTAGTTTTAAGTCTGATTATGAATTTGGATTCAATTTGCAGCAATTTGCGCAATCTGTTGCCTCCTCGTTCATCTAGTTTGACCATGTGTATACCATAATACGACATTGCTCTCCAATCACTTTTTTGACACGTTGACATATGCTTGGCTGTGGCGTATGACATGTCTTTATTCTTCGCAGCTCTATTGTGTTCCAATATTCGTTTTTTTAGTGCACAGGTTATTCTGCCATATTACATGAACCACATTTGCATTGCCACAAGTTGAGTGAACATGAGTGCAAAACATACAATGAAAGCTGAATTGTGATGTTTGAAGTGGGAAGTATTAGACACCGATGAGAAGTGATTAGCCCACTTGGGCTCGAGCTTGGTTCATATAGAAAAAATTGTGTTGATAGCAAAATTTTGCTGATAGCCATGTTAAGAAATTTGCAAAAGATTTGAATATTATTTCCAGCAAAGCCCACTGGGGCTAGACGGTACTAATTTAATTACCTATACTGAGGATAGGTTGAATATGAATATGATAATTAACCATGGATCAATAGTTATTAACCGATGGTGTCTTTGCTGTTTTTGAGCCCACGAAAACACTATGTCAATAGAGGTATACTCGCTGAATGAAAGTAATTCCGACGAGTGTACTCGAAAAATCAGCGTTTCTATGTTAAACATATAAATGAGTTGCAATTTTTGACTTGCCCGAAGAAATGCATTGTGGGACAAGTAGTGCCGATTGTGCCGATATCGTGTTCAATCTCTTAAATGGCAAAGTTAAATTGAGAACTGAATACTGGAATGGATATGTTTATATTATCAACTGTGACACAATGAAAGATAATAATTGTATCATTTAACATGAAGAAATGTTAAAATGTCGAGAGTCTGGTTTCACTGTTTATGTTTAAGTCACATGACAAAGTTTCCTTTTTGTATATATCTTTATTGTTTAAACACAAACTTTCACTCGTGAGCAAGCGGCTAAGGCTGCGAAACGCGTTGGGTGTGATCACTTGAATAAATTCACTTTAATGCAAATTGGGCCTCGACTTGTTGTCTTATGAACTGTTGGAGACGGCGTTTCTGTGGATTTATTGGGGTGAGACGAAACCCCGTCGAGGCCCGCCATCAAAAGAAGGCGCGGGCTTATTTTCGTCAAACTTGTGGTATTTGGATTGAAAAGCCAGCGCCCGCCCGAGCAGGATTCGTGAGCCAGCAATCAATGAACCCATCTTGATCATCTAAACTAAACAAAGGAAACGTTGAGGGGGTTGTATATACTGAAGCGGCGAGATCTACACGCACAGCGTGCACGAACAAAAGCACAGAGATTTACGGGCATATGGAGACAGTCCGGTAAAAGTAAGAATTAACCGGCTGTCAGCAAAAAGAAGTGAATACGCACGGAGTGCGTTACAATATAATGGCGACGTCAAGAAATGAAAAACGTAGCGAAGCGGCAAACAAAATGTTTGAAACTACCACACTAGCACAAAAGGATGGAAGCACAGTTGATCTCACGCTGGGCAGCAACACATCTAAAAAAGCTCAGTGGGACTGTTTATGGAAGTATTTGAAATTGGAGCAAAATAAGTGGTGGGAAGCCACTACACTGCAAAAATATATAGAGGCTGGACGAGTGCCTCGGGGACTCCGGATCTTCATTACCCCAACGTTCAGCGACCCAGACCCAGATTTGATTGAGGAATGGGCGGAGAACAATCACCACTGCTCAATGGTAATGCTCAAATTACTTGTAAAGTATGCTAATCGTGACTGTGAGAAGTTGACCGAGGTCATTGAAGATGTGATAGCGCGATTAAAAACACTGTGTGAAACGGAAGAGTTTGATAGAGATATGGCTAAAATTGAAGCCAAACTGGAACGAATTGAGAAAGATATAAAGGAAAAGAAACAACGTAAGTTTATGAGAGACTTTGTAGATTATGAAAAAGGGCAGATTTTGACTTTTGCAAAAAAATTTGACCGTTTAAGAAGTCAAGGAGCAAATACAACGGTAGCAGCACCGAGAGTATTAAGTGGAGAGGAAGGAGTGAACAACGTGGATAAAACTCCAGAATCTAGAGCCACTACAAGTGAATCTGCCCCTATCCAGAATCTGTCAGTAAAAGACAAAAATTTTAATGGGATTCACCATGATGGCCCAGGAAAGGCTAACGGTACAGGAGAATCTGGGAATAAGCAACCAAAGAGGACGAGGTCGTGGACGCGGAGGAAGAGGCGTAGAACGGCTGCAAGATACGCCAAAAGGAACAACGGAGAGCCCAGTTAGATCTCGCACTCGGTGGCAAAAAAGAACCAAAGAATGGAGCAAACAGAATTAAAGAACTAACAGTCTTGAATTTATCGGATCGGACATTGACCAATGACGAAATTGACGTTTTGGCAAGAGGACTGACATTTGTCCCCACAAATGAATTTGACTATACGCAAGCAAGAATTGATCTCTTTTACTTTACAAGGAAACTGAGGCTAAAGAAATGGTTTTCCACGAAAGTGAATATGGAGAAAGATATTGTATGTGAAGAAGAGGTTAGTAACCTGTGTATAAATGATTTTAATACACTGCACTTGTTGAATGAGCTAGGGAATCAAGTTGATTTCAATAGGGATCCTATTTTGAACTTGCTTAATGATGATATTGTTACAGACCTCAGCTACAAAAGTCATTTCAAACCCACATCTATATTTATGCCACAGATCCAAAATGAAGCACTGGATGTGTTTGAAAGAGGAGTAAAAAATGGTTTAAAAAAATTGAGTGACACTCCCTCAAGCATGAAAGGAAATTTAACAGTTCAACAAATTTCCGCTATCCAGACACTGCAAAATAATCCTAAAATAGTGATCAAAAAATCTGACAAGGGAGGAAATGTGGTGGTGTGGGGGAGAGATAGATATGTGAAAGAAGGCCTCAGGCAGCTAAGCGACGTCAGTCAATACGAAACAAGCTCTAAATCATGTTTTGAAAGATCTAACCGAGAATATCAAGAAAATTACAAGAATGGAGAGATAAGGGCTGGCTGGAACAGAATGAGTATGATTACCTGTATTGTAAGTTCCCTAAGTTACCGGTGCTATATTTATCACCGAAAGTCCACAAGGACAAGGACAACCCGCCTGGAAGACCCATAGTGTCATCCAGAGGGTCGGGTTTGGAAAATACTTCAAGGTATGCAGACTATTTTTTGCAGCCATATGTAAAAGCACTACCATCATACATTAAGGATACGGGTGACTTTTTACGTATGATCAATAACTTTGAATGGAATGACAACTATTGGATGCTGAGTCTAGACGTGACTAGTTTATATACTAGTATCCCTCATGAATTAGGTTTAAGAGCTTGCAGACACTATTTTGGTGAGAGATCCATCTCTTATTTGATGCACACTGAGGTACTCATAGATATGATATCTAGATGTCTAACTGAAAACTATTTTTCGTTTGATAAACAGGTGTATAGACAATTAATGGGCACATCGATGGGCACTTGTTTTGCCCCAAGTTTTGCATGCCTATTCCTTGGGTGGTGGGAGGAGCAGGTGGTCCAAACCCATGACCTATATCGTAAACATGTAAAGAAAATGGGCAAGATTCATAGATGATATTTTTTGTGTCTGGGAAGGCACTAAAGAAGAAGCAGACACCTTTGTAGAAAGCCTTAACACAAATGACCTGAATTTAAAATGTACCCACCAAATACATCCTACTAAAATGGAATTTCTAGATGTAATGATGGAAGCAAAAAATGGTAAAATTGAGACATCATTGCACCGTAAACTAACTGCAGGAAACAGCATGCTACATGCCTGAAGCTGTCACCCCAAGAGTCTGATCCAAAGTATCCCATACGGAGAACTGCTACCTGCAAAACGTAATTGCAGTACAGTGGAAGGATATGAAAAAGAATGTAGGATCATGACCAAACGATTCAAAGAGAGGGAATACAGCGATCAATGTATAGCAACAGCCTGCATCAAAGTAGAAACAAGAACGAGAGAGGATCTGTTAAAAATTGATAAAATTGAGGAGAAAGTGCAAATCAGCGAAAAGGTGAGATTTGTAACTACTTATAGCAATAAAGCACATGAAATGAGGAAATGTCTTGAAAAACATTGGAGCATTTTACAAACAGATCTAGACATAGGAAAGGCAATAAGTGAGTCACCTCAAATTACCTTTAGAAAAGGGAGATCATTCAAAGATATGGTAAGCCCGGCAACTTTACCTACACTATCAACAAGAACAACAAGTCCTATACAGGGGTTTTATATTTGTGGCAAATGTAAAGCCTGTAGACATAGTACCAACTGTAAATCAGTAAAGCTATCAGCCAGTAGTAGCCCATTCAAAATTCTAAAACACCTGACGTGCGAGACAGAATATGCAGTGTATGCCCTCAGATGCCCATGTAACTTGAGTTACATAGGGAGTACCATACATAAAGCAAAGAAAAGAGTGCTTGAGCATCTGAGGGCTATCAACAACCATGACAAACAGTATCCCATTGCCCGTCACTTCTACACTGAACATAAACAGAATACAAGCCTATTATCTTTTGTGGTATTAGACTGTATACCAAAGAGGGAAAGAGGTGGTGACCGGGTGAGAGAACTGAGAAGACTGGAATCAAGGTTCATAATCAAATTCCAAACACTTTTTCCATCAGGACATAATGCAGATGAAGGGTTGGCAGCTCATCTTGGAGAGTAATGTGCTAGTGTAGGTTTAGTTTTAAGAAATACGCTGAGTACAATGAATTCATGGAAATGAATGTTTTAATGATGAATTATAATGACATTATGTGAAGAAATGTCACCACTGAAATTTAGCGGGTATACTCTCTCATTTTTCAGATTATTCAAGATCCTTTAGCATTCCAGAGTGTATGAATACGTTTGAAAGCCACAAGTTGAGTGAACATGAGTGCAAAACATACAATGAAAGCTGAATTGTGATGTTTGAAGTGGGAAGTATTAGACACAGATGAGAAGTGATTAGCCCACTTGGGCTCGAGCTTGGTTCATATAGAAAAAATTGTGTTGATAGCAAAATTTTGCTGATAGCCATGTTAAGAAATTTGCAAAAGATTTGAATATTATTTCCAGCAAAGCCCACTGGGGCTAGACGGTACTAATTTAATTACCTATACTGAGGATAGGTTGAATATGAATATGATAATTAACTATGGATCAATAGTTATTAACCGATGGTGTCTTTGCTGTTTTTGAGCCCACGAAAACACTATGTCAATAGAGGTATACTCGCTGAATGAAAGTAATTCCGACGAGTGTACTCGAAAAATCTGCGTTTCTATGTTAAACATATAAATGAGTTGCAATTTTTGACTTGCCCGAAGAAATGCATTGTGGGACAAGTAGTGCCGATTGTGCCGATATCGTGTTAAATCTCTTAAATGGCAAAGTTAAATTGAGAACTGAATACTGGAATAGATATGTTTATATTATCAACTGTGACACAATGAAAGATAATAATTGTATCATTTAACATGAAGAAATGTTAAAATGTCGAGAGTCTGGTTTCACTGTTTATGTTTAAGTCACATGACAAAGTTTCCTTTTTGTATATATCTTTATTGTTTAAACACAAACTTTCACTCGTGAGCAAGCGGCTAAGGCTGCGAAACGCGTTGGGTGTGATCGCTTGAATAAATTCACTTTAAATGTAAATTGGGCCTCGACTTGTTGTCTTATGAACTGTTGGAGACGGCGTTTCTGTGGATTTATTGGGGTGAGAGGAAACCCCGTCGAGGTCCGCCATCAAAAGAAGGCGCGGGCTTATTTTTGTCAAACTTGTGGTATATATATATATATATATATATATATATATATATATATATATATATATATATATATATATATATATATATATATATATATATATATATATACAAAAACCTGTCATATAAATATACAAATAATATATATATAATACAAATATTTAAATTAATACTTATTTGTAACATATAACAGTAAATAAAATGTTGGATAGCGTAAGGGATAAAATTACAATTCCCACTGCAGAGAGTGCAACAGTAGGGAAATTGTTGGATAGCAAAGGGGAATAATTTAGCATTCCCACTCCAGCAATTGCAACAGTAGGGAAAGTGTTGGATAGGGGAGGGGAATAATTTACTATTCCCACTCCACAGAGTGTAACAGTAGGGCAAGTGTTGGATAGCAGAGGGGTTAAAATTACTAGTCCCACTCCAGTAATTGCAACAGTAGGGAAAGTGTTGGATAGTGGCTGGGTAAAAATTACTATTCCGATTCCACTAAGGGCACCAGTAGTAAAAGTGATGGATAGCGGGTGGGCAAAAATTACTATTCCCACTCCAGTGAGTGCAACAGTAGGGAAAGTGTTGGATAGCGGGAGATAAAAATGTATATTCCTACTCCAACAAGTGTAACAGTAGGGAAAGTGTTGGATTGAGGATGGGTAAAAATTACTATTCCCACTCCAGCAAGTGCAACAGTAGGGAAAGTGTTGGTTAGCAGGTGGGTAAAAATTACTATGCCCACTCCAGCGAGTGCACCAGTAGGGAAATTGTTGGATAGCGGGGGGAAGGGGTAAAAATTACCATTCCCACTCCAGCAAGTGCAACAGTAGGGAAAGTGTTGGATAGCGGGTGGGTAAAAATTACTATTCACATTCCAGCAAGTACAACAGTAGAGAAAGTGTTGGATAGCAGGTGGGTAAAAATTACTATTCCCACACCAGCGAGTTCACCAGTAGGGAAAGTGTTGCATAGCAGGGGTAAAAATTACTATTCGCACTCCAGTGAGTGCAACAGTAGGGAGAGTGTTGTATAGCGGGTGGATAAAAATTAGTATTCCCACTCCAGTGAGTGCAACAGTAGGGAAAGTGTTGGATAGTGGGTGGGTAGAAATTACTATTCCCACTCCAACGAAAGGTACAGTAGGGAAAGGGTTGGATAGCAGAGGGGTCAAAATTACTATTCCCACTCCAGTAATGGCAACAGTAGGGAAAGTGTTGGATAGCGGGGAGGTAAAAAGATATATAATTCCACTCCAGCAAGTGCAACAGTAGGGAAAGTGTTGGATAGCGGGTGGGAATAATTTACTATTTCCCCTCCACCAAGTGTAACAGTAGGGAAAGTGTTGGATAGTGTAGGGGAATAATTTACTATTCCCACTCCAGAAAATACAACAGTAGGAAAAGTGTTAGATGGCGGAGGGGAATCATTTATTATAAAATAATTAATATAAATTACCAAATAATTAGTTTTTCAAAAATAATTTACCTCCCACCATTTACCCTATATATGACACCACCAATATTGTTAAATATTACACAATTAACAACATTAATTAACAACTAATGAATTAACTAATAACAGTTAACAACCAATTTAAAAACCATCAAAAATAAATTAGTTCACACAATTAACACTATCACATAACTTTGATAAAATATTATATATAAAAATTAATACAAATGTTATTATAATTGAGTTACTTCCCACCCTACTCCCCTATTCACACACAATCCGCTCCTAATTTTTTCCCGCAATTAACATGTTTACCAATTAGTTATCAATAATTAATATACAAGTAATAACTCGTTTATAAAACATTTGAACACACTTAACAATGTGAAATATTAATTACATAAATATTAATTATTACAAATAATAATTAATTATTGATATTCAAATTACTACCCACCTTACTCCCCTATCAACCCACAACCCGCCCCTAAAACAATTACACAATTAGTATATATACCAATTAATTATGAATAATTAATGTCTAATTAATAACATTTTCCCAACACAATTAACAATATACAATATTAATAAAAATAAAAATATATTAATACAAATAAAAATATTTAATTAATTCATTATAATAAAATTACTTCCCATCCTACTCCCCTATCAACCCACAACCTGCTCCTAAAACAATTACACAACTAACCTATTTACCAGTTAAGTATTAATTATTAATAACCAATTAATAATTAATTAACACAATTAACAATATAAATTATTAAATTCAAAAATAGTAATTAATACAATTATTATTTAATTACCTTCAATTAAATTACTTCCCACCCTATTTCCCTATAAACCCACAACCCGCTACCTAACTAAAACACAATATATATATATTTTTTTTTTAATTAATAACTTCTAAACAATTATTAATAAACATATTATTATTATATTACTTCCCACCCTATTCCCTTATAAACCCACAACCTGCTACAGAACTAAACTATGCAAATATTAATTAACATAAAATTGATTATTTAAAAAAAAATCTAACATTCATTAAAAAATAAGCTATACTTTTAACACATATACTAACATAAAGAACAGGTTGATATTCTGTCATATCGAGATTTAAACATCGATATTTTGGTATATCAATATTTAAATTTCGATATTATGACTGCATACCGACTTTTCGGACACCCTCTCTGCACAATAGTAGGCTGACTTCAGGCAGGTCCTGCAACAGTATCCTAAACTTTTCTCTTCGACCCCTAGTCAGAAGAGCTGCTGTACACATGGGGGCCGATTCCGATCCTGGAAAAAGCACTCCGATTAGCCGTACGGAGCGTTTTTCCCGGTCGAATCATACCTTGCAACGTCCCCCGTACGTACGACGAAGTATGATTCGTACTAGGAGCAGGATTCCGTACGAATCGTACAAAGACCGTACGACTCGATTCTCCCTCGGAACCCACTGTACGCGACATCTGTACGGATCGCGGCTGCTTTTTCCGACCTGGCAAGTACGATTCGTGTCGGGTGCGCACTCTACGACCCTTTACCTACGAGAGCTGTAAACAGCCGTAAAAACAGAGTTCGCACTGAAACAGGTACGGAACGGCCCTCCCGGGTACGGCGCCTACCCCCCATGATGGCAGGGGTACGGCGCGTGTCTATGCGATCATGGGGGGTACGCGCCATACCCTGCGATCTCAGGGTGTATGCACCATACCTCATGTGCGCTGGGTGTGCGTACACCCTGCGATCACGGGGTACGGCGCATACCCCCCATGATCGCAGGGGTATGTGCCGTACCCCTGCGATCATGGGGGGGTATGCACCATACAGGGTGTGTGTGATTGTGCGCTTTTCCGTACGAATCGCCCTTACCTGACGTGGACCGTACGAAACGCGTCCTGATTCCCCGGTCCGGATCGTACTCGTCGGGTCGTACGGCATCTTTACGAGTCCTACGGTTCACGGCTTCAGCCTAGTAATACGTACGTATCGTGCCGATTCGGACGGATTCACGGAATGCGGATCGTACTACGCGACTCAGACGGACGGGCACGATTCGTATGGGAAGGGCTCCGGATACAAATCGTACGGACGGTTTTTTTCCAGGATCGGAATCGGCCCCATGATGTGGACACTGTCAAAAATAACATCTACAGGTAGTCTGACCATGTCAAAGAGAGCATCAAAGCTGAAGTAAGCAAGATGCTGAAATTGGGAGTCATTGAACCCTCTAAAAACCTGTAGGTGAGCCCAGTTGTCTTAAAACCCAAACATCAAACCAAGGGCGGTAAAACAGAGCTGAGGTTTTGTGTGGACTATAGGGCCTCAATGCAGTAACTTAGACAGATTCATACCCAATTCCTAGGGTTGACAAATTGATTGACAGGTTAGGGGCAGTTAAGTTTCTCAGTACATTTGATTTGACATCAGGGTACTGGTAGAGTGGTGTGACCCCATTAGCGCAAGTGAAATCAGTATTCTGAAACCCCAGATGGGCATTATCAGTTCAGTGTTATGCTCTCTGGACTAAAGAATGACCCTGCCACCTTCCAATGGGTGGTGAACAAAGTCCTTGCTGGGCTAGAGTAATTTAGTGTGGCATATCTTGACGATATTGCTATCTTTAGCTCCACCTGGCAGGATCACTTGATCCACTGTAATAAGGTCTTTGAGGCTCTGCGAGATGCAGGCATCACCATCAAGACAAGCATGTGCTGGATAGGTCAGGGCTCTGTTGTACACTTGGGTCACCGGGTGGGTGAAGGCCAAGTTGAACCCTTACAACCCAAGATCCAGACAATTCTTGACTGGGTTGCTCCAACCGTCCAGTCTCAAGTCAAGGCATTCCTTGGCTTGATTGGGTATTACTGGAGGTTCGTGAAGTGGTATAGGTCTATTGTGACCCCTCTCATGAAAAAGACCTCCAAGAAAATGCCAAAGCAAGTAAACTGGACAGTGAGCTGTCAAAAGGTTTTTGACACTCTGAAAAAAGCAAAGTGTTCAGCGCCCATTCTAAAAGGTCCTGATTATTCAAAGCAGGTCTTAGTGCAGACAGATGCCTCTGAACATGGGATAGGAGCGGTCCTACACCAAACCAATGATGATGTTGCTTTAATTAGCAGGAGGTTACTCCCCAGAGAGCAGCATTGGAGTCCCATTGAGAGGGAATCCTTTGCTGTGATTTGGTCCCTGAAGATGTTGAGGCCATACTTGATTGGCACACACTTCCTTGTTCAAACCAACCACAGGCCTCCCAGATGGTCAATGCAAATAAAAGGTGAAAACTCCAAACTGTTAAGGTGGTTCATCTCTCTACAGGGTATAGACATTACGGTTTAAAACAGACCTGGGACTGACCATGCCAATGCAGATGGCCTTTCCAGGTTCTTCCACTTAGAAGAAGCAGACTTTCTTGGGTAAGGTTAATCTCATCCTCTTTCGTTTGGGAGGGAGTTATGTAGGAAAGCGCAGTTTTCAACAAGGTCACCCCTATTTTTTGCATGCCATTTGATGTGATTTCGACTGGAAGTGCACCGGGTTACTGCTAACCAGGCCCCATGTCAGATCTCTTTTCCCCAAACTGTAAAATTGTTTTTCCCAGTTGGAAATACCTTAAATAGCCTCTGAAAGTTCCTAGTAAATAGTGCCCCTGGTGCCTATGGCCTGAGGTACTAAAGAGGGTCCCTAAGGTTGGCAGCATGAATTGTGTCACTCTGAGGGTCCCTCTCCAAACATACGCAAACTTCCACTGCAGGCTTTGTGTCTTGGTGCGGACAAAATTGAAAACACAAGGCACCCTCTGCATGCAGTATAAGTAAGACCCCCTACCACAGGTCTTACTGCCCTAAGGTAGGGTGCACTCCACTACATGTGAGGGCATGACTGCATGAGGGAACATTCCCCTGTGCTGGTCAGACCCATTACTGCCAGTACAAGTGATCTGGAAAGCCATTTATAAAGCATATGCTGAAAACTATTACCCCAGCTATGTGATGGCTTCACGGAAAACATGGATGTCTGGCATTCAGCATCCCGTATTAATAAACACACACTGATTCCAAAGTCGGATTTAGTAATACATGCACACAGAGGGCACCTTGGAGGTACCCTTTGAAAATCTACCAGGCCCTGTTGCTGACTGACTGGCCTTCGCAGCCTGTGACCAGAGACAAGTGTCTGACCCCAAAGGGTGAAGGCCTTTGCTCGTGGGTGGCCAGAAACTAGGCCTGCTTGGGCAAGGGGTGTTTTCACATCATCCCACCGAATGACCTGCAGTTTAATATTCCAAGGCAGGTGAGCTTCAAAAAGGCCTCTGCCTTTGGTATACAAATCTGGTTTCTCTCACAGGAGATCAAATCGCCCCCTTTTGAAAACCCATCACCGGGAAGCACCACTGCACCCAATCCTCCTTGCCCAAATTGAAGTGGGCCAATGGTACTAACATGATCTCCCGACACTCCTTACTCGAGTCCCACCTGGGCTTGCCCCGTTGTAGACTTTCGGACACCGCCTACAACATCTGTTAGCAGTCCCCATCTAATGCGACTGCTTCTGGTAAGGAAAACCTGATTATATTCAAAGTGGGGGATGGACTGGGGGGGGGCTATTTCTACTTATCAGAAGTGGGAGGTCCAGCACAAACAGGTGCCCGAACAAGACGTCTAAAAGGATTGTAGTGCTGCTCCTCTAGGAGGGGTTGTGAAAGTCACTCGAGAACTGGGACCCACTGTGTCTCACTGGGATCTACAGGGGGAATCCATTTGTTGGATATTAATGCCCACCGACTCAACACGGAGCAGCCCAGATGATGAAGCATGACACCTGAAAGGGTGTGTGAGGGCAAGGTAAACCAGATGCCTAAATAAACCTCTGCACCACCACCCCTGGCCCCGAAGAAGAGGACCAAAGGTGTCACCTTGTACTGGAGCATCGTGAGGCCTGAGCCCCTCCTGTTGGCTTCACCGGACATGTCTCCTGGTCCAACACTGCAGCATCACTCCACGATGACCGATCCTCATCTACTTGCCTAGTGCACCTGACACTGTTTTGCACCAATGCACCCATCTCCCCTCGCGCTGTCAGCCATCGAGCCTCTTGTACCCTCCCCTTTTCTGTTAGGCCATAAAAAACTACCAGTCCCAGAATACCTTGGAAGGGCTCACAGTTTTATATGCTTTCCCAGACTGCTCTACTGGCGATCAGCTGACCTGTTTAAGCATATAGGCAAGCAGCTCATGTCATCAGGTGCTTGGCTTCTTTCCCTGCATAGGACCACGCCCCTTTTTCTGTTTGTTCGAGTGTCTGCGTTGGACTTCGGTGCCATTGCTTTTTCGAGTTCTGCTCTCCTCTGAAATTAGTCTTTATCATTCCTGGAGCGATCTTCGCCTGCCTTCATTCCTAGAACGACCTTCGCCTGCCTTCATTCTTGGAGCGACCTTCTCCTGCCTCCATTCCCGCTTAATTTTTTTATTAGCAGCCTTTTTTTTAGATACTGCCTTTGTGGACTCTCTCCTCGGGTTCTGCTCGCATTCGTCATTACGTGGATAAATCCCAAACGCGAGTGTGTTTTTCTGACTCTACTTCCTTCCGCCTTGGACTCGAGGCGTATATTTCCTCTTTTGTGTTAACGCGAGTTGTGTTCTACTGCAGTTTTTGGAGCGTTAAAGTTTTTTTTTTTTATTATTATTTTACTGATGCATGCGGAGTAATCACAGAATTGTTACCAAGGCTAGGTAACCCTTTTATGCAGGCACTTACTAGAGAATCAATTAATGATTGTGATGGATAGCACTAAACCTTAATTTTGTGTCAATGACTTAATAACTTCTATTTATCCCAGAGACCTGCCTTACATAAAGGATTTGCTTAAAGCCTTCTTTGCTCTGGAAGATTACTTTCTGCATTTCGGATTTTAAGAGTCCTTTTGTGTTTTTCTTCTGGAGAGACAGTCATCTTTAATACTATGTCGATAAACCAACAACACTCCTTTCTTCGAAGAAGCTTCATCACCAAGTCTACTAAGGTACCTCTCACATATCCAAGAAACCTGCAACTTGGACACAGTGTCCTTACACAAGGTGTTAGTGGCAGAGTACCACTTTGTCAAGGTGCCTGTACTTAAGCAATTCACCGTCAGCTGCTGGTAAGTCTGGGTTAGCATACAATACGACCGTACTTTTATATTGCATGACCATTTACCTCTGATTAATCTACTTTCTCCTAATTCTCTCGCCCATCTGCAGGGTTGTTCGCCTTCAACTAATCTCTCCTGAAAGACGCCCTGGTGGTCCATTCTTGTCTCCCCACTCCTTGAGGGTATCAGTGCATCCTCTGTTTGTCTCAGTGGTCGGAGGTGGCTATACCCTATTGGAGTGAGGAGACTACATCTTCGCTCCCGTGGATTTTGGTTCAACCAGTCCTGACGTTTGGGACAGGTCTACAGATCCGGACAGGCGCTGCTGGAGGTGACCTGCTGGTTCTGCCTTGGACTTTGCCCGATACTCACCTCAAATCCAGGTGGTTGGTCTTGTGAGTTGCTGCAAATAACTTGTATGCCATATTTGTTTCTCCTTCCATAGGGCTACAATGGAGCCCATTAGGATGGCGGGTGGACTTCAGTCCGCCCGCCATCCTTGTGGTGCTGGGACCGGCTGCCATACGTGCGGCGGTGCCGCACCGCTGATTAGTCTGCATCTTTGACATTGCGGCAGGTGCTGCTTATAGCAGCTACCGCCGCAATGCCAAATTGACATGTTGCTCATTCCCATGCACAATGTGGCAGGCACTGCACGGTTCCTGCCACCTTGTGCAGTGGGTACCCCCCGAGTGCACCCCCCAACCCCCCTCGGGGCCTGCAACGGGCCCCCAAAGCACATCCCCGCCAGCCTTTCCATGGCGGCGCCGCCCGCCATGGAAAGGCCTTTTCAACCAGGCATCAAAATATGATGGCGGTGCCTTCCAGGCACCACCACCATATTATGTCCCAGCTCCGCCTGGCCGGCAATCGTACCGATTGCCGACTGGCGTCAAGCGGCAGACCGAATACCCCCGCCATGATAATATGACGGGGGAAAATCAAGTTGCGATGGCGGGTGGATCGGCGGTGGCGATCCCTAAGTGTCAACTTTTCAAATGCAAAAGTATTTCTCTTAAAAAAAACGTACTTAACTGATTGCATTAATTCTGGTGACTAAACATATACAAAGGCACATGTTATTATTATAAATTGGTGTGAATCTCCTTATTGAGTCGTAAACATCATTTTTTGACTATTGTGTACATTTGCAGATGTCTCACACACCTCTCTGATAAGCCTAAGGCTGCTCGGCCACATTATCCCCTAAAAGAGTACCTTGGAATTGCTAGGGAAAGCCTCCGTCCACTCAGAAGACAATACCCAGACTCTTTGCACAGTGTGTCTTGTTTTAATAAGCTACATAAAGAGCCGCCTTCCTACCCCCAGTATTTAGCAGAGCCTGTGTCAGGCTCTTTCAGGAATCTATGGGCATGTTACACTCTGCACATCTGCATATATAATTTATGTCTTGAAATTGTATTCATGTTTTTTTAACCATACTTATTTAACTAAAACCAGAATGCAAAGGTTACATTTGTGCATTTAAAATCTCATTTAGGACACCTTGTGACCACAAAAGGAGAAGCTCCTCTGTCTAAAGTAATTGGTACATGTATTATATGAGGCAGCAGATAGTGTTTTATGACCATTGCTGAGTGAGAGGACAGACCATGCTGAGCTGAGACAGGGAAGCCATGCTACTATCCTCCCTCAACACTGGTAATAAATACTATACTATATTCTGCAGACATGTTTATTAGGTTTACGCCAATGACTGTTTCATGTGTATTTGCTTCAACAAAGGGTATTTAACCAAAACCAGAAAACAAAGGGTCACATTTGTGCAGCATACTCACGAGATAATGACTCCCATTGGAAGAGTTGTTTTCCTGTCTAATGTAATTGTTACTTGAAATCTGTGAGGCAGTAAAAAGTGTTTTTGTCATGGTAACTTTGCCATACCATGGTGGTAAACTGAAATTTGACCTTGGGACTGTAGTAATAAATATGTGTTTATTAGTACAGTTACTCTACATAACATATCCTTCACCTTCATGTACTTTTACTGGCTCTGTTTGCCAACTCATTATTAAACTTTCCAAAAACAGTTTATTCATCTCAGCTGCTTCCTGGAAAGTTTCGAGGTGATCTGTCATGTGAAGTTTGAGAAAAAGGAAGGTCCCAAAATGCTTTTTCTCAATGCCATATCTATAGGTAAAATTTAAAATGGATATAGAAAAAATGGCTGAACAGATTTACACCAAATTTGACAGAAAGCTAGATCTTTACTGAGAAATCATGCTTTTTGTGATTCAGCTCCTTTAGAGAAATTAAGGGTAAAAATGTATGTATATATAGAGACGTGATAGTACGGCAGAAGCAACAGATGTAATGATAAGATCTGATTGGCTGTTGCCAACGTCAACAAAGATGTTCTGGCAACCATTTTAGGACTCAGGGACTCAGTCCCTGGTCCTAAAAACCACAATAAAAAAACAAATATAGGGGGCCGGGGAAGGCTACCCTGAACCCCTAGGACTGGTGGTGCCGGCGTCCCAATGGGGACCCCCTGGTGCCCAAAATTTAATTTTTATAAACATTTTACAGCAGAGCCGCAGAGGAGTGGCAGATCTGGGGTAAAATAAAAAAGGATGGGGGGCTCTAGCTTTTTATAAATAACTACCCCCCATGGTGGGCTGGGGCTCAAGGGGTCATGCAAAGTTTTTGTTTTTGGGAGGGGCGTGCAGGCCCTCTCCCTGAGCCATTCAAGGCCCCAGGATCCCTGTCTCCTAAGGCAATGATGCTTTAATGTGAAGGGGGGTGTTTGACTCCCTCCCTTAGCCAACCTCCCATAGCCATTTAAGGCTGAGGGGTAGAAATGGAACACACAAAAAATAACAAGAAAAACGTATTAATAAATGAGTGACTGAAGCCGATTATTTATTATTCACTGCTCCCGGCCAGGAGCGCCCCTCAATGCATTTTAAATGGCTTGTTTACTATTTTTCTCTGTTTTGTTGTGCCCCAATCTGGCCAGATCACCACCAACATGTTATACAAGTTTTGTAGGGGTGCTACAATGAGAACAGCAGTCCACACCTCTCCAGGAATTAAATAAATACTGTAAGTCTCCAGCATCTTTAAATGCAGGGCCCTAGGAGAAGTTATAATTATTCTTAAAACCCTCTAAGCTGGAGCGGTACGCTCTTCAGTTGGAGTGCGGGACCTCATATGGCTGGTCGTATGGCTGCATTTTGTGACCTGAATAATGTTTAAGAAAAGACCCATTTGCACATTTAAAGTTCTATGGAATAAAAAAGCTTTACTTTAAATATTTTTGAGATAATAATTACTATGCATTGCCATATGTGTATTTATAAAGATTACTTTGGAATATGGCTATAGATACATTTTTGTGGTGACTTCTTGACAAAGCTAGTAGGTCCGCTTTATAGAGGTTGATGTGGTGACTCCTTTCTACAGCCAATAGGCCCGCTTTTTATATTTTGGTGTGCGAACTCTTTTACAAAGTCAGTAGGTCTACCTTACTTAAAATGAGATATCTTTATACTGTTACTTTACTTTAACAAAACTCATTTATTCCCTGAAAAAATGCAAAGAGTAAAGTGACATTATAGTTAAGTCTGGTAATGATACCATACTTTATGTTAAAAAAACTCTGAAATTCATAGCAAAAAGCAAAGGCTAAAGTGATATTATAGTTAAGCAAAAATGTCACTTAAAACATTACTTTTTCAATCATGCGTTTTGTCTTCTTACTTGAGCCTTAATCATAGGCAGATGTGTATAATCACATTCTGTGCTTTTAAAGGTGTCCAAGAAAAAAACCTCATTATCCATGTGCCCAGTCTTTCTTCAGATTGTCTAAGGCATACCAAAGTCAATAGCGCTTTGCATTTTCAAGTTGTTAATGTTATTCCCAAACTGTGAGAACCAGGATTGCTGAGAGACTGTGGGTAAGGGTCACACAAGAAGAAATAGTTTTCGTCCTGTGGATTCAAAAAGGAGATAAGTCGCAATAACGCTGTAACATGCAAGGATAACAATGGCGGCACCATCTCATGAAACGGCTGATGAGATACAGTGATATGTACAATATATTTATATGATGAACAACTATCTGTGAGTAACAGTTTATACTGTTTGATTTTACCTCACAGTTTGGGATCAACATTAGCAATTTAAAAATGCACTGTGCTATTGATGGAACTGGGTGGAAGGAGATATATCCCACTCCTGTGGGATAGGAAAAAAATGGAGCCCCCATTCTTTAATTGATGGAGGGGACATGGCTTCTCCCTGAACCATCTTTGGCCCTGGTGACTTTTTCCCCGGGGCCTAATTTAATAAATATGGAGCGGTATTGGCCCTAGTTACCCCATTCTCTGTGGCTCAATTTAGTTTTTAAGGGGAGGGGGTACGCGCGGCCCACCTTCCCAAAACTTTAAAAGGCCCAGAGGACCCCATCTACCAGGGCCATCACTTTTGCAAAAAGGGAGGGGGGACCTGAGCATTAAATGGCCCCAGGACCCCATTCCCCAGGGCAACTCACATACTATGTCCTGGGGAAACCATCCCAGAGACACTGGTTTCCCTGCCCGCACCAACACGGGCTAGGAAACTTGTGTTTGCTCCTGCCTGGCGGTAGCATTTTTAATACTCACACCAAACAGGAGCAAACACAAAGTCAGCTTCCAGCGGGCTGGGAGCAGACTTGTATTCTGTTTCCCTGTCCACGCTGATGCAGACAGGGAATCAGATCAACAGATTGCTTCCGGCTGGAGAGAAAAGCATATTTAGCTTCTCCCTAAGGGAGGGAACAATTCAGGATGCTCCTGTGGCTGTGGGAACAATGGGACTCTCCCTGAGGTCCCCAACATGTGTTTTATGGGTGCCCAGGGTGGGCACAGGGGCACCCGCCTTCAAATAGGGTGAGCCCAGGGAGATGGGGTCCCAGGGCCATAATAGACTCTGGAAGGGAGGCCTTGCACCCCACCTCTTTTTCCCCACTGGTTTTGATGGGGCGCTCTTGATGCAAAGGAATATGAGGACATCTCCAGCAAAGAAGCGCTTACTTCATACAATTAAGAGGCAGCACGCATGTTTGGTGGAGATTCAGCTCTGTTTTCTAGCCTTGTAATCTTCTCTATACAAAGATTCATTTTGTCATTGATTTCTGTATGAAGACATGAGAAACAATCACAGTGCCAAATTTACACGTGCACAAGGTCACTGGAGACATTACCCCATGGTCCTTTACGCAAATGTAGTGTAGAATATATACTACTAGATATTCAACCAATAAGTTAGCATTTACTAATTAACCAGTAGAAAGTGCTCCTGTTGGATAGACATTTTGTGCAAAACTGTGGACATGTGAGGTTCCATTCTGGGCCTGCTGCTCATTTCACAGAATTTAAACATCAAAGGGAAGCACTTAAAAATATAAACATAGCAGGCACCCTAGTTGAAGATCCATAACTCCTAAATATAGTAAGAAGGTTTTGAATAACAGAGAAGTATGAAATAGTGAGAATGTATAAATAGGAAATTAATGTCCACTTGTAATAAATAGAAAGACAATGAATAATGTCTATTAAGTATTATGCATAATCGAATAATAATAAGAAACTATGGGCCATATGTATGAAGCTGTTTTGCAATCGTAAACACTGCGAATCGCAAAAAAAAGGTGTTTACTATAAAAAAACAGAGATTCCCTAAGTATGAGAGCCATATCGATCACGAAATTGCTAATCGCAAAATTAGCGATTAGCAATTTTGCAAGAAATCTAAATTCGTGGAATCGCTATCTCAGCCATGCAAATAGCAAAAATCCCAAAGAAGGAATCTCAAATTGCGAATTTGCAAAACAAAATGCATGAAAAAATCACAAATTGAGAATTCCCGAGATTCGCAGGTTTGCAAATCGCAATTAAAACCAAGTCTGAGCAGGTGGTAACCAGGTGCAACCTATTTAAAGAGGCTCACAATGCAACAGGCCTTTTCCACAATGGCTGGGCTGTATGTGATAGCTTGGAGGCTGTAAATCAGAGCTGCTGCACAGAGAAGGAGATGCCAGGAAAGGATCTTCAGACCGTGCATCACCCTCTTCCAACGGATTGTAGAGGAGATCCATGTGAACTACAGGCTGGATGAAGACAGCATCCTGGACTTAATAGTGGAGCTCAAACCCATACTTGAACACCCCACACACAGTACCGGTCTTGTACTCACTGCACCTACTAGCATCAGGGAGTTTCCAGGGGGTGATAGCCACAGCAAGAGAAGTCTCTCAGAGTGCGCTGTTGCGCTTCTTCCATGTGTTCCTTGATGAAATGGTAAAGAGGCTGCATCACCACATCCAATTCCCCTGCACACAACAGGCACTAGACCAAACCAAGCAGGAGTTCTATCAGATTGCACAATTCCCCCACGACATTGGCTGTATAGATGGGACCCATGTCGCTATATCCCCCCCTCACAGAACGGGTATGAGTTCTGGAATCGCAAGTCCTACCATTCCCTGAACACACAGGTAGCGTGCAATGCCAAGCATATCATCACTGACACTGTAGCGAAATACCCAGGCAGCACCCACAACTCATTCATCGTCCGCCACATTAGGATTCACCGACGACTCACAAATGGTGAGTTTGCTGATGGCCACTTACTAGGTAAACATATTGGTAACAAGGACACACCAGTGAAGCTCAGCAGTGGCAGGACAGTGTTTAACCGGATTCTTCCCACCCTACAGGTGACAGTGCGTATGCTGTCCGTGACTACAAACTGAATCCGTACCTGAATCCTGCCACTGCTGTGGAGCGGAGGTACAACAGTGTCCATACAGCCACCCGCTGTACCATTGAGAGGACCTACAGAATACTAAAGAGCTGTTGCGTGTGCCATGTTGCACAACATTACCACCAGGAAAGGCACCCCAGTGGAGCTCACAGATTCGGAATCATCAGATAAGGAGGGGCCAGCTCCAAGATTCAGGCCAGCCGGTTTTATTGGCATGGCTGCCGGGCGCCAGAGGCGAGATGAGATCACACAGAACTATTTCTAGGTGAGAAATGATGACACAATGCTACAGATTGGTGCAAGACTGTGTTTTTATTTCCTTACGTTCAGGAAAGTTGCCATCAAACAGCCTGTGTTGCACACTATTAGGTCTAAATGTCCCACACATGTTGAACACACAGTTCAAAAATAAACGCAATTAACAAAAGTTAAACACATATAATAATGAATATATATTTACATATATCTACAGTAGAATTAATGCAAATTTACAAGCCAAAGGGGCCTATTACGATGGCGGAAGGACCGCCTTTCGAATGGATATTTCCCTTCGCCAGATTAGGATGGCGGTGGGAACATGAATGTGTCCGCCGTGGAAGCAAAGACCGCTCACCACCAGCAATCGTCCCAATTTCCTGGTGGACGGTCAAGGGAGCCCAAAATGGTGGAGGTGCCTAGAAGGCACCGTCAACCAGATTAGGATGCCAGCTTCAACCGGCCATGGAAAATCATGCAATGTTTTGCCACTGGGCCCGTTGCGGGCCCCCGGGGGTGGGTGGCTGCACTTGGGGGTTACCTATGGTACCCCGCTACATTGCCATACTCAAGATGGCAGGCACCGCGCGGTGCCTGCCACGTTGAGGATCGCAATGCGAAACATTGTAATTTAACATTGCGTACAGTGTTGCAGCCAGCAGCACCATCCACAATGTTAACCTACAAGAATGTGCCCGCCTGTTTGGCCGCCACATCCTTATACGGCCGGCGGGACCAGCACACCTATGGCAAACGGTACCAGCTCCGCAGGGATGGCAGGCGGACGTTCGCCCGCCATCCTAATGGGGCCCAAAGGGTGTGTCAATCGCCATCTATGGTGCTGGTATCTGGGGCCATGTTGATATTAATTCTCTACAGCTTGTTGAGAACACATTTTTCAGATTTTTGCTGGACGTCCCAGATAGTTCTTCCACTCATATCTGCCACACAGAACTAGGCATTGCATATATAGCGGACATTATACAAATTCAGCCAGTCTTATTGTGGCTTAGGATCTCGACCACCGAGGATACACTAAGTAATCGCCAAATCTTGAATGACAGCTGTAGATTACAAGGGGCCCCTTAAACTATATAACAATTTTTACAACTAATCTTGGTTATCCAGAATATTATAATGATCCCAACACCATGAGTGCAATTGCAAGGAAAGATCTTAAAAGTAGATGCCTGTCCTTATTGGTAACAAATAGAACTGCCACAGAATTGGCAAAATTAACTGTACAAGCACACCAGCTCACGCTGACCACACACAATATTCAGTCGTACTTAAGGAACACCGCAGGTGGCTACAAAAGATTCCTGATAACTCGATTCAGATTAGGCATCATACACAGATCAATTTGTTTTCCTAATTTGAATGACTGGTCAAGACAAATGTGTAAATGCCCACGTGATGACTTATCTCAACAGTCAACACTGCATGTATTCTTTCTTTGTAAATTGTATTCCCTGCAGAGAAGGAGGTGAATTCTCCGGATTTTAAGAACACTCTGCCTTAGACAATTTTATCCTGCATTATTGGTCATGCAACCTTTAGAGAATTAACTTTTTACTAGCTCTATAACTGCGTTTAAAAAAATATATTTTTAAACGTAGAAAAACTATTTTGATGTGAGTTCACTTTGAGCGTGATTAGTAGAATGGACCGCTGTCTACTCATGTATTCAATTTCCGAATCTGTATATTCTATTGTTTTTCAAATGTTATGATCTGATACTCAAGTTAAATTTTTTGTGTCTGCTTTTATGATTTTCTCATTCAAGAAATCAAATAAAGCTTTATTGAATTGAATTGATATCTACCTACAAAAAAGTTATTAAACTAATAATTTTAATGTTATTATAATTTTATAACAATATAAAAAAGTGCATATATGCATACACCATTAACATAAAATCTTTAAAAAACAAACCATTAGAAATAAATAAAAAAATAAACATCTTAAAATTCTTTAAATTAGCAAATTGTTTTACACATTAAACATATTAATAATGAAAAACATTATAATTTTAAATAAAAAAAACATAATAATATAAATTATATCGACATAAAATAAAATATAATACATATGCTGTTCCCACTACAATTTATACCAAGCTACTCAACTAAGATTTCCAGGAAGGTGATACTTTTGGATGTAAAATGCAAATGGGCAATAGGATGCAGCGTGCTGTTAGTGAATCATGACCCTCGATTTGAAGGTATAGTTATTGTAAATGTATACATCCAGAGGGGGGAAGAGAACAATTATAAGGTTGAAATGGAAAACATGTTAAAAGAATAATTTTATCTTTATCTGACAATTTTCAGAAAGATGTATTGTTTGTGCTGGATGATTTCAACCACAAGTTAAATCCACATAGGATTGACTCATGGTGCAAGCAATTGCTGGCTTTCAATAAAATAAAGGATGCTATATTCCTGAGGGGCTTATGTCAGCTCAAGACCTGGCTTTTGGTCAAATGCTGTGTGCTATGGGCATGGTCTGTGTGAATGGCAGATTGGAGGCAGATAGACCAGCAAAGCATACCTTTAAGCTAGGCCAGCAACCCTGCCAAATAGACTATGTGTTTTTACAGGCCTGGAATTTTGATCTAATCAAGCACTTTGAGGTGGCAAGTGTGGAAGGTAGTAATCATTACCCTTTGAGGACAGAAGTATTTGGGATAAAGAAAAAACAAAGAGACACAGTGCTACAGGTCCGTGTTGATTACCCAAGGCGTCTCACAACCTGTATATCTAAGGAATCTATCGAATAATTTGCAGCTGTTCAGCAGACGCTCCTGGTGGAAATTATCCCAAATACATATGATAGTACTTGGTTTGAAAATACTATGGGGAGCATTAGTATGTCGGGCGGATCGCCACCGCCCGCATGGCAGTGGCCATCCGCCCGACATTTTACTCCCTTCCCACCATATTAACAGCTTTTCCACCCGGTCAATGGCGGAAAACTGGCGGACGGTCTTTCAGTCTGCCGGGGTCCCCCCCGCCATAGTAATATGGCGGGGGGACCCTGGCAGACGGAAAGATCGGTTTCCAGACCGAAAAGCTGTTAATATGGTGGCTGTGTCTGGTAGACACCGCCATCCATATTAAGATACATGCTGGCTTTTGTCTTTCCGTGGTGGTACCCCCCCTGCATTTCAATGTACAACGTGACAGGCACCGCGCGGTGCCTGTCACGTTGTGCATTTAAATGCACAACTTGCATTTTTGGCATTGCGGCGGGCGCCGCAATGTCAAAAATAAAGGATGCGCCCGCCAGTGTGGCGGGCGCAACCTAATTGTAGTTGCGGGACCGCCGCATGCATTGCAGGCGGTCCCATATCCGGGGGCTATGGCGGGCAGATTAGTCAACCGGTGGAATACCTAAGAGTAAAAATCAAATATAGAAAACCAGGGTGTGGGAGGAAAAAATGATCACAAAGTAAAGAGAGGAAAAGGTTGGGCGAAGAATGTCGTAAAGCTAAAGCAAGTATCAGACAATAGGAAAGAAGACTTAGGGCAAAGTATAATGTAGAATTGTTCCACAAACTCCAGAAACAAAGGAGAATATATAAAATGATTGTAAGGAATAAAAAAAGATCCTACAAAGAGAGTTGCGGTGTTAAATTGCTAACAGCTATAGAATCTAAAGATATGAACAACTTCTGGAAGTTAGTCCAAGAAAGCTTGGGTAAATCTTTGGGTTGCTTGAACTGTGTGGTACCAGAAGACGATTGGGTTACATACATGGGGGAAATGTATGGAAATTGGAAAGAAACAGAGTGATCAAACTTAAAATTATGGCCTGGAGTGAGAGAGGAAATGAAGGATCATTTCTCCGCCATCAATGTTAAAAAAATTATATCTAACCTAACTCTGACTCGAGCTGCTGGCCCAGATAATCTCCCCACAGTGATCATAAACAAATAGGTCAGAGTGGTGGGCAGACTTCTTTTCAAAAATGTTCCTGGGGATTCTTAACACAGGCATTATACCAGAAAACTGCAGAGGGGCAATTACAAGACCCATCCACAAATAAGGAGACATAAAGACCCCGAAGAATAACAGATTAATTTATCTTTTTAGATATAGGTGAAAAGTTTTTGACAAAATTATCTTGGAGAGACTTTATGGAGTGGACAGAAGTAACTCAGGTTGTGCCTACGGAACAGGGGGAATTTAAGGAGGGACATTCAACGGTGGACCACTGCTTTGTGTCTAGTCCATTGCCCGGAAGTCCATCAAGCAGAGGGTGAAGTTTGTACTGCTGCTTCGTGGACTTCCGTGCAGCATTCCATCTAGTGGACCGTGAGAAGCTGTGGGAGATGCTGATCGGTTATGACATCCCAAGAGATTTATTAGGATTAATACCAGTGCTACACACTTCTAACTGGGCGCAGATAATCTTAGACACAGAGGGGAGTCTATCCCAGAAAATCCAAATTGGTAATGGGCTGCGACAGGGGTGTGTCTTGGCCCTTGTACTTTTTTCCCTATTCATTGCAGACCTACCCTCGGTCCTAGGTAATGAAAGGGGGGCCAACCAAAAGGTAGATGGGAGACATATATCGTGTCTATTAAGTGCGGAAGATTTGGTAATATTAGACTAAACTGAGATTGGGCTACAAAGAAAGTTAAATAGTTTTAATGAATACTGTGGGCTCAAAAAACCTGTAGTGAACATGGATAAAGCAAAGATTTTAAGTTTGGGAAGAAGAAAAAAAAAGTTTAGCTGGTTTTCATCTAGAAGCATTAAAATTGAGGACATCAGCCTCGGTTAGCGATCTAAAACAATTTAACGGAGTATATGGGGTAAAGTCGGATAGACCGGTTCTAAAAGCTTATAAAGCCATTGTCCCACCTCAATTCCTTTATGGAGCCGAACTAATATACTTGAGTGATAAAAACTGATGGGACACGGAGGAGGGAAAAGCCCTGAAAAATCTATTATCACTACCCAAGTACTCAATTGTGCAGGCAGTGAGGCTAGAAACAGGTATCACCTCATGGAGTATAACGGCATGCATGGCCCGGGTAAGATTTTTGCAGCGCCAGGGATCAGGTGATGATTATAAAGTTTCGCAATGGTGCAGAAACGAGATACTGAAGAGTGATCTAACATGGGCAAAAGGGGTGAGAGAAAGTCTTATTAAAGCTTGTAGAATGACGAGGCTTAAGATTAGCCCCTTGGCATTACAAATTGAGGTTTAGAGGAGGGAACTGGTAAAAGAAATATTTCAATCCCAGGACCAGGAGTACCTCTTGGAAAAAATTTGGTATGTTTTATGGCTCCTTCGTGGCAAAATGACTCTCATTTCCCCTAGATTGATAGATTACCCTGCCGATGGCTGAGAAGAGAAGTACCAAGGCTGAGAATTAGTGTCAACCCTTGCTATGCGTACAATGGGGTAAAAAGAGCAATGATAGATGGCAATAGGAAATGTAATTGTACCCTGGGGACAACGTGCGATATTTTACATATTTTATTGGATTGGCAAATGGTTTTAGATGTACGGAAAGAGATCTAACGTCAAATCCTTAAAAAGTACAGCATAAATATTAGGGCACAGGCAGCAGAACTTTTAATTGAAATGAGTAAATTGGATATAGCCTGTGCTCTGGGGAGGTTTATTCAAAAAGCTAAAGACATTTTGAAATGTGTTTAGCACAAAAATGTCTGCCAGTTCGCAACATATGAGTTATGATACAGGGTTCTAAGGAAGATTTAATGGTTTTAATCTGGAACTGTATGATAATGTATTTATAGCAGGTGCTTGGGGGAAGGTCATTCAAAAAGCTAAATGAAAACCAGAAATGGGTCTAGCAATGAAATGCTTGCCTTGTCTTATGATATTAGATATGTTATATGGATTGAAGTAAGAAGCAAGGATTTAAAACAGGAATTTTAGGAGGACTTTTGTAATGTAAAATGTGTGATTTTTAGGAGTTGTATTTATGATGATTTTATATGTTTAAGGACTGATTAGTCCAAATAAACTTTATTTTGAACTGAACTGAACTACACAAACTATTAAAATAAATATATAAAAAATGTACTACTCCCATATCACACAATGCAAAAATAAAAAAACTGGTTAAAATTACAAACCTCCCTCCAATAAATGCAACAGTAGTGAAAGCATTGGATTGCGGGTAAGTAATATTTACTGTACCCATTCCAGCCAGTGCAACAGCAGCAAAACTGTTGGAGTGCAAAGAGATAACTTTACTATTCCCACTCCAAATGAGTGTAACAGTAGAAAAAGTGTTGGATAGCGGAGGGGAGAAATGTACTATTCACACTCCAGTCAGTACAACAGTAGGGAAAGTGTTGGATTGCGGAGGGGTCAAATTTACTATTCCCACTCCAATAAGTGCAACAGTAGAGAAAGTGTTGGAAAACGGAGAGGTAAAATTTACTATTCACACTCCAGTATGTTCAACATTAATAACAAAAACATATCTTCAACTAATTAAAATTATTCTAAAAACAAAGTAAATGAAAAAATATTTAAATATATTGAAAAATAAAATACTAATATATTTAATATTAGACATTTTAAAGAAATAAAAACATATCACAATCTTAAATACCTATCACAAATACCTAGAAATATTTTTAGAAATAAAATACAAAGATAATTTTCATACGAATAAATATTTGTATTTAGAAATTATTTATTAAGACATTCATTATTACATACATTTAGTTTAGATACTTTCCTCCCTATAACACCACAAATATCACAATCTGCACATAAAAAATCTTTAAACTATTAATATAAATATTCTTCAACAAACTGGTTTTCATTAAATACATTTTATTATTAATTAATGATTTATCATTAATGTACTTCCCATAAAATCCCCACAAAGCACACAACACGCTCAGAACATTTAACAACAATTTATTTACACAACTAATATAACTAATTATTACATTAATAATTAATATTAATTAAAAAATAATTAATTGCTTAATTAATTTACTTCCTACCCAGACCCATACCCCTACAAAACCGACAGCCCACATCTAATATCTTTATAATAAAATGTATTTGCACGGAGCGCGCGGTGCGGCAAATCAAGATGGCCGCAACTTGAAGAGCTCCGTCCTGACGAGCAGCGCTTGTTTACGAAGGGCAGACTCCGTGGCAGCATTCCTTCACAAAAACGGCTGATTTCGCCGTCGGAATGGTTCCGGGGCCAGTGAGCAAGTTTTTCTACTTCAGAATGCCTTTTTGGAGCGTTTTTTATCATTAATTTTGTTCCTGTGACTGGCGGCTGCCAGTTTGTTTTTTCTTTTCTACTCAGCGTTTTTTGTTTCCCCTTTCTCTTGCTGCAACCTTGTGTCATGCCTTAATTTTTTTTTCTTCTTCTTCTGATATTTTGGGCTGGATTTATCTTCAATGCACATTGTGAATTTTCCAAATTACCTCTGGCAGAAAGGGTCCTAATTTCATCTGCGTAGTGCTTAAAATAAGATACGCCAACTTACATGTTAGCTTTTGCGGCTGGAACTGCTCATTTACTGTCTGGTAACCACTTTCATTGTGTTTTCACTGGACTTTCAATATGCTAACTTTGGGCTCTTATTTGTAACGTTTCTGGTTCCGCCCTGACTGGACTTCCTTATCTCTGGCACTATAGGGTTCAGCTGACCACTGCTTCTTTATGACCCTTTTTTCATCAACATTATTCAGCGTTTTCAACAATTGCTCCTATTGTGCTTCAATTTTTTATTTTTGCATCAATCTCTCTGGTTAACTCCTTCATGATGGAATCCTCGCTTCCAACCAATGCACACAGTACTTCTTCTGGTACTTATAAGGATCCTGCCGCATCTTCTTCTGTGAAACGCATTAAGAAAGATCCTCCGTCCCCGTCCAAATCTCAGCTGCCTATTACCTTAGAGGACATCGTGGAGGAATTGCCCCTCATCCGCCCCTTCATGACAGATACAGCCACAACTCTTCAGAGGCTGGACGAAAAATGGTCCAGTCTTGATACAAGACTTACAGATGTAGAACCAAAAAAGTTAGCGACGCTCAGGATGTTGTAGCCAAGGTTGCTCGCCTTACTAAGGAAGTTGATCAGCTTAAAAAGACCTCAGAAGATTTGGAAAACCGAAATAGGCGCAATAACCTGCGCATTTGTGGTATTCCGGAGGGTTCTGAAGGGTCGGACATCATCCAATTCTTAAAGACTCAAGTCCTTCAAATTGTTAAATGACCAATCAAACGCACACAACAATTGTAACAATATGAGTAATCAAGGTAAAGTGTTTTAAGGATACCTTGATTACTCATATTGTTACAATCGTTGTGTGCGCTTGAATGGTCATTTTACTTATCATAAGGGTTAGCTTCTTCACCCTTTGGTTTCAGAGTTCTCAGGGTTTTCTCTGAACAAGCAGCACCAACCAGTATTACCCTTTCGTGACTACTCAACCACTAACTGTTGTGCACCATCTAAATTCTGAACACTGATAACCCTTCGCTGAACTGTAACATCCTTCAAATTGTTGGCCTCCCTAAACACATGGATGTCAATATTCAAAGACCCCATCGTCTTGGACCAAAGAATTCATCGTCTACTTCTAAGCCCAGAGGCATTATTGCATACTTTCTCCTTTATTCAGATATATGACGATTCTCCATTCCGCCAAACAGCATAAGCAGATGCTCTGGTCTGGTCACAAAGTCTTCTTTACTCAAGATGTTACTAAACCAACTGCGGCTCGACAAAAAGAATTCTTGGACTTAAGACCTGCGCTGAGATCCATGAACGCTCGCTATGGCCTAATTCATCCTTGTTTTTTCAAAGTAAATTATAAAGAAAGGACCTTTAGCTTTGAAGATCCCACTGACCTTCGGAAGTTCATCCATACTCACAAAGAAGAACTTATGGAACTGAGCAAACCTTAGTTGTTCTGTTACTTGCTTGTTGTCTTGTGCTGTCTAATCTTTCCCCTCATATTTTGTATTTTGTTGAAATGATCTCTCAGTTTTTTCCTCTTCCTTGTTTCACAGGTCACCCCTCTGCAGTCTTATTTATACACCTCATATATGTGTCATCCCAGTGTCTGTATTCCACTGCCATTCCTTCCTCATTGTGTGGTAAGTTTCTTTCATTTGTCTTATTTGGTTACCGTTAGTCTTTGGACTTCCTATTACTTCTTTTGCCTTGTCATCATTATTTTGTTGGAACCCTTTTTGTTTCCTTGTCTCTTGCTCTTGCGGCTGTCTTGTTCTTCGCTGCCCCCCTCCCACAGTAATGTCTCTTGGTAAAGTGTTATCTATGACTAAAGCCACTCTGCTTTTTGTCATCCTTTGTTTGACTTCATTTCTCGGGGGATTCTGTTCCCCTTTTTTCCCTATTTTCTCAACTTGACCTCTTCTCTTTTCCTTTTTTTCCCTTTCCTTTCTGTTCTCTAGATGTCTTTCTCTTTATCACTTTCATCATTTTCTTCCTGGCAATCTCTTTCCCATTTACGCTATTTAGCATTCTTTTCCTTTTTTCATCTTACTTGTGATTCTCTATTACTTCCTCAATTTGCTCTTGTTTCTCTCTATATGGAGGTCATAGGGCTATATTTTTTCCTCATTAACTTTTTTCAGATATTCCTACATTTCCAACCCCTATTCTTTCTATCTACAACTCCTCTACTCCTCAAAGCCTTCCCTCTGTCCTTTGGCCTATTCTTCTGCAATCTTCAAAGATGAATGGCCTCCGTGCCATTTCTTGGAATGTTAAAGGTATTCACAACCCTGTTAAGAAACAACGTGTTTTATCTCACCTAGAAAGATTGAAATGTCAAGTTGCACTATTACAAGAAACTCACCTTACGCTTAAAGATTTGTCTTCACTGCGCAAGCAATTGGTGAGTGAAGCGTTCTGCTCTCCGGCAGAGAATAACAAAAATTGTGTTATTATTCTATTTCATAAATCGTTATCTATCCAGTTAAAAACTGAGCTCCAAAAAATTTTACATAAAAAAAAACCGAGCTCCAAGATTCTCATGGAAGATGGTTGTTTTTAGATGTTATTGTTAATAATACAAAGTTATCTTTCTGCAATGTTTATGGCCCCACTGGGGTAGATCTAATTTTTTGGAACAATTTTTCCATGTTTCTTTCCTCTCATGTAAGTTATGATTTTATTGTTGGTGGCAATTGCAATCAGCTCATGGACCCCTTTTTAGATCGGAAATCTCATGCCATATATGTATCAATAAGATGCAAAAATCCTTTTACAAAGCCATCTCCTCCAGAGGCCTAATTGATTCCTGGAGGATCTCACACCCTGATACCTTAGAATTCTCCTTTTTTTCTCCTGTACATGCATCCCACTCTCGCATAGACTATATTTTCCTCACTCAACATACCTTCCAATTCATGACCAGCTCAGAAATTGGTTCTATCCTAATTTCAGACCATGCCCCTGTCATACTTGATATTGATTATCCCTCGCCCACTCCCATTTCTCGGCGTTGACGCTTCAATAATTCCCTCCTCCTTTACCCCCAGTTTACTGAGTACTTCACTCTTTTCATGGAGGCATTTTTCCACAATAACTTTAATTCTGCGTCTCAATTTAATTTCATTTGGGATGCTTTTAAGGCTTCTGTCAGGGGCTTCATTATAGACTTCGTCTCAAGGAAGAAGAAAAAAGCCCTTTCTCAGTCTTCTCACATTCTTAAACAAATTAAAGAGCTTGAACATCTTTTCTTCACTATTAATTCTCCTGATACTTTTTCATCCCTCATTCAAGCGAAAATACAATATAATAAATTCTCATGGGATTCTGTTTGTAATAATCTCCTTAAATTTAATGCGAAAATTTATGGTGGACGCAATAAAGCAGGAAAATCCCTTGCGAATTATCTCAAAATCAAAAAACAAAAATCCCAAATCAATGTTATTACGGATGTCCATGGGCATCGACATTCCTCTGATGACAAGATTCTTGACTGCTTCGTCCAATATTACTCGTCTTTATATACTCCAGAACTTTATTTATGCGAATGGCTAAAATTTTAGCATATAATTTGCAATCTGTGTTTATCAATGAAATGGGCCGATAATTTTTACAAAGAGATGGATCTTTATCTTTCTTGGGGAGTAAACATAACATCGCCTGTGTAAAAGAACCTTTGGATTCCCCCATAGTAAGAAACTTATTAATCAAAGAAAATAGGTGTGGTAAGATAATAGTTTTAAAAAGAAAGTAGAAGCAAACAGTGAAGTCATCTTGACCAGGCGATTTATCCTTAGGAAGAAGAGTAATAGCATGGAGTATTTCTTTTTCAGAAATAGGCATATTGAGAGAGGAGAGATCTGCGTGAGTTACAGGGGATTTGGGAATAGCTTGAAAAAAGGAGTCAATTTGGGCTGAGGAAGGGGTAGATTATTCCCAATCTTATTAATATCCATCAATCTGGGTTTATCAAGGGTAGATCTATTACTGATAATTCGAGAACCCTACTTAATATCATTCACCTTGCTTCAAAGATGGATTTCCCTGTTGCAGCCATTACTTTGGATGCTAAAAAGGCATTTGTTAGGGTTAGTTGGGATTTTATGTTCGGTACACTTAGGTGGCATGGTTTTAGTCCCCACATCATTAATTATATTCACTTATTATATTCCGCCCCCTCTACTTCCATTTGGGTTAATGGTTCTCAATCTTCCTACTTTCCTCTTCATAGAGCTACCAGGCAAGGTTGTCCCTTGTCCCCCCTTCTTTTTATTTTAGCTTTAGAACCTTTCCTAGAAAAAATTTGACGCTCAACATCTTTACACTGGTTTTGTATATAGGAAAAACGATATCAAATTCACAGCATACGCAGACGATATTTTACTTTATATTTCTAATCCAGTCACTTCTTTACCTGCACTCTTCTCTTTATTACAAGAATACTCTTTAGTCTCAGGCTACACATTGAATATAGACAAATCTGAAGTCTTACCCCTTAATACATTTTGTCTCCCCCACATGGAATCCCAAAAATATCAAATGTTTAGGCATCCTATACACTAACAATATCAAAGACACTATTAAAATTAATCATACTGATATTCTCACTAAGCTCTCTTCACTCATAGACCGATGGTCTCCCTTATTTTTATCGTGGTGGGGGAGATTAGCCACTATTAAAATGATGTTTCTCCCTATTGTTAATTTTTATCTTTCAATGCTTCCCATTTCTCTCCCTCTCTACTTTTTTACTCTTTTTAATCACACTCTTATCAAATTTTTATGGAATAATCGCAAAGCAATGATTTCTCTTTCTCGTCTCCAACAACCTAAGGACATGGGTGAGGTTAATTTTCCTAACCTTTCTCGCTTTCACTCTGCCTTTACCCTAAAACAAATATGGCCTTTCTTAGTAGATTCCTCCCCTTTTCCTGTGACAGCTTGGAGCACATTAGAACTAGCGCAACTTTCACCTTTCTCTTTTCTTACTGCCATTCGCTTATCTCAACCTCCTAAGCGTTTTCTCACACCCACATTCAAACACTCAAAAGCACTTTCCACATCTCTTTTTCGCTCCTTTTTATCACAAGTTCAATTTCATTCTCTCACCCCGATTTGGTACAACAAATCCTTAAAGATTAACAATAAAGCGCTTTTTTTGGAAAGAGTGGATTGATAAAGGCGTTTTTCTTAATGATAGTCTTCTTAAAGATGGTAATTTGAGGGATTTCTCTGATATCCGTTCATCCTTTCAATTGTCCAATAAATACTCTTCCCAATATCCCCTGCTTAAGCAAGCCCTATCCTCTTTCATTTCCCAGAACAGTTCCTTATCCACCACTGTCCCATCAGATTCCCCTCGACCTGACTTCACCACTCCTTTCAAAGCTGCTGCTATTTACAAATTAATTTCCCGCCCCACTACAGATTGGTTCAAATCAAAACTTGAACTTATCTGGGAAAAGGATTTATTGCAGGAATTTTCCTGTTCAGTTTGGGACTCTATTTGGTCTAAAATTCACACTGTTTCCCGTTCTGCCAGTACCACACAGACTTTATATTTTTTTTAAAATAGGCTCTTCTTTACTCCCTCTGCTTTATTTAAATGTAAAGCCTCTGATTCTAAGAAATGTTGGTCCTGTTCATGTGCTGATAGTGATATTCTATATATGTTTTTTTTTATTGTCCATTGGTTAAATCCCTTTGGTCTCATATTTGGCTCAAGCTGAATGATATTTTAAGTACAAACCACCCCTTTGATATCGTTCACATTTTTCTGGGTGGCTCCTCTCCTATTTGGAATGTTCAATGCATTGTTCGTAAATGTATAGCTTTGTACATAGCTATTTCTTTGCAGATAATCACAACAAATTGGAAAGACACTTTGAAGATCTCTTATAATGCTTGGTGGAATCTGTTGTGTCATCATCATAGACTTGATCGTGCTTTTGCTAATACTGTACCTCTTTTAATCAAAAAAGACTTGTTATGGTCACCATTGACTAATTTCCTTTACAGACAAGTTTCATGAATTTCTTAATTACATATGTGCTCAATTGTCTTTTTCTTTTCCTTTCTCTTCTTCTTTCCTTCCCCCTTCTTCTCTTTCTTCCCTCTCTTTTCTCATCACAAAATACCCTTAAAATGCATTTTCTCTTGGTGCAGATTCTAATTTCCCTCGGGGATCTTTTGTCATTCACATATATTGTATAACCTGTTGATATGTTTTAATGATTTCTGTATTGCAATACTGGTTTACATTGTTTATTTTAGTCAATAAAGCTTTCTAAACTAAAAAAAATGTATTTGCACAATTGATATAATTAATTATCGATGAAAAAAATAATATTAATTAGAAACCAAATTATAAATCATTAAACCTAATTATCTTCCCACCCTTTACCTCTTTAATAACCACAACTCGCACTAAAATTACACTTTAAAAAAATGATTCACACTATTAAAGTTAATTTTCAATTAAATAACTAATAGTATTTAATACCAAATTATAAACAAATTTAAATTAATTTACTCTCCACCCTTTACCCCTATAAACTAAAAACCTACCCCTAAAAAATGTATTAAACAATGCACATAATTAATTATCAATTCATTAATTAACATTAAATATCAACTAATTATGAATGAATTCAAAATAAATTATGTTCCATCTTTTACCCCTATAATCCCACACCCCACACCTAACAAAAATTACAGAATTAACATAATGAATTATAAATTAATTAATATTATTTAACAACTGATTATTATGTAATTAAAAATAAATCATTTGCCACTTTATACCCCTATTAGCCCAACTAACCCAAACATAAAATTTACCCCCCAAAAATTTCAAATCACGATTAACACTATTAAAGATCAACTAAATAAATATTATTAAATGGAAAATAATCATTAGTTTATTATAATTAACGTACATCCCACCCTATTCCCCGATAAACCCACAACCTGCTACGGAACTAAAAAAACAAAACAGTTTATTACATTAAATTTAACAGCTACTAAAAATTGAACAATATATTAAAAACATAAACAACACTTTTACAAAAAATTACTTCACATACATTTAAAATAAATATTTAAATACATAACTAATTGAAAAAATATATTTTAAATAACTAGATTTTTGCAAATGATATTGATTTCTGTATTTTAAAATTCAATATTACTGACCTTCAAATCGATATTCATGACAGTGATGTTTCCATATGTACACAAAATAAGTTCCCTGAGAATTTTGCAAATTATAGAGATATGTGATGTATCTCTCCCATTGCTACTCAGTACAAGTGTTGGGCATACAAAACATTTTAACGGATTGTCCTCACATACCACCGGGTGTCATGCTTCATCGTAGGACAATCCTCGCTTTCCAAACCCTTCGTTTGATGGAGAGCGGGTCTACACCTGGAGTCAGAGAGGCACTTCTAATTAAGAATCAATCGGTGATATAGATGTGTTAAAACCAATGTGGCATTCTAAAACTGTTTCTTTACTAGACATGCCACTTTGTGATTAAAATCAACTGTGGAAATAAGGGAAATTAATATCCCATCACCACTGTTACCGTCAACATATGTCGGCCTTGTAAGCAGGGCAAGCAAAGAGCACATGGGAATATGATTGTTTAACGCCGGAAGGGCATATATTATCCTTGGTGACAGACCATTTGGATGAGAAAGACTTCAACAGCAAAGTGCCCGATCTAAATTGGAAGTAGAGTTTCCGATCCAAAGGCTTTGTAATTATATCCCAGCATAGCTCATGGCTCGGGAGTGGTTTGATTTGAAGGAAGAGCCCTGTGAGTGAGGAGGGGTCATGGGGTCTGATTTCTTCATGTACGACCATTTCCCAATAAATGTCTTTAAGAATATTTTTCGAATGGAATGTCGAGATAAAGGGGAGATCCCACAAGTGTGATAGGCCCATTTTATAGAACGTGTCACCCAGATCTCGCAGCCAGCTAATTTTGTGAAATTGATCTGATTTAATAACATCCCTTAAGCCCTCACTGTGTACTGACAGTTTCTGCGTAGCCCATAGTCTTCACCAGCATAGAATTGGGCGAAGCCTAGCATAGTCCTTTAGAGCTTTCCTACCCAGATCATTCCTTAGAGGAAGGGTGGGTATGCTCTGTGGGAGGCTAGTATTTGCGCGTAAATACGCGTTCCATGCTAGAGTGAGCTGATTCAAGTTTTCTAAGCCCCACAGTTCCACCCCAAAAAGGACTGAGCTCACCACTTTACTATCGTATATTTGTTGGGCCGGGCTAATGGGCTTCGTCAAAGAGGTTTTAACTTCCTTTCTAAGGGTACCAGCTAGCTGTCGATGCTTTAGTGCCATAACCTCAATATGAGGCTTGCACCTCAAGTCCTTGTGAAGTTTGATGCCAAGATAGACAAAAGCATCCATCTATTCCAGGGGAAGCCCATCCATCATTATGTTCCCCCTGAAAGATCTATGCTGGTTAAATGCCATAAGTTTTGTCTTTGCGGCATTGATTTTAAGGCCTCTAAAAGACAAAACTCTTAGTAGCGGTTAAGGGCATACTGCAATCCACTTGGTGTTTTGGAGATTATCAGCATGTCATCCGCAAACATGAAAATGGGAGTTTTCCTTCCAGCTAAAACAGGGGCATCAGTATAAATGGCATCAAGGAAATTTGCACGTTTCTGCACATAAACAATCATTGGCATTTTGCTGTTTCCACGTGTGCTGCACAACGCAGCACACATGGAAACAGCAAAAATGTCGCCAGCGTAAAACCAGGTTTTCCCTAGTCTTACTTTTGGCACCGCCCCATATTTATGCCACCCTTGTTAATATGGGGCAGTGCCAAAATCAATGGGTGTTGCGGTGGAACACCCACAGCAACACCCACTGCCCTCCCCTTTCACGCGAAGTATAGCATGAAAGCGTGCCTTATTTACAAGGCCGATTCAGAAAAGGGGGTGGTGATGAACAGAGTGTCTGAATTAAGCAGACCACTCTTAGCCAGTCCAAAGATCAGGGCTTGATCCATCACCGTTATTTAGCTCACTGCACCATCCCAGCTCAGAACCTGGCTATATGCAAATCAGTCTGTCCCTGGCCCAGTGCATCATGGGAACAGGGTAGACTAAACTACCAAGCCAATTCTTCACCAGAAAGGAGACAAGCTTCCGGGGACCGGTTTCTGGCATTTCAGCCGTCGTTGGCCCGGCTTGCTTGAATCCTGATGGTGCAGTGAGCAAGGGACTCATGTATGAGTATACCCTGCCACACCTATAGTGGCCAAAAACGATTCAGAAAAGGGGGTGGTGATGAACAGAGTGTCTGAATTAAGCAGACCACTCTTACCCAGTCCAAAGATCAGGGCTTGATCCATCACCGTTATTTAGCTCACTGCACCATCCCAGCTCAGAACCTGGCTATATGCAAATCAGTCTGTCCCTGGCCCAGTGCATCATGGGAACAGGGCAGACTAAACTACCAAGCCAATTCTTCACCGGAAAGGAGACAAGCTTCCGGGGACCGGTTTCTGGCATTTCAGCCGTCGTCGGCCCGGCTTGCTTGAATCCTGATGGTGCAGTGAGCAAGGGACTCATGTCTGAGTATACCCTGCCACATCTATAGTGGCCAAAAACGATTCAGAAAAGGGGGTGGTGATGAACAGAGTGTCTGAATTAAGCAGACCACTCTTACCCAGTCCAAAGTTCAGGGCTTGATCCATCACTTTTATTTAGCTCACTACACCATCCTAGCTCAGAACATGGCTATATGCAAATCAGTCTGTCCCTGGCCCAGTGCATCATGGGAACAGGGCAGACTAAATTACCAAGCCAATTCTTCACCAGAAAGGAGACAAGCTTCCAGGGACCGGTTTCTGGCATTTCAGCCGTCGTCGGCCCGGCTTGCTTGAATCCTGATGGTGCAGTGAGCAAGGGACTCATGTCTGAGTATACCCTGCCACACCTATAGTGGCCATAAACGATTCAGAAAAGGGGGTGGTGATGAACAGAGTGTCTGAATTAAGCAGACCACTCTTACCCAGTCCAAAGATGAGGGCTTGATCCATCACCGTTATTTAGCTCACTGCACCATCCTAGCTCAAAACCTGGCTATATGCAAATCAGTCTGTCCCTGGCCCAGTGCATCATGGGAACAGGGCAGACTAAACTACAAGGCAGCATTAAGCCACATTAAGCAGCTTAACGCTGCTGTGCAAATAAGGCGAAGTCCCTATCGCCACTACAACATCCTGAAAAGTGATGTTGTGGTAGCAATAGGGGCTTGTAAATATGCCCCTACGTTCTGAGCACACAAAGGTCTCAAGCACACAATTCTGTCAGCACACACTTCAAGTAAATTGCATCTACCATGAAACACATACGCATTCAAAGGCAAAAAATTGCTCTGTTATTAAACATTGTCAGAAGTATATTGACAAATTGAAATTAGTTCAGGAATTCAGGGTTATGAGGTCACAGGTCTTTGAGCTTTTCCATCTTAAATCTGTAACTTGTAGGTGAACTATTATTTACTATGTGTAATAAAGTATTGTATTGATTTGTATAAAAAGGCCCGTCTGTGAACAGGCATTTGAGAAAAACCCTAGCGATAGCCTGGACAGGACTGAGGTGCAGCCCATTGTGTTTTTCTATATGTCTTGACAGTTAGTAAATATGGTCTTTGCATTGCCAAGAAGAGTCTTTGTGTTTATTCCGGGTATTGGGAGTTTTGGTACCCCGCAGCGCTCCTCTGTTCCCAATGAAAAATACTCCCCAACGTCAATGTCTCTGTGACATGCTCTTCACTAAACATGAAAAAATGTCTCTCAAAACAGATGAAGTACCAGTCAATTTCACAACCACTGTTAAATTCTCATCTCTGAGCATGAGAAATGGATTAAATATCTCTCCTGGACCCCGAAACTCCTCATTCCAACACTTTTTCTGTGTGCTGTTTTTCTGCTTTCCCAGTACACCATTACAATGCTAGAAATCCAGCGCTTCTCTTCTCACCACTGTTTTTCAGTAAGTCTACTCAGAGCTACCTAATGCTCTATCTTTCCAAACTGTAGGCTCTGGAACAGCAAAAAGTTTCCTTCTTTAAATATCTTAACATCTTCTTTTCCCAGCTTTTCATTTGCTTTTTGGGTGACTCACTGGTACAGCCTGCTTCACAATACCATACCAAGCATCACTGCCATCCTTGATAGGACACCTTCTATATTTTATTCTTCTGTGCAGTTTTTCTCCCTAAATATCCACAATAAAAACCTTAAAGGCTCTGTTTTTCTTGGCCAACATCTTCTCTTTTCCTTCAATTTGGTGTCTTTAGTTCCTTGTTGTACCATTCCCTTTAGTTCTCCTGATGATCACTGTGAGAAGTTGGCCTGGTATATGCCGTCCCCTAATTGAAGTGGGCACCCTGTACAAGTCCAAACAACCCTTATGGTGATTAGGTTAAAGATAACCTTTATAGAAAGCTACCTAGTGGTAGCTATGGAGAGCAGCCTTCAGGCTAAGTCTTGAAGGAATGTTAAGCACCTTATTTTACTAGAATGCAATGAAAGGAAAACCACACACTAGTTATAAAAATACGTATTTATTATATATATAACACTATCTAGTATCCTCTACATGAGGATAAAACACAATTCAAATAATGCAGTTGCAAAGAACCAAACATAAGTAACACAATACACAGTGGGCTCCCGGGGGAGACCAAACCATATACTAAATAAGTAGTATGAGAACCACGACTAAGGACTAGACCTAGTATAGAAGGTGTCGAATTTCTGGGACCCCAAGAAACCACTCAAGGTGAGTAAGTAGGGACCCCACAGAGGACAGGTGCAGAGTGAAAACAAGACCACATGCTCCATACAATTCAATGGGTAAGTCGTGGGTAAGATTAAGGACCATTCCGAGCAAATTACGAAGTCAACACTTGGAATTTAAGAGTTTAGAGAGCCACCCGCTCCCCCCCCATGGATACCTTTGTACCAGAGGTACCTATTACTAAGGAGCCGGGTGGATAGGTGCAAAGTGGCGTTGGAAACCCTTGTTGTTCTCTATGGAAGTCAACAAAGAAATGCTGCTGCTGGAAGTAAGAAAAGTGTCAGATGGAATCCAAACATGGAGTCTAGTTGAGAAGAACCTGAAAGCAGAAGGGACAGAGTCTGGGTCACCTTGGAGTGACCAGGGGCTCTGTTGACAAATGCCCACCGATGTCAGGTGCTTCAGGTGCAATGACGAGGATTTTGACTCTTTAGCCACGGGGACCAGGAGATGTTTAGGATGACCAGGAGCCGGATTTGAGCTATACCACAAAGGATGTCAAGTGCTGAGGGGTTGGTGTCCGGCATCCGGCGGGAGCACTCGAACTCGGTAAGAAGGCAGCTCGACCATAGGTACCTTCAAAAACCCACCTCCTGTGTTGCCGGAGCCTTCGGAGTCCACAGGAGCTCAGGGTCAGCAAACTGGACAGTTGCGTTATGGTGCCTGCGTTGCAGCAGGGTGACTCCTTCACTCCAAGGGAGATTCTTCTGTTGTCTTTGGATGTCCACAGGGTCCTGCACGGAGCCTGTATGGATCACGAACACTGGGGAGATTTTGAACGAAAATGGAAGACAAGGTTGAGCCCAATGGAGATCCAGCGTAGTCCATCGTGTCCAGAAAGTCGAACATGAGTTGTTTCTACTTGCAGAATCTTGTCCACATAAAATCAAGTGTCCTGTAGCCAGGTAACCTATTTTATACCAACGGGAGAGGGTTGGACAGATTCCAGGGACCCTCCTATGGGAGAGACATGACAGGGGGGAGGCTACTCCCATGTCTTTGTCCAGTTTCGGTCAGAGCAGGAGCAAATGGCTCCCAAAACTGGTTTGAGCTGGACTATGCACAGGGACACCAAGTGTGCCCCTGTGCCAGTCTTTCTGGCACGGAGACAGTGCACCCACCCAGCCCCAATACACTGAATCCAGTGGGGAGGTGGTCACACCTCCCTGTGACAGGATGCCTATTGTGCTGCCTTCCCCTGCCGAGCTTGGCTCAGCAATAGGAAGGCTGACTTGTGTCTGTGGCTGGCAGCATCTATTTTGTGCTGTAAGGCTCATGAAAGTTGGTACCGGTAGACTTAGGTACCCCCAGAACCTCAGTTCTGAGGGGAGGAATCATACCTCCCATACCAGTTACTGGTGTGGAGGTATGATTCCAAAGTGTTTGACACTAAGCACACCATACTTCGTTGAAGTCGTTTTTGTGATAGCATTTACCACGAAGTTATAATGCACCCCTACCTACATGTCTGGTAGTATCACACACAGTGAGAGAGAATAGCCTGAGAAGGCTGCAGAGGGGCCATGCTCATGCAGGAGCACCCTCTCACGTAAAACCCAGCACTCTGCCTTCAGGATTTATAAGGCCTGCTATAGGGGTGACTTACAAGTTTTTAGTGTAGTGATATATATAGATATAGTGAACCTATATCTCTCGTAAGTGGTGCAAGCACCAACTTACACAGCCTGCAATAGCAGACCTGAGGTTCCATTGTGCATGGCCTCCCAGGGGTGGCATAATTTCATGGTTCAGCCCATTGGAGGCCTCTGGGGTACATATGTCCTGGGTACATGTGTACCATTTACTAGGGTCTTATAAGGGTACCCCAGTATCCAATCTGGAGTGTACCTAAGTACATAACACAACGAATTTAGGAAGAAAGCAGATAGACTGATGTCCTGATTAGCAGGATCCCAGTCAGACTAGTCAAAAACCAACAAAACACCAGGGCAAAAGTGGGGGTAACCATGCAGTCAGATCTTATCTTCCTACTGATACCCCAGTATCCAATCTGGAGATGTACCAAAGTACATACATATCAATTTGAGGGAGAAAGCAGATAGACTGAGGTCCTAAATAGCAGGATCCCAGCCAGACTAGTCAAAACAGTGGGTGCAAAAAGGAAAAAGTGGGGGTAACCATAAGAAGCAAATCCTACTTTCCTACACAACCCCCCCCCCCCCCAAATGAAAGGAGATGAGACTAACCTTGCCCAGTTGAGTCTTCATGTTCTAAGTGGAAATATCTGGAGAGTCCATCTGCATTGGCATGGTTTCTCCTAGGTCTATGTTCCACTGCATAGTCGATCCCCCGTAGGGAAATGGACCACCTCAAAAGTTTGGGGTTTTCACCCTTCATCAGTTTTAGCCACAAAAGGGGCTTGTGTTCAGTCTGAACAATGAAATGAGTTCCAAACAAGTATAGCTCAACTTCTCCAGAGCCCAAACCACAGCAAAGGCTTTCCTCTCAATAGCTGACCAACATATCTCTGGGGTCAGCCTTCTGCTAGTAAAAGCTACTGGCTGATCCCGACCCTCTGCATTCAATTAGGATAACACAACCCCTACCCCCAACCCAGATGCATCAGTTTGAACAATGAATTATTTGGAATAATCGGGACTTTGCAGATTGGGAGCAGTGCACATGGCCTGCTTGAGATCATCAAATGCCTTGTGACAGCTAAGTGTCCACTGACTTTTTCTTGGGCATTCTTTTTAATGTGAGATCATTCAAGGGAGTCATTTCATTTCATAAGGCTTTATTCGGTACATAAAAGCAATGTCCATAAAAGCACATTATTATTTCCATAACAACTTACAGTAACAAATACAAGATCATGGTAAAAATTACAAGAGCAGAAATAAATAATTAAAAAATCATACTTTTCCTTGCATTAATTGATTAGAGAAATAAAGTGGCAGTAAAAAAGCAAACATCTGGATGATGCATGTTAAAAAGCAGCCTCATGGATTAATGTACAGTACCAACACCAAACTTGACAAAAACAGGCTTTAAAAAGGCTATGCGAAAATTTCTATATAGTTTACATAGCAGTAAAAAGTGCAGAGTGCTTTGTGCTGAGTTGTTCTCTCAAGGGCACGGAACAGCTGGGTGCATATTAGGGGAAGGGAAGGCCACCAGGTTGTGCACAATCCCAAACCTCAGTCTCATTAAAACAAACCGGTGGGAGGCTCTAGTCACTTGGCTCAGATATAATTGATAACCCACACTCTCACTGAATCTGCTATAGAACACACAGGTAGATAATTTGCCACTATTGCTAATCCGCCTCTCTGACTTATGCTTCATTAAAACATTCTTCATTTCGACTTTGGATAACCCTGAGGCAGCATATCTATCCACTTTTATGTTGAAGCCATAGATTTCTTGATAGCTACTAATAATACATTTTATCCACGGAATCTTAAGATGGTTATCAAGAGAGAGACAGTCACTGATAATAGCTCTATTTAGGGCTGTCTCCTCTTTCTGCCAGATCGAACGCCATAACATTAATGGCCTTAAAGAAATCAGATCGGACAGGTAGTGGATTCCAAGCTCTCTGTGGGCTCGATCGTTGGAGGCAGATTTAGGCAGACACAAAAGTCTCTTTAAAAAGAGATTTTCCTCCACTTGTAGGCTCCCGACCAAGACAAATCCCCAAGCCCCGGCCCCATAGAGGGCAATGGAGAGACATCTTGATTGATAGATCTTTAACATGTCTCTAATCCGTTTGTCCCCTAGTTTGGTGGCAAATTCAAACAGCCCGTTGGCACTTTTAGCCATCTTGGCCCGCACATTAGTAAGCTCGCTTGTCCAGCTACAGTTCTTTGAAAAAGTGATGCCAAGATAGCAAAAATTATCCACTTGTTGGACCTTGTGCCCATCGATAAAATATGAATGGGGTTTCACACGCCCTGCCCCGCATGCCATGATATAGGTTTTGGACTTATTAATAAGTAGTTTTCTGTCCCTGATGAAGAGTGAAAACCTATCCATCAAACGTTGCAGGCCTATGGGGGTCCTAGACAATAACACAGCGTCATCGCCGTATAGTAATACCGGGACGTCGAGATCGTTAGCTTTTGGGGCGTCGGCCGCTATCGCCTTTAAAGCAGTATCCACTTCGCTGATAAAAAGAGTAAAAAGCAAGGGGGCGAGATCATTCAAGGGAGTCACTATGGACCCATAATCCTTTTCAAATCTTCTGTAGTACCGAGTCAGCCCCAAGAAAGCTCTGACCTGAGTCTGGGTAGTTCGAGCAGCCCATTTCATAATGGTCTGGATTTTGCTCTGCAATGGTTGAACCTGGCTCCCACCTACAAGGTGGCCCAGGTACACAACCTGACTCTGCCCTATCTGGCACTTAGTAGCCTTGATAGTGTGGCCTGCCTTTTGCAATGCCTCTAAAACAATTCTCAGGTAGACTAGGTGATCCTCCCAGGTGGAACTAACGACAGCAATATCATCTAGATAAGCTTCACTATAGTCTTCCAGGCCTGTGAGAACTTTGATCACCAACATTTGAAATGTGGCAGGTGCATTCTTCAAGCCAAAAGGCATCACCACAAATTGGTAATGCCCACTAGGGGTTGAGAATGCTGTTTTTAGCTTGGCCTCCTCAGCTAGTCTGATTTGCCAGTAGCCAGCTGTAAGCTTAAATGTACTCAGGAACGTGGCTGAGGCCAAAGTATCTATAAGTTCAACTGCCCTTGGAATAGGATGACCATAAGTCCTAGTGATTGCATTGAGTCGCCTGTCATCAATACAAAACCTCATCTCTCTCTTGCCATCTTTGGTGTGAGGTTTTAGTACCAAGACCACTGGACTAGCCCAAGGGTTATCTGAGGTCTCAATGACTCCCAATTCTAACATCTTTTGGACCCCAGTCCTGATGCAGTACCTGACATGGTCAGGTTGTCTTTAACTTTTGTTCTTTACATGTAGGCTGTCACCTGTGTCCACTTCATAAGTACTTTTTTAACCACAGAGATTCTATCAAGAAAAGTGAAAAGTGATGGTTTTTTAATTTTTAACCGTTTCTAAAAAGGTGCTAGGCTCTCTCTTACACATGGAAAGATGGGAGCACAATGTGCTTGTTAAAATACCCCTCACACACTAAAAACCGTTAATGTCATGCTTCATCATAGGGGTCTTCCCGCCCCTATAACGGGACGGGGCGTGCTACGACCAGACGGAATACGCGGGAGCACTAAGATGTGACAGAGGCTATGTGTAGGTGCATGGGTATCAGTGAGAGTGTAGGGACCTAACACTAGTGAGTGTGCAAAAAGTGAAAAAAATGGAAAAGGGTTAAAAATTCCCTGGCTTAGTAGAAAAAAACAATTTTATTAACTTCTCTAGCTGGGAACATTAAGAAGGGGTTGTGTGGTAGAGCATTAGCTGCTACCACACTACCCCACGCGTATTCCGTCTGGTCGTAGCACGCCCCGTCCCGTTATAGGGGCGGGAAGACCCCTATGATGAAGCATGACACTAACGGTTTTTTAGTGTGTGAGGGGTATTTTAACAAGCACATTGTGCTCCCATCTTTCCATGTGTAAGAGAGAGCCTAGCACCTTTTTAGAAACGGTTAAAAATGTAAAAACCATCACTTTTCACTTTTCTTGATAGAATCTCTGTGGTTAAAAAAGTCTCGCTTTGGAGGGTGATTCTGTCAGTACCTCTACGCTTCTCCTTCTTGGTTTGGCACTTCATAAGTACACCAGGTGGCCTGACTTGGAGGCAGTGAGAAAATGTGCCTATATTGATTGAGGACCTTCCTGCTATCAGACTGTTGCTGCTTAGTGAGGCTGCTGGCCAAATCTATACCACCTACTGAGCTATCATCAGAGTTCTGTGAGAGGAGGTGAGGTAGTGGGTCACTTACTTCCTCCTGTCCCTCAACAGTAGCCATGAGCAAGCCCATGACTGCCCTGTCTACATAGGCTTGAGCCTGTTCACATGGAGCTCCCCGGGGGGGGGGGGCTCCTGGAAGTTCCAAGGTCCACCAAGTAGGTGACCTCTCCCTTTTGCTCAAGTATGGTGTGGGGTCTACTACATCTCTCTTAGAGAGCTGGTGGGGCTACAGGCTCCAACACCCACACATTCTGTCTTGGCTGGTAAACAGTCAAGACAGCCTTTTGGTCATGCCAGGCCTTTTACAATTCCAAGATTTTTGGATGCCTTCTTCATATACTAAAAGACACACAATTGATGGACGGAAACAGGGTCAGACTGATTTACATATGGACATGTCTGAACTGGGGTGGCAGAGTGAGCTAAAGAATGATGATGGATTAAACCCAGATCAGTTGAATGGAGGTGAGTGCTTGCAATGGTCAACACTCCATCCATCATCCCCTTTGGTTTTGCTTTGTTCACCCTACGTTGGCAGGGTATGCCCAGACATGGGTCCCTTGCTCACTTTGCCACCGGATTCAAGCAAACCTGGCTGATGACGGCTGATTAGCCAGAAACCAGTCCCAGGATGCTTGTTTCCGGTCCAGGGAAGACATGGCTTGGCAGTTCGGACTGGACTGTTCCCATGAGGCACAGGGTCAGACTGATTTGCATATGGCCATGTCTGAACTGGGGTGGCGGAGTGAGCTAAAGAATGATGATGGATTAAACCCAGATCAGTTGACTGAGGGTGAGTGCTTGCAATGTTCAACACTCTGTCCATCATCCTCTTTGGTTTTGCTTTCTTCATATACTAGGCCATCCTGGAGTGGAGACCAAGGACATCGTCCTCAATGTCTTGTTTGGGAGTTTGAGAGGTAACTCCCATCCCTCCTTCACAAAACACAGTGGATCTCTAACTTTTTGACCAAACAAAAGTTCAAAAGGGCTGTAGTCAACCCCCTTCTGTGGTACCTCTGTGTAGGGAAAGAGAAGGCAGGGCAATAGAACATCCCATTTTCGCCTGAGCTTTTCTGGGGTGTTGTTGAACGTTTCAACCAACCCATTGCATTGAGGATGATAGGGTGTAGTAAACTTGCAGTTTACACCACACTCTTTCCACATTGCAGTTATGTAACTAGACATAAAGTTTATACCTCTGTCTGTTAGGACCTCCTTAGGAAAATCCACCCTGGAGAAAATCCCCAGGAGGGCCCTTGCCACCACAGGTGCTGTGGTGGTCCTAAGGGAGATAGCTGCTGGATACCTGGATACCTGGTAGCATGGTCCACCACCACCAGGATATAAGAATGTCCAGATACTGTTGGAGGGTTCATGGGACCAATGATATCAATCCCAACCCTCTCAAAGGGAACCCCCACCACAGGCAGTGGTATCAGGGGGGCCTTTGTAGTACCACCTGCCTTACCACTGGCTTGGCAAGTGATACAGAAGCGAAAAAACTCCTTTATGTCCTCTGACATATGAGGCCAGTGAAAGCAAGGGACAAACCTGTCCCAAGTCTTGCTTTGGCCTAAGTGTCCTGCCAGGAGAATGTCATGTGCTAGGGTGAGTAGGAAGCCCCTAAACTTCAGTGGAATAACCAACCTCCTTGTGGCACCAGGCTTGGGGTCTCTAACCTCTGAATATAGGAGTCCCTCATCCCAATAGATCCTGCGGGACCCACTGACATTCCTTGCAGCCTTAGCAGCAGCTTGCTGTCTGAGGGGTTCAAGAGAGGGGCAAGTTGGCTGCTCCTGGCTCAGATCTGCCCTAGAAGGTCCCCCTGTCCCCAAAAACTCAACCTGGTCAGGTCTAAGTTCATCTGAGACAGTTTCTTCAACAGGACTGGAGTCATCTTCATCAAAAGACTGACCCTCACTCTGAGCATGGGAGGAAGACACAGCCTTACCCCTCCTGCTCCTCTTCTTGGAAGGCATCTGGTCCATCTTTTCAGGACCCAGGGCCTGTTCAGGGGCTTTCTGTTTGGCCTGTGACCTAGTCACAGCAAACACATCTGCAGTCATGCCCAACATTGTTGCATGAGTCCTGAGTTCCACTTCAGCCCAGGCTGAAGTTTCCAAATCATTGCCCAACAAGCATTCAACAGGGAGGTCTGAACTTACCACAACCTTCTTAGGGCCAGTTACCCCTCCCCAGGTGAAATTAACAACTGCCAAGGAATGGTCCATCCTGACATTGCTAGCATTGATCACTTGGTACATTTCACCAAGTATTATCTGGTCAGGGTGCACAAGATCTTTTGTCACCATTGTGACACTTGCTTCTGTGTCCCTGTATGCCATGGCCTCCTACCATTTATTAAAGGCTGTTGTCTGTATTTGCACAGGTTACTGGGACTAACAAATAAGGAAGCAATATCCATGCCACCATCACAGACTAGTACAGCCTGAGCTGGAGTTCTGACTAGGCCAGAACCCACCTCATAGCCCAAGGTTAACCATACTATCCCCTTGTTCGGAGTGCCATCACTTGAAACTGTGCTGAGGGAGCAGTTGCCTTAGGGGCAGTGGTAGTAGGAGTAGAATGCTTGGTCCTTGGACAATTGGCATCTTTTGTCCAATGGGTTTTTTCCTTACATATTTAACACCAAGGTTTCTTTTTGCCTTTCCCCTTTTTGGATTGTGACCCCCCCCCCCCCCAGATGCAGGTTTTTGGGGCCCTGATGAAGATATTTAAACTTTATTTTTGTAGCCACCCTTATCTGAGTTCTTAGAGTCTTGTTTCTTCTGGTCACCGCCATTGGTCTGAGTTTTTTGCTTTTCCCTGGTTCTGACCCACTTATCTGCCATCTTTCCCAATTCTTAGGGAGAAGCCAGATCCGAATCCACCAGGTATTGATGCATCAACTGGTTTTGGCAATTATTAAGAATCTGCTCCCTCATAATCAAGTTGTACAATCCCTTGAAATCATTCACCTTGCTACTAAGTAACCAGCCTTCCAGAGTCTTAATGGCACAATCAACAAAGTCTACCCAGTCCTGAGTCTGTGTCTTTTGGATGTCTCTGAACTTAATCCTGTACTGTTCAGTGGTTAAGTCAAACCCTTCAATGAGAGCACTCTTTGGGACTGAATAGTTTTCAGCATCCTCTTCTCTAACAGCAAGGAGCTTAGCTCTACCTTTGTCAGCAAAGGAGAGCCACAAGATAGCTGCCCACTGCTCTTGAGGGACCTTCTGTACTTTACAGGCCCTCTCCAAAGCAGCTATCCATTTCTGGATGGCATCCCCTGCATACAGAGGGGAGGGACAATCTTGCTCAGGTTTTTATGATCAAAGGTGTGTTCCCTATCCCTAGGGACACTATTGCTGCCACCACGGGACTGTAGTCCCAATTACTTTCTAGCTTTCTGGACTTCTAGGGACTCTTTATCCAGTACCAAATGCTGTTGCCTGAGCCTAAGCGTTGCTTTCTTAAGCTCTAGAAATTGGCACTCCCTGTCATAAGAGTTGTCCCTCTTTCTAGAAACAGAGGTCCCTACAGAATGTCTAGAATGATCTGACTCAGCAGAGGGAGATCTAGATCTCCTTGGTAAACACTGCCCTCTCCCTGTAAGAATAAAGCTATTGTCTTCATGACCCTCTTCTTCTTCCTCCTGGGGGTCTGAGTTGTTCATGAATGGATCATTTTGATCATCCTGTCTAGGGTTTGAGTCTAGGTCATAGAAGGTGTCCCCTCCTGACCTATCTTCTTCCCCTGTACCACCCACTCTATCCTGCGCATCTGACCCAAGAGTCTTCCTAATGTCATCAAGTAGTAATGCATCAATGAGATGTTGAGTGTTGGCACTTCTCCCTTTCTTCAGATTCCTAGATAGACATGGCTTTTATTTCAGTGAATGTAAAGCCATCATATTTTAGCAGGCAGGATGCCACCAGTGGCATTCCCATTAGAAGACATAAGTAAGTGTGCTGTGGTATAGGCACCTACCTAACCTAGTGGGAACAAAACTTTCTCAGGTTGGAGAAAGGGTGTGCTAGACCCTTGACTTACCCAACCCCAAGTTCAATAGAACTTACTATCTTAAGCTAGTATTATATGTTTCTGCATACTAGTGGTTTTTCAGTTAATCAATACAAGGATTTTTCTGGTAAAACAATGCAGGCTTGAATCCCAACCGCTGCACACAAATATGAGAAGTTGGCCTGGTATATGCTGTCCACTAATTAAAGTGGGCACCTTGTACCAGTCCAAACAACCCTTATGGTGATTAGGTTAAAGATAAGCTTTATGAAACCTAGCCTAGTGGTGGCTTTGGAGAGCAGCCTTCAGGCTAAGTTTTGAAGGACTGTTTAGCACCTTGCTTTACCAGAATGCAATCTTATAGTATTGGTTAAATGAAAGGGAAACCACAGGGTAGTTATAAAAATATGTAGTTATTATATATAGCACTCTCTAGTATCCTCTACATGAGGATAAAACACAATTCAAATAATGCTGTTGCAAAGAATCAATTGTAAGTAGCACAATACACAGTGGGCTCCCGGGGGAGATCAAACTATATACTAAATAAGTTTTTATGAGAAAGACGACTCGGTACTAGACCTAGTCTAGAGGTGTAGAATTTCTGGGACCACAAGGAACCACCCAAGGTGAGTAAGTAGGGACCCTACAGATGACTTTCCAGCAGATTACGAAGACAACACTTGAAACTTAAGAGTTTGGAGAGCCACCCCACTTGCGGATACCTTTGTACCAGAGTTATCTATCCCAGAGGAGCCGGGTGCAGAGGTGTGAAGGGGCGTCAGAAACCCTTGTCGTTCTCTATGGAAGTCGACAAAGAAATGCTGCTGCTGGAAGTAAGAAAAGAGTCCGATGGAATCCAAACATGGAATCTAGTCGAGAAGAACTTGAAAGCAGAGGGGACAGAGTCTGGGCACCTTCAAGTGACCAGGGTCTTGGTGGACAAATGCCCACCGATGTCAGGTGCTTCAGATGCCTTGATGGGGATCTTGACTCTTCAGCCACGGGGACCAGGAGACATCTAGGATGACCAGGAGCGAAGATTCAAGCTATCCCACAGAGGATGTCGAGTGCTGAGGGGTCGGCGTCCGGCATCCAGTGGGAGCACTCAAACTCGGTAAGAGAGTAGCTTGACCTTCGGAAACCCACCTCCTGTGTTGCTGGAGCCTTCGCAGTCCGCAGGAGCTCAGGGTCACCAAACCGGACAGTTGCGTTACGGTGCCTGCGTTGCAAGGAAGTCACTCCTTCACTCCAAGGGAGATTCCTCTGTTGTCTTTGGAGCTCCAAAGGGTCCTGCATGGAGAATGTATGGATCGCGGACACTGGAGAGACTTGGAACGAAAAAAGAAGACGAAATTGGGCCGAATGGAGGTCCAGCGCAGTCCAGCATGTCCAGATGGTTGAAGCGTAGTGGTTTCTTCTTGCAGAATCGTGTCCAATTAAAAATCTAATTTCCTGTAGCCAGGTAACCCATTTTATACCTACGGGAAAGGGTTGTACAGATTCAGGGACCCTCCTCTGTGAGGGACAGGACAGGGGGGAGGCTACTCCCATGTCCTTTGTCCAGTTTCGCACCAGAACTGGTTTGAGCTGGACTATGCACAGGGACACCAAGTGTGCCCCTGAGCCAGACTTTCTGGCACTGAGACAGTGCACCCACCCAGCCCCAATACACTGAATTCAGTCTGGGAGGTGGTCACACCTCCCTGTGACAGGATGCCTATTGTGCTGCCTTCCCCTGCTCGAGCTTGGGTCAGCAGCAGGAGGATTGACTTATGTCTGTGGCTGGCAGCCTCTATTTTGTGCTGTAAGGCTCAAGAAAGTTGTCCTGGTATTTTGCTGGTTTTTGACTAGTCTGACTGGAATCCTGCTAATCAGGACCCCATTCTATCTGCTTTCTCCCTAAATTGGTTGTGTTATGTACTTAGGTACACTCCAGATTGGATACTGGGGTACCCTTGTCAAACCCTAGTATATAGTACACATGTACCCAGGGCATAGGTACCCCAAAGACCTCCCATGGGCTGAAGCATGTATTATGCCACCCATGAGAGGTCATGCAAAATGGAACTCGAGATCTGCTTCTGCAGCCTGTGTAAGATGGTACTTGCACCACTTACATTATATATAGGTTCACTATATCTGATTGTCACTACACTTAAAAGTCACCCCTATAGCAGGCCTTAACAATCCTGAAGGCAGGGTGCGTGGTTTTATGTGAGAGGGTGCCCCTGCATGAGCAGAGTCTCTCTGCAGCCTTCGGCGACCATTCTCCCAGGTTGTTTGTGACTCAGCAGGACATATAGGTAGAGGGGCAATATAACCTTGCATTAAATGCTATCTCAAAAAAAACGGCTGCATAGAAACATATTGAGATTAGTATCAAACATCTTGGAATCATACCTCCACACCAATAACTGGTGTGGGAGGTATGATTCCACCCTTCTCAAGCAAGCTTTGTGGGGTCACTGGTTCTTACTGGTGCCAGCCTTCTCGACCCGGACAGCACAAAATGGATGCTGCCGACCAGAGACACATTTCTGCCCTCCGGCTGCTGAGCCAAACTCGAGCAGAGGAGGGCAGCATAATAGGCATCCTGTCACAGGGAGGTGTGACCACTTTCCAGACAGGATTTAGTGTATTGGGGCTTGGTGGGTACACTCTGAGAGTGCCTGAAAGTCTGCACTTGGGCCACATTTGGTGTCTCTGTGCATAGTCCAGTTCAAACCAGTTCTGGGAGCCATTGGCTCTGGTGCAAAAAGTGTAGCCACCCTTCTGCCCTGCCCCTCCCCTCAGAGGGTCCCCTGAATCTGTCAAACCCTCTCCTGTGGGTATAAAATGGGTTACCTGGCTACAGGACATTAGATTTTACGTGGACAAGATTCTACCAAGAAGAAAACACTGACCTTCGACCGTCTGGACACCTGAACCTCACTGGACCTCGACTGGGCTCGACTTCACCCCCTTTCCGTCCTAACTTTAGTTTGTGCCTTTGCTCCATACAGGCTCCATGCAAGACCTGTGGTGCACTTAAGACAACAGAAGAATTTCCCTTGGAGTGAAGGAGTCACTCCCCTGCTTCGCAGGCCCCGAACTGCAACTGATCGGTCTGCTGCTCCTGAGCTCCTGCAGACTCCTAAGATTTTAGGAACACAGTAGGTGGGTTCCTGAGAGTCCCTGAGGTCGATCTGCCCTCTCAACGAGTTTGAGGCCAGTATCCCTTGTGGGGGCTGCGTAACAAGAACCCCTGTGCACAGCGTCCATTTGCAAGTGCATATGCTTGTTGACAATTCCCGAGCTTGTGCATTGAACTCCATGTAGTCCTGACCCTGAGCAGTATTTGCATCAGAGAACTCCGGCCTCCTCATACCGTGTGCTTCGTGGGCTGGTGCTTTGTAATCTTGCTTGAGGTCCCCTTGTGACTCCTGGTCATTCAGCCTGTGGGTCCTCCTGAGGGTCATATTGATTTCTCATGGGTTTTCCTGGTTGTTCCAGACGTGCCCTGAATCCCCATTGCTTGGTGAGTCTCCTGGACCTTGCTGGTTCACACTGTAACCTGTGTGACCTTCCTGTGTGGGTTGCTTTTGCCAAGGCTTGTTGGTGCTCCCGCTGGACACCAACCCCTCAGCACTCTACATCCTTCATGGGACAGCTCTCCCCCAGCTCCTGGTTGTCCTCAATATCTCCTGGTCCTCATGGTTGCAGAGTCAAGCATCCCTTCTTCGCATCTGAAGCACACGACATCGGTGGTCATTCGTCTCCCGAGCTCCTGGTCACTCTGTAGTGACACAGACTCTGTCCCATCTGCTTTCAGGTTCTTTCCTTCCAGAATACAGGCTTGGATTCCACCGGACCCTTTTCACCTTCACGGCAGCAGTACTTCTTCACAGCCTTCCATTGAGAATGACGAGAGTTTCCGACGCCACTTCAAACCTATGCACCTGGCTCTCCTGGGATAGCTGACTCTGATACTACAGTATCCACAGGTGGGGTGGCTCTTCAAACTCCTAAGTTCCAAAGGATCCGCTCGAAATCCTCCTGGAAGGGTCCTTAAACCTTAAAAGTGTAACCGCAACTTTCCGACACTGCACCCGGCCTCCGTGGGGTCTCTGTCTACTCACCTTGGGTGGTTCCTTGAGGTTCCAGCGATTCTATGTGCAGTAGACCTTGTCTTGATCTCAGTCATGACTGTTATACCACTATTTTAGTATATGGTTTGGTCTCCCCCTGGAGTCCACCGTGTATTGTGCTACTTACACCTGTTCTATTGAATTCGTATTGTGTGCTTTGTGTTCTATCCTCATGTAGAGGATAGTAGAGAGTGTTATATTAATAAATACATATTTTTATATAACTACTGTGTGGTTCTCCTTCATTTAATCATTCAGGAGGTGATATTCTGGTAAAACAAGTTGCTTACATTCCTTCAAGATTAAGCCTGAAGGCTGCTCTCCATAGCTACCTCTAGGATAGCTTTAAATAAGGTTATCTTTGACCTCAAACATCATAACGTTGTGTGGATTGGTACAAGGTGCCCACTTTAATTAGTGGACAGCATATACCAAGCCACCTTCTCACAGTATCCATAACACTGAAGAACAAGATAAGACAGGTAGAAAAACCAAGATTGCTATAGCCTACGGTCTAGAACTCCATCGCAGTGGAAATTTGCCAAGAACCTTTCATTCTCTACTTCATAAAAGAGTCTTGACCCTGATCTGTAAGCAAAAAAACTGTCAATGTGTTTCTTAAAATTACCTTGCCCTAACTCATTCACTGACCCAACCTAGGAGGCAGGATGCATTCTAAGTCCTATTTGAGTCCCTGCAGGGCTCAACTCTTAGTCAACATGCATCCCTTTGTCTGATCATGTCTTGGCTGAGATTGAGATCTTCCTTTCAAATTTTGTCATTTGGCCTGCAATGCCTTTTAACACCATAAGGAAGGAATAGGAAGATGATCTAGTTCTTTGCTTCGTCCAAACGTTTCTTTCTCAGAACTTGAAACTGTCAATTGATCTCTCAGCTACTTAGCTTATTGCAATGAATTTAATGATGCTCTTGTGTCCACTTATCTCCCATATTGCGGTCTACTTATGCTAAACAAACCACAGTATTCTAGTTTTCTGAGGATTAGTTGAAATCAATACACTTAGCAAGACAAGTAAAAAAAGCACTGTTGCCATGACTACAACTTAGACCCAAAAACGATTATAAAAAATGTCTTCAGGTGTAGAAGTCTGAACTGAGGAAGGTACATTGCAATTATTGCAATAGGCTTTAGGTAGTTCCCAGTAAGTGGTGTTCAAAATTGCTGATATACTTGTGGCAACATCAAGTTTCACTACATCTGTCCCATCTCCCTTGCCTTTTTGAAAAGAACTTCCACCTTTTTTTTATTTCCAAAGTTTCTACCATCAGTTTCACACCGTTACTCAGGCTAAGTCTTTCTCACCATTAGAGCCCTACCCAAACAGTTTTTCAGTCATTTCTTTTCCTTCTCAAAGGCGAAGAACCCCTTCCCTTTTGTGAATATTTTACCACCTCTTGTTGAGAGTCAGTAACATTTCTATATTTTGCGACTTGATATCAGTCAAAAAACATGTATACATACCAGACCAATCAGTACTTGAAAGGAGTGCTCTAAACACTCCCCTTCCAAATAGCGGTTCGTTATGCCCTTCTGAACCCATTTTGTGGTTTGGCAACCTGATACTGAATCAAAATTGGGTTTCCTACATTCCAAAAGCCAGGTAGCAAACTGCAGTGTTTACGTCCACTGAATGGCTTTGTACCTCTGGCCCTACACCTCTAGCAAACTTTGTATAGCAGGCCCTATGCCTCTATTGAACTGCTTATCGTTCTTACTTATACCTTTTGGATCTAAAATCATAGAAAAGCAAGTAGCAACACAACTACGTACCTTTTTTGAAAACTTCTCACACCCCAATGATGCCCATTCTGGATTCCACTCTGGATACCACAAAATTGTTGCTGCAGTAGAATACCTTTGTCTTATGGTGAACGAGGATAGTTTCAACCCTGTTATTTTGTTATGTCTATCAGCAGTAAATGTCACTTTCAATCATGGGCTGCTGTACAACTGCTTTGGTGAAATAAGTCTAGGCAGAGCATTGCAGAGCTGGTTTTCATATTTTCTGTCCAACTGCACATCCAAAGTAGTTCTTGGACCTTGCATGTCTTTCACTTCGCCCATTGTGTGCCACATGATTCAGCTCTTTCACTGTACCTCTTTAACATGTATATCTCTCCATTTTCAAACCTCTGTGGAGAAGTGTGGCTCACTGGTTAGAGGAGGCAGACCTGGAAGCAGAGGTCAGCACAGGACCAGGGTTCAATTCCCAGCTTGGCGGGGTCTTGAGTCCTAAATTGTCCATGGACTTGACAATTCTCGCTCCGGTGCCTACTCGATTCACGGGTTCACACTCTGCGACTCTGGGCAATAGCTTGCTTAATCTCCACAACGGCCCCTTGTGGCGAGATGCCTGGCTTTCACCTTGCGGATATCTCACAGGGGAATACCAGGATGGGTTCCCTCAGCAAGCGCTTAGAAACCGCTTGGTGATTTGTGCTATATAAATTCCTGTACATTTACATTTGACCCTTTTGTTTATAGCTACTCTACATATACCCAACTGCAGTGCAGGCTCTGTTGTCGTTGCATGGGTGATGGGATGGGAGCTTTGTCAATGAATGCTTGATGTCAAGTAGATAAAAAAGCATAAGTTGAAACTGAAGTTGAAAAGATGAGATCTTGTTTGTTGATGGAAGCATAACCCTATTGCAACACTCACTTAGGCCTGTGGAACTTGGCTCTGTCCTATTACCTCTGTTAGTGTTAAACAGTTAGGCTACAAGATTAACTGTAATCCCTATATGTTATAATAATAATCATCCATATTTGTAAAGCCCAAACAGATCACCCTTTAAGGTTTCAAGGCGTTGGGGAGATTAAGTGAGCTATTTCCCACAGTCACATGGTGCTGAGCTGCCGCCAGGTATAAAACCGTGAGCCTCGCGCACTGGAGACAGACGCTCTGGCCACTGTGCCACACCTCTCCCAAATTTGTTCACCCAAATCCAGTAGAAAGTAAACTTGCACCTATCCGATGGGAAAGCTACATAAGATTTTTTCCTAGCTGACCTTGCGGGGTCTGCAAAGTGCTGAAGCCTCTCTAAACGTTAGACCACTGCATTCTACTTTGGCATTTCAGATTATTCATGCATCAAAATCAAATGTAAAGGAATTTATTTATTTTTTATAGGAATTTATATAGCACAAATCACCAAGCGGTTTCTAAGCGCTTGCTTAGGGAACCTGTCCTGGTATTCCCCTGTGAGATAACCCCGGCAGGGTATCCACAAGGTGAAAGCCAGGCATCCCACCACGAGGGGCCATTGTGGAGATTAAGCAAGCTATTGCCCAGAGTCGCAGAGTGTGAACCCGTGAATCGAGTAGGCACCAGAGCGAGAATTGTCGAGTCCATGGACATTTTAGGACTCATGACCCCGCCGAGCCGGGAATTGAACCCTGGTCCCAGGCTGACCCCTGCTTCCAGGTCTGCCTGCTCTATCCAGTGAGCCACAAATCTCACACAAACAGACAGGCAGAATGGTAACCGAAGCATTTCAGTTCAGCTAAGCAATTCCTACATTTGCTTCTCTGTCTACCAATACATGCTGGAGCATTCTTTAAAACCCTATGATTGTATCATCACTCCAAATACAGAAGAGAGCATGAGCTTCTTCTTATGTAACTCTCTCCCTTCCTTGGTAAGACTGGAACCTACCTTTCTGAGGTTCAGGAAGCCTTTGAAGGCCTGGCTGTTTTAAGCAACCTTTTGATTAGGCTGCGCCCTCTCTCCTTTCCTTCCAGGTTGTCACAGAGCCAAGAAACCCGTTGGTGTATGTGCGCTCTTACCGCTCTATACATTTTTCTAACATAACATAACATAACATAGAAGGCAGTTATTCAAATTTTGTAAAATCAAACCTAATCGAAACATATGGCCGGGATGCCCGCCACCCCCTCCCAACACCAATTCCCAATGGGAGAAGACAGACACAGGTTTGAACTTTTGGAAGGCGGGGGGGAGTTACCCCCCCGGCCGTATTTATTAAAATATGAAACAAAATTTAAAACATTAAATAAAAGTTTCATGAATTATGTACAATTTTACTTTTATTACATTTTGATGAAGACATGTTCTTTGGCTAACCTTAACAGATCTCTAATACAAAGGTTTCCTAGCCGAGTCTAGCATCCTGAAAATGCATACATTCTAAATTAAAATTGTACATCCTAGCATTAAGGGCCAACGGCAAGGTCTTAACCGGTGTCAGATCCCTACTACCAAAATCCCGCCCTCACGGTGTGAGTGGCGCATGCGCAGAGGACTTTACCCTCATTGCCAACTGTAACTTCCCTTGTCGTGGGGGCCCCCTTTCACTCGACGCCATCTTAAAGGTCGTCCGAGTTCCCGTGTGAGGTATCTGTAGGAAGGACAGCGTGGACTTCCCCCCATCCCCACACTCTCTTCCGCCGGAGCGGATATCCGGCCCCCGGGAAATTCATAGGAGGGGCATCTAGCCGCCTCCCCCCTGGGAGGGGCCTATGGCCGTTTCCCCCTAGGCGACCCATCCTTAGTGGGTGCCGCCTCCCCGTGGAAGGGGCCAATGGCCGCCTCCCCCCGGGCGCTCCCATCCATTCTGGGTGGCGCCCCCCTCTAGGGACCTTGAAATTACTGCTCACTGATCATGACCTTACCGCCCAACCAAAATTAAATACGACAGTTGTTTTATCTACTAAGGGAAGAAAAAATTCTGACATAGCCTTGACGAGTCATCAACTTTACCTTTCTACAAAGGGAAAAATGTCCTAAAAGCAGAAGCAACATCATTATATGAAACACTCCCTTACTTTTCTACAAAGGAAAAAAGGCCTATACACATCTTTTAATCCAAGGCATATATAATTACTGAAGACGAGACTGCATCTCTTTAATATCATCCACAACTTTATTCAAACAAACATTGCAATAGGGGCTGGTGGGTGGGTCAAAATTGCCGCTTGTTCCGTCGAGGGCTCACGAGCAACGAGTGGTGCAGCCTTCAGAGCACAGGAACAAGAGGACGCTTCTTCGGATTCCCGCTCTATTTATCCATCTGCGGGAGGGCGGGGACCCTCCTTAGGTACGCCTACTGGGCGCGGTCTTCCGTGCGGGTGTCTAGGACAACCCCTCCTGGGCGGGAAAGGGCGCGCCCCGGCTACGCCACTTTGGGCATACCAGCCGAGCCACGCCTCCCGCCCAAAAAGGTTTCCCGGGGGGATCGGGGCACCCATCCATACGTTTGGGGGGACCGAGTGGTCGCCCCTTTCCATATGGCCGGGATGCCCGCCACCCCCTCCCAACACCAATTCCCAATGGGAGAAGACAGACACAGGTTTGAACTTTTGGACGACGGGGGGAGTTAGCCCCCCCGGCCGTATTTATTAAAATGTTAAACAAAATTTAAAACATTAAATAAAAGTTTCATGAATTATGTACAATTTTACTTTTATTACATTTTGATGAAGACATGTTCTTTGGCTAACCTTAACAGATCTCTAATACAAAGGTTTCCTAGCCGAGTCTAGCATCCTGAAAATGCATACATTCTAAATTAAAATTGTACATCCTAGCATTAAGGGCCAACGGCAAGGTCTTAACCGGTGTCAGATCCCTACTACCAAAATCCCGCCCTCACGGTGTGAGTGGCGCATGCGCAGAGGACTTTACCCTCATTGCCAACTGTAACTTCCCTTGTCGTGGGGGCCCCCTTTCACTCGACGCCATCTTAAAGGTCGTCCGAGTTCCCGTGTGAGGTATCTGTAGGAAGGACAGCGTGGACTCCCCCCCATCCCCACACTCTCTTCCGCCGGAGCAGATATCCGGCCCCCGGGAAATTCGTAGGAGGGGCATCTAGCCGCCTCCCCCCTGGGAGGGGCCTATGGCCGTCTCCCCCTAGGCGACCCATCCTTAGTGGGTGCCGCCTCCCCGTGGAAGGGGCCAATGGCCGCCTCCCCCCGGGCGCTCCCATCCATTCTGGGTGGCGCCCCCCTCTAGGGACCTTGAAATTACTGCTCACCGATCATGACCTTACCGCCACAGGCCGGATAGTTGACCGACTATCCGGACCCCCCACTCCTCCTAAAGTTCATGCTTTCTCAAACCCCTTAACCATGCTATGAAGTCTCCTATGAGTAAATCATTCCCCTCCCTGGACAGGTGAACCCCATCATTCAGATACATGTGATCACCCCGAATACACCCGTGAGGAATGCTATGCAACTGCGCGGAGCGAAACAATTTCCCAATTTTATTGTTGACCCTCTTCACTGAGTGGTTCAACGCTGACACTGAAAGACCCCCCGCCAAATCTTCCTGGGGATCATGTGGGACCAGGCAATCGTGCACCCCGGGAGTTTCTTAGCCAACCAGCTAACTGCCGACAGGATGTGTTCTAATAACACTCGTCTTCCCAGCTTCACTAAGTCATTGCCCCCCAGGTGTACTATGACTACAGATGGCGGTGACCTTTGCCGCCCTAAAAGACCCTCCAAAAACGATTGAAATTGGTCAAAACAGAGGCCGCCCTTCCCATGGAAGGTCATTCTGTACCCGTATTCCCCAAATGTGTGAATCGCGTCACCTGCCTTGAATACGTCCCCGGCGCGCCTCACGTATGAGTGGCCCACGACCCACACCACTCTCTCTCCAGTCGGTGATCCTCGACCGCTGGTCTCCTGATGTTGGGTCGACTTCCAATTCCGCCCCGCGTGACAGGCTTGCGAAACTGTCATTCAAACAAAAGACAAGAAGCGTGAGTGCATGTCAATTGACTTTTACAACATGTGCAATCGCACATACCTTTTGAAGCAATTTGAGGACCAACGGCCAAGCTGTTTCACCTCCTCCGCACTCTGACCCGGGGCAGTAGCCTCAGTAGCAGCCCCTATCCTAAATGAGTGGGTCCCAAAACCGCACGGGTCCATGCCCGCAGCAGCGATTGTCAGTGCTAGCACCCTCTGAAACTGAAATCTCGTCAGTGGGGTGCCATCATTGTGCCTAAGCAGGCTCCCCCCCATGTAGCCGTCCTCTGTGCCAAGTATTCCTCTAAACACTTTATCGGACAAGTGGGGGACCTGCGTGCGCGCTGCACGACAACACTATCTCCCATAGCTTCCTGGTCTGTCTTGGACCTGGCTATCGAGATTACCATCGAATCACCCCTTATTTGTACGTGATCCCTGCACAAGCCTCCCTCCATATCCTTCTTGTTCCTTGCCACGAGTTCGCTTACCCGCATAGCCCCATGGAATGCCAAGGCGAAAGCTGCCCGGAACAGAACTGCTTCGAAAGGGGAGGAGCACGTCTCATCCAGCTTTGCTAAAAGCAGAGACAATCTGTCTAAGCCAATCGGGCGCCTCATATCCTGCTTGCGACCCTCGAGGCGTTGCCAGCCGCGGAGTGCCTTCCTAACCTAAAAGGAACCCGCCGGGTCACTTATGCCGTGCAGCTGTGCCATGAACGAAATGGCCGCCCTATGTCTATTGGCCGTTGCCGCTGATCGGCCTTCTCTGTGCAGCGCTACCAGGAACCCCATGAAGGATTCCTCCTGACCCCAGCTCTGTCTCCCTGTCGGACCCAAAAATGTGCAGTAGGAACGAAACGCTCCTTCGTAAGCCTTCCTTGTCCTGGGAGCTAAGCTGGCTGCCACGAGGTCTTGTAATCCGGGGCACCGATTAGCCATAGCGCTTCGGGGAACGGTGCCGCCACTAGGTCCGCTGTGGGTAGATAGCCCCTGAAAGCCTGCATTTGTGAACGAGAGAGTGCATCAGCTGCATTATTCAGTACACCTGGCACATGTTTTGCCCTGAACTGTACATTCAATTTCATGCAACGTAAAACAATTTCTTTTAACAATCTCAAGATCCACTTGCAGCGGGCTGCCTGCTGATTAATGCACTCAACCACAGTCATATTGTCAGACCAAAACACCACCGAGCGGTCCCTAAAGTCGTCTGGGCATGCCATCAGTGCAACCCAAATGGGAAATAGCTCCAAGAACCCAATGTTAGCTGTCAGACCGCTGGAGTGCCACCACGTCGGCCATACTTGCGCCGACCATCGGTTACCAAAGATGGCGCCAAATCCCACGCTCCCAGCTGAATCGGTCCACAAACCTAGTTCATCCGATGATGCTGGTGGTTTGTTCCACACAACTTGACCGTTGAAGTCCGCCAGAAATGCCAACCAAATGCGCATATCCTGGCGAACCTCTGCCGACAGTCTCGTACGGTGGTGTCCCTCCTTGAGGCCAACCATAGCTTGTGCAATAGAGCGTGAGAAGGGGCGGGCCATTGGTATCACCCTTAAGGCAAAGTTAAGCTGACCCACTGTTTGCTGTAACTGGTGCAGGGTCACTTTCTCCTTGCCCAGGCATTGCGTCAAGGAAGCCCTAAACTTGGCCACCTTTTCCATTGGTAAACGGAAGCATCCTTCCACAGAATCGAGCTCAATTCCCAGAAACTCCAGTGAAGTAGATGGTCCAACCATCTTACCTGGTGCCAATGGGACTCCGAACTCCCGCATGAGGATGCAGAAGTCCTTCAGCACCTGCGCACATTTCGTATTGCCGGCCGCTCCCAAGAACAGGAAGTCATCTAGATAGTGCATAACGTGCCTATGCCCTGTGGTCTGTGTGAATGCCCACTCTAAAAAACAGCTGAACATTTCAAAATAGGCACAAGAAATGGAGCAACCCATAGGCATGCATTTATCCATGTAATAACTACCTTGAAACGCAAAACCTAGCAAGCGCTGGTCCCGCGGGTGTACCAGGAGCAACCTAAATGCCGATTCGATGTCTGATTTTGCCATCAGCGCTCCGGGGCCCAGATGATTTAATATGGTAACGGCATCGTCGAACGACGCGTACCGAACCGAACAAATATCCGGGTTAATGGCTTCGTTCACCGAGGAACCCCTTGGGGCAGACAAGTTATGAATGAGTCTAAACTCCCCTGGGGCTTTCTTTGGAACCACTCCTAGCGGTGAACACACGAAATCCGCCACCGGCGGGCATTGAAAAGGTCCCGCCACCCGCCCCAAGCTGACTTCTTTGGAAATTTTCTTTGCTGCTACGCTTGGGTTATGTTGGACAGATAACTGGTTTTTACAAAAGGAGTCCCCCCGAAAATCCCCGCTGGGATGTTGAAGCCATAAAGGAATCCATTCCTCAAAACCCCGGCGGATGCATGATCAGGGTATTTGTTCAACCAAGGAGTCAAAGCCATGATATCGATAGGTGTAGGCAATCGGTTCCCAAGCATCACCTCACTCTTGCTTAGACCCCCCTTTTCCTCCCGTTCCGCTGTTCTTTGATCTACAGCTACTCTCCGGGTGTGAGGAGTTCCCACAGCCCGCACACGCATGCCTGAACCTACATGTTCCCTGGGGCCTGTTACAGTTGCCTCTATTGAAGCCCCAACAAACCCCCCACTTGCCGCCATTTCCGCCGGTCTTGGGCTGAAATTCCCCACCGGCACTTGCTCGAAAGGGCAACGCAGGCTTTTGACGAACTGACCCCGGCCCGCTCCCGCCCGGCGAGGACGTACCCGCCGCACCAGGCAAGAGCTGCTTGTGCCATGACACCGAGTTGAGGCAGTCCCAGGTTAAAGTTGCATCAAACTCTTTCGCTTTTCGGAATTTCATGTCATATCCTTTCCACTCGTCCCCCCCATACATGGTATAAAAATCCATAATCCTATTCTGGTAACAGGACAACTCGGTCATTACTTCTGGCTTTCGTTCACCCATGACTGCCGTAAATATCGAAAAGGCCTTTATCCAGTTAGTTACGGTCTCATCGACCCTAAATTTCGCCATCTTGGCCCGCCATACACTGGGGTGCCATAAATCTTTCTGGGATTTTGCATATTCCATCTCGCGATGTTCAGTCAACAATGAAAACATATTCACATATTTTTCCCCCCATATCATTTCCTTTGTGGCCGCAGGGATGTGCTGGGCCACCCTTTCGCGCCTTGAAGGTAATGAACCTTCCCCTGCCATTGGCAATGGGTGCTTACCGGGTTCAACCGTCGTGTCTGCTGCCTTTTCCCGGCTAACCGTAGGTACTCCTGGCACCACCTGTGGGGGAACAAAAGGAACATTCGCCATCCCGGCTTCTCTCGACTGCCGTAACTGCGCGATTATTAGTCTAGCCTCCTCGGCCGGGTCCCCCGCGGCTACTGCCCTTCCCGCTTTCTTCTTGAGCCAGGGTAACACTGCCGCTAACTGGATGGCCAGTTCCGGGGGCATCTGATCATCATTAACAGGGGTAATTACAACCGGGATTGGTAGACCTATATCTGGACTTGGTACCGGGCTGTCCGCCGGTGTGATGGGGGTGGCTGGGGGCACCTCAGGAACAGGATCCTCCCCGGAAACCGCCCTCCTCTTAATACGCTTCCCCCTACCCTCAGGGACGACTCCCGGCAAGGCCGGGCCTATTACCTTCTTAGGACGGCCTGGGGGGTTGTTCTGGGCCGCTAACTGCTTTTTAACTTCGGCCAAACCTCGACCGATCGAATCAACTTTACTGAGTTTTCGGTCCATGATCGCCATTCGGTTCGACAAGGTGCGCAGTACCTTCTCCAGTTCGGAGCTTTCCCGCTTTCTTGCCGGCCATAGCTTCGTTTACTCCGCTCTAGTCGATCAACGAGGTCCCAGATCCTTCGCACTCCAGATAACTGAAAGAGAAACAACAAGATTACAAGTTCTCAAAATTGCCGCTTGTTCCGTCGAGGGCTCACGAGCAACGAGTGGTGCAGCCTTCAGAGCACAGGAACAAGAGGACGCTTCTTCGGATTCCCGCTCTATTTATCCGTCTGCGGGAGGGCGG